>NC_058522.1:23552824-24152824 GCF_904849725.1 Hordeum vulgare subsp. vulgare
AAGAATGACTTCACTGCTAAGAAGCATGGTAAAGAAAGGGAGCCATGGGTTCAGAGATCTATGCCCTTTCCTCCTAAGCCATCCAAGAAAAAGGATGATTAGGATTTTCAGTGCTTCGTTGAGATGATAAGACCCATCTTTCTGCAGATTCGGTTAACTGATATGCTCAAGATGTCTCCGTATGCCAAGTACATGAAAGATATCGTGACTAATAAACGGAAGATACCAGATCTTGAGATCTCCACCATGCTTGCCAACTACACTTTCAAAGGTGGAACTCCTAAGAAACTTGGTGATCCCCGAGTGCCCACTATACCTTGTTCCATAAAAGGAAACTACATAAGAACTGCCTTATGTGACCTTGGAGCCGGTGTTAGTGTTATGCCGCTCTCTCTTTATCGTAGACTTGAGTTGGATAAGTTGACACCCACTGAAATTTCTCTGCAAATGGCCGACAAATCAACTGCTTTCCCTATCGGCATTTGCGAGGATGTGCCTGTTGTGGTTGCTAACACCACTATCTTAACAGACTTTGTTATCTTGGATATTCTCGAGGACGATGCCATGGCTGTCATCCTCGGAAGACCCTTTTTAAACACTACAGGGGCTGTTATAGATTGCAACAAAGGCAATGTCACTTTCCATGTCAACGGTAATGAGCACACAGTGCACTTTCCGAAGAAACGATATCAAGTACATTGCATCAATGCTATCGAAAAGACTTCATCGATTCTTATTGGGAGCTTTGAATGCCCTATTCCTCGTGTCAAGATGAAGTATGAATTGCTTGTTCGGGAGATACATATCCCCATTGAGGTGACTTAGTGGCTACTCGAAAATTCTCCGTTCTCTCTTCGATTCGAGAAGGTTTTGTCATGAGGACTTGATCAACCCCATTGACGGATTTCTTTCGATGACCATGAAATGGATGAATCAAAGAGTCACATACCTCTGTTTTGAGATTTCATTTTCTGTTGCTTAGAAGAAAAATGATGGATTTAGTTTAGTTTTCCCTGTTTTCTGTTTTAGCGTCCCGGAGAAAAATACCTCGAAAATAAAAGTTCTCCGATGGTCCTGAAAATTTAGTATGATTTTTTTTTGGAATATTTGAAAATTACTAGGCGTGAGAGCTGGCCTGGGGGCCAGACCAGTGGGCCACAAGCCCTGCCACCGCCACCCCCTGGTGGCGGCTAGCAAGCTTGTGGGGACCACTGGGAACCCCTCCACTCATTCTAGCTCCCAGCCTCTTCTTGCACCTCCAGAAAAAAATGTTTCGCAGCTCAAACCCGTGTTCTTGCTCATTTGGCTATGATTTTCGATCTCCTTGCTCAAAGCACCATTCTCTGAACCGTTTTGGGGAAATTACTTCTTGGTAAGTGACTCCTCCATTGGTCCAATTAGTTTTTGCTCTAGAGCTTTATCCTTCGCGTATTCTTGCTACCTTGGTGACCCTGTTCTTGAGCTAGAAATTTGATTTTAGTTGGTCCCAAGTAGTTTTAGCGCGTGATACGGTCTCTAGGCACTAGTAGGAGTAGTTTCTACAAGGTGTGGTGGGCCTTCATTCACTTTTCTCTTGAACTTCAAAAATTTCAGCAAAAGGAAATTATGTTCAGGAGGAAGTTTCATGGTGGTTCCTCAAGTAAGAAGGGTCCCCGTCTTTCTTTTCTAGAGCCCGAACCTTTTCAACTAAGGGAAGCACCGGTACAACCATGTGAATGGCCTTCCGATGAGTTTATGATCGAAGCAGGCTTCAAGGATGAGTTTGATACACTTGTCTGCAATGCCGGGTTAGAAGAATTCCTCTCAGACAAATGTGAACAGTATGCTATGCTCACTGCCTCTTTCGTGCGTAGATTTAAATTTTCAGTTGGCCGTGACTCATCCATACTGTTTGATCTGTACGATAAATCCTATGCCATGGATTTGAAGGATTTCAATAGGATTTGCAAGATACCCAATGGGGGTAGTATTAATGATCCTTCTAAGTGTTCGGTCAGAGACTTTGTCTCCAGTATAACTGTTAGAGAAACCAGAGATATCATGCAAGCCACCATAGGAAGCATCCATTTCCCTGCCTTGCACTACTTTTCCCTCTTCATAGGTAGGTGCATTAACGGCAAGGGTGCACATTGTCACCTGTGCACTTCCGACCTTAGTATCCTTAAGAGCGCACTAACAGGTGACAGGAGCTTCAATATGGGAGCTATAATAGCAAGAAGGCTGAATAAAAATGCCAGTGAGGGGGATTTCTTTGGTGGAGTTTATGCTACACGCTTAGCAAATTGTCTTGGAGTATCCATCCGTTCAGAAGACCCTCCTCTCCGTACAACCTACCTTGATCGTGTCGCTCTAACACGCTACCAGTTCCTTGAGAGAGATCATGGATCCCTCCTATACCGCTTGATATTTAACCGACATCGTGTTTTCCATATTACCCTTCCTGCTCCTGCTTTCTTTGACTTTCACGTAAAACGAAGATACTACATAACCATAGGAGAGGCTGAGGAGTATGAGAGGGAGGCGACGGCTGCTCGACTTTGTGAGGCAGCTATTCAGGCAGTGGCTGCAGCACTCCTGTATAACACCCATTATGATTTTGGGTTTCGCCAGGACCATCCATGGGAGCAGACCAAGCTAGGCCAAAAGCCTAATCTTGGGGGAGTACGTGTTCTCACCGACCTTACATTCATGCTTATGCTTTCACTTTTTTAGCCGGTGTCCACACTTTGCCACTGTATTATCCATGCTAGTTTATTTTAGTTTTCTTGTTTTCTTGTTTTGTGTCCTTTTGAGAAAACCCAAAAATATTTTTCTTTCTTCTTTTGCTTGTTGGAAGCTTTCCCGTGTAAATAGTTTTCTTTTTCTTTGGGTCAAGGTAGAAGATATTGGTTACAATGTTTAGTGGTTCTTGCATGCATACCTGTTTAGCTTTCAAAGAGCCATATTACTTTGTCTTCTTCTTTGTGTTTGCCTGCAGATTCAACTTAGTCCAACGCACGATCACTCTTATTATTGTTCACATCGTTCGATCGTGCAAGTGAAAGGCTATAATGATGATATATGATGAAGTGACTGAGACTGAAAAGCTGGTATGAACTCTATCTATTTTGTTTTTGTAAATATGACTAGCTTGTCGACCCAGATTCAGCTTTGTTGTGAGAGAACCATGTTTGCAATGACAACTTAGAGATCATAGTTTCTGATGCCATGCTTATTTAGCTGAGAGTTTATAATGGTTTGTCTTGAACGCCAACATAGATTTTGAGATGACTACGATGTAGTATAATAGGATGGTATTCTCCTTTGAATGATTCAAGTGGCTTGACTTGGCGCATGTTCATGCATGTAGTTGAAACAAAATCAACATAACCTCTATGATGGTCGTGTTCATGGTGATTTATATCCTGTTCATGCTTGCATTCAATGTTAGTCAAACTCATTGCATCTTGATGACTGTTGTCGCTCTCTAGTTGGTCGCTTCCCAGTCTTTTGCTAGCCTTCACTTGTACTATGGGGAATACTGCTTGTGCATCCACTTCCATAAACTCAAAAGTTCTTCCATGAGAGTCCACCATACCTACCTATTTGCGGTATCTACCTGCCGTTCCAAGTAAATTTGCATGTGCTACTCTCTAAACCTTCAAGAAATAATCTGTTTTGCATGCCCGAACCGTTCATGTGGTGACAAGGGGCTATTGGTATCTTCCATGCTAGGAGTGTTATCCTCGACATGTGTTTATTCACTGTCTTTCACGAGAAAGGGGCCGGTAATTGGAATGCCCAGTTCCACGCTTAAATCGAAAACATAACTGTAAAACAAGACTCCCCCAGATTGATGTTAGTATGGACGGTACCCGAGGATTCGGCTAGCCGTGGAGTGTGATTGATTGGTGGTGGGGGAGTTAAAACTTTACTTTTCTGTTTGGGAACCGCCTATAGCATGAGTAGCATGGAAGATATTCAGAACTCTTGGTCATTGCGTTGACAATGAAAGCATGCCACCCAAAATTATTGTCTCTGTTTTCAAAGCTTGAGCTGTGGCACCTGTGCAAATCAATGCTTCCCTCTGCGAAGGGCATGTCTATTTATTTTCCTGTTGAGTCATCCTCTTCTTATATAAGCACCAATTAGAGAGCACCTCTGTCATTTTTATGCTTTGCTTTTGATTGATATTGAGTATGACTATGACTGGATCTTCGTTGCTATGAATTAAAATGTTTAGTGAGCCCTTGATCTTTGAAAGTGCTCTGCATTTATGTTTTGCGGTCTCAGAAAGATCTAGCGAGATACCACCTATTCATATTGCTTCATGCTTGTTTTGATTGAAGTGTTGGTATTCGAAACTCATTATTATTTGCTCGTTAGCTGATTATACCATTGATATTAGTTTACCGTGAGACCTTTGTGTCACTTGCTTATGTGGTTTTTCCTCTAGATCGCATTTCTGCGGAGCTCGGGCGGAGACCTGCTGAGATTAGATCACCACCAACATTCAGAAGGCCGTCACGCTGCCGGAGAACTCATCTACATCTCCGTCTCTCTTGCTGGATCAAGAAGGCTGAGATGATCGCCGAGCTGTACGTGTGCTGAAAGCGGAGGTGCCGTCCGTTCGGCACTAGATCGGAGCGGATCGTGGGACGGATCATGGGACGGTTCGCGTGGCGGATCGAGGGACGTGAGGACGTTCCACTACATCAATCGCGTTTATTAACGCTTCTGTTGTGGGATCTACAAGGGTACGTAGATCTGAAATCCCCCTCGTAGATGGACATCACCATGATAGGTCTTCGTGTGCGTAGGAAATTTTTTGTTTCCCATGCGACGTTCACCAGCAGTGGCATCCTTAGCTAGGTTCATGCATAGATGTTATCTCGAGTAGAACACAAAAGTTTTTCTGGGCGGTGATGTGCGATTTGCTGTCCTCCTTAGTCTTTTCTTGATTCCGCGGTATTGTTGGATCGAACCGGCTCGGACCGACATTACTCGTACGCTTACGAGAGACTGGTTTCATCGCTACGAGCAACATGATACGTCTCCATCGTATCTACTTTTCCAAACACTTTTGCCCTTGTTTTGGACTATAATTTGCATGATTTGAATGGAACTAACCTGGACTGACATTGTTTTCAACAGAATTGCCTTGGTGCTATTTTTGTGCAGAAATCAAAGTTCTCAGAACGTCCTGAAAATTTACGGAGATTATTTTCGGAAAATATGAAAAATACCTGTGCAAAGATCCACCTGAGGGGGTGGGCCAGGGGGCCACAAGCCCTGCCACCGCCACCCCCTAGTGGCGGATGGCAAGTTTGTGGGGCCCACGTGGCTCTGCCGCCCCCAATCTCAGCTCTATAAGTTCACTTTCGTCCCAGAAAAAATAAAGAGAGAAGATTTCGTCGCGTTTGCGATACGGAGGCGCCGCCACAACCTGTTCTTCATCTGGAGGGCAGATCTAGAGTCCGTTTTGGGCTCAGGAGAGGGGAAATCGTCGCCATCGTCATCATCAACCTTCTTCCCTCTCCAATTCCATGAAGCTTTTCGTCGTTCGTGAGTAATCTATTCGTAGGCTCGCTGGGCGGTGATGAGTAGGATGAGATCTATCATGTAATTGAGTTAGTTTTGACGGGGATTGATCCCTAGTATCCACTATGTTCTGAGATTGATGTTGCTAGTACTTTGCCATGCTTAATGCTTGTCACTAGGGCCCGAGTGCCATGATTTCAGATCTGAAATTATTATGTTGTCACCAATATATGTGTGTTTTAGATCCGATCTTGCAAGTTGTAGTTACCTACTATGTGTTATGATCCGGCAACCCGGGAGTGACAATAACCAGAACCACTCCCGGTGATGACCATAGTTTGAGGAGTTGATGTGTTCACCAAGTGCTAATGCGTTGGTCCGGTTTTTATTAAAAGGAGAACCTTAATATCCCGTAGTTTCCTTTTGGACCCCGCTACCACGGGAGGGATGGACAATAGACGTCATGCAAGTTCTTTTCCCTAAGAACGTATGACGACACACGGAATGCATGCCTACATCACATTGACAAACGGGAGCTAGCCACATATCTCTCTGTGTTATAACTGTTGCATGATGAATATCATCCAAACAAATCACCGACCCATTGCCTACGAGTTTGTCCTACTGTTGCTGTTACTTGTCTTGCTCTCGTCCTGTTGCTTGTCTTGCTCTACTGCTGTTACTTGTCTTGCTCTGCTGCTACTGTTGCTACTACTATCGCTTGCTACTGTTGCTACTTGCTACTGCTGTCACTACTGCTGTTCCTTGCCGCTGCTATTACTCGTTACACTGCTGCTACCTGCTACAATCTTGATTCGCTGGTTGTTGACGGGAACAGACAATTTCCGTCAACGAGGCAACTTGGCGCCATTGATACAATCATGAGGAATAGTCTCCCGTCAACACATCATTTCTGCACCGTTGTTATCATACTACTTTGTTGTTAATACTTTGCTTGCAGATACTAAACTTTCAGGTGTGGTTGAACCTGATAAATTCAGCTGCTAATACTCGAGAGTATTCTCTCACCTCCTGTTTGGCGAATCAACAAATTTGGGTTGAATACTCTACCCTCGAAAACTGCTGCGATCCCACGCACTGGTGGGCCGTCAACAACATTCTTCTAGTTTCGATTGCCGGAGAGTGCTAGCAGCATTCTTCTGGTGTCGTTGCAGGGGAAGGTCTGCTGTCACGGAATCACAACCCCGTTGCTCAAAGATGACTGGCGAGTGTTGGTTTCTCCAACTTTAGTTGAATCGGATTTGACCGAGGAGGTCCTTGGAGAGAGGTTAAATAGCAATTCATATATCTCCGTTGTGGTGTTTGCGTAAGTAAGATGCGATCCTACTAGATACCCATGGTCACCACGTAAAACATGCAACAACAATTAGAGGACGTCTAAATTGTTTTTGCAGGGTATGCTTGTGATGTGATAGGGCCGACAATGTGATCTGATATATTGGATGTATGAGATGATCATGTTGTAATAGTTAATATCGACTTGCACGTCGATGGTACGGCAACCGGCAGGAGCAATAGGGTTGTCTTTAAACTAACGTTTGTGCTTGCAGATGCGTTTACTATATTGCTAGGACGTAGCTTTAGTAGTAATAGCATGAGTAGCATGACAACCCCGATGGCGACACGTTCATGGAGATCATGATGATGGAGATCATGGTGTGACGCCGGTGACAAGAAGATCGTGCCGGCGCTTTGGTGATGGAGATCAAGAGGCACATGATGATGGCCATATCATGTCACTTATGAATTGCATGTGATGTTAATCCTTTATGCACCTTATCTTGCTTAGAACGACGGTAGCATTATGAGGTGATCTCTCACTAAAATTTCAAGACGAAATTGTGTTCTCCCCGACACTACAAGGAATATGCTAATACACGACGCTATATTTTCGTCGCTACATCATCACGGTTTTTAGTTTACGCCGATCTCACGACGAAAAACCAAGCGTCAGAAATGAACAGCAACGATGTTTTGATCGAAATCGTCGTAACTTTTACGACGATTCCTGGATCGTCGTAACATTTACGACGATCCTAAATCGTCGTTGACAATCTAACTCAGTCCTACGTGGCAGTCCTACGTGGCAAAATTACGACGAAATCAAAACATCATAGTTGAAATCAGCCCAACCCATTTCAATGGATCACATGGGCTGGTTTATTTTTTTGGGCTTTTTCTTATTGGGCCTTAGCCTATTTACAGCCACTTTAGTATTTTTTCAAAAAAAAATTATCATGATAATTTGGGCCCTGGCCTTTTAGTTCCCAAATACATTTGGTCCAGTTTCAGTTTTGGCCTTTTAAATTTTAGTTTTGTGTGTAGGTCCCACTTGTCACGTTCTTCTCATAATTTTTCTGATATGTCAAGAAGTTCTGGTCAGGTTTTCATTTCACACATTTCCAAATCGCATACGATATGAATATTTCAAATAGAGCAAAAAGAACATGTGAAATTCATCAAATTAACACGAAGGTAGCATATTACAACATTTCCAATCTATTACAAAGGAGATATGTCTATTATTACAATATATAATATGCATTCTTGGATAAGTAGAGCTTCACACAATTGGCTTCAAGGCTTCTCACTTCAACTTTCTTAGGCCTGGAGGTCCTGTAGAAGAAAACAACCATATTTTTAAGAGCTACAAGATACAGATCAACAATAGAAACAAGGCACAAAAACAAGCAATCCATGGCGGAAACCTTGAAGCGACAAATGTTTCTCAACTCAGATGAGAGAAGTTTGAGTCTAGCCAATTAAAATAACTACCACTGATGTAACCTATAAAGATGGACTGAACAATAACAAAACAAAAAAATGACAGCTAAATTATGAAGAGTCCTAAAATTGACCCCTTTTAGCCTTAATTAATTGTGTGAAGCTGAAATGATTAATCTAAAGTAAGATATACCGGTCTGTAGGCAAAAAATGTAGTTGAATGACCCATACTTGAATAACTCAAAAAGAAGGCAGCATCAAATACTATAGTAATTATTATTGGACATGATATAGTAAGGTACTCTCACTGGTTATTGACTGTTGTCAGTTTTCACTAAGCATAAGTGCATAATATGGAAACAATATAAGAGAAATATAAGTACACCATAATATGGAAACAATATAAGAGAAATATAAGATTCTTTATCGCCACCCTACATGGAAATGAAAAACAGAGGATTTTATACTTCATCGAATATATATGCCAAGGAAGCTGAGAATCTTTTTTTTTTCATCTTCAGGCAGAATTTGTACCTCGAAAGAACCACCTTTGGTCTTGTTTCGAGCTTCAAAAATGCGACCGTAGTATCCAATTGTGTACCCATCCCAATCTGGATAACTCATTTTTGTCTTCCCATAATCCTTCCCATGAAGCACTGGCACTATAATTGCAATATCAAAGAGTAAGGCATGATTTGCAGAATACCATTGATGTGAACCAGGATTACAAAAAATATACCATCGACGTGGGCCGATACCAAGTGTGGGCAACCCTGTTGTTGGCTTGCAGGAATTGCACATGTGCACATGCCTTCTCACACTCTATCCCCAACCACTCCCACAAGGGGAAATCTCACGCATTGCGTACAAGGGGAGAGCTGGTTAAGTCTTAACAGTTTACCTTGTTTTGGTGAGCAGGTCAAGTTCATTCATATGCACGGCGTGAGCAAACACACCAACCTGAAGTATATGGAACAAAATTAGTCTCGAGTGTCAGGTAGCAACTACATTCATACTGGCGGCATGAGCAAATATATCTTTACCATGGAAATTAATGTAAGCAACACAACATTCTTGTTTACGGTGCAGTTGCGATGATGCATAGGAGATGCAAAAATGATACTCCCTCCGTCCCAAAATTCTTGTCTTTGGTTTGTTTAGAAATGAATGTATCTAAATACTAAAACATGACTAGATACATTCATAACTAGACAAATCTAAGACAATAATTTTCGGACGGATGGAGTACATAAGAGCACATAGGGTTGCTCGCATACCTCTTGGCATACAGGGCACTTGGCCTCTGGAGGCGCGCTCCTGACACCCTCGAAGATGTACACGGATGCAGCGCCACACGTACAACCTTTGCAGAAGAGGTGACCGCAGCTTAGCGCATATGGATTGAATATTGTGTCCTACGCAAGCGACAAAAAACCATAGGTTAGAAAAATCCTAACAAGAACATGTCCTATGGCCTAGCGAAGTACTACCTCCGTAAACTAATATAAGTGTTTAGATAACTAAAATAGTGATCTAAACACTCTTATGTTAGTTTATGGAGGGAGTAGAATATTATCATCCTGCAAACACAATGTACAGGAGTTTCCAAATTTGGGATGAGTATCAGTATCACGCTGTACAAAGGTTGTGCATGCGGTGCTACCACTTTTTTTTACTTCAAGTCGTTAATAAAGACATGATGTTCCAGTTGCCGTTTTCGTACTTAGGACCAAGATCAATAAAGTATAAGGAGATGAAGAAATATAGGAAAAAACAAAATCTCACCAAGCAAATTGGACAAGTTAGGCTGTAGTCATATTTCATAGTTTCAGAAATGGCCATTGTCATTACTGGCTGTGTTGCTGTCAAGTCACAGGAAAAGTTCTTGAAGAAGCCTGCGGGTTCATCAATATATGAACTATCACAGTTCAGATGGAAAGCACACAGCTCAATCAGCCAAGGTGACTACAGCAGTTCAGTATGCTCAGTTTGCATCTTCCTCCTGAAATCTCTACCGCTAACAGAACCATGCACCTGCCAAATCAACAGCATATTAGCAGGAAGATCCTGAAGAGACTTGTATAATAACTGTTGAGAGACGAACAAATTACTTTGTCATATTTTTTGAGAATTTTGCGAATGGCAATAGCATTCATAGTCACATAATTGGTTAGCAGTCTGCCTTCTTGAACCATTATTTGTTGATCACCTATGAAGCATTGACGTACGCGCCATATATACCGTTGCAATCCTGAAGGAACATGAAGATTTAGAAGATGATGTACTCTAGTGCTGAAATAGCCAACTACATCCGTAGCCTCCTTGGTGAGTTCTGTAAAGAACATCTGATCACACACTGGACAAGAAGATAACACAATCAGGATACCAGTGGCACAAACAGTAGACTCGGTAGAAAAAAATACGAAAATAGTGAGCGTAGTATCAACCAAATCAAAGAAAACAAAGATAATTGTTCTGGCTGTAAAAGTAAATCACCGGTACTAAAACCTATAACACTTCACAGCTATCAAGTGGGCCTGATAAACATGGAACCAAATATCCTACAAAGTGAAATTAGATTCCCCCTTTCACAGAAACAAAGAATGGAAGAAAACCAGAGCAACAGATTACACAGATGAAAATTAGACCATCTTAATCTTTGATGAAGGGGAAGATTGATAGTTGGTATCCTTTTGGTTGCTTCTAACTTGCAGAGTATACCAGATAGTGAGCTTAAACATCTTTTGGTGTATACAAAATACTTCTATTATAATCAGAAAGTATGACTGCCCTAAAATTTTCTGAGTTCTACATCAAATTTACATCCTGGTCAGGACCTCATACAAAAGTGAAAGATGGGAGGGGATTTATTATAATCAGAAAGTATGCCGTTCCCTGTTAAGACTTATACAAACTAAGTCACTGAATTTGATTTTATTGACCTCTACAAACCAGCATAAATACGCATCCTTAGCACTTTTCTCAGATGATGCAAACATCAACGAACTTGGACAAAACAACATACAGGATCTGGTCGGTGAGCCTCCAAACCTGAAACCCAGAGCCCTCGATGGTGCTCCCCATGCCGAACTCATCGAGGTTAGTTTTCCCCCACCACGATGGCGCCCGCCTCGCGCAGCCGCCGCACGGCCGTGGCGTCATACGCGGGCTGGAACCCGTCCAGTATCCGCGACCTGCCAGTGGAGGGCATGCTGGCGGTGCAGAGGTTATCCTTGATGCCCACGAGCACCCCGGCGAGCGGCCCCACCGCATCCTGCCCACCGGAGGCGATCCTCAGGTGCAGAGGTGGCGGCAGCGAGGAGATGGGGAGGAGGGAGGACTGGATCAGGAGGGGGCTGGGACGGGGAGGACGTGGCGGCGGCGAGGAGATCGGGAGGAGGGAGGACTGGATCGGGAGGGGCTGGGACGGGGAGGAGATGGCGGCGTCGAGGAGACGGGGAGGAGGGGGGACTGGATCGGGAGGGGGCTGGGACGGGGAGGACGTGGCGGCGGCGAGGAGATGGGGAGCAGGGAGGACTGGATCGGGAGGGGGCTGGGACGGGGAGGAGGTGGCGGCGGCAAGGAGATGGGGAGGAGGGAGGCGTCTGAGCTAGGGTTTGGGCTGTGGGTGGTTTTTTTTTCTGTAAATACATGGATGGATGGATGTGAGATGGTGAGATAGATGGATGGATGGATGGGTGCCATGTCATTGATCCGTGGGAAGAGTTCTGATTGGTTAGAATATGTTATGACATTTTTGTAATCATCGTAAAAGTTATGACGATCTCATCTTATGCGGTTACGACGATTTTGACTCACATCATCGTAATTTATAGGTAGATTTGATCCCCACAAACGGTTTATGATGATTTTGGATGAAGTAGTCATAGATTTATGACGAATTCATCAACGACATCTTAAAAAACATCATGTATGAGCATATTTCTTGTAGTGCGACTGTGCACCGTTGCGACAGTTCTTCGTTTCGAGACATCGCGTGATGATCGGGTGTGATAGACTCAACGTTCACATACAATGGGTGCAAAACAGTTGCACACGCGGAACACTCGGGTTAAACTTGACGAGCCTAGCATGTGCAGACATGGCCTCGGAACACAAGAGACCGAAAGGTCGAGCATGAATCATATAGTAGATATGATTAGCATAGAGATGCTTACCACTGAAACTATTCTCGACTCACGTGATGATCAGACTTGAGATAGTGGATTTGGATCATGTACCACTCAAATGACTAGAGAGATGTACTTTTTGAGTGGGAGTTCTTAAGTAATATGATTAATTGAACCAATTGTCATGAACATAGTCTAATGGTATTTGCGAATTACGATCTAGCTTGCGCTATAGCTCTGCTATTTTTATATGTTCCTAGAGCAAATTTAGTTGGAAGTTGATAGTAGAAAACTTTGCGGATTGAGTCTGTAAAACTGAGGATTTTCCTCGTTGCTCCACAGAAGGCTTATGTCCTTAATGCACCACTCGGTGTGCTGCACCTCAAGCATCGTCTGTGGATGTTGTGAACATCTGACATACACGTTTCTGATGACTACGCGATAGTTCAGTGCAAAATACTTAATGGGTTAGAAGCAAGGCGTCGAAGACGTTTTGAAACGTCACAGAACATAAGAGATGTTCTAAAGAGATGAAATTGTGATTTCATGTTTGTGCCCTTGTTAAGAGGTATGAGACCTCCGACGAGATTCTTTGTCCACGAAGTAAAGGAGAAAAGCTCAATCGTTGAGCGTGTGCTCAGATTGTTTGAGTACGACAATCGCTTGAATCAAGTGGGAGTTAATCTTCAAGATGAGATATTGATGGTTCTCCAAAGTCAGTGCCACCAAGCTGTGATAGCTTCGTGATGAACTATAACATATCAAGGATAGATACAATGATCCTTGAGCGATTCGTGATGTTTGACACTGCGAAAGTAGAAATCAAGAAGGAGCATCAATAGTTGATGGTTAGTAAAACCACTAAGTTTCGAGAAAGGCAAGGGCCAGAAGGGATACTTCGTGAAACGACAAAACAGTTGCTGCACTAATGAAGAGACCCAAGATTAAACCCCAAGCCCGAGACTAAGTGCTTCTGTTATGAGGGGACCGGTCACTGAGGCGGAGCAACTCTAGATACTTGGTAGATAAGAAGGCTGGCAAAGTCGAAAGAAGTATATTTGATGTTGATGTGTACTTTACTATTACTCCTAGTAGCGCGAGGGTATTGGATACCGGTTCGGTTGCTAAGTGATTAGTAACACGAAATGAAAGCTGCGGTATAAACGGAGACTAGCTAAAGGCAAGGTGAAGATATGTGTTGGAAGTGTTTCCAAGGTTGATGTAATCAAACATCGCACGCTCCCTCTATCATCGGGATTGGTGGTAAAACCTAAATGATTGTTATTTGATGTTTGCGTTGAGCATGAACATGATTGGATCGTGTTTATTGCAATACGATTATTCATTTAAAGAGAATAATAGTTGTTCTATTTGCTTGAGTAATGACCCTCAATGGTTTATTGAATCTCGATCGTAGTGTTACACATCTTCATAATATTAGTGCCAAAAGATACAAAGTAATAATGATAGTACCACTTAGTTGTTGCAGTGCCACTTGAGTCATGTTGGTATAAAATGCATGTAGAAGCTCCATGCTGATGGCTCTTTGTACTCACTCATTTTTGGAACGTTTGAGACATGCAAACCATACCTGTTGGTATAAATGCATGAAGAAACTCCATGAGAGATGGATCGTTTGGACTCACTTGATTTTGAATCACTTGAGACATCCAAAACATGCCACATGAAACAAGAGACTAACTTGTTGTGAATAATACATTTTTGATGTGTGCAGTCCAATGAGTGCTAAGGCACGCAGTGGATATCGTTATGTTCTTACTTCACTGACGATTTGAGTAGGTACAGGAGTATTTACTTGATGAATCACAAAGTGTGAAATATTGAAAAGTTCAATTCTGTTTTAGAGTGAAGTTCGTCGTAACAAGAGGATAAACTATCTACGATATGATCATAGAGATGAATATCTGAGTTACGAGTTTTGGTACGCAGTTAAGACAATGTGGAAATTGTTTTGCAGTTCATGCCACCTGGAACACCATAGTGTGATGATGTGTCTGAACGTCATAGCCACGCCCTATTTGATATGGTGCATACTATGATGTCTCTTATCGAATTACCACTATCATTTATGGGTTATGCATTAGAGACAACCGCATTCACTTTAAATAGGGCACCGCGTATTTCCGTTGAGATGACACAATATAGACTAAGGTTTAGAGAAATCTAAGCTGTCGTTTCTTGAAAGTTTGGGGCTGCGATGCTTATGTGAAAAGGGTTTTAGTCTGATAAGCTCGAACCCAAAGCGGATGAAAGCATCTTCATAGGATATCCAAAACAGTTGGATACATCTCCTATCTCAGATCCGGAAGCAAAGTGTTTGTTTCTAGAAACGGATCCTTTTTCGAGGAAAGGTTTCTCTCGAAAGAATTGAGTGGGAGGAGGTAGAACTTGATAAGGTTACTGAACCATCACTTCAACCAGTGTGTAGCAGGGCGCAGGAAGTTGTTCCTGTGGTGCCTACACTAATTGAAGTGGAAGCTGATGATGGTGATCATTAAGCATTGGATCAAGTTACTACAAATCTCGTAGGTCGACAAGGTCGCATACTACTACAGAGTGGTACGGTAACCCTGTCTTGGAGGTCATGTTGTTGAACAAACAATGAACCTACGAGTTATGGAGAAGCAATGGTGGGCCTGGATTCCGACAAATGGCTGGAGGCCATGAAATCTGAGAGAGAATCCATATGTGAGAACAAAGTATAGACTTTTGAAGAACTTGATGGTCGTAGGACTATTAAGTAAAGATGGATCTTTATAAGGAAGACAGACGATGATGGTGAATCGTCACTATTAAGAAAGGCTCGACTTGTCGCAAACATGTTTCCGACAAGATCTAATAGTTGACTATGATGAGACTTTCTCACTCGTAGCGATGCTAAAAGTCTGTTGGAATTGTGTTAGTAGTTGCTTCATTATTTGTGAAATATTGCACATACAATGACAAAACATTGTTTCCTCGACGGCTTCCTTGAGGAAAGATTGTATATGATACAACTAGAAGGTTTTGTCGATCCTAAGGATACTAGCAAGTATGCAAGCTCCAGCGATCCTTCAATGGACTGGTGCAAGCATCTCGGAGTTGGAATATACACTTTGATGAGATGATCAAAGATTTTGGGTTTGTACAAGGTTTATGAGAAACTTGTATTTCCAAAGAAGTGAGTGGGAGCACTATAGAATTTCTGATAAGTATATGTGGTTGACATATTGTTGATCAGAAGTAAGGTAGAATTTCTGTAAAGCATACAAGGTTGCTTGAAAGGAGTTTTTCAAAGGAATACCTGGATTGAGCTACTTGAACGTTGAGCATCAAGATCTATGGAGATAGATCGAAACGCTTAATAGAAGTTTCAACAAGATGCATGCCTTGACAAGTTTTTGAAGGAGTTCAAAATAGATTAGCAAAGAAGGAGTTCTTGACTGTGTTGTAAGGTGTGAATTTGAGTAAGACTCAAAACCCGACAACGGCAGAATAAAGAGAATAGACGAAGGTCGTCTTCTATGCCTTAGCCGTAGACTCTAAAGTATGCCATGCTGACTACCGCACCTGATGTGTGCCTTGCAGCAAGTTTGTTAAGAGGTACAGAGAGTGACCCAGGATTGAATCACTGATTAGCGGTCAAAGTTATCCTTAGTAACTAAATGGACTAAGGAATTTTTCTCAATTATGGAGGTGGTTAAAGAGTTCGTCATAAATGGATACGTCGATGCAAGCTTTGATACTAATCCAAATAACTATGAGTAGTGAAACGAATTCGTATAGTAGAGTAGATATTTGGAGTATTTCCGAATAGCACGCAATAGTAGCATCTATAAGATGACGTAAAGATTTGTAAAGAACACACGGATCTGAAAGTTTCAGAACCGTTGACTAAAACCTCTCTCAGGAGCAAGACGTGATCAGACCCCAGAACTATATGGGTGTTGGATTCGTTGAAATCACATGGTGATGTGAACTAGATTATTGACTCCAGTGCAAGTGGGATACTGTTGGAAATATATTCCCTAGAGGCAATAATAAATTAGTTATTATTATATTTCTTTGTTCATGATAATCGTTTATTATCCATGCTATAATTTTATTGATTGGAAACACAATGCTTGTGTGGATACATAGACAAAACACTGTCCCTAGTAAGCCTCTAGTTGACTAGCTCGTTGATCAAAGATGGTCAAGGTTTCCTGACCATAGGCAAGTGTTTTCACTTGATAACGGGATCACATCATTAGGAGAATCATGTGATGGACTAGACCCAAACTAATAGACGTAGCATGTTGATCGTGTCATTTTGTTGCTGCTGTTTTCTGCGTGTCAAGTATTTATTCCTATGACCATGAGATCATATAACTCACTGACACCGGAGGAATGCTTTGTGTGTATCAAACGTCACAACGTAACTGGGTGACTATAAATATGCTCTACAGGTATCTCCGAAGGTGTACGTTGAGTTAGTATGGATCAAGACTGGGATTTGTCACTCCGTGTGACGGAGAGGTATCTCGGGGCCCACTTAGTAATACAACATCACACACAAGCCTTGCAAGCAATGTGACTTAGTGTAAGTTACGTGATCTTGTATTACGAAACGAGTAAAGGGACTTGCTGGTAAATGAGATTGAAATAGGTATGCGGATACTGACGATCGAATCCCGGGCAAGTAACATACCAAAGGACAAGGGGAATGACATACGGGATTATATGAATCCTTGGCACTGAGGTTCAAACGATAAGATCTTCGTAGAATATGTAGGATCCAATATGGGCATCAAGGTCCCGCTATTGGATATTAACCGAGGAGTCCCTCGGGTCATGTCTACATAGTTCTCGAACCTGCAAGGTCTGCACTCTTAAGGTTCGACGTTGTTTTATGCGTATTTGAGTTATATGGTTGGTTACCGAATGTTGTTCGGAGTCCCGGATGAGATCACGGACGTCATGAGGGTTTACGAAATGGTCCGGAGACGAAGATTGATAAATAGGATGACCTCATTTGATTATCGGAAGGTTTTTGGAGTTACCGGGAATGTACCGGGAATGACGAATGGGTTCCGGATGTTCACCGGGGGGCAGCCCAGCCCGGGGAAGCCTATAGGCCTTAGGGGTGCCGCACCAGACCTTAGTGGGCTGGTGGGCAAGCCCAAAGAGGCCCCTACGCAGGGAGATAAGAAAATCAAAGAAAAAAAAAGGGGGGAAGTGGGAAGGAAGGGAAGGACTCCACCTTCCAATCCTAGTTGGACTAGGATTGGAATAGGACTCCTCCTCCCCCCTTCGGCCAAACTCCTTGGGGCTCCTTGAGCCTCAAGGCAAGGCCCCTCCCCTCCCACCTATATATACGGAGATTTTAGGGCTGATTTGAGACAACTTTTACATGACAGCCCGACCACATACCTCCACGGTTTTTCCTCTAAATCGCGTTTCTGCGGATCTCGGGCGGAGCCCTGCTGAGATTAGATTACCACCAACCTCCGGAGCACCGTCATGCTGCCGGAGAACTCATCTACCTCTCCGTATCTCTTGCTGGATCAAGAAGGCCGAGATCATCGTCGAGCTATACGTGTGCTGAAGGCGGAGGTGCCGTCCGTTCGGCACTAGATCGGAGCGGATTGTCGGATGGATCGCGGGACGGTTTGTGGGATGGTTCGCAGGGCGGATCGAGGGACGTGAGGACGTTCCACTACATCAACCGCGTTTATTAACGCTTCTGCAGTGCGATCTACAAGGGTACGTAGATCTGAAATCCCCCTCGTAGATGGACATCACCATGATAGGTCTTCGTGCGCGTAGGAAATTTTTTGTTTCCCATGCGACGTTCCCCAACAACTAGGAATTGCCGGAGGCGGAGGAGGACGAGGTGGAGGTACCGACTGGCGCCGCCGCCGATGGGCCCAGATCATCTGGTGAGTCCCGTCCCGACGTGATTTTGAAGATTGGACCGACAACGACGATGATGATGTGCGCATTCTGGATGTGTCACCTGCGGCAGCGGAGCCGCCCCGAGAGAGGAGCTCCCGACTAGGAACCAGTCGGCTGCGGGGCAGCCGGCCGTCACCACACGACAGAGGAGTGGTGCAGGGAGAAACGGCCAGTCGAAGGGCCACCGATTGCCTCGGCCACCAAGAAGGCTCGGTTGGCCGTTCTGCCCCCAGGCGCCCGTCCGCTGACGTACAGGGCGTCAAGGCGCAGGGGACGTCCAATTCCCCTCGTGTCAGGGTAAGTTTTCTTTGGTGCTTAATGGTATATATTATTATCCAATGATGTGTGGCTATCCTATGATGTTTGAGTATATTTCCTTTGTCCTACGGGTTAATTATGATATGATGCTCTTGATATGAGTTGTGTGTTGATATGGTAATGTCCTAAGGTGCCTTTCGTGAGGCGCACACGTGAAGGATTCACGCTGGAGGGTTTGCAATATGTTCATGATTCGCTTATAGTGGGTGGCTAAAGTGATAGAAGCTTACACCCCAGTAAGGGAGTTGTGTGCGTACGTGAGTACAGAGTACTTGATGCTTAATGCTATGGTTTGGTCTACCTTAATGGTTTCTAGTAATTGCGTATGCTTGCTAGAGGTCCGATCATAAGTGCATATGATCCATGTACGGAAAGTATGTTAGCGTATGCCTCTCCTTTATTGCATATGATGAGTATCTATCATGTTATATTGAATTGCCTATGGACAATCTTTCTCTTGCATTGCACAATAAGCTTTCATCTAAACATCCCCTAAATTTTATTTACTTGCTCCTTATTACCTTGCAAACCTACTTATTACACCTACTAAGTACTTTTAGTTTCTTTCCCGCAAAGTAGTTTCATACTTGTTCTAGGTAAAGTAAGCGTTAGCGTGCGTAAAGTTGTGTTGGTGGTCGATAGAACTTGAGAGAATATTAATTCTACCTTTAGCTCCTCATTGGGTTCGACACTCTTACTTAACAAAAAAGGCTACAAACAATCCTCTAAACTAGTGGGTTATTAGGCACCGTCGGTGCGTTCGGCAAAGACTACAAGGTGTTTTCTCAGCGTGCCCGTGCTTACCTCAGCTCCACACCTGGCATGTTGATGCTGATGCAGGATCAGGCCACTACGAGGTGTGCACCCACGGTTTGGAGGCCTTGCCGTCTTCCAAGTTGAAGGATCCCATCGTCATCGATATCTCCGACGATGAGGAATAGCTTGGTTTTCTTAGCTTTATCACTAAGGACCTATGTTCAGCTAGCTATGCCGGTTATGCATGTTTGGCTTACCTGTTGCATGTGCTGGTCCTGCCTTTCACTTAGAAATTCCAGTGAAATGTCCAATGTAATTCTACTTTCAATCTGACCTTCTAGTACGTTCAATTGTGCAATGTGGTTCTTAGTTAACTGTTTGGTTCATTTGTTGTGGTGATCATTTCACTATTTAGTTCAAATATGCAATATCATGTTCGATTGTTTTTGGCACAATTTTGTATTTCTATGCATGTGAGAAAAATCGAAATTAGATGTACTAAATACACGTGAAACATATACAATTAACTATATTTCCTAATTCTTAACATGCTTCATTTAGATAACTGACTTTTTCATGTGGCTCGAATTAATGTGTTGGATCTGCAATGTGTTTATTTTTCATTAACATATTTTAGTGATAGTATGCCAAATATCACTTATAATATGATCAATATCTATCTTAAATATGTTGTAGGGATTAATAATGGCAGACACTGAAGTTTATCGTCAAGGTTTTCATATCCATGGTCCCTTGGCTAATAGCAGATCATTGTGCAATTGCAGGAACCATTCCAATATTAAGGTTTTTAATAATTTATCCTCGCACCTGTATGTCTTGCTGTAAGAGGTTTAAAGCCACTTTTTGACCCTTTTGCATGTGGGGAAATGAAGTGTCCTTGAATATCAGTCAAATAAGAAAACTCACAAAGATTGTTAACATAAAGAAACTAGCTATCATAAACAACAAGATGTTTGTCTGCACAATGAAGAAGACATCGGTCAACTATAGGATGGTACTATCTCTTTCATCTTGTCATTTTGCCTTTGCGCCATTTTGAATTTTAGAAAATATATTTATGCATATGTTTGTTTCCAGTCCTTTTCAAGGCAATTCATTAATGCTTATGTCTCAAACGACCCGTATGGTCAAGAGGCGTGGAAGGTATTCATACAACACCGATAGTATAATCCTGAAGTCTTCCTCAAGAGGACGAAGGATGGGCGGGCAATCATACATATGCACTGGCCTAAAGTCGTGAGGACCTTCAATATCATCGAAGGCTTAGTCTTCTCCTTCTACTTCAACAGTTTTCCAGATGAGACGGATACGTCTCCGTCGTATCTACTTTTCCGAACTCTTTTGCCCTTGTTTTGGACTCTAATTAGCATGATTTGAATGGAACTAACCCGGACTGATGCTGTTTTCAGCAGAATTGCCATGGTGTTGTTTTTGTGCAGAAATAAAAGTTCTTGGAACGTCCTGAAAATTTACGGAGATTTTTTCTAGAATAAAAGAAAAATACCTGCGCAAAGATCCACCGGAGGGGGCGTGCGAGTGGGCCACAAGCCCACAGGTCACGACCACCCCCTATGGCCGCGCCGTGCAGGCTTGTGGGGCCCACATGGCACCACCGCCACCAATCTCAGCTCTATATCTACCGTTTCGCCTGGAAAAAAAAATCAAAGAGAAGGTTTCATCGTGGTTTGCGATACGGAGGCGCCGCCACATCCTGTTCTTCATCTGGAGGCAGATCTGGAATCCGTTTCGGGCTCCGAAGAGGGGAAATCATCGACATCGTCATCATCAATCTTTCTCCATCGACAATTCCATGATGCTCTTCATCGTTTGTGAGTAATCTCATCGTAGGCTTGTTGGACGGTGATGAGTTGGATGAGATCTATCATGTAATCAAGTTAGTTCTTGACGGTGATTGATCCCTAGTATCCGCTATGTTCTAGATTGATGTTGCTACTACTTGGCTATGCTTCATGCTTGTCACTAGGGCCCGAGTGTCATGATTTCAGATCTGGACCTATTATGTTGTCGCCAACATATGTGTGTTTTAGATCCTATCTTGTAAGTTGTAATCAGCTACTATGTGTTATGACCCGGCAACCCCGGCGTGACAATAGCCGGAACCACTCCCAAAGATGACCATAGTATGAGGAGTTCATGTATTCACCGCGTGTTAATGCGTTGGTACGGTTCTTTATTAAAAGGAGAACCTTAATATCCTGTAGTTTCCATTAGGACCCCGCTGCCACGGGAGGGATGGACAATAGATGTCATGCAAGTTCTTTTCCCTAAGCACGTATGACTACATACGGAATACATGCCTACATTAGATTGATGAACGGGAGCTAGTCACATATCTCTCCGTGTTATAGCTATTACATGATGAATCACATCCATCACCGATCCACTGCCTACGAGTCTTTTACTACTGGTTCTCGCTACGTTACTTTGCCTAGGCTTGTCCCTTGCTACAAAAGGGATTGGGCCACTTTGCTGCTACTGTTGCTACTTCTGTCACTATTGCTGTTACTTGTTACTTTGCTGCTGCTGCTACTACTGTTCCTTACTACCGTGTTGTTACTTGTTGCAAGATTTTGTTGGCGCCGTTGAAGGTCTAGGTAAGCGGCACTTACATCCCGTCAGCAAGGCTTTTCCTGGCACCGTTGCTATCGTACTACCTTGCTACCGATACTTTGCTTGCAGACACTAATCTTTCAGGTGTGGTTGAATTGACAACTCAGCTGCTAATACTTGAGAATATTCTTTCGCTTCCCCTTGAGTCGAATCAATAAATTTGGGTTGAATACTCTACGCTCGAAAACTACTGCAATCCCATACACTTGTGGAACATCAGACACTCATCTGTCTATTTACCATCTATGATGATACTTTCCAAATATTTTAGATGTTGCATTTGAAACTTTATCATGTTGTGCAATTCGGTAGCTAGGTAGTATATGTCTATATGATGTTGTTCCCTGATGTAATTCAATTATAAAATCCTAGTTGCCATAATATGGATAAGAAATATATTGTGTGAATGATATGAAATGTTAATTTGATTACTAAATGGATTATAGATAATATGTCAATTAGAATGATTATTGGAGTTCCTATTGCACACGATTTCTAAGACAACACCATGGCGATGATCTCAACAAACCCACACAGTTTCTAGTAAGTTGCCATGTCGGATCAGTGAACAATCACACATGACTTTCGGTCGACAACTATGTGCATTAGGCCACCCTATCACAAACATTTTCACATAACAAGTTTGTTTGTGATGGATAGCCCTATGCCAAACAGTTTCTTCTAGGCACCCTGAGTGATGTATTGAAGAACACAGTTGACAGAATTATAACTATCATGTGTGATGGACAACTCTATCACAAACAATGATATGCAAAAAATTGTGTGTGATGTGCAATACAAATAGAGACGTATCTTTGGAATTCCCTGTGTGGGATGCTAAGCACATCTCACACGACTTCTGCAGTATGTCTGCCTGTGATGGTCCTCCCAACCACACATGCTCTATTTGTAACTTTCGTGTGTGACCGGACGGAGGCATCACCGATGATTTATCTGTGTCGTGTGGGATAGGCCCCCTATCGCCCACACATGCAAGGTGGCGGTATAAAACTGCGTCGCAGAAAGGGGGTAAAAACCATTTTTGTAGGGTGCAAGTGCACTAGTGGATGCTTAATCATATTGGATCATGAAGAAAGTATGACTATACCAACCATATTTCTGAGAAAGTTTCCGCTCTCGGTCTACAAGGGTATGTAGACTTTCTCCCACTCACTGCTAGCATCTAATAGATTATATCTTGGGTGAATTTGTTCTCTTCTAGCAAATATACTTGTTTTTCCTGCAACGAATCCCATCATGATGAAGTTTGGTTTCCATACCATGCGAGATACAAAACTAGCACTCGGGTGGAAGTCATTTGCGGTTCCTCGACCAGATTTAAAGTCATGGCGAAAGGGATAACATCAGACTTTGGGTCGTCGAGTTTGGTGTCTCGGCAGGGGGTGGAGCTTCGATCTTCTCCGACGATTCGGCTGAGCTGAAGTGAGGGAGTTGTGGCGTAGAACCTATGTTAGTGTCGATTTGATCGACAACTGATTATGCCATCGAGCCGCTTCGAGTACATATAGGGACTTCCATGGGCCACCAATGTCAGAGTCGAATTCGGCAGATCTTAGGTAGGGGGTCCCGAGTTGATAGCCTTGGCACGATGATAATAGGGAGACCATATTTTACCCAGATTTAGGCTCCCTCTAGGAGATAACACCCTACGTCCTGCTTTGCTTGTATTGATGAATGGGGGTAAAAAATACATGTTGATCTACCATGAGATCACGTATGAATGAGTTCGTCATTGCGGTCTATACCTCTCAGCTTATATAGACACTAACAGTACCTAGGGTTACACATATGTCGATTATATTTGAAGATAAGCACGCTTAGGATTGCTCTTGTTTTGGACTGTAATTACCATGCTCTTTTGCCCCAAAAGTCGATCTCTAAGTTCGTATCTACTTTTCCAAACTCTTTTGCCCTTGTTTTGGACTCTAATTTGCATGATTTGAATGGAACTAACCTGGATCGACGATGTTTTCAGCAGAATTGCCTTGGTGTTATTTTTGTGCAGAAATCAAAGTTCTCCAAACGTCCTGAAAATTTACGGGGAGCAGTTTTGGAAAATATCTGAGCCAAGTTCCACCTCAGGGGTGGTCCAGTGGGCCACAAACCCTTGCTCCGCCACCACCCCCAGGTGGCGGTGGGCAGGCTTGTGGGGCCCACACAGCTCTGCTGCCCCCAATTCCAGCTCTATAAGATCCCTTTCGTCCCAGAAAAAATAGAAATAAAAGATTTCGTCGCGTTTGCGATACGGAGGCGCCGCCACAACCTGTTCTTCATCTGGACGGCAGATCTGGAGTCCATCTTGGGCTCCGGAGAGGGAAAATCGTTGCCGTCGTCATCATCAACCTTCTTCCCTCTCCAATTCCATGAAGCTCTTCGTCGTTCGTGAGTAATCTATTCATAGGCTCGCTGGGCGGTGATGAGTAGGATGAGATCTATCATGTAATCGAGTTAGTTTTGATGGGGATTGATCCATAGTATCCACTATGTTCTGAGATTGATGTTGCTACTACTTTTCCATGCTTAATGCTTGTCACTAGGGCTCGAGTGCCATGTTTTCAGATCTGAAATTATTATGTTGTCACCAATATATGTGTGTTTTAGATCCGATCTTGCAAGTTGTAGTTACCTACTATGTGTTATGATCCGGCAACCCCGGAGTGACAATAACCGGAACCACTCCCGGTGATGACCATAGTTTGAGGAGTTCATGTGTTCACCAAGTGCTAATGCGTTGGTCCGGTTCTTTATTAAAAGGAGAACCTTAATATCCCGTAGTTTCCTTTTGGACCCCGCCGCCACGGGAGGGATGGACAATAGATCTCATGCAAGTTCTTTTCCCTAAGCACCTATGACGACACACGGAATGCATGCCTATATCACATTGACGAACGGGAGCTAGCCACATATCTCTCCGTGTTATATTTGTTGCATGATGAATATCATCCAAACAAATCACCGACCCATTGCCTACGAGTTTGTCCTACTGCTGCTGTTACTTGTCTTGCTCTGCTGCTGTTACTTGTCTTGCTCTGCTGCTGTTACTTGTCTTGCTCTGCTGCTACTGTTGCTCCTACTTTCGCTTGCTACTGCTGTCACTACTGTTGTTCCTTGCCACTGCCGTTACTCGCTACTTTGTTGTTACTACTTTGCTTGCAGATACTAATCTTTCATGTGTGGTTGAATCTGATAAATTCAGCTGCTAATACTCGAGAGTATCCTCTCACCTCCTGTCTGGCGACCAACAAATTTGGGTTGAATACTCTACCCTCAAAAACTGCTACGATCCCACGCGCTGGTGGGCCGTCAACAACATTCTTCTAGTTCCGATTGCCGGAGAGTGCTAGCAGCATTCTTCTGGTGCCATTGCAAGGGAAGGTGTGCTGTTACGGAGTCAGCTACCATGAGAAGTATTCATTTTCCTGTCTTGCATTACTTTGCCCTCTTGATAGGCAGATGCATTAATGGCAAGATTGAGCATTGTCACCTGTGCGCACCCGACCTTAGTATCCTTAAGAGCGCAGTGACGGGTGACAAAAGCTTCAACATGGGAGCTATTATAGCAAGGAGGCTGAATAAGAATGCTATTCAAGGGGATTTCTTTGGTGGGATCTATGCCACTCGCATAGCAATTTTTCTTGGAGTACCCATCCGCGAAGGAGATCCCCCGCTCCATACAACTTTCCTTGACCGCGTCGCTTTGACACCCTACCAGTTCTTTGAGAGGGATGATGAATCCCTCCTATACCGTCTGATATTTAATCGGCGGCGTGTTTTCCATATTACCCTTCCTGCTCCTGCTTTCTTTGACTTTCAGGTAAAACAGAGATATTACATAACCAGTGGAGAGGCAGAGGAGTATGAGAGGGAGGCAAAGGCTGCTCGTCTCCGTGAGGCAGCTATTCAGGCAGTGGCTGCAGCACTCCCGTATAATCCTCATTATGATTTTGGGTTTCGCCAGGACCGTCCATGGGAGTACACCAAGTTAGGCCAAAATCCTAAGCTTGGGGGAGTACGTGTTCTCATTGACTTTACATTTTTGCTTATGCTTTCACTTTGTTAGCCGATGTTCACACTTTGCCACTTTATCATCCATGCTAGTTTTATTTTCTTTTTCTCTTTTTCTTTTCGTGTGTCTGTCTAGTTTGAAAAAAACCAAAAATATTTTCTTTTTCTTCTTTTGCTTGTTGGGAGCTTTCCTGTGTAGATAGTTTTCTTTTTCTTTCGGTCAAGGTAGAAGATAATGGTTACAATGTTTAGTGGCTCTTGCATGCATACCTGTTTAGTTTTCAAAGAGAAATATTACTTTGTCTTCTCCTTTGTGTTTGCTTGCAGATTCTAGCTTTAGTCCAATACACGAGCACTCTTATTATTGTTCACATCATTAGGTCGTGCAAGTGAAAGCAATAATGACGATATATGATGAAGTGACTGAGCGTGGAAAAGCTGGTATGAACTCGATCTATTTTGTTTTTGTAAATATGACTAGCTCATCATGCCTCATTCAGCTTTGTTGTGAGAGAAACATGTTTGCAATGACAACTTAGAGATCATAGTTGCTTATGCCATCCTTACTTAGCTAGGAGCTTATAATGGTTTGTCTTGGTTGCCCACATGAATGTTGAGATGACTATGATGTAGTATGATAGGATGGTATCCTCGTTTGAATGTTTCAAGTGGCTTGACTTGGCGCATGTTCACGCATGTAGTTGAAACAAAATCAACATAGCCTCTATGATGTTCATGTTCATGGTGATTTATGTCCTACTCATGCTTGCACTCAATGTTAGTTACTCTCAATGCATTTTGATGATTGTTGTCACTCTCTAGTTGGTCGCTTCCTAGTCTTTTGCTAGCCTTCTCTTGTACTAAGCGGGAATACTGCTTGTGCATCCACTTCCATAAACCCAAAGTTGTGCCATATGAGTCCACCATACCTACCTATGTGCGGTATCTACCTGCCGTTCCAAGTAAATTTGCATGTGCCACTTTGTAAATCTTCAAGAAATAATCTGTTTTGCATGCCCGAACCGCTCATGTGGTGACAGGGGGCTATTGGTATCTTCCATGCTAGGCGTGTTATCCTCGATATGTGTTTATTCAGTATCACTCATGAGAAAGGGGCCGATAATTGGAATTCCCAGTTCCATGCACAAATCGAAAAGATAATTGCAAACAAAACTCCCCCAAGATTGATGTTGGTATGGACGGTACCCGAGGATTCAGCTAGTCGTGGAGTGTGATTGATTGGTGGTGGGGGAGTAAAAACTTTACTTTTCTGTTTGGGAACCGCCTATAGCATGTGTAGCATGGAAGATGTTGAGAACTCTTAGTCATTGCGTTGACAACGAAAGCGTGCCACCCAAAATTATTATCTCTGTTTTCAAAGCTTGAGCTTTGGCACCTCTACAAATCAATGCTTCCCTCTGCGAAGGGCCTGTCTATTTATGTTCCTGTTGAGTCTTCCTCCTCTTATAAAAGCACCAATTAGAGAGCACCTCTGTCATTTTTATGATTTGCTTTTAACTGTGTTCAGTATGACTATGACTGGATCTTCATTGCCATGAATTACAATGTTTAGTCAGCCCTTGGTCTTTGAAGGTGCTCTGCATTTATGTTTTGCGGTCTCACAAAGAGCTAGCAAGATACCATCTATTTGTACTGCTTCATGTTGTTTTGATTGAAGTGTTGACACTTGAGGCTTATTATTATTTGCTCGCTAGTTGATTATGCCATTGATATGAGTTTACCGTGAGACCTAGATGTCATTTGCTTTTGTGGTTTGCTTGTGATGTTGCTGAAATTCTGGTTATGAGTTAGACATGGTTGCAACAACAAGATCAAATAGAGTTCGTCAAAGTTTTTCTTTTGTCTCTCTCAGTTTGTCAACTGAGTTTCTTGAGGACAAGCAAGGCTTTAAGCTTGGGGGAGTTGATACGTCTCCGTCGTATCTATTTTTCCGAACTCTTTTGCCCTTGTTTTGGACTCTAATTTGCATGATTTGAATGGAACTAACCCGAGTGACGTTGTTTTCAGCAGAATTGCCATGGTGTTGTTTTTGTGCAGAAATAAAAGTTCTCGGAACGTCCTGAAAATTTATGGAGATTTTTTCTGGAATAAAAGAAAAATACCTGCGCAAAGATCCACCGGAGGAGGTGGACCAGTGGGCCACAAGCCCACATGACGCGGCCACCCCCCTGGCCCCATCGTGAGGGCTTGTGGTGGCCACGTGGCTCCACCGCCCCCAAACTCAGCTCTATATCTTTCGTTTCGCCAGGAAAAAAATCAGAGAGAATGTTTAATCGCGCTTTGCGATACGGAGGCGCCGCCACATCCTGTTCTTCATCTGGAGGGCAGATCTAGAGTCCGTTTCGGGCTCCGGAGAGGGGAAATCATCGCCATCGTCATCATCAACCTTCATCCATCGACAATTCCATGATGCTCTTCATCGTTCGTGAGTAATCTCATCGTAGGCTTGCTGGACGGTGATGAGTTCGATGAGATCTATCATGTAATCGAGATAGTTCTTGACGGGGATTGATCCCTAGTATCCACTATGTTCTAGAATGATGTTGCTACTACTTGGCTATGCTTAATGCTTGTCACTAGGGCTCAAGTGCCATGATTTCAGATCTGAACCTATTATGTTGTCGCCAATATATGTGTGTTTTAGATCCTATCTTGCAAGTTGTAGTCACGTACTATGTGTTATGACCCGACAACCCCGGAGTGACAATAGCCGGAACCACTCCCGGAGATGACCGTAGTATGAGCAGTTCATGTATTCACTGCGTGTTAATGCGTTGGTCCGGTTCTTTATTAAAAGGAGAACCTTAATATCCCGTAGTTTCCATTAGGACCCCGCTGCCACGGGAGGGATGGACAATAGTTGTCATGCAAGTTCTTTTCCCTAAGCACGTATGACTACATACGGAATACATGCCTACATTAGATTGATGAACGAGAGCTAGTTACATATATGTCTGTGTTATAGCTGTTACCTGATGAATCACATCCGTCACACTCATCCATCACCGATCCACTGCCTACGAGTCTTTTACTACTGGTTCTCGCTACGTTACTTTGCCTAGGCTTGTCCCTTGCTACAAAAGGGATTGGGCCACTTTGCTGCTGCTGTCACTACTACTGTTACTTGTTACTTTGCTGCTGCTACTACTACTGTCCCTTACTACTCCGCTGTTACTTGTTGCAAGACTTTCTTGGCGCCGTTGTCGGTCTAGGTAAGCGGCACTTACATCCCGTCAGCAAGGCTTTTACTGGTGCCATTGATACATGATACTTCTCCATCGTATCTACTCTTCCAAACTCTTTTGCCCTTGTTTTGGACTCTAATTTGCATGATTTGAATGGAACTAACCCGGACTGAAGCTGTTTTCAGCAGAATTGCTATGGTGTTGTTTTTGTGCAGAAATGAAAGTTCTCGGAACATCTTGAAAATTTACGGAGAATTTTTCTGGAAAATATGAAAAATACCTGCTCAAAGATCCACCAAACGAGGTGGGCCAGTGGGCCACAATCCCTGTTGCCGTGGCCACCCCCCTGGACGCGACAACCAAGCTTGTGGGGCCCACGTGGCTCTGCCGCCCCCAATCTCAGCTCTATAAATTCACTTTCGCCCAGAAAAAAATCAGATGAGAAGATTTCGTCGCGTTTGCGATACGAAGGCGCCGCCACATCCTGTTCTTCATCTGGAGGACATATCTGGAGTCCGTTTTGGGCTCCGGAGAGGGGAAATCGTCGCCATCGTCATCATCAACCTTCTTCCCTCTCCAATTCCATGAAGCTCTTCATCGTTCGTGAGTAGTCTATTTGTATGCTCGTTGGGCGGTGATGAGTAGGATGAGATCTATCACGTAATCGAGTTAGTTTTGACGGGGATTGATCCCTAGTATCCACTATGTTCTGAGATTGATGTTGCTAGTACTTTGCCATTCTTAATGTTTGTCACTAGGGCCCGAGTGCCATGATTTCGGATCTGAAATTATTATGTTGTCACCAATATATGTGTGTTTTAGATCCGATCTTGCAAGTTGTAGTTACCTACTATGTGTTATGACCCGGCAACTCCGGAGTGACGATAACCGGAACCACTCCCGATGATGATCATAGCTTGAGGACTTCATGTGTTCACCAAGTGCTAATGTGTTGTTCCGGTTCTTTATTAAAAGGAGAACCTTAATATCCCGTAGTATCCATTTGGACCCCGCTGCCACGAGAGGGATGGACAATAGATGTCATGCAAGTTCTTTTCCCTAAGCACGTATGACTACACACGGAATGCATGCCTACATCACATTGACGAACGGGAGCTAGCCACAATCTCTCCGTGTTATAACTGTTGCATGATGAATATCATCCAAACGAATCACCGACCCATTGCCTACGAGTTTGTCCCACTCCTGCTGTTACTTGTTTTGCTCTGTTGCTGTTACTACTGTTGCTATTTGCTGCTACTATTACTTGTTTTGCTCTGCTGTTGTTACTACTGTTGCTACTTGTTGCTGCTGTTACTACTGTCGCTTGCTCTGCTGCTACTTGCTACTGTTGCCACTTGCTACGGCTGTCACTACTGTTGTTCCTTGCCACTGTTGTTACTCGTTACACTGCTGCTACCTGCTACAATTTTGATTCGCTGGTCGTTGACGGGAACAGACAATTTCCGTCAATGGGCAACTTCTGGCGCCATTGATACAATCGTTAGGAATAGTGTGCCATCAACATATCATTTCTCACACTGTTGTTATCATACTACTTTGTTGCTGACACTTTGCTTGCAGATACTAATCTTTCACGTGTGGTTGAATCTGACACATTCAGCTGCTAATACTTGAGAGAATCCTCTCACCTCCTATTGGAGTATCAACAAATTTGGGTCGAATATTCTACCCTCGAAAACTGCCTCAATCCCACACGTTGGTGGGCCGTCAACAACATTCTTCTAGTTTCATTATCGGGGAGTGCTAGCAGCATTCTTCTGGTGCCGTTGCAGGGGAAGGTCTGTTGTCACAGAGTCAGCATTTTTCTGGCGCCGTTGCCGGGGAGGTATTGCTATATTCTCTGAGTCACTTGGGATTTATACCTGCTAATCACTATGAAGAATCTGAAGGATCCAAAAACCAAAGTCTTGCCCTCAACTACGAGGGGAGGTAAGGAACTGCCATCTAGCTCTGCACTTGATTCACCTTCAGTTATGAGTAAGTTTGCGACATCACCTCCTGCTAGAAATCTTGATATGTCGCATGTGCTTGATGATGCTTATGATGCTACTGCTAGAGATGCTATGCTTGAAACTATGCTTGATGATGCTATGCTTGATACTGGTAGAGATGCTATGACTGATACTGCTAGAGATGCTATGCCTGATACTGCTTTGCGTGATGATGCTAGATATGCTATTTTGCCTGATGATGCTATGCTTGATACTGCTAGAGATACTACTTTGCCTGATGTGCCACTAGGGTGTTCCTTGATGCTCATATTGCTAGAGTTACTGCCAATGCTCGTGATGCTTCTGAAACTGCCGATACTATTGAGATAGAACCTACTTTTGCTCCTGCTAGATCTAGCTCTCCTAGATATGAATTGCCTGATATACCTGAGGGTTACGTTATGGAGGGAGAGATAGCTGAGGATTTTCTTGCGTGTAAGGATGCCTATGACGTTGAGAAATTACTTCTAAAGTGGAAGGAAAAATCTCTAAAAGCTAGGATGAAATACGACCCGAAGTTTGCCACTTCACCTATCTTTATCACCGATAAGGATTATGAATTCTCTGTCGATCCTGAGATAATCTCTCTAGTCGAATCTGATCCTTTCCACGGTTATGAGTCTGAGACGGTCGTAGCCCATCTTACCAAACTACACGATATAGCCACCCTTTTCACTAGTGAGGAGAAGATCCGCCACTATTATATCCTTAAGTTGTTTCCATTCTCTCTAAAGGATGACGCTAAAGACTGGTTCACTTCTCTTGCTCCTGCATGTGTGAGTAGTCCCCAGGATATGGTCTATTACTTCTGTGAGAAATATTTCCCTGCCCATAAGAAGCAAGCTGCCTTGCAGGAAATATACAACTTTGCTCAACTCAAAGAAGAGAGTCTCCCACAAGCTTGGGGGAGGTTCGTCCAGCTACAGAATGCTTTGCGTGATCACCCTCTTAAGAAGAACGTGATACTTGATATATTCTATAACGGACTTACCGATGCCTCTAGAGACCACCTAGATAGTTATGCCGGTTTTGTTTTTAGGGAACGAACTGTAGAACAAGCTGAGACTCTACTGAATAACATCTTGATCAATGATAATGCTTGTACTATTCCCGAACCACCTCCTAAGCCAACTCCGAAGAAAAGAGGTATTCTATTCCTCAGTCCCGAAGATATGCAAGAAGCCAAGAAATCTATGCAAGAGAAAGGCATTAGATCCGAAGATGTCAAAAATCTACCACCTATCGAAGAGATCCATGGTCTCGATAACCCGATATAGGTAGTAGAAGTAAATTCTATGCGTAGGTTTGACAAGAGTGACATTCCTTTTGATAAACCTGCTAGCCTATGCTTTGATGAATTTGACAACTTTGTTGCCAAACAACAGAGTTTCAATTATTATGTTAGCAGACATTTGGAACAAAGTACTCGTATGCTTAGTCATTTAAGTGCTTGTGTAGACAGAAATGTCAATGATCTGAAGCTTCTGAGTAAACATGCCTCTATGATTACTACTCAGGTAGAACAAGTACTTAAAGCTCAGAATGACTTGCTCAATGAACTAAATGATAACTCTGTCAGAGTCATTACTAGAGGAGGCAAAATGACTCAGGAACCTTTGTATCCTGAGCGTCATCCTAAGAGAATTGATCAAGATTCTCAATGAATTAATGCAGATGCACCCAGTCATCCTAAGGAGAAGAAGAAGGATGATAGAAACGTGCATGTTAGTTCACCAAATACTGTCACATCTGAAGAACCAAATGATATTTCTGCGTCTGGTGCAGAAACACAATCTGGTGATGAACATGAACCTGGTGACAATGTGGACAGCGATGTTCATAATGATGCTCAACCTAGTAATGATAAGGATGTGGAGATTGAACCTATGGTTAATCCTGATAACCCACAACCTAAGAGATGCGATAAGAATGACTTCACTGCTAGGAAGCATGGTAAAGAAAGGGAGCCATGGGTTCAGAGGCCTCTGCCCTTTCCTCCTAAGTCATCCAAGAAAAAGGATGATGAGGATTTTCAGCGCTTTATTGAAATGATAAGACCTGTCTTTTTGCAGATGCGGTTAGTTGATATGCTCAAAATGTCTCCGTATGCCAAGTACATGAAAGATATCGTGACTAATAAACGGAAGGTACCAGATCTTGAAATCTCCACCATGCTTGCCAATTACACTTTCAAAGGTGGAACTCCTAAGAAACTTGGTGATCCCGGAGTGCCCACTATACCTTGCTCCATTAAAGGAAACTACGTAAGAACTGCCTTATGTGACGTTGGAGCCGGTGTTAGTGTTATGCCACTCTCTCTTTATCGTAGACTTGAACTGGATAAGTTGACACCCACTAAAATCTCTCTGCAAATGGCTGACAAATCAACTGCTTTCCTTGTTGGCATTTGCGAGGATGTGCCTGTTGTGGTTGCTAACACCACTATCTTAACAGACATTGCTATCTTGGATATTCCCGAGGACGATGCCATGGTTGTCATCCTCGGAAGACCCTTTTTAAACACTTCAGGAGCTGTTATAGATTGCAACAATGGCAATGTCACTTTCCATGTCAACGGTAATGAACATACCGTGCACTTTCCGAGGAAACGATATCAAGTACATTGCATCAATGCTATCGAAAAAACTTCATCGATTCTTATTGGGAGCTTTGAATGCCCTATTCCTCGTGTCAAGATGAAGTATGAATTGCTTGTTGGGGAGATACATATCCCCATTGAGGTGACTTAGTGGCTATTCGAAAATTCTCCGTTCTCTCTTGCGATTCGAGAAAGTTTTGTCATAAGGATTTGATCAATCCCATTGATGGATTTCTTTCGATGACCATGAAATGCATGAACCAAAGAGACACATACCTCTGTTTTAAGATTTCACTTTCTGTTGTTTAGAAGAAAAATGATAGGTTTAGTTTAGTTTTTCCTGTTTTCTGTTTTTAGCGTCCCGGAGAAAAATACCTCGAAAATAAAAGTTCTCCGATGGTCCTGAAAATCTAGTATTTTTTTTTGGAATATTTGAAAAATACTGGGACAGAGAGCTGGCCTGGGGCCCACCCTAGTGGGTCACAAGCCCTGTCACCGCGGGATACCCCCTGGCCGCGGGGAGCAAGCTTGTGGGGTCCACAGGCCCCCCCTCCACTCACTCCAGCTCCCATCCTCTTCTTCTTCCTCCAGAAGTTTTTTTTCGCAGCTCAAACCCGTGTTCTTGCTCATTTGGCTGTGATTTTTGATCTCCTTGCTCAAAGCACCATTCTCCGAACCGTTTTGGGGAAATTGCTCCTTGGTAAGTGACTCCTCCATTGGTCCAATTAGTTTTTGCTCTAGTGCTTTATCCTTCGCGTATTCTTGCTACCTTGGTGACCGTGTTCTTGAGCTTGAAATGTTGATTTTAGCTGGTCCCAAGTAGTTTTAGTGCGTGATACGGTCTCTAGGCACTAGTAGGAGTAGTTGTTACGAGTTGGGTTAATCCTTACTCACTTTTCTTTCGAAGTCTCTAAAAAAATTCAGAATTTTTCAAAGCTAGAAAAGGAAAAAGATGAGGAGGTTCTTGAGAGGATCTTCAAGCCATAACCCCAAGGAGAATGAGAAGAACCTCCCCAAGTACGTGGTTCCTTGAGTCACAGAAGTTCGAGCTTGCGAGTGGCCAAGTGATGAATTTTTACACGCCGTCGGGCTTTATGAAGACTTTTATTACTTGGTGGAGAACGCAGGTGTTACCGCGTTCGTTGAAGATAAGTGCTCACAATACCTCCTCCTCACCAGTATTTTCGTTCAAATCTTCAACTTTTATCCGAGGAAGAATCCTCCCATGGTTGAGTTCATGTTGTATGATATCCCCGAGTGCATGACACTGCAGGATTTTTGCAATGCATGCAAATTACCTTATGTTGGGGATATTCATGATCCTCGTCCACGGGACTTGGAGGACTTCATAGGTACTATTGTTGTTGGAGAGGAGAGAGGAGTGTCTCGTGCTAGAATTGCTAGCATACATTTTCCTGTGCTTCGGTACTTCTCATTATTTGTGGGAAAATGTATGATTGGCCGTGAGGAGGCTGGATCACTTAGCTCTCCAGACCTTGCGGTTTTTCACGAAGGCCTTTATAGCACTAAGACTTATAGCCTAGGTGCTATAGTACCTCAGCGGTAGAACACAAACCGTTCCAAAGGTGTCGTCTAAGGAGGTATCTATGCTACTCGTCTCGCTAGACACTTTGAGATACCCATTAGACTTCGTGAGGAAGAAGAGATGCTTCTTCCTGAGAAATATCTGGATTATGACAACATGGTTTGCCATGATTTTCTGGATAGAGATGCTAGTCGACGGATGATTTATAACCTGGTATTTAGTCAGGGTAGTCGAGAGACTATTACTTTGCCTTCTCCTTCTTTGTTCGATCTTCATGCAGGCACGTACATTATTATGCCCTCGGAGATATACGCGTATTGGGGCTTGGCCCAACCACAGGTGCCCGAGCCCGAGCCGCCAATCGAGTACCAGACGCCAGTTTATCAGTGGGAGCCAGAGGAGCTCACACAGCAGTGGCATCCATAGTCTGCTCCGGAGTATCCCGGAGCTGGTTATTTCCCGCCTTGGGAGTAGACCAAGCTAGGACAAAACCTAAGCTTGGGGGAGTACGTGTTCTCACCGACCTTACATTCATGCTTATGCTTTCACTTTGTTCGTCGGTGTTCACACTTTGCCACTGTATTATCCATGCTAGTTTATTTTCGTTTTCTTGTTTTCTTGTTTTGTGTCCTTTTGAGAAAACCCAAAAAGATTTCCCTCTCTTCTTTTTTCTTGTTGGGAGCTTTCCCGTGTAAATAGTTTTCTTTTCTTTGGGTCAAGGTAGAAGATATTGGTTACAATGTTTAGTAGCTCTTTTATGCATACCTGTTTAGCTTTCAAAGAGCCATATTACTTTGTCTTCTCCTTTGTGTTTGCCTGCAGATTCATCTTAGTCCATTGCACGAGCACGCTTATTATTGTTCACATCGTTAGATCGTGCAAGTGAAAGGCAATAATGATGATATATGATGAAGTGACTGAGACTGGAAAAGCTGGTATGAACTCTATCTATTTTGTTTTTGTAAATATGACTAGCTTGTCATCCCAGGTTAAGCTTTGTTGTGAGAGAACCATGTTTGCAATGACAACTTAGAGATCATAGTTTCTGATGCCATGCTTATTTAGATAGGAGCTTATAATGGTTTGTCTTGAATGCCAACATAGATTTTGAGATGACTATGCTGTAGTATGATAGGATGGTATTCTCCTTTGAATGATTCAAGTGGCTTGACTTGGCACATGTTCATGCATGTAGTTGAAACAAAATCAACATAGCCTCTATGATGTTCGTGTTCATGGTGATTTATATCCTGTTCATGCTTGCATTCAATGTTAGTCAAACTCATTGCATCTTGATGACTGTTGTCGCTCTCTAGTTGGTCGCTTCCCAGTCTTTTGCTAGCCTTCACTTGTACTAAGCGTACTGCTTGTGCATCCACTTCCATAAACCCAAATTTTTTTCCATGAGAGTCCACCATACCTACCTATGTGCGGTATTTACCTGCCATTCCGGGTAAATTTGCATGTGCCATTCTCTAAACCTTCAAGAAATAATCTGTTTTGCGTGCCCGAACCGCTCATGTGGTGACAGGAGGCTATTGGTATCTTCCATGTTAGGCGTGTTATCCTCGACATGTGTTTATTCGCTGTCATTCACGAGAAAGGGGTCGGTAATTGGAATGCCCAGTTCCACGCTTAAATCGAAAACATAACTGTAAAACAAGGCTCCCCCTGGATTGATGTTAGTATGGACGGTACCTGAGGTTTCGGCTAGCCGTGGAATGTGATTGATTGGTGGTGGGGGAGTTAAAACTTTACTTTTCTATTTGGGAACCGCCTATAGCATGAGTAGCGTGGAAGATATTGAGAACTCTTGGTCATTGCGTTGACAATGAAAGCATGCCACCCAAAATTTTTATCTCTGTTTTCAAAGCTTGAGCTCTGGCACCTCTGGAAATCAATGCTTCCCTCTGCAAAGGGCATGTCTATTTATTTTCCTGTTGAGTCATCCTCTTCTTATATAAGCACCAATTAGAGAGCACCTCTCTCATTTTTATGCTTTGCTTTTGACTGATATTGAGTATGAGTATGACTGGATCTTCGTTGCAATGAATTACAATGTTTAGTTAGTCCTTGATCTTTGAAAGTGCTCTGCATTTATATTTTGCGGTCTCAGAAAGGGCTAGCGAGATACCACCTATTCATATTTCTTCATGCTTGTTTTGATTGAATTGTTGGTATCTGAAACTCATTATTATTTGCTCGCTAGCTGATTATGCCATTGATATTAGTTTACCATGAGACCTGTGTGTCACTTGCTTATGTGGTTAACTTGTGATCTTGCTGAAATTCTGGTTATGAGTTAGACATAGTTGCAACAAGAAGATCAAACAGAGTTTGTCAAAGTTTTTTTCTTTCTCTCTCAGTTTGTCAACTGAGTTGCTTGAGGACAAGCAAGGTTTTAAGATTGGGGGAGTTTGATATGTCTCCATCATATCTACCTTTCCAAACTCTTTTGCCCTTGTTTTGGACTCTAATTTGCATGATTTGAATGGAACTAACCCGGACTGACGTTGTTTTCAGCAGAATTGCCATGGTGTTATTTTTGTGCAGAAATGAAATTTCTCGGAACGTCCTGAAAATTTACGGAGAATTTTTCTGGAAAATATGAAAAATACATGCGCAAAGATCCATCAGAGGGGGTGGGCCAGTGGGCCACAAGCCCTGTTGTCGCGGCCACCCCCCTGGCCGCGACAACCAAGCTTGTTGAGCCCACGTGGCTATGCCGCCCCCAATCTCAACTCTATAAATTCACTTTCACCCAGAAAAATATCAGAAGAGAAGATTTCGTCGCGTTTTTGATACGGAGGCGCCGCCACATCCTGTTCTTCATCTGGAGGACAGATCTGGAGTCCGTTTTAAGCTCCGGAGAGGGGAAATCGTTGCCATCGTCATCATGAACCTTCTTCCCTCTCCAATTCCATGAAGCTCTTCATCATTCGTGAGTAATCTATTCGTAGGCTCACTGGGAGGTGATGAGTAGGATGAGATCTATCATGTAATCGAGTTAGTTTTGACGGGGATTGATCCCTAGTATCCACTATGTTCTGAGATTGATGTTGCTAGTACTTTGCCATGCTTAATGCTTGTCACTAGGGCCTGAGTGCCATGATTTTAGATCTGAAATTATTATGTTGTCACCAATATATGTGTGTTTTAGATCCGATGTTGCAAGTTGTAGTTACCTACTATGTGTTATGACCCGGCAACCCCGGAGTGACAATAACCGGAACCACTCCCGGTGATGATCATAGTTTGAGGAGTTCATGTGTTCACCAAGTGCTAATCCGTTGTTCCGGTTCTTTATTAAAAGGAGAACCTTAATATCCCGTAGTATCCTTTTGGACCCCACTCCCACGGGAGGGATGGACAATAGATGTCATGCAAGTTCTTTTCCCTAAGCACGTATGACTACACACGGAATGCATGCCTACATCACATTGACGAACGGGAGCTAGCCACATATCTCTCCGTGTTATAACTATTGCATGATGGATATCATCCAAAGAATCACCGACCCATTGCCTATGAGTTTGTCCCACTGCTGTTGTTACTTGTTTTGCTCTGCTGTTATTACTACTGTTGCTACTTGCTGCTACTGTTACTTGTTTTGCTCTGCTGATGTTACTACTGTTGCTACTTGCTGCTGCTGTTACTACTGTCGGTTTCTCTACTGCTACTTGCTACTGTTGCCACTTGCTACTGATGTCACTATTGTTGTTCCTTGCCACTATTGTTACTCGTTACACTGCTGCTACCTGCTACAATTTTGATTCGCTGGTCGTTGACGGGAACAGACAATTTCGGTCAACGGGCAACTTGTGGCGCCTTTGATACAATCGTTAGGAATAGTCTGCCGTCAACAGATCGTTTCTGACACCGTTGTTATCATACTACTTTGTTGTTGACACTTTGCTTGCAGATACTAATCTTTCAGGTGTGGTTGAATCTGACACATTCAGCTGCTAATACTTGAGAGTATCCTCTCAGCTCCTATTGGCGTATCAACAAATTTGGGTCGAATACTCTACCCTCGAAAACTGCCTCGATCCCACGCACTGGTGGGTTGTCAACAACATTCTTCAAGTTTCATTGTCGGGGAGTGCTAGCAGTATTCTTCTGGTGCCATTGCAAGGGAAGGTCTATTGTCACAGAGTCAATACAAGAGTTAGGAATAGTCTGCCTTGTCAACAGATCGTTTCTGGCACCGTTGTTATCATACTGCCTTGCTACTGATACTTCTCTTGCAGACACTGATGTTTCAGGTGTGGTTGAATCTGACACGTTCAGCTACTAATACTTGAGAATATTCTTTCGCTTCCCGTCGTGCGAACCAACAAATTTGGGTTGAATACTCTACCCTCGAAACTGCTACGATCCGATACGCTTGTGGGACATCAACCGACATAACTCGTACGCTTACGAGAGATTGGTTTCATCGATTGACATGCAACCTCGTTGCATAAAGATGACTGGCAGGTGCCTGTTTCTTCAACTTTAGTTGAATCGGTTTTGACCGAGGCGGTTGATACGTCTCCAACGTATCTATAATTTTTGATGGTTCCATGCTATTATCTTGTCAAACTTTGGATGTTTTGTATGCCTTTTATATCTTTTTGGGACTAACTTATTAACTCAGTGCCAAGTGCCAGTTCCTGTTTTTTCCGTGTTTTTGACCCTTTTCAGAGAAGGATTTTAAACGGTGTCCAAACGGAATAAAACTTCCGAAAAGATTTTTTCCGGAACAGAAGATACGCGCCAGACTTGAGAACCAAGGCAGGGGCCAGCAAGGGACCCCACAAGCCCCCTAGGCACGGCCAGGGGGGCCGCGCCTAGCAGGCTTGTGGGCCCCCTGTGGCTCGTCTGCCCTACCTCTTCCGCCTATAAATTCAGAAAAATTCAAAAACTGCATGACAGATCCACGAAAATACTTTTCCGCCGCCGCAAGCTTCTATCTCCGCAAGATCCCATCTGGGGCACGTTCTCGTGCCCTGCCGGAGGGGGGATTCAGATACGGAAGGCTTCTTCATCAATACCATGACCTCTCCGATGATGCGTGAGTAGTTCACCATAGACCTTCGGGTCCATAGCTAGTAGCTAGATGGCTTCTTCTCTCTTTTGGATCTTCAATACAAAGTTCTCCATGATCTTCATGGAGATCTATCCGATGTAATCTTCTTTTGCAGTGTGATGGGGTCATAGTCCTAGGGTAGGGTCATAGGCCTGCCCTACATGTCCTACCCAAGGACTACCCCACACAAGGGACAGGACCTTAAGTATGCCCCGACTGAATTAAGGTGCCTCCATCATCCAGTCGGTAACAGGCCCAGAATCATCCAGTCGGAGACTAACATTCGGAGAGCACCGGGCCTACCGACTGGATACACTCGGTACGTCGTAACCTCTGTGGAGGGAAACTGCTGTACGTTTCCGAGTGCATTTACCAGCATTTAGAGCATACGTTACCTGTAACGTATGCATTTAATCGCCACTACTCCACCCCTGAATCAGAACCGTTGTGGAGGGCAGCGCACTCTATATAAGCCGCCCTCCCCCACTCGTAAGGGGGTTAGAAAAACATTGTACTCCGTATTACACTCGGTAACAAGCTCCGAGAGCACTGAGATGTAGGACTGTTACCTCCACCGCAGAGGGGCCTGAACTCATACAACCTCGCCGTAGCTAGGACTCTGCCCATCTCATTCGTACCCTACACATCTACTGTCAGGCTTATACCCACGACAGTTGGCGCCCACCGTGGGGCAGGCGTCTAAGCGACTTCCGGCAAGTTTGCGACTACTTCCTTTCGTCATGTCGTCTGGTGGAGATTCGAGCATGGGTCGCCAGATCCTCTTCGGTGTTCTCTCCTTCACCATCGACGACTCGGCGTGGCTTCGGGAGGCGCCTCTCGACGTCGAGACGCTTCCCCGTCGCGGGGCCACGCACTTCCGTGCTGGCGCTCGCGGCGTTCTCCTTTTCCAACAATCGACTCCATTATCGACTTGCACCTCCGTCATGCGTCGCAGCAAGCGGCCTCGCAATCCGTGTCTCCAACGATGGGTGCAGCATGCCCGAGCGCGTCAGATCGCGTCCTCCCAGGTGGCAGTTCTGGAGTCTGTTGTGGTTGCCCCGCGTTCCCATTGCTCGGGCTCGGTTCCGACTCAGCTCCCTTCCGAGTACGCGGGTCGTGGGCCTGCAGCAGAAGTACACATGGCCAACTCCCACGAAGATCCCCGTCAAGCCGGCCGGGACGAAATCGGCGAAGCATTCGGTGCACGCCGTCCACCTCATCGTTCCGCCAGTCGGCACACTCGGCGAAGCAACGTGGAGTTGTTCCGCACACCTCTCCTCAACTTGGTTGCGGCTGCCCAGATTGTCGATTCCCTCCAGCCGACTGATTCAGAGGCAGGAAGGGGAATCGAGCAGATCCGAGCTCTATTGTGCACGGCGCAACAGCAGAATTCGGCAGTCTCCCAGTCACACAATCGGATCCACAATAGTTCCGTCCATGCAAACACGCATCGGTCGGTTCACAGCCCCGGTTCTCATCAGCATCGCCGCCGCTCACGCACCCCTCCGCGGGGTGGGCCCTATGGAACTGAAGTTATCTGGATTTCTCAACACCATTAAATATATTTGACGAGGGTAATTATTGACAACTCGGGTACGAGAACTGGTTGGCGGAACCATCTCGTTAACAACCAACAATGTAGTAACATTTTGCTTTTAGCCCTCTCTTGATGTAGGAGAAAACTTGCTTTTCGCTAAAAAACTTAACCCCACCTGCCATATATGCATATAGTATAGATGATTACTTTTCACCCCTCTCTTATGTGACTTGCCGGCATATTCAATATGCTGACCTACACGGCTGCAACGTCTTATGTTGCAGATATTTTTCTTCGACGAGTAAGAGTATGATTCAGGGTTACGGTCTACACTCAACTTGCCGTTGGTGTTTAACGGTCTGCTCTAATGAAGAAACCCAAGATTGAACCCAAACCTGAGACTAAGTACTTCTGTTATGAGGGGAACGGTGACTGAGGCGGAGCTACCCTATATACTTGGTAGATGAGAAGGCTGGCGAAGTCAACAAAAGTATAACTGATATACATGATATTGATGTGTACTTTACTAGTACTCCTAGTAGCACGAGGGTATTAGATACCGGCTCGATTGCGAAGTAATTAGTGACTCGAAATAAAAGCTATGGAATAAACGAAGACTAGTTAAAGGCGAGGTGACGATACGTGTTGGAAATGTTTCCAAGGTTGATGTGATCAAATATCGTCAACTGGCTAGCCAACTAGAGGCTTGCTAGGGACAGTGTTTTGTCTATGTATCCACACATGTATCTAAGTCTTCATTCAATACAATTATAGCATGGACAATAAACGATTATCTTGATACAGGAATTATAATAATAACTTATTTATCATTGCCTCTAGGGCATAATTCCAACAGTCTCCCACTTGCACTAGAGTCAATAATCTAGCCCTCACATCACCCTGCGAATTACATTGTAATAAATCTAACACCCATATAGTTCTGGTGTTGATCATGCTTTGCCCATGGAAGAGGTTTAGTCAGCGGGTCTACCACATTCAGATCCGTGTGCACTTTGCATATATTCACGTCCTCCTCCTCGACGTAGTCGCGAATGAGGTTGAAGCATCGTTTGATGTGTCTGGTCTTCTTGTGAAACCGTGGTTCCTTTGCTAAGGCAATGGCACCCGTGTTGTCACAAAACAGGGTTATTGGATTCAGTGCGCTCGGCACCGCTCCAAGATCCGTCATGAACTGCTTCATCTAGACACCCTCCTTAGCTGCCTCCGAGGCAGCCATGTACTCCGCTTCACATGGAGAATCAGCTACGACGCTTTGCTTGGAACTGCACCAGCTTACCGCAACCCCATTAAGAATAAATACGTATCCGGTCTGCGACTTAGAGTCGTCCGGATCTGTGTCAAAGCTTGCATCGACGTAACCTTCTACGGCGAGCTCTTCGTCACCTCCATACACGAGAAACATCTCCTTAGTCCTTTTCAGGTACTTCAGGATATTCTTGACCGCCGTCCAGTGATCCACTCCTGGATTACTTAGGAACCTGCCTGCCATACTTATGGCCAGGCTAACGTCCGGTCTAGTGCATAGCATTGCATACATGATAGAACCTATGGTTGAAGCATAGGGGACGGTGCTCATATGCTCTCTATCTTTATCAGTTGCTGGGCACTGAGTTTTACTCAATCTCGTACCTTGTAAAACTGGCAAGAACCCCTTCTTGGACTGTTCCATTTTGAACCTCTTCAAAATTTTATCAAGGTATGTGCTTTGTGAAAGTCCTATCAGGCGTTTTGATCTATCCCTATAGATCTTTATGCCTAGAATGTAAGCAGCTTCTCCTAGGTCCTTCATAGAGAAACTTTTATTCAAGTAATCCTTTATGCTCTCCAAAAACTCCATGTTGTTTCCAATCAGTAATATGTCATCCACATATAGTATTAGGAACGCCACAGATCTCCCACTCACTTTCTTGTAAATACAAGATTCTCCAACCACTTGTATAAACCCAAATGCTTCGATCACCTCATCAAAGCGTTTATTCCAACTCCGAGATGCTTGCACCAGTCCATAAATGGATCGCTGGAGCTTGCACAATTTGTTAGCATTTTTAGGATTGACAAAACCTTCGAGTTGCATCATATACAACTCTTCCTTAAGGAAACTGTTAAGGAACGCCGTTTTGACATCCATCTACCAGATTTCATAATCGAAAAATGCAGCTATTGATAACATGATTCGGACGGACTTAAGCATCGCTACGGGTGAGAATGTCTCATCGTAGTCAATCCCTTGAACTTGTGAAAAACCCTTTGCCACAAGTCGAGCTTTATAAACGGTCACATTACCGTCAGTGTCCGTCTTCTTCTTAAAGATCCATTTGTTCTGAATAGCCTTGTGTCCTTCAGGTAGTGCTTCCAAAGTCCACACTTTGTTTTCATACATAGATCCTATCTCGGAGTTCATGGCCTCCAGCCATTTGTTGGAATCCGGGCCCACCATTGCTTCTTCATAATTCGCAGGCTCATTGTTGTCCAACAACATAATTGATAAGACAGGATTACCGTACCACTCTGGAGTAATGCGCGGTCTCGTCAACCTGCGAGGTTCGACAGGAACTTGATCCGTAGTTTCATAATCATCATCATTAACTTCCTCCTCAACCGGCGTCGCAACGACAGGGGTTTCTCCTTGCCCTGCGCCACCATCCAGAGGGATGAGAGGTTCGACAACCTCATCAAGTTCTATCTTCCTCCCACTCAATTCTCTCGAGAGAAACTCCTTCTCGAGAAAAGCTCCGTTCTTAGCAACAACCACTTTGCCCTCGGATTTGAGATAGAAGGTATACCCAACTGTCTCTTTTGGGTAACCTATGAAGACGCACTTTTCCGCTTTGGGTTCCAGCTTTTCAGGCTGAAGCTTTTTGACATAAGCATCACATCCCCAAACTTTAAGAAACGGCAACTTTGGTCTTTTGCCATACCACAGTTCATATGGTGCCGTCTCAACGGATTTTGATGGTGCCCTATTTAAAGTGAATGCAGTTGTTTCTAATGCATAACCCCAAAACGATAACGGCAAATCGGTAAGAGACGTCATAGATCGCACCATCTCTAATAAAGTACGATTACGACGTTCGGACACACCATTACGCTATGGTGTTCCAGGCGGTGTCAACTGTGAAACAATTCCACATTGTCTTAAGTGAGCACCAAACTCGAAACTCTGATATTCACCCCCACGATCAGACCGTAAGAACTTGATCTTCTTGTTACGATGATTTTCAACTTCACTCTGAAATTGCTTGAACTTTTCAAATGTTTCAGAGTTGTGCTTCATCAAGTAGACATAACCATATCTACTCAAATTGTCAGTGAAGGTGAGAAAATAACGATATCTGCCGCGTGCCTCCACACTCATCGGACCACACACATCGGTATGTATGATTTCCAACAAGTCACTTGCATGCTCCATCGTTTCGGAGAACGGAGTTTTAGTCATCTTCCCCATGAGGCATGGTTCGCACGTGTCAAGGGAATCAAAGTCAAGTCACTCCAAAAGTCCACCGGTATGGAGATTCTTCATGCGCTTTACACCAATATGACCTAAGCCGCAATGCCATAAAAACATGGCGCTATCATTGTTAACTCTATCTCTTTTGGTCTCAATGTTATGTACATGTGTATTATCACTATCAAGATTCAATATGAACAATCCTCTCACATTGGGTGCATGACCATAAAAGATATTACTCATAGAAATAGAACAACCATTATTCTCTGACTTAAACGAGTAACCGTCTCGCAATAAACAAGATCCAGATATAATATTCATGCTTAACGCACACACTAAATAACATTTATTCAAGTTCATAACTAATCCTGATGGTAACTGAAGTGAAACTGTGCCGACGGTGATTTCATCAACCTTGGAACCATTTCCCACGCGCATCGTCACTTCATCCTTCGCCAGCCTTCGCTTATTCCGTAGTTCCTGTTTCGAGTTGCAAATATGAGCATAAGAACCGGTATCGAATACCCAGGCATTACTACGAGAGCTGGTTAAGTACACATCAATAACATGTATATCAAATATACCTGATTTTTCTTTTGCCGCCTTCTTATCAGCCAGATACTTGGGGCAGTTGCGCTTCTAGTGACCCATACCCTTGCAATAATAGCACTCCATTTCAGGATTAGGTCTAGCTTTGGATTTCTTCGTCGGATTGGAAACAGGCTTGCCGCTCTTCTTCGAATTACCCTTCTTTACTTTGCCGTTTCTCTTGAAACTAGTGGTCTTATTCACCATCAACACTTGATGCTCTTTACGGAGTTCTGACTCTACGACTTTCAGCATCGCGAATAACTCGTCGGGTGACTTGTTCATCCCTTGCATGCTATAGTTCAACACAAAGCCCTTATATCTTGGCGGCAGTGATTGAAGAATTTTGTCAGTGATAGCCTCTTGCGGGAGTTCAATCCCCAGCTCAGCTAGACGGTTTGAGTACCCAGACATTTTGAGCACATGTTCACTGACAGACGAATTCTCCTCCATCTTGCAAGCATAGAATTTATCGGAGGTCTCATACCTCTCGATCCGGGCGTTCTTCTGAAAGATAAACTTCAACTCCTGGAACATCTCATATGCTCCATGATGCTCAAAGTGATGTTGAATTCCCGGCTCTAAGCCATACAAGACTGCACATTGAACTACTGAGTAGTCCTCCTTACGTGTTAACCAAGCGTTCTTAACAACTTGGTCAGCCGTAACGGGTGGTTCATCTCCTAGCGCAGCATTAAGGACATAATCCTTCTTCCCAGCTTGCACGAGCAACTTAAGATTACGAGCCCAGTCTACAAAGTTGCTTCCATCATCTTTCAACTTAGCTTTCTCTAGGAACGTATTAAAATTCACGGTGACTGTCGCGTGAGCCATTGATCTACAACACAAATATATTCAAAGTGGACTTAGACTATGTTAAAGATAATTAGAGTTTAACTAATCAAATTACTTGCTAAACTCCCACTCAAAAAGTACATCTCTCTAGTCATTTAAGTGGTTCATGATCCAATTCCACTAGCTCAAGTCCGATCATCACGTGAGTTGAGGATAGCTTCAGTGGTAAGCATCCCTATGCTAATCATATCAACTATATGATTCATGATCCACCTTTCGGTCTCATGTGTTCCGAGGCCATGTCTGCACATGCTAGGCTCGTCAAGCTTAACCCAAGTGTTCCGCGTGTGCAATTGTTTTGCACCCGTTGTATGTGAACGTTGAGTCTATCACACCCGATCATCACGTGGTGTCTCGAAACGATGAACTGTAGCAACGGTGCACAGTCAGGGAGAACACAATTTCGTCTAAGCAAAATAAGGTGCATAAAAGGATTAACATCACATGCAATTCATAAGTGACATGATATGGACATCATCACGTGCTTCTTGATCTCCATCAGCAAAGCACCGACACGATCTTCTTGTCACCGGCGCCACACCATGATCTCCATCAACGTGTCGCCATCGGGGTTGTCGTGCTACTCATGCTATTTGTTGGGGATATTGCCTGCTGTTGTGACCCGCCAGATATGGGTCGGGTTACTATTAAGGCGATTCATCCTTTAAGGCTAGTTGGGCCTCAGCCCGGGCGGTTCGAAGTTGCAGGATGGTTATGATTTATGGAAGGACTCTGGGTTTGGCAAGACGGCGACTTAGAGACCGTGGTGGTCACGATTTGTAAAAAGGAAGGGACTCTTGTAAACCCTAAGGCTTCGACCTATATATAAAGGCGAGTCTGGAGGGGGAGAGGTAGGTTAGAAATCATCGAGAGCTAGGTTTAGGCGAGTTACGCCTTCCTTGTAATCGAATCCACATCAATACACACAAAGCAGGACGTAGGCTATTACCTCTTCTCGAGGGGCCGAACCTGGGTAAATCGCTGTGTCTCTCCCGCTTAACCCCTTTGAGTCGCCACCAAGGTGCGATGGCTCCAGTACTAAGTCCTTTCACGAGGACATCTGCCGTGACAAAACCACGACAGTTGGCGCCCACCGTGGGGCCTGCGCACGGTGGAGTTGAGTTCTCAAAGGGAGGCCTACCAGGGTCTGGGAGCTATGCGGCGGCGCTCATGACTTGGAGCCGACGCGGCATAGCCTACATCAACAACCGGCGATGGGGACCTGAAGCAAATTCCCTCGAATCAGGCTACAGGGTCCCCTTCGGCAAGATCAACGTCTTCATTGGCATGATCGGGTCATCCGTTCCTGAGCCGGACATCTCCTCCGACATCATCGAGCCGGCCAGGTACGTTCATCCTGTCATAACCCGGAATCTGACCCGCCCGGTCTTTGTGGGTTTCACACAGGCGTCGGAGGAGCCAGAGCGCGCGGCAGCTCAGGAGGTTACCCCCATCAACTCTGACAACGAGTCATCCATGGGCGATTCCGATTCCATCCAGTCCCTCCACGGAGACGGTCTCGGGGGCTTGTCATTGGCCATGGACCCGGAAATCCTCGATCGAACGCGCCGCCAGATCGCCATCTACATGGCTGGGGCGACTCAACCCGCACAAAACCCTGCCGGAGGCGATACAACCGGCGGAACGTCCAGAAGTGCGTCAGCAGTCCTGGTGGATTTAGCGGCGGAAATCACAAGACTAATGTCAACCCCCCTCACGCCAGAGAACCAAGAAGGGATAAATGCGGAGTTAGCAAAACTGAGGGAGGCGGTGGAAAAGGCCCATCAGGATGCTGAGACAGAGTCCGCCAGGATGGAAACTTGACAGGCCCAGATTACGGCCGAAAGGATGCGGTTGAACACCGACAATTGGTGGCTTGAAAGACAGCAGCGCGCATCCGATGCCGTCCATCAGCGGAGGCACCAGGGACGCCTGCCCCATGACCTCAATCCGACTCGCCTGTTCGACACACCCCAAACACCCGGGATGGGAGCCGCTCCAGCGGGAGGGATGGGCCGCCCTCCTAACCCGCCGATTCAGCCGACTGAGGGTCAAATTCCTCGTTTCCGTACCCCCCGTGGCCACTTCTCTAACCCGGTGGATAACGTGTTTGCCGCAACTCGCCATCTGGAGTCTCTCCCGATCCACGGCAACACCCCAGCTGAGATCGAAGCAAGGAACGCCATCGAGATGTTGAAAACGGCGGTGGTCCAAAACGCGCAGTTCTCACACAGCCCCGAGCGATTGCACTCCACCCCCCAGGCGAGCTATACCAGGGGTTGGCCGGAGGATCAGCCAGCCGTAAACAGTGCCCCGCGACACCTCCCGCAGGACAACCCGCCCGAGCGGGACCCGCCGGGCAGAGGTCCCCCCAACCCTCAAGAGGCTCAGACTCCTCCCGCGGGGACCGGAGGGCGAGTTGGGGTGCCCTTCTTGTCCCTGGCCCTTCGAAACGAAAGAATGCCCAAGGATTTCAAAGGACCAAAAAAGGTGCCTAATTACACACCAGATCTCGAACCAACATCTTGGATCGAGGGCTATGAGATCGCCATGGACATGCTCGACGTAAACGAGGCGGTTTGCGCCAGATATTTCACCATGATGCTCGAAGAATCGGCACGCAATTGGTTGAAAAACTTACCCCCCAATTCTATCCAGTCCTGGGCCGAGTTAAAGGAGCGTTTCATCAAAAACTTCCGGGGAACCTGTAAACGACCGATGACAATCGTCGACTTGCAACACTGCGTACAACGCCCGGATGAGTCGGCGCATCATTGGTCGCGGCGAGTCGCGGAAATTATCCATTCATCGGATGGCATCACGACCGCGCAAGCTGTGCTTATCCTCGAGCACAACTGCCACTACGAACCGCTGGTCCAGAAGCTGGGGCGACTCAAACGGAAAGTTCAGGATATGGGCGAGCTGATGGATACCCTCACTAGGTACGCCGAAGCCGACGATACCAAGGATCCCGGCGAGGATGGTAAGGGTAACTCGCCTAAGAAGGGCGATTCAACGAATAAGCATACCCGCCTCCAAGGCCGCAACCGTCATAACCAGGGGACCAACGGCAAGCGTAGGCCGCATGAGGAGCCCTCGGATTTGGTTGCCAACACCAACGCCAATGACGGCAAAAAGAAGAATCGAGGCTTTAGTGGGAAAAGACCGCGTATCTACGAAGAGCTGCTCAAAGGCCCTTGCCCGCACCACGCCACGGCCGACGGCCCGGCGGGCCACTCCTGGGAGAACTGCTTCGTGATGCGGGAATTTCGGGCCGAGGCAATCAAGAAGAGCCAGAGCGAAGACCCGAACCGTCGCCAAGACCAACTCGCCGCGCCCAACCAAAGGCACAACCCTTTCGGCGGTTTTCCCGAACAAGAGGCTCAGGGGGGGCCGCAGCCAGGCGGCGGCCAGTACCCGGTGCACCACCACCGGCGGTACAACCCGCCGGGAGTCTTCCAGCAGCCGCCCCCACAGGGGGCTCCGCAAGATCAGGATGACCATGGGGGCTTCCGCAACAATCCTAAACAGCTAAGTAATGGGCAATATCATGTTTTCACCACTAATGCTTGCAGACGTGATAAAAAGGTAAATCACCGGGCATACAGCGTAATTGAGCCGGCAGTTCCCAGATATCTCCACTGGTCCGAACAGACCATAACGTGGAGCAGAGAGGATCACCCGCCGAGAATAGATAACCCGGGCGACCTGGCCTTGGTCGTAGCTCCCCAAGTGGCGGGTTACACTCTATCGAAAGTATTAATGGATGGCGGCAGCAGCATTAATATCCTATACTTCGACACCTTCCGGAGGATGAATCTATTAGAGAAAGACTTGATGCCTTCAACCACGGTCTTCCACGGCATCGTCCCGGGCAAATCCGCTTATCCGATTGGCCGGGTCAGGCTCTCAGTAGCGTTTGGAACTGCACAGAACTACAGGTCGGAGTCTCTGGTCTTCGAGGTGGTCAAATTAAAAAGCCTGTACCATGCGCTGTTCGGGCGACCGGCTTACGCTCGCTTCATGGCCCGCCCGTGCTACGTCTACCTCAAGCTCAAAATGCCTGGTCCTAAAGGGCCCATCACAGTTGACGGAGATAGAAGAATTGCAAGGGAGTGTGAGGAAGGAGACGCGGCCTACGCGGAAGTCGCCTGCGCGGCGGAAGAGCTCAAAAACCACCGGGCCAATGTTGACCCGGCAGACATGTCACCACTCAAGAAACCGACTACAAATTCCGAGTCGCCCCTCAAGTTTAAACCGACGGATGACACGAAGACAGTCGACTTCGTCCCTGGCGATTCATCCAAGCAGTTTACCATTGGAACGGGTCTGGACCCCAAATAGGAAAGCGCGCTCATCGAATTCATCCGTGAGAATCGGGACGTCTTTGCATGGAAACCCTCTGACATGCCGGGTGTACCGAGAGAATTCGCTGAGCACCATCTTAATATTGACCCAAAATGCAAACCTGTCCAACAATACCTCCGCAGGTTTAACGAGGAGCGACGGAAGGCGATTGGAGAGGAAGTCGCCCGTCTTTTAGCCGTCGGGTTCATTGTGGAAGTCTTTCACCCCAAATGGCTAGCTAACCCGGTGTTAGTACTCAAGAAGTATGGCATGTTCCGTATGTGTATTGACTATACGGACCTCAACAGAGCTTGCCCCAAGGATCCTTTCGCTCTTCCCCGCATCGACCAAATCATTGACTCGGTGGCGGGATGCGAACGATTGTATTTTTTGGACGCTTATTCAGGTTATCATCAGATCAAAATGGCTGTGGAAGATCAAGAGAAGACTGCCTTCATAACCCCCTTCGGGGCCTTTTGCTATGTGTCCATGCCGTTCGGGCTCAAGAGTGCCGGAGCGACTTACCAACGCTGCATCCAGAATTGTCTTCATAGCCAAATTGGCCGCAACGTCCATGCTTATGTTGACGACATTGTGATCAAGACCCGCCGGGAGGAGACGCTTCTGGAAGACCTTAAGGAAACCTTTGATAATTTACGGGTATATCAGATGAAGCTAAATCCTACCAAGTGCGTTTTCGGCGTTCCTGCGGGAAAACTACTGGGTTTCTTGGTGTCGGAGCGCGGCATCGAGGCTAACCCGGACAAAATTGAAGCGGTTACTTCCCTCGGCAAGCCGACGAATGTTAACCAGGTTCAACGATTGACGGGTCGTATTGCAGCTCTCAGTCGTTTTGTGAGCCGCCTCGGAGAAAAGGCGATTCCTCTTTATCAATTGTTGAGAAAGTTCGACCGATTCGTGTGGACAGAGGAGGCCGACGAGGCATTTCAGGCCTTGAAACATCAATTGGTTAACCCGCCGGTCCTGGCGGCCCCGACTGAAAAGGATCCTATGCTCCTATATATCGCCGCGAATTCTAAAGCGGTCAGCGTGGCTGTGGTCGTCGAAAGAAAGGAGGAAGGAAAGGAATACCCGGTACAACGCCCGGTGTACTTTATCAGTGAGGTGTTAACTCTTTCCAAACAGCGATACCCACATTGGCAGAAACTGGTCTATGGGGTGTTCATGGCGAGTCGAAAGTTTAAACATTATTTCCAAGAACACCCGATCACCGTGGTCAGTTCCGCGCCCCTCGGCGACGTCATCCAAAACCGCGAGGCAACAGGGCGAATCGCCAAATGGGCAATAGAACTTGGGTCACATCACATACAGTATACCCCCCGCACGGCCATCAAGTCCCAGGCACTAGTTGATTTCGTCAATGACTGGACGGAGCTTCAGGCTCCGGAAGATCGGCCTGACCTTACCTATTGGACTATTTATTTTGATGGATCCAGGCAGTTGGAGGGCTCGGGGGCGGGTGTGGTGTTGATATCCCCTCAAGGAGATAAGTTCTGCTACGTCCTCCGGCTCATGTTCCCTTGTACAAATAATGCAGCAGAGTATGAAGCTCTACTTCACGGTTTGCGACTAGCAAAGCAGATGAACCTAACCCGAGTCAGATGTTTTGGGGACTCAGATTTGGTGGCGCAACAGGTTTCGGGCACCTGGGACTCTCGAGATCCTATGATGGCGGCTTACAGACGAGCCGTATCTGACGTGGCGGGCTATTTTCATGGGTACCAGGTCGATCATGTTGATCGGCGACTCAACGAAGCAGCTGATGCCCTCTCGCGACTCGGCTCACAGAGAAAACCGGTCCCCCCTAATGTCTTCTTGGATGTCCTGCATAAACCATCCGTAACTGTACCCACGGAGGAGGAATTGGCGATACCAGATCCCGAGTCTCAGCTTGTGGCGGCTCTCCATATCGCTCCGGATTGGGCTCTTCCTTATCTAGCTTATCTTGCTCGTGGCGAGTTACCCACCGACGAAGTTTTGGCTCGCCAAATTGTTCGGCGTAGCAAGTCCATGGTAATCATTAATGGCGAGCTATATAAACGAAGTGCTTCAGGGGTCTTTCAGCGGTGCGTTTCCTCCGAGGAAGGATGCACAATCCTTAATGACATCCATTCTGGAGACTGCGGACATCACGCCGGGTCACGTTCTTTGGTGTCAAAAGCCTTTCGACACGGCTTCTTCTGGTTGACGGCTCACGCAGATGCGGAAGATATAGTACGGCGGTGTGAGGGATGCCAACGATACGGGAGACAGGCTCATGTGCCGGCTCAAGAATTGAGGATGATCCCTATTACTTGGCCTTTCGCGGTCTGGGGGCTGGACATGGTCGGTCCCTTTAAGATGTCCCCCAACAAGAAAACCCACTTATTGGTGGCGGTTGATAAATTCACTAAATGGATTGAGGCGGAGCCTGTTGGGACTTGCGATGCAGAGACTGCGGTAAAATTTCTGAAGAAGCTGATTTTCCGTTTTGGATATCCGCACAGTATCATCACGAACAATGGTACTAACTTGTCCCAAGGAGCGATGCTGGATTTCTGTCGGCGTGAACATATCCGGCTTGATATCTCTGCAGTTGCTCACCCGCAGTCAAACGGACAGGCCGAGCGGGCGAATCAGGAAGTTTTGCGAGGGATCAAACCTCGGCTCGTAATTCCCCTGGAAAGAACTCCAGGATGTTGGGTGGAGGAGTTACCTTCGGTATTATGGAGCATCCGGACCACCCCGAATCGGTCCACGGGGTTCACCCCTTTCTTCTTGGTCTATGGTGCAGAGGTCATCCTCCCTACTGACATAAGGCATGATTCTCTTAGAGTCGCCGCATATGTGGAGCAAGACAACGAGCTGGCGCGTCAGGACTCTTTGGATGCCTTGGAAGAGGCACGTGACTTAGCAGCGGCTCGATCGGCGATCTATCAGCAAGATCTGCGGCGTTATCATAGTCGCCGGGTGAAGAGTCGGACCTTCCAGGAAGGCGATTTGGTGCTCCGACTGATACAAGATCGGGCAGGCATGCACAAGCTTTCGCCCCCTTGGGAGGGACCTTTCGTTGTCAGCAAGAACCTCCGCAATGGTTCTTATTACTTGATGGATCTTCGGCCTGATCGACCGACTACGGGGGCTGAGTCAACTCGCCCTTGGAATATTGCCCATTTGCGGCCTTATTACACTTGAGTTCTTAAAACTCCATGCTTTGTAAGTTTTTCAGTTTTCATTATGGAATAATATAATGTTTCCCTGACTCGGGGGCTTCTTCTTTAAGAAAAAGAGAGAGAAATTTCATGACATCCTGTTGCGACCTTATGAGCCGACAGAACATGCATTAAGGGTGGGTGCACGAGCTTTCTGACTCGCCTCCCCCTGTCGCGACCGTATGAGCCGACGAAACCTGCATTAAGGGTGGGTGCACGAGCTTTCTGACTTGCCTCCCCCTGTCGCGACCGTATGAGCCGACGAAACCTGCATTAAGGGTGGGTGCACGAGCTTTCTGACTCGCCTCCCCCTCTCGCGACCGTATGAGCCGACGAAACCTGCATTAAGGGTGGGTGCACGAGCTTTCTGACTCGCCTCCCCCTGTCGCGACCGTATGAGCCGACGAAACCTGCATTAAGGGTGGGTGCACGAGCTTTCTGACTCGCCTCCCCCTGTCGCGACCGTATGAGCCGACGAAACCTGCATTAAGGGTGGGTGCACGAGCTTTCTGACTCGCCTCCCCCTGTCGCGACCGTATGAGCCGACGAAACCTGCATTAAGGGTGGGTGCACGAGCTTTCTGACTCGCCTCCCCCTGTCGCGACCGTATGAGCCGACGAAACCTGCATTAAGGGTGGGTGCACGAGCTTTCTGACTCGCCTCCCCCTGTCGCGACCGTATGAGCCGACGAAACCTGCATTGAGGGTGGGTGCACGAGCTTTCTGACTCGCCTCCCCCTGTCGCGACCGTATGAGCCGACGAAACCTGCATTAAGGGTGGGTGCACGAGTTTCCTGACTCGCCCCCTCCTGTCGCGACCATATGAGCCGATAAAATTACTCGTGTTATGATTTGACCTTGGAAATTTTATTTTCACAGATAATGTGCTCAAGGTTTTCATCCTTGGCGGATTAAGCATTTCAGGCGATTCTGATAAGGATTAACAAAATATTTTAAACCGCCTCAAAGGCGGTATAAGGGTTTCTTGCAGAAGATGTCATCAAAAGATAGTACTGACTATTACATGGCTCTTGGGCCAAATTCAAGGAAAATCTATCCCGCTAAGTCCTGGCGTGAGCTCTGACCAGCTTCGATTTGTAAATCGCCCAAGACCCAATTGCATCTGGACAAAGAGGCGAAATCGTCTTCATCGGTCAAGATTGATGCCAGGTCTGTCTCCCAGTCAAAGGGATTCTTGGGTCGCCGAGGGATAAGGTTAGTCACCACGAAGGTTGGCGGGTTGATTTTCTTATTCTTGTCATCGCAAGCTGCCTGATATTTTGTCAAGTCAAGGCTGGCGGCAAGTTGAGTCGCGGCCAGTCGAGAATCCTTGACAACCTTCTGGTAGTCTTCTTCCGCGAACTCCGAGCCGTCATCTTTAAGCTGAGGGAAGCCGGCAGCTACTTCTTCCAAATTAATTTCTGGAGCATACGCCAGACAGCGACTCAGAGCCGTCAAGACACCCTTCCGGGCGGCTGATCGGGTTAACTCGCCGATCTGGGGAGGCAGTGTGGATAGATATCCAAGCACCTTCTTGATGGAAGTTATGGGCTCCTTTGCACCGATCACAGCTTTGACGGTCAGCACACTGCCTGTGTACAGTTGTTCCGTCAGTGTATAGATCGCCTTCAGCATCAACACGCTGTCGTCTTGCAGATTGGCGACTCTCGAGCCTGTGATTAAATAACCGGTAAGTTAAACATTAAGGAATTTGCCCAAGGAAGAGGATAAGATTGGAGAGTTAGGTAAAGCTTACCAAAGATGGCTTGTGTCATGTTGGAAATATGGCGCTTTAAGCCGGATAGCTCCTGCTGCACAGTTGCCAGCTTTGCTTCTGCTTTTTCGGCTCTTGTCAAAACCGCGCTGTGGTCGGCCTGAGCTCTTTCTAACTCGGCTTTGAGCTTTTCCAGTTCAACCAGAGCCAACTTATATTTTTCTTCCGACTGAGTTCGGGCATCTTGTTGGTCAGCCAAGTTTTTCCTTAAGTCGCCCAGGGCCAGTTCGGTCTGGGCAAGGCTTTCCTGTTCAAAATTTAGAACAAAGACAAGTCTCAGAATTATTGCAAGGCAATACCCCTGACACTTGGGGGCTAATGTATAATTTCTCAAGGGAAATTATACAGAAATCAAGACCCGGCTCATCATTTTACTGATGACCCGACCCCTGGGGGTTATTGGTCGCAACGCTTTTTAAAAGACCCGGCTCATCATTTTACTGATGACCCGGACCTTGGGGGTTACTGGGAATAATACAGAGTATAAAGTTTACCTCATGCTTGTTATTTAACATCTTTAGCAGATTCTTTTCCATCTCGTAACTCGCTTCCAGGCGACTTGCGAAGCCAGAACAGAGCTCTTTAAACTCCAGACCTGCATAGTCAGAAAGTTTCGCCTTGGAAGGCCCAGACTCGGGTATTGATGGAGAAGGGGATGCTATATGTTTGGAGAGGATTGTCTCTGCCGGCTTGGAGAAACCAAAACCAGTGATGACCACAGCATCTGGGTCATCAGCTGTCGCCATTACGACCGGTGATCTAGGGACATCCGTTGATCCTTTGGGCGACTCAGGAGGGTTTGCTTGAATTGACGGCTCGTTTTGACTCGGATCTTCTTGAGTCGGAGTAGCTTTCCTTGGAGGATCAGAAGTGGCGTCTGGGATTGATCCACTAGTCTTCCTCTTTTTGGCTTGCGCCCTAATGAAAGACATAGGCGTGTCAAAAAATTGTTGAAAAAATATTATTCTCAAGGGTCAGGACAAGGAACTTACCCCGGGACTCGGATCATTGGTGGAAGGGTCGACATCACTGAGTCGCCAGAAGTGGGGGGAGAATCCTGCAGAATTTGTACATCGATAATACTGGCGGGTTATGACTGTGATCCAAAGCAGCACGAACTATGGTTGCTCAAATAAGAAAAGGAGGTACCTCGCTTGGTTTTCTTTTGTTCCTTGTTGGCAAGCCAGGTGTCAGGTCGCCAGAATGACTTCGCGTTTTCCGTTTCGAGGCGTGCTGCGTTTTCTTCAGTAAGAAATTTGGGTCCAAATGGGCATTTGGATGTGAGAGAGGTACTTTCCCACATATTCGCCGGGCCGGCTTAGGTGGAGAAGGAGATGAATCGGAGGAGACGGAAATTACCTCGACAGAGTCTTCCTGGCTCTCGTTATCTTCATTCTATTATAAGAGGAGCGAGAGATAAATAAAAGTTAAAAGGTGATAAGTGGCGAGTGAAAATGAGGACGGATTGGTACCTCTGAGAGTGCGTCGCCAGCTTGAGATTCGTCGACTTCAGATGGCTCGGCCGCAGCCGATTTGCCTTTGCCTTTGTTTTTCTTGGAAGGCGGCTTAGCACTCTTCATGGCTTGTTTCTTAGGTCTCCTAGACCAGAACTTGTCGCCTTTCTGGAAGAGGATATGGCATGAAGTCATGATGACAGTAAAACAGATGAAATAAAAGTTGAGGGCGAGTTAGCTTTGGTTACCTTGGGTGCCGGGTTAATCTTGCAGAAGGGCTTAAGGCCGATTTGGCCGCATTTCGCTGCAGGTTCGCCGGTCAGCTTCCTGATGATGGTGACGATGTCTTTTTCCGTTAATGATGTGTGGAAATAGCATTGGGGATGATCCAGAGTACCGTCAAACTCGCACATCAGGCCGTCTCGGCGGCTCAGAGGAAGGATCTGCCATTCGACCCAGCAGCGAATCAAGTCAACCCCGGTGAGACCGTTGTTCGTCAAGGATCTCAGTTCGGACAGAATTGGGACGAATTCCGACTCTTCCTCCTCGGTGAGCTTGTCGGGGAGCTTGAAGTTGATTGGAAGGCGGCTTGGCCTGTAACCCTGAAGTTTGTTTTCGCCGGCAGGGGATGTTTCCTTGCAGTAGAACCAAGATTCACCCCAGCCTTTGGGATGGCTAGGCATAGTGAGTGCAGGGAACGGACTGTCCCTGCGACGCTGGACGTTGACCCCGCCGAGTTCCAAACTGGGGCCATTGTGGAATTCCGTCTGGCGATTCAAGTGGAAAACGTACCAAAACAGAGGGACGGAAGGCTCGATCCGCAAATAAGCTTCGCAAAGGACTTGGAATTGACTTAGGTTGCTTATGGAATTGGGTCCCAAATCCTGGAGTCGGACGTTCATAAAATTCAGGGCGTCTCTAAGGAATTTAGATCCGGGCGGTTTAAAACCCCGTTCTAGGTGTTCCACAAAAACTACTATCTCCCCTTCCTTGGGGTTGGCTAGGTCTTCTCCTAACCCGGTGCGCCATCCAATGACGTCTTGAGGATCCAAGCAGCCCGCTTTCACGTAATTCGCCAAAACAGTATCGTCAACTTTGGTGGGTAGCCAATCACTCTTGAAAACGGCACCCATGCTACAAATAGGCAAGAAAATGGTATTACAAGTCTCGAACATTTACTGTGTGAGTCGGGACTAGCTTCTGCTTAACCCGCCGGATCGGGAGGCCGGGTTGGGCTGATGTGGCGACCTATCGGAGCAGGGCTATTCTCAGAAGCGACGCTACTGTGGGTGGTAAAATTTATTCTTTCCGGAACGCTAAGGGAAGGACGAGGTTTCCAAACAGCTTTTTGCAAACAGTGAAAGAGGAATGGATCTATTCAACAGATATAAAGGCTTACGGACATGGCTAAAACATGAACGATGTGTGGTCAGGATGGTGCCTCATGTTTAAAAAGACTAGCCTATTTAGAAATTTCGCAAGGGCACAGATGGATAGCATTGTTCGAAGCACTGGGTGCCCTAATGGCGCTCGGGCTAAATCAGTTCGACAGCTAAGATGGTGACGAGCATAGAGCTTCGGAACTATGGCAATGGCGGCAGCAAGAACAGAAAATAAATCTACCCTTAAGAAGGGGAAACAGTGGCCTAACCTGAAGATCTTGGTCGAAGAGGATCGGCGATGATGGAGGCTGTTGGAGAATGAGCGGAGCCTGGCGACGGCGACGACGTGCGGGCGGCGCTGGAGCTCCTCGAACGGCGCTGGAGCTCCTCGAACGGCGCCGGAGCTCTTTGAACGGCAGCGGTTTGTGGGCGGCGCCGGGGCTCCTCGAACGGCGACGGCTTGCGGGCGGCGCCGGAGCTCCTCGAACGGCAGCGGCTTGCGGGCAGCACCGGAGTTCTTCGGACGGGGGTGGAGTTCGCGACCGGCGGCGAAGCCTTCGGGATGCGGAGCGTTTTCTTCTCGCTGAGATGATGGTGGAGGGATTGATGGGACTGGTAGGTGGCCGGTGTCAGCCCTGTCCCTTCCGCCTATTTATCAGGACGGGCGCGGGGATCAAGGCGCTATGAGCGGGAACCGTCGAGGAAGGAAAGATTCGCCATGATGGCGCCCGAAAATTTCGGGATAATGACGCACCAAAAGATCCGTTGAGATTGTGTTGGAGTTCCCGAAAATCGAGGGCTAAGGAAAGTACTGATGGGAAATGCGTTGGCGGCTCAGAGACTTTTTCCGGTACCAGTTGGCGAGTTAAGATTTCTGGTGCAAGGAGGAACACAGAGGAGTGAATCGCCTTCGACTAAAATGGAGGCATTGGCATGAAGATTCAAGTCAATTTGGGGCCTAATGTTGGGGATATTGCCTGCTGTTGTGACCCGCCAGATATGGGCCGGGTTACTGTTAAGGCGATTCATCCTTTAAGGCTAGTTGGGCCTCAGCCCGGGCGGTTCGAAGTTGCAGGATGGTTATGATTTATGGAAGGACTCTGGGTTTGGCAAGACGGCGACTTAGAGACCGCGGTGGTCACGATTTGTAAAAAGGAAGGGACTCTTGTAAAACCTAAGGCTTCGACCTATATATAAAGGCGAGTCTGGAGGGGGAGAGGTAGGTTAGAAATCATCGAGAGCTAGGTTTAGGCGAGTTACGCCTTCCTTGTAATCGAATCCACATCAATACACACAAAGCAGGACGTAGGCTATTACCTCTTCTCGAGGGGCCGAACCTGGGTAAATCGCCGTGTCTCTCCCGCTTAACCCCTTTGAGTCGCCACCAAGGTGCGATGGCTCCAGTACTAAGTCCTTTCACGAGGACATCTGCCGTGAGAAAACCACGACACTATTACTACTAAAGCTACATCCTAGAAATATAGTAAACGCATCTGCAAGAACAAACATTAGTTTAAAGACAACCCTATGGCTCCTGCCGGTTGCCGTACCATCGAGGTGCAAGTCGATATTAACTATTACAACATGATCATCTCATACATCCAATATATCACATCACATCGTCGGCCATATCACATCACAAGCATACCCTGCAAAAACAAGTTAGACGTCCTCTAATTGTTGTTGCATGTTTTACGTGGTGACCATGGGTATCTAGTAGGATCGCATCTTACTTACGCAAACACCACAACGGAGATGTATGAATTACTTATTTAACCTCATCCAAGGACCTCCTCGGTCAAATCCGATTCAACTAAAGTTGGAGAAACCGACACTCGCCAGTCATGTTTGAGCAACGGGGTTGCTCGTAGCGATGAAACCAGTCTCTCGTAAGCGTACGAGTAATGTCGGTCCGAGCCGCTTCGATCCAACAATACCACGGAATCAAGAAAAGACTAAGGAGGGCAGCAAATCGCACATCACCGCCCACAAAAACTTTTGTGTTCTACTCGAGATGACATCTACGCATGAACCTAGCTCATGATGCCACTGTTGGGGAACGTCGCATGGGAAACAAAAAAATTCCTGCTCGCACGAAGACCTATCATGGTGATGTCCATCTACGAGGGGGATTTCATATCTACGTACCCTTGTAGATCACACAACAGGAAGCGTTTAATAAACACAGTTGATGTAGTGTAACGTCCTCACGTCCCTCGATCCGTCCCGCGAACCGTCCCGCGATCCATCCCACGATCCGCTCCGATCTAGTGCCGAACGGACGGCACCTCCGCGTTCAGCACACGTACAGCTCGATGATGATCTCGGCCTTCTTGATCCAGCAAGAGAGACGGAGAGGTAGATGCCGGCAGCATGACGGCGCTCTGGAGGTTGGTGGTGATCTTATCTCAGCAGGGCTCCACCCGAGCTCCGTAGAAACGCGATCTAGAGGAAAAACCGTGGAGGTATGTGGTCGGGCTGTCGTGGCCAACTTGTCTCAAATCAGCCTGAAAAGGATCGAGATGGACCTAGAGGGGGGTGAATAGGTACAGTTCCAAATTTTAATAATTACTTAGCAATTTTAGGCAAAAGTGCGAAATATGAGTGTAGGCCTAATAATTGCTACGACAATGAGTAAGCTATTTAGAGTGAAGTAAGGCAAGCGGTAAACAATAATCAAATACAAGTACGTAATAAGGATTAACACAAGTAGAGAGTTAGGGTTAGGAATAACCGAAACTCCAAGAGAGCCAAGGATGTATCCCGATGTTCACTTCCTTGGAGGGAAGCTACGTCACCGTTAGAGGGGCGGATGTTACCACGAAGGCACACCAACGCCACGAAGGCTCACCCTATTCTCCCTTTGAGATAACTCCACGAAGGCGTTTCTCAACCACTAGTGGTAAGCCTTGAGGTGGCTTCGAAACCTTCACAAACTTTCTGGGGGAAATCACAATGGTTTGATTCCTCTCCGAAGACTCCTACCGCCTAGGAGTCTCCAACCACCAAGAGTAACAAGATCACGGGGATTGCTCAAAACTTGCTCAAATCACAAATCACTTTGGTGGGAAGGAGGAGAGGGAGACGATCTATCTTTTGATTGGAACAACACTCAAAGGGACTCACAAATGCTCTTGGGATCTAAGATTGGGTGTAGACAAGAGTGAGTGAGAAGAAAGGTGTTCTTGGATGTGTTCTAGCTGTGTTGAACACCCTCTCACGAAGTGGGAGAGGGGTATATATAGTGGGGAGTGTAAAACAGCCGTTGGGGACACTTTAAGTCACACAGGGTCCGGACGTCCGGCAGTTTACGGAAGTCCGGGCGTCCGCAAGGGGTCGGACGTCCGATAGGGGTCGGTCGTCCGAGGGCTCTAGATATGACTGGAAACACTGTGAATTAAACAACGACCGGACGTCGGGAGAAGGCCGGAAATCCGAGTTATTCGACTCAACTTCTTCTGGTGGGATGTTCCGGATTTCCGAACGGGGACGGACGTCCGGCCCTCGGACGTCCGGAGGGAGCCAGAAATCCGAGTTATAGAGCTCACGTTCTTCTGGTGCAGGGCTCCGGATTTCCGAAGCTGGTCGGTCGTCCGGCCCTCGGATGTCCGGAGGGAGCCAGAAATCCGAGTTATAGAGCTCAATTTCTTCTGGTGCAGAGCTCCGGATTTCCGGAGCCTGTCGGTCGTCCGACCCTTGACCTGCCCTCGGACGTCCGGAGGAAGCCGGAAGTCCGAGGCAATAGACCTGCTTTGAGATAGGAGCAGAGTAGATAATATGTGGTATTGAGCAGAATAGTGAAGATGTGGTATGAGCAAGTTCATCGCAAAACCTGTGATCCCCTCTTAATAGTGCGGGATCCCTATACTCAAGAATAGTAAACTCAAAAGGATAGCCTACATCATCTTTTATCAATCCCGAGCCTTCTTGACATATAAATCCCGATCTTCTCAGACCACCTTTGGAACATAATTCTCAATCTACTAAAGTACTTGCCATCCTGAGATACACTCAACAAATAGGATTAGTTTCCTATGTATGTGTTGTCATTAACACCAAAAGTCGATTAGGGGCATAGCATGCACTTTCAATCTCCCCCTTTTTGGTAGTTGATGACAACATATACATAGGTCTCAAAAAGATTTAACATACATTATAGCCTAGGAGATATTTAGTACGGAGCTCCCCCTTAGTATGTGCATGATAAAATATCGGAGCTCCCTTTTAATGTGTTTATCGAACATATAATGGATCATCATGTAAAGATAATAGATCATCATAGAAAGACAATAGATCATCATAGAAGTAGTGGAGCAAAACATAATAGTCTATGATGATATCATAGAAATCCATAGCAATCACAATCATTCATAAGTAGCCATACATGAGTTTATCCATTACATTAAATCTCCAAAGACTAAAAACTACGATACATCACTCCCCCTTTGGCACCAAGTACCAAAAAGGGAGGCACCAACAGCATCAACCATGCTGACAGCTCATCAGCATCATCCTCATCGTCAGGCAAGCCACTGCCACCAGCCTCGTCAAGGAAGTCAGCCCACTCAGGACCAGATGGGAAGCCAAAGTCAGAAGGAGGAGCAGCAGGAGGGGCCTCATCATCACTCACATCAAGAGCGCCCGAGGCTCTCACACGAGCCTTGAGGGCATTCTTGGAGGAGACTAGGCGAGAAACCACATCATGGGTTTGACCACACTGGAAAGAGACGGCCTTCATCATAGCAGAATGTGCTTTGCCAAGGAATTTGGCAATGTGACCGAGAGGATCGGAGCTAGATGAGGGGGTGGCTGACCGGGCAGCAGTGCGACGAGTGGATGTGGAGGATGGGGCTTTCTTGGGAGCAAAGTTATCCGCCATGTGAGCGGGAATGACCCACTTGCGATGTGTTTGAGTGACAGCAACAGAGAAATCGGCAACATGAATAATAAGAGCCTGGATGAAGGGGGCATGAGGAAAGGCTCACTTGTATTGAAAGCTAGCAAGCCGAATCTCATTCCATAGAAAGTGAGGCACATTAATTTTGCTCTTGGGGTACTCGTACAAGTGAGACATGATGTCAATACAGTAGCCACTGCAAGAGCCCTTATCACCCATCTTGGGATAGATGGTGCGGATGAGACACTGAAAGATGATGAAGTAAGGTGAGCGCCAGATAGATACCTGGTTAAGATCCTTCATGCGTTCATCCGCATCAAGCTCACTGACTGGTTTGAGAAGATACCCACATGCCTCAATGGACTTAGGTTCATGGTTAGGATCATTCCTATGTATTTTGAAGCCAAAGTTGGGGAAACCAAGTGCGGCAACAAATGTATCATAAGAAGCTGTGAAGCGATCGTCAGAGGTGATCCAGCTAACGGTGTGGTTTGGAGCAAAGAAGCATGTGGCATAGAACTGGTGAATGGCAGCAGCATTAAAATCGCGATGAAAAGCAAACGGGGTGGCAAGCCCCGATGCCTCAATAAGCTCAATGGCACCCGGGTATTTCGCCGGGTGCATGGAATATGCTCAAGATCTATGTAGAGATGAACAGAGAGACCCTTAGGAACTATGACTGTAGTAAAAATGTCCGCCTGGACGTGTGTGCGGAAACGTGAGTCCGTAGAGTCACGTACGACAGCGAATTGATCAATGTCGCGGCGGAAAGTGAGGTATGAAGACTTGGCAAGTGTGGTGAAGTTCGCGATTGCACGACCTAAGGTAGCAGGGGGTTCTAGTGAGATGCGACGAGCTTCACCTGCGGGCTGAGCAGGAGGAGGTGGTGGCATATAGGACGCCCTGCGAGTCCCGAGCTTTGGCTTGGACCTCCGATCGGCGGGCTGGTCAGCAAGGTCCTCGAAGGCAAGCTCATCCTCGAAGTCGGAGTCATCACCATCAGACGACGAGGGGAGCTGGGGAGACGGAGAACGCCGGGCAGTCCGTTTGAAGGGACGACGTGGCCCATCCGAGTCCGACCCCGTGCTAGTAGGGGCGCGAGAGGATGAGCCAGCAACGTTCTTCCGTGTGGCGTGCTTGACCTTGGGCATGATGCACAATAACCTACACGGATGGAAATCCCAAATGAGGAACGAACATGTGGACTTGGAAGAGAGGGAACCGAACGCGAGGGGAACGGAGGAGATACCTGTAGACGGATCCCGCGGAGGAAGAAGAGGAAGAAGAGAAGGATCCGCGGAGGAGATCGGGCAGATCTCGGGAGTGGCGGCACTGGCGAGTGCTCGTGGAGCTAGCGGCTGCGGTGGCAGGGGAAAAGGGGGCGCGTGAGGGCTAGGGCAAAGCCCAGCCCCGCGCCCAGCTATTTATAGGCCCCGATGCGTCGGACGTCCGGAGAGGATTGTGCCGTCGGACGACCGACACTGGTCGAACGACCGGAATGGGATTTGCCGCCGGACATCCGAGACACGTCGGACGACCGAGAGAGAGGAGGAGGCAGAGGCTGATTCTGGAATTTTTGATGATGAGATGATGATTTTTCATGGTTTCTCACAAAAAGTACGAACATAGTTGCCTACAAGCATTACATATACTACTTGTGGACAGAAATTGATTTATGCGTACTTTGTAAGCTCAAAAACAGAAAATTAAGACTCACTCCCCCTAAATGCATGCCCACATCAAGACACAAACATAATGTGAGTGTGTGTATGTGTGCAAGGTAGTTATGTTGTCAAGCTCCAAGATACCAAGTTCACGCCTAAGTTGACAGAACCTAGCTACGCTAAGTGGCTTGGTGAAAATGTTGGCTAGCTGCATGTCGGTACCCACATGGGTAATATCAATGTCACCCTTTTGCACATGGTCTCTCAAGAAATGATACCTAATATCAATATGTTTTGTGCGAGGGTGATCAATGGGGTTCTCGGAGATCTTTAGGGCACTTTCATTATCACAGAGAAGAGGAACGTGTCGATATGTGATACCATAATCCTTTAGTGTTTGCCTCATCCATAGCAGTTGGGTTGCACAGCTTGCGGCTGCAATATATTCGGCCTCGGTTGTGGAGAGAGAAACACAGTTCTGCTTTTTCGAGGACCAACTTACCAAGGAGCGTCCAAGAAACTGACATGCACCGGAAGTGTATATCCGTCCCACTTTGTCACCGGCCCAATCCGCATCGGAGTACCCAATAATATCGAACTTTGCATCCTTAGGGTACCATAAGCCTAACTTTGGGGTGTGAACAAGGTATCTAAGAATATGCTTAACCGCCGTATGATGGCTTTCCCTAGGGGAAGCTTGAAATCTAGCACATATGCCTACACTTAACATGATGTCCGGTCTAGATGCGCAAAGATAAAGTAGCGAACCAATCATGGAGCGGTAAGTAGATGGGTCAAAAAGAATACCGTTTGTGTCTTCATTTAGAACTACATCTGTGGCCATGAGTGTCTTCATTGGTTTAGCATTTTTCATATCAAATTTTTCAAGAATGTCCTTGAGGTACTTAGTTTGAGACAAGAAAATCCCTTCTTGAAATTGTTGTATTTGAAACCCAAGAAAGAACTTCAAGTCCGTGTTGAGTGACATCTCAAAGGTCTTGGTCATGGAAGCCGCAAACTTCTTGCATAAATGGATGTTAGGAGAACCAAAAATGATGTCATCTACATAGATTGGCATAAGATCAAATCACCATTTTCCCTCTTAGTAAAAAGAGTGGGATCGATCACCCCCACCACAAAACCATCATCGAGTAGGAACTTCTTAAGATGATCGTACCAAGCACGAGGTGCTTGTTTGAGGCCATACAGAGCCTTGTGAAGTTTGTATACGTGGTCTTTGTGGTGAGGGTCAACAAACCCAGGTGGTTGTGATACATATACCTCTTCTTGTAGAGGACCGTTAAGAAAAGCACTTTTCACATCCATTTGATGCAAAGTAAAACCATTGAAGGCAGCATAGGCCAATAAAATGTGAATGGATTCAAGACGAGCAACAGGGGCGAAAGTTTCACCAAAGTCTAAACCTTCAACTTGGGAGTACCCATGTGCTACTAACCTTGCCTTGTTGCGTAGGACAGTCCCATTCTCATCTTCCTTGTTCTTGAAAATCCATTTAGTGCCAATGACATTATGTTCCTCAGTTGGTCGTTCTACCAATGACCATACTTCGTTGCGTGTAAAACTGTTTAACTCCTCTTGCATAGCGAGGAGCCAGTCATTGTCACACAATGCATCCTGAACCCTGTGTGGCATGGTACTAGAGACAAACGAAAAGTGAGCACAAAAGTTTGTTAATTGTTTATGAGTCACTCTACCTTCCGACACGCCGGTGAGGATTTCATCAATATCAACACGACCGGCCACACGTGGCATGATGGAGGTCAGGGTTTCACGAGGTTCGACTTCATTTCCATCATCAACGTCCTCAACATATGTATCATGTATGTGTGGAGGAAGATATTCCTCTTCGCGTTGCACCTGTTGAGGTTCATCGTCAAACATACCCATACTTTGGTCTAGCTCTTGAATATCAACTTGTTCTTGAGTGTGATAAAAGTGAGAGACATGTTCTCCCACTTGATCCTCAACAACTGGCATGATATGTGTGCTAGTATCTTGTGGAGGTACGGGCAGTGAACTTTCTTGAGGATGAGAAATACTCTCATCATCTTCATCATCATCATGGGGTCTTTGTTCCATGGGAAGAAGTGCACCTACACCCATGTTCAAGATATCTTGTGAGGAGTCTTCTTCACCTGCATTATTTAGATCAACTTGCTCCCCATGGGAGCGGTTAAATTCATCAAATGTCACGTCACAGGTTTCTATAACACATCCAGTGGATTTGTTGTAGACTCTGTAGGCGTGAGAGTTTGATCCATAGCCAACAAAAATCCCTTCAGTTGTTTTGGATTGAAATTTTCCTAACCATTCCCGTTTGTTGAGGATGAAACACTTGCATCCAAACACACGAAAGTACTTAACATTGGGCTTGTTCCCAGTTAGGAGCTCGTATGGAGTCTTCTCCAACATTGATCGAAGGAAGAGCCGGTTTGATGCATGACATGCTGTGTTGACGGCCTCAGCCCAAAAACTATGTGGTGACTTGTATTCATCTAACATGGACCTTGCCATTTCCACAAGTGTCCGGTTCTTCCTCTGTGCCACACCATTTTGCTGAGGGGTGTAAGGTGCGGAGTACTAATGTTCAATTCCCTCATCACTAAGAAATTCTTCTAGGGTGTAGTTCTTGAACTCAGAGCCATTATCACTTCTTATTGCCTTGATGTCCTTGTCAAACTTCCGATGGGCTTGTTTGGCAAAATCAATGAAGGTGATCTTCATCTCGTCCTTGGACTTGAGAAAGTACACCCATGTATATCTTGAGTAATCATCAACAACGACAAGGCCATACTTTTCCCTCCAAGACTTGCCCATGAAGGAGGCCCAAACAGATCCACATGAAGGAGCACTAACGGCCTCGAAGTGGATACAATGTTCTTGGGTGGATGTCTTGATTGATGTTGTTTCCCAGCTATGCATGCACTGCACACACGATCTTTCTTAAAAGATGCATTTGTTAGTCCAAGGATGTGATTGCCGTTTAAGAGATTTTGAAGATTTCTCATGCCGACATGGGCGAGCCGGCGATGCCACAACCATCCCATGTCGGCCTTGGCCATTAGACAAGTTGTATGGAAGGTGCCATACAACTTAAATCAACTGTGTAAAGGTTGCCATCCAACTCTCCAACAAAGGCCACTTCAAGAGTGTCAAGACTTTCACATCTGTTAGTCCAAATAATGTGTCATAACCGACGGAAGCCAATTGGCGAACTGAAAGTAAATGATATTGGACAAGCATGACATTTGCAATAGACATGTAATTAGTGATTGCCACCTTGCCCAACCCAATTACCTGCCCTTTCGACCCTACACCAAATACAATGCTCATGTATGGTCAAATGGCTTGCATGAAGTCATAGAGCAAGTTAGTATCTCCGGTCATATGATTGGTGCATCCACTGTCGATCACCCATTTGGCTCCTCCAGAGAAAACAGCCTGTAACGAATTAAGACTTGGTTTGAGGTACCATTTCGTCATGGGGCCTTTCACATTAGTTACAAGAGTCTTAGGGACCCAAATAGCATAGAATCGGAATGCATTACGGGGACCAACGAATTTAGCATAAACCTCTCCTTCCTTTGATTTGCGTAATACATAGGATGGAGTCATGAATTCAGTTGTCTTGTTGTGAGTAGGCGAACCCCTAGTGGCCGACCCACTCACAACCTTACCTTTCTCCTTGTGTCCCTCTCGTACAAATATTTCTTTAAGCGGAGTGGTACACTTGAGAGGAGATGCACTTTTCTTGGCGGTGCTTGGGTTGAACCCAAGCCCTTCCTTGGCAAGGCCTCCATTGTGTCGACTTAAGATCTCATTGAGAGTCTTTTGTCCTTGTGCACATGTCATGAGACCTCTGTCTAGCTGTGCCTTTAGCGAACATTTTTCCTCAAGGATAGATGTCAGTTCACTACTAGAGTTAGTAGTGCAGGTATCAACATTAATAATAGGTGAGGAGTAGGCCTTAGCTAAAGTGTCAAGATAAGTAACCTTGAGTGCCTCAAAGCTTTTTGTAAGAACAGTGAGTTTCTCTTCCTTGTCTTTGAGAGACAAGGATAGACGCTCACAGTCCATAGAAAGGGAAGCATGAGAGTTCACTAGTCGGTTTTTATCATTTAGTAACTCTTTGCACACAGATTCAGCCTTTTTCAAGGAGGCAAGATCATTAGCATGTTTATCAAGGTTTTCACCTACTTTTGAGCATAATGCATCATTTTGTGCTTCCTCATACAGGACTTTCTGCTCAAGGATTTCATTTCTTTCCTTCTCCTCAGTGACGAGGGTTTCGAGTTCCTTGATGGTATTGGTGTGCTTACTCACCATTTCCATAAGTATGTGAAACATAGTGAGCTTCTTTCCTTTAAGAGAGCACATAAATTTTTTTATTTTAGCAAACATGGGATGATCTAAGTCATTATCCTCATAGTGATCTTCCGCATCAAGATACTCATCAGATGGGGTAGAAGCTAGACTGAAGGAGTTTAACCGTGGAGTTACCTTAACCTTATCATGAGAGCTTTGGTCTTCCTCATCTCCCATGGCAGTCTTTGCCATCAAACACTTGTGAGCGTTGCCCTTGTAGTCCTTCATATAGTTGTAGTGAACAACATCACCACTTTTGTTGACTAGCCTCAAGGTGTTTTGTGTATCCTGAGCTACTCCAGCAACCCCACCAACATCTTCTGGATCTGATTCTTCTTGTGCAACCATTGCTCTTCCATCTGTCCTCTTGAGCTTGGAGTTCATAGGGTTTGGCAACTTCTTCTTTACAAAGGTCTTTGGAAACCTTGGTTTGTCTTCTCTCTTCTCATAAGGGCAGTCATTGGAGAAGTGGTTGGTTTCCTCACAGTTGTAGCATTTCCTTACCTTCTTCTTTGGGAATCTTCCCTTGAATTTTCCTGCACTGAACTTCTTTACAAAGAGAGCAATGTCCTCATAAGATGGGCTTTCATCAGAGTCAACATCATCACCATCTTCGCAGTCATCATCACCCTCTTCTTCTTCACTTTCTTCTTCGTCACATTCATGCTTGGCTTTCAAAGCAAGATTGATCTTTGATGTTGAAGTGCCATGCATGGAAAGGTGCTTTGTTGCATTTGCCTTTGACTCTTCAAACAATTGGAAAGTGGATATGATGTCATCTGGAGTCATTTCTTTGAACCCATGGTGTTGCCTCATGTCCCATACCATTTGATGGTGATACGGAGCAAGAGCATGAAGTAACTTGTCCACGAGAAATCTCTTGGTCAGATTGAAACCATCTTGCATCTTGTCACAGTCACATGACTCAATGTGTGCAGCAAGAGTCATGAGCCGTTCTAGTAGTTGCTTGGGAGATTCACCCTTTTCCATACAGAAATTCTGTAATTGCCCCTTGGCAATTTCATATTGAGCAAGCCGAAGAGTGGAGGTACCGGTCTTGGTCCTTATAATGCTATCCCACAGTTCCTTGGCACTTGTGATGTGAATGTAAGGTCTTCGTTGCTTGTCATTCATTCCTTTTCTTATGCACATGATCGCAGTGTCATTGAGATGCTTGTCATAAGTTTCTCTGGGAGTGAGGCACCTTGGATCTACAGGATTGTACCCATGCTCGAGGATGTCCAACATCTCATCATTGGCATACCTAAGATGATCCTGCATACCAACTCTCCACAAAGAAAAATCGGAATTGTCATCAAGCAAGGGAGGTTTTCCTCCAGGATTGTACTTAGGTTTCTCAATTTGAGATCTAGCATAAAGCCATGGAACACTCGGTTGGTTCCTTTCCGGAGGTTGTTGGCCAAATGAAGAACTGTGCACATGTGGCCCTGAGGCCCTCGGGGACGTGGTTGTCCCCGTGGTTAGTGATGCCAGTCTCATTTGGACCATGGTCTCAAGAGAAGCATCATGCTCCTCTTTTTGCTTGGCAAGGGCCCGTTCCAGGTCCTCAGAGGTGAAACACTTGACTTTCGTGGAAGTCACGTCCCTCTGCACTGGAGCTACCGTAGCTGGAACCCCGTCCATCTCGCTCTAGGGCGGTTAAGCCACAAGAATAGAGCACGAGGCTGTGATACCAATTGAAAAGGATCGATATGGACCTAGAGGGGGGGTGAATAGGTACAGTTCCAAATTTTAATAATTACTTAGCAATTTTAGGCAAAAGTGCGAAATATGAGTGTAGGCCTAATAATTGCTACGACAATGAGTAAGCTATTTAGAGTGAAGTAAGGCAAGCGGTAAACAATAATCAAATACAAGTACGTAATAAGGATTAACACAAGTAGAGAGTTAGGGTTAGGAATAACCGAAACTCCAAGAGAGACAAGGATGTATCCCGATGTTCACTTCCTTGGAGGGAAGCTACATCACCGTTAGAGGGGCGGATGTTACCACGAAGGCACACCAACGCCACGAAGGCTCACCCTATTCTCCCTTTGAGATAACTCCACGAAGGCGTTTCTCAACCACTAGTGGTAAGCCTTGAGGTGGCTTCGAAACCTTCACAAACTTTCTGGGGGAAATCACAATGGTTTGATTCCTCTCCAAAGACTCCTACCGCCTAGGAGTCTCCAACCACCAAGAGTAACAAGATCACGGGGATTGCTCAAAACTTGCTCAAATCACAAATCACTTTGGTGGGAAGGAGGAGAGGGAGACGATCTATCTTTTGATTGGAACAACACTCAAAGGGACTCACAAATGCTCTTGGGATCTAAGATTGGGTGTAGACAAGAGTGAGTGAGAAGAAAGGTGTTCTTGGATGTGTTCTAGCTGTGTTGAACACCCTCTCACGAAGTGGGAGAGGGGTATATATAGTGGGGAGTGTAAAACAGCCGTTGGGGACACTTTAAGTCACACAGGGTCCGGACGTCCGGCAGTTTACGGAAGTCCGGGCGTCCGCAAGGGGTCGGACGTCCGATAGGGGTCGGTCGTCCGAGGGCTCTAGATATGACTGGAAACACTATGAATTGAACAGCGACCGGACGTCCGAAGAAGGCCGGAAATCCGAGTTATTCGAGTCAACTTCTTCTGGTGGGATGTTCCGGATTTCCGAACGGGGACGGATGTCCGGCCCTCGGACGTCCGGAGGGAGTCAAAAATCCGAGTTATAGAGCTCACGTTCTTCTGGTGCAGGGCTCCGGATTTCCGAAGCTGGTCGGTCGTCCGGCCCTCGGATGTCCGGAGGGAGCCGGAAATCCGAGTTATAGAGTTCAATTTCTTCTGGTGCAGAGCTCCGGATTTCCGGATCCTGTCGGTCATCCGACCCTTGACCTGCCCTCGGACGTCCGGAGGAAGCCGGAAGTACGAGGTAATAGACCTTCTTTGAGATAGGAGCAGAGTAGAGAATATGTGGTATTGAGCAGAATAGTGAAGATGTGGTATGCGCAAGTTCATCGCAAAACCTGTGATCCCCTCTTAATAGTGCGGGATCCCTATACTCAAGAATAGTAAACTCAAAAGGATAGCCTACATCATCTTTTATCAATCCCGAGCCTTCTTGACATATAAATCCCGATCTTCTCACACCACCTTTGGCACATATTTCTCAATGTACTAAAGTACTTGCCATCCTGAGATACACTCAACAAATAGGATTAGTTTCCTATGTATGTGTTGTCATTAACACCAAAAGTCGATTAGGGGCATAGCATGCACTTTCATAGCCCTAATACCTCAGTATATATAGGAGGGAGGGGAGGGGCCTTTCCTTGAGGCTCAAGGAGCCCCAAGGTGTTCGGCCGAAGGGGGGAGGAGGAATCCTCCTCCAATCCTAGTCCAACTAGGATTGGAAGGTGGAGTCCTTCCCTTCCCTCCCACTTCCCCTTTTTTCTCTTTGATTTTTCTTATCTCCTGCGCAGGGGCCTTCTTGGGCTTGCCCACTAGCCCAGTAAGGGCTGGTGCGGCACCCCTAAGGCCTATGGGCTTCCCCGGGGTGGGCTGCCCCCCCCCCCCCCCGGTGAACATCCGAAACCCATTCGTCACTCCCGGTACATTCCCGGTAATGCCGAAAACTTTCCGGTAATCAAATGAGGTCATCCTATATATCAATCTTCGTCTCCGGACCATTACGGAAACCCTCGTGATGTCCGTGATCTCATCCGGGACTCCGAACAACATTCGGTAACCAACCATATAACTCAAATACGCATAAAACAACGTCAAACCTTAAGTGTGCAGACCCTGCGGGTTCGAGAACTATGTAGACATGACCCGAGAGTCTCCTCGGTCAATATCCAATAGCGGGACCTAGATACCCATATTGGATCCTCCATATTATACGAAGATCTTATCCTTTGAACCTCAGTGCCAAGTATTCATATAATCCCGTGTGTCATTCCCTTTGTCCTTCGGTATGTTACTTGCCCGAGATTCGATCATCAGTATCTGCATACCTATTTCAATCTCGTTTATTGGCAAGTCTCTTTACTCGTTCCATAATACAAGATCCCATGACTTACAATAAGTCACATTGCTTGCAAGGCTTGTGTGTGATCACTACAGGAATTAGCTTCTTTGCCGTCTGCCATCACAGACAGCAAAGAGTAAACCACCGACGGCAAAGAGTAAATCATAGACGGCAAAGAAACCCACTGTCGGCAAAATTTCTGCGTCGGCCTACGACGGCATTGTAGCTTCTTTGCCGTCTGCCTCACTGAAGCGGACGACAAAGAGCTTTGCCATCAGCTTTTCATAAGAGCAGTCGGCAAATATGTCGAGACGGCAGCCGACAGGCGTTGCCTCTGTTAGGGGCTAATGGAGGCTTTGTCGTCTGCCTCCCCCTCTTCTTTGTCATCTGCCTCCCCCCTCTTCTTTGCCGTCTGCATCCACCTCCTCCACCCCTCCACTCTTTCTCGTCTGCCTACCCCTCCTCCCCCCTCCTATGTGCCCTCTTCTTTGCCATCTGCCCCCTGGAAGCGGACGGCAAAGATACTATATGGCCAGCTGCTTCTGGCAGACGGCAAAGAGCCCATATTGTCACAGTTTTGTTGTTTTTGTTTATTTCACAGCACATATACATATACATAGCACATATATAGGTCACAACACATATACATAGCACATATAATTCATAGCACATATATAGGTCACAACACATATTCATAGCACAAAGTTTCATCCATATTCATAGCACATATATAGGTCACAACACATATACATATAGTTCCACATATACTGTTGATCCATATATACATATACATATAATTCCACATTTTTCATCAACTCAAATGAAAACTAGAACTAAAGCACTCCATCAATGCCAGCTTCCATGCATGTAGTACATCCAATCTGCAAAATGGGAATAAGAAAGTCAGAAAAAGAACAACAACAACATATATATGACAAATAAGCTAAATTGAAGAATAAAGAGAAGAAGCAAGAAGAGAACAAGGAGAAGAAAACAAGAAGGAGGAGGAGGAGGAGGAGGAGAAGGAGAAGGAGGAGAAGAAGAAGAAAAAAGAAGAAGAGAAGAAGAAGGAGAAGAAGGAGTGCTCCTTCTCCTTCTTCTCCTCCTTCTCCTTCTTCTTCTCTTCTTCTCCTCCTCCTCCTTCTTCTTCTCCTTCTCCTTCTCCTTCTCTTCTTCTCTTCTTCTTCTTCTTCTTCTTCTTCTTCTTCCTTCTTTTCATTTCTCCTCTTCTCCTCTTCTTGGAGCTAAATTAGCTAACTATGTATTTTTGCAGCTAAATGGGCTATTTATGTCATTCTAGAGGAAAACAAGCTAAGTATATAATATTAATGAGCTAACCAAGGTTCTTATGCCATTTTGAGCTTATTATGTCTTTTAGGAGCTTAATTAGTCATTTTATTGAGCTAACCAAGGTTCTTATGATGTTTTTACCTAACTAAGCTAATTATGTCATTTTGGATGATAATTGTCTAAGTATGTCTTTGTTGGGGAAAATAAGCTAAATTGAAGAAGAAGAGGAGAAGAAGGAGGGAAGAAGAAGGAGAATAAGGAGGGCTCCTTCTCCTCCTTATCCTTCTTCACTTCTTCTCCTCCTCCTTCTTCTCCTTCTCCTTCTCTTCTCTTTCTCTTCTTCTTTTTGTTCTTCCTTTTCATTTCTCCTCTTCTCCTCTTCTTGGAGCTAAATTAGCTAACTATGTCTTTTCGGAGCTAAATGGGCTAATTATGTCATTATAGAGTAAAACAAGCTAAGTATATAATATTAATGAGCTAACCAAGGTTATTATGCCATTTTGAGCTTATAATGTCTTTTTGGAGCTAAATTGCCTAATTATGTCATTGTTGGGGAAATTAAGGCAAGGAGAATATGAAAGAGGAGAAGAAAGAGGAGGAGGAGGAGAAGAAGAAGAAACAAAGAGGAAGGAGGAGAAGGAGGAGGAGGACGAGAAGGACTAGAAGGTCCTTGGCCTTCTCCTCCTCCTCCTCCTCCTCCTCCTCCTCCTCCTTCTCCTTCTTCTCTTCTTCTTCTTCTTCTTCTTCTTTCTTTTCACTTTTCCTATTTCTTCTCCTCTTGTCCTCTTCTTGGAGCTCAATTAGCTAACTATGTCTTTTTGGAGCTAAATGGGCTACTTATCCCATTTTAGAGGAAAACAAGCTAACTATATAATATTAATGAGCTAACCAAGGTTCTTATGCCATTTTGAGGTTATATGGCATTTTGGAGCTAAATGGGCTAATTATGTCATTGTTGGGGAAATTAAGGCAAGGAGAATATGAAAGAGGAGAAGAAAAAGGAGGAAGAGGAGAATAAAGAGCAAGAGGAGGAGAAGAATAAGAAATAAAGAAGAAGGAGGAGAAGGAGGAGGAGGAGGAGAAGGACTAGAATGTCCTTGGCCTTCTCCTTCTCCTCCTCCTCCTCCTTCTCCTTCTTCTCCTCCTCATTCTTCTCCTTCTCCTTTTGTTCTCTTTCTCTTCTTCTTTTTGTTCTTCCTTTTCATTTCTCCTCTTCTCCTCTTCTTCGAGCTAAATTATCTAACTATGTCTTTTTGGAGCTAAATGGGCTAATTATCCCATTTTAGAGGAAAACAAGCTAACTATACAATATTAATGAGCTAACCAAGGTTCTTATGCCATTTTGAGCTTATAATGTCTTTTTGGAGCTAAATGGGCTAATTATGTCATTGTTGGGGAATTTAAGGCAAGGAGAATATGAAAGAGGAGAATAAAGAGGAGGAGGAGGAGAATACGAAGAAATAAAGAAGAAGGAGGAGAAGGAGGAGGAGGAGAAGGACTAGAAGGTCATTGGCCTTCTCCTCCTTCTCCTCCTCCTCCTCCTTCTCCTTCTTCTCTTCTTCTTCTTCTTTATTTTCATTTTTCCTATTTCTTCTCCTCTTCTGCTCTTCTTGGAGCTCAATTAGCTAACTATGTCTTTTTGGAGCTAAATGGGATAATTATCCCATTTTAGAGGAAAACAAGCTAAGTATATAATATTAATGAGGTAACCAAGGTTCTTATGCCATTTTGAGGTTATTATGGCATTTTGGAGCTAAATGGGCTAATTATGTCATTGTTGGGGAAATGAAGGCAAGGAGAATATGAAAGAGGAGAAGAAAGAGGAGGAAGAGGAGAAGAAAGAGCAGGAGGAGGAGAAGAAGAAGAAATAAAGAAGAAGGAGGAGAAGGAGGAGGAGGAGGAGAAGGACTAGAAGGTCCTTGGCCTTCTCCTCCTTCTCCTCCTCCTCCTTCTCCTTCTTTTCCTCCTCCTTCTTCTCCTTCTCCTTCTGTTCTCTTTCTCTTCTTCTTTTTGTTCTTCCTTTTCATTTCTCCTCTTCTCCTCTTCTTGGAGCTAAATTAGCTAACTATGTCTTTTTGGAGCTAAATGGGCTAATTATCCCATTTTAGAGGAAAACAAGCTAACTATATAATATTAATGAGCTGACCAAGGTTCTTATCCATTTTGAGCTTATAATGTCTTTTTGGAGCTAAATGGGCTAATTATGTCATTGTTGGGGAATTCAAGGCAAGGAGAATATGAAAAAGGAGAAGAAAGAGGAGGAGGAGGAGAAGAAGAAGAAATAAAGAAGAAGGAGGAGAAGGACTAGAAGGTCATTGGCCTTCTCCTCCTCCTTCTCCTCCTCCTCCTCCTCCTCCTTCTCCTTCTTCTCTTCTTCTTCTTCTTTCTTTTCATTTTTCCTATTTCTTCTCCTCTTGTCCTCTTCTTGGAGCTCAATTAGCTAACTATGTCTTTTTGGAGCTAAATGGGCTAATTATCCCATTTTATAGGAAAACAAGATAAGTATATAATATTAATGAGCTAACCAAGGTTCTTATGCCATTTTGAGGTTATTATGGCATTTTGGAGCTAAATGGGCTAATTATGTCATTGTTGGGGAAATTAAGGCAAGGAGAATATGAAACGGGAGAAGAGAAACTTACCGTAGTGGTCATCAAGGAGGAGAAACACGTGGAGAAGGGTCGTGCGATGCCGCTCGGGAGTTATTCTACAGAATAGATATTTTCCAATGTCTCAGTTAGCATGATGACACTCAATTATTAATACTAGTTTATAATGAAACTCACCGTGTCAATCGAAGAGAAGACAGGCATCGGCGGAGGGACTTGACCGCTCTTCTCGCACAGACCCTCAAGAGTGGGTCGTATTAGTTAGTAATGAAATAGACATTACACACATGATTTAGCTAATGTGAAAAAAAACTTACCACAAAAAGCTCGTACAGGGCCCGTTGACCCGCCTCATTCCGGGCCCTCTCCTCCTCAATCAATCGTGTCGTGGTCTAGTCCCTCTCATCAAGAGCAGCCTGAAGAGCAGCCTGGCTTGCCAATCTCTCTTTCTCAAGAGCAGCCTGGTTTGCCAATCTCTCTTTCTCAAGAGCAGCCTGGTTTGCCAATCTCTCTTTCTCAAGAGCAGCATGGTTTGCCAATCTCTCTTTCTGAAGAGCAGCCTGAAACACCATTCCTCGTTACCACAGTAATGATCTATGGTGACACACATAATGAAATGGATGAAAGTTTTCTTAGTCCGTACAACTAACCTCGATGGCAAGATCGACTGGCTGTGGACGACGCGTTATCTCAGGACAGCTGCTCGACTGGCGCGCCTTGATCTCCGGGAGAGTGAGTGGACAACGTATTATCCCATCTCCAATGGCTATCGAGCCATGGGGCCTCCCGCCACCAGATATCATCACCAGCTATGGATCCAAAGGTTCCTCGCTAGGGTTAAAGTCATCCCTTTCGTAGCCTTCCCCGTGTCCCTGTATCTCACGAGCTTGTGGTGGGATGATATGTTGGTGAAGTTATTTGGATCATCCAGGTTAGACTCACAGAATGCCTTCGCCTTCTTGTACGAGGCAGTATGGGCCATGCCATAAAGGTCGTACAAGTGTGGCATCTCCGTCTTATTGTGATGCGCCTAAAAGAGAGGAACAAGATATTAGCATGAAGAATGAATTGCATGAATCATGAAGCAAATCACATACCCAATTTCGTCCGAACTGAAGTAAGTTGGCGCTGCCTTGATGGTGTGGCACACCAACCATTTGGCTACGCCGATCCTTCGCATTCTCGTGGACGGCTCGCCAGCTGCCTGTGCACCACTCATCAACCAATGCCTCCCAACAATCCATCTTATCCGCACACCATCTCGGGGGCACCTCTAAGTTATTAGAAAGAATTTTGAGCGCTACGCCTATGAATGAAAGCAAGAAAACTACGTAGAAGGACTTAAGAATAGGTAATTACCTTCATGTATTGCTCCTTCTTCAGAAACTTTCCGCGGCAATCCTTCTTCTGCTTCTTAATACCACGCGTGGCATAGTAGTCTCGAATAGCCTGCGGCCGAGCCTCGTGGCGTAAGTTCTGTAGTAACCGCCTACACTTGGCCTCGAGAACCTTGGCCGCCTCCTCCTCATATCCATCCTCACACCTATAGAAGGTCTCCAATCAAACGTGAAAACACCGATTAGTACAATAATTAGCTATATTGTTAGTTTTAGATTGTGTAAAAGGATAATTTACCAAAAAGCTTTTGATCACCATCTTGGCCCTCGTGTGGCACAAGACACCATCTATAATCTCCTCCGGCGGGGCCTGCGCAGCCTCGTAGTGCTCCCAGGAAAATCCTAGTGTAGGAACCTGACCCTCACCAGGCAACGTGACAAACGCCGGGAAATTTGTCCGGCAAAGCACACCAAGGACGGAGTTCGGCCTGCGGACTCCAAGAGGGTGTGCCCATCCCCTGCAGTATGATAAGGTCAACGCATTAGATATTTGAACAAACTTGAAGGCAAAAGCTAAAAAAAGAGTAAATGTACTTACCTATCTCCTTCAGGTTTAATCACCGGCCTCTGCTCGCGGGTAGCCGGCACGACCGGGAGACGTGTACTACCACAATTGTACACGGTGTCCACGTCCACCTGCACATCGCCCTCACTATCCGTAAACTCATCCCCGCCATCCCCGTTCCCTGAGCCACCCAGACCCTCGGTCCAATCCGGCAACTCGGTCCGATCCGGCCAGGTATCCCATCCGGGCCTCTCCACGTCGGGTGAAGCCTCCGGAACCTTACTCTCGTAGGCCGAATGAATCTCGACCCGAGGCTCATCTTGGACCGGAGTCTCAAGGGACAAATGAACGTCAACACCAGGCTCCTGGACCGGAGTCCCCGTAGCCTCCTCCGCAAACAGGTCGACCATAGTAGTCCTATGCTCGGGTGAATGAGCTGGTGGTGGTGGCGAGGACGGCTCAACAGTCCTCATGGATCTTCCGCGGCCACCACCTCTCCCTGTACCCTTCCCCTTCTTCCCTACCCGACCAGCACCTCTCCCAGTGGGCAATGCCGCCGACGAAGAAGAACCCACGGGTGGTGTCGACAAACTGTCTGCCAAGGCTCTACGGAGAGATAGGGGTGGAAGGGAAGTACCACCCCTCGTGCGGGGCGGCTGGGAAGAACCCGTCGAGCGCTCTAGACCAGCACCCACCATCTTTCAACACCTGGTGACTTGCCATGATAAAGATTAAAAGAAATTAGTACAACAAAAATAATAAATAACTGACATGAATAATAAAGATTAAAATATATATAATTTAAGTTGTGAATCTTACAAACTAATAATCATCATCAATAAATGCATCATCATCATCACTATCACGCATGTCTTCATGAATGACGTGCTTGTCGGGTTCAACGGCGTGAAGTTGTGAAAGGCCTTTCTTTAATCGTTGAAGCATTGACAGGTCATCCGCATCAGTAACCTCTACGAGTTCGAGGTCTTCTAGTTCCGGCTCAGGGGTGGAGTCAGATTCATTGTCGCTGTCTACTTCCATGTTCTTGGGTGAAGCACGGCGGTTCTTAAAACGTTTCTTGGAAAGACGTGTTTCTTGGAAGAATTCTCCATCATATGTGTCTGTGTTAATGTGAGGTTCATAATCATGTTCATTTGGGAGAGGTGGTCTCACATGTGGCGGCACTTCATAAACAACATACCAACCTTCCAGATTCTTATCCGTTTGGCATGCCCATGGTAGATAGAAAACTTGGGTCGCCTGTTGAGCCATAATATAGACATCGGGAACATCTAAATGGGTGTTTGGATTGATTTCGACTAGTCCTATATGTTCATGAGTCCTTCTAGTCTCCTTCGGCTAGAACCAATAACATTTGAAGACTACGACGTTCGGTGGGTTTTCACCATAGAATTGAAGTTCATAAATTGCTTCAACTCTTCCATAATATTCGATAACACCTTCGCTGATAGCAGAGACACCAAAATTTGTAGATTTCCGGTCGGGCATAGATAGCTCTTTGCCAAAGGTACGAAAGAGATACCCGTTGATGTTGTATTTCTCAAATGAACGGACCTTATAGTCAAAACCATTAGCGACTTATCTCAATTTGGCGTCCATAGACTCTGAATTAGCCTACAAGTTTAATACAAAACGGTTGTTGCATTAGCCGCAAGTTAGACCAAGAATGAAATGGTCCATTATTGATAATTACCGTTTGTTTGAACCAAGAGATGAAACCGGGATAGCCGCCTCCTGTCTTTGACAGAAGCTCATACTCTTCGACGGAATCATTTTCGATCACCGCTCCATCCGAGAATTTGGCGACGTAACGGCTATTTCAAATATCCGGGAATAAGACAGTTCAAATGAATTAGAAGTTACGGGAAAATGTGCCAAGAACTCACTCGATGTACGGCTGCACTTTTGTTAGGTTGTTGAAGATATACAACGAAATGTTCCGCCATTCTTCGACATCCAACGTTATTGGTTTCGAAGCACCGGCTAGTGCGAGCTTCCCTTTGAATAGGCTGAGGTTGGACCCACCTTTTTTAGGGTCTGCATCATTGTGCCGAGGCTTCGGATTATGCAAATGATGATTTTTGGCTTCGTAGTGTGCTGTCACAAAGTTTGCCACCTCCTGAGTAATGAATGCCTCAGCCATCGATGCTTCAATTCTACGCTTATTTTTACATTTAGCTCGAAGGGTCTTCCGCATCCTCTCAGTTGCATACACTACAGGAATCAGCTTCTTTGTTGTCTGCCATCACAAACGGCAAAGACTAAATCCCGGATGGCAAAGAGAATACCACAGACGGCAAAGAATCTCACGGCCGGCAAAATTTCTGCGTGAGCCTACGACGGCATCGTACCTTCTTTGCCGTCTGTCCCCACAAAGCGGACGGCAAAGCTCTTTGCCGTCAGCTTTCCATAGGAGCAGTCGGCAAAGTGCTCGAGACGGCAGCCGACAGGCGTTGCCTCCGTTAGGGCTTAACGGAGGCTTTGTCGTCTGCCTCCCCCTTATTGTTTGTCGTCTGCCTCCCCTTTATTCTTTGCCGTCTGCTCCCCCTTATTCTTTGCCATCTGCCTCCTCCTCCCCCCCCCCTCCACTCTTTGTCGTATGCCTCCTCCTCCCCCCCCCTCCTTTGTGCCCTCTTCTTTGCCGTCTGCCCACCCTGGAGGCAGACGGCAAAGAGCCTATATAGACACCCCAGGATGCACAGCTGGGTGCCATGTGGCACCTTTGCCATCTGCCAGTTGATGGCACAGGTCTTTGTCATCAGCTGGCAGATGGCAAAGAGCCCATATAGTACTTGCTTTTTTTGTTTTATATTATTTCACATCACATATATATATATATATATATATATTTGACAACATATTTATATAATTCACCACACATATATGATATATAGTTCACCACACATATACTTGCCAACACATATATATAATTCACCACACATATATGATATACATATAAATCAATGTACATCCCCATATATCGAAAGAACCAACATACAAAGTATTACATTGTTTATCCATATATACATATACATATAGTTCGACATTGTTCATCAACTCAAATGAAAACTAGATGATATATATATAAAGTTCATCCATCGACATTGTTCAACTCCATGAATGCGAGCTTCCATGCATGTAGTATATCCAATCTGCAAAAATGTGAATAACAAAGTTACAAGAAGAACAAAATATGATGTTTTTGAGCCAATTATGTCATTTTTAGCGGAAAACAAGCTAAGAATATAATATTCATGAGCTAACCAAGGTTCTTATCACATTTCTAGCTTATTATGGCATTTTGGAGCTAAATGGGTTAATTATGTCATTGTTGGGGAAATTAAAGCAAGGATAATATGAAAGAGGAGAAGAAAGAGGAGGAGGAGGAGAACAGTAAGAAATCAAGAAGAAGGAGGAGAAGGAGGAGGAGGAGAAGGACTAGAAGGTCCTTGGCCTTCTCCTCCTCCTCCTCCTCCTTCTCCTTCTTCTCTTCTTCTTCTTCTTCTTCTTCTTTCTTTTCATTTTGCCTATTTCTTCTCCTCTTCTCCTCTTGTTGGAGCTAAATTACCTAATTATGTCTTTTTGGAGCTAAATGGGTTAATTATCCCATTTTAGAGGAAAACAAGTTAAGTATATAATATTCATGAGCTAACCAAGGTTCTTATGCCATTTTGAGCTTATTATGGTATTTTGTAGCTAAATGGGCTAATTATGTCATTTATTGGGGAAATTAAAGGAAGGATAATATGAAAGAGGAGAAGAAAGAGGAGGAGGATTAGAAGAAGAAGAAATCAAGAAGAAGGAGGAGAAGGAGGAGGAGGAGAAGGACTAGAAGGTCCTTGCCCTTCTCCTTCTCCTCCTCCTGCTCCTCCTTCTCCTTCTTCTCTTCTTCTTCTTCTTCTTCTTCTTCTTTCTTTACATTTTTCCTATTTCTTCTCCTCTTCTCCTCTTGTTGGAGCTAAATTACCTAATTATTTCTTTTTGGAGCTAAATGGGCTAATTATCCCTTTCAGAGGAAAACAAGCTAAGTATATAATATTCATGAGCTAACCAAGGTTCTTATGCCATTTTGAGCTTATTATGGCATTTTGGAGCTAAATGGGATAATTATGTCATTTTTGGGGAAATTAAAGCAAGGATAATATGAAAGAGGAGAAGAAATAGGTGGAGGAGAAGAAGAAGAAATCAAGAAGAAGGAGGAGAAGGAGGAGAAGGAGGAGGAGGAGAAGGACTAGAAGGTCATTGGCCTTCTCCTCCTCCTCCTTCTCCTTCTTCTCTTCTTCTTCTTCTTCTTCTTTCTTTTCATTTTTCCTATTTCTTCTCCTCTTCTCCTTTTGTTGGAGCTAAATTACCTAATTATGTCTTTTTGGAGCTAAATGGGCTAATTATCCCATTTTAGAGGAAAACAAGCTAAGTATATAATATTCATGAGCTAACCAAGGTTCTTATGCCATTTTGAGCTTATTATGGCATTTTGGAGCTCAATGGGCTAATTATGTCATTGTTGGGGAAATTAAAGCAAGGATAATATGAAAGAGGAGAAGAAAGAGGAGGAGGAGTATAAGAAGAAGAAATCAAGAACAAGGAGGAGAAGTTGCAGGAGGACAAGGACTAGAAGGTCCTTGGCCTTCTCCTTCTTCTCTTCTTCTTCTTCTTCTTTCTTTTCATTTTTCCTATTTATTCTCCTCTTGTTGGAGCTAAATTACCTAATTATGTGTTTTTGGAGCTAAATGGGCTAATTATCCCATTTTAGAGGAAAACAAGCTAAGTATATAATATTCATGAGCTACCAAGGTTATTATGCCATTTTGAGGTTATTATGGCATTTTGGAGCTAAATGGGCTAATTATGTCATTGTTGGGGAAATTAAAGCAAGGATAATATGAAATAGGAGAAGAAATAGGAGGAGGAGGAGAATAAGAAGAAATCAAGAAGATGGAGGAGAAGGAGGAGGAGGAGAAGGACTAGAAGGTCCTTAGCCTTCTCCTCCTCCTTCTCCTCCTCCTCCTCCTCCTTCTCCTTCTTCTCTTCTTCTTCTTCTTCTTCATTTTCATTTTTCCTATTTATTCTCCTCTTCTTGGAGCTAAATTACCTAATTATGTCTTTTTGGAGCTAAATGGGCTAATTATCTCATTTTAGAGGAAAACAAGCTAACTATATAATATTCATGAGCTAACCAAGGTTCTTATGCCATTTTGAGGTTATTTTGGCATTTTGGAGCTAAATGGGATAATTATGTCTTTTTGGGGAAACTAAAGCAAGGATAATATGAAAGGGGAGAAGAAAGAGGAGGAGGAGGAGAAGAAGAAGAAATCAAGGAGGAGAAGGAGGAGAAGGAGGAGGAGGAGAAGGACTAGAAGGTCCTTGGCCTTCTCCTCTTTCTCCTCCTCCTTCTCCTTCTTCTCTTCTTCTTCTTCTTCTTTCTTTTCATTTTTCCTATTTCTTCTCCTGTTCTTGGAGCTAAATTAGCTAACTATGTCTTTTTGGAGCTAAATGGGCTAATTATCTCATTTTAGAGGAAAACAAGCTAAGTATATAATATTCATGAGCTAACCAAGGTTTTTATGCCATTTTGAGGTTATTATGGCATTTTGGAGCTAAATGGGCTAATTATGTCTTTTTGGGGAAATTAAAGCAAGGATAATATGAAAGAGGAGAAGAAAGAGGAGGAGGAGGAGAAGAAGAAGAAATCAAGAAGAAGGAGGAGAAGGAGGAGGAGGAGAAGGACTAGAAGGTCCTTGGCCTTCTCCTCCTTCTCCTCCTCCTCCTCCTCCTCCTCCTTCTCCTTCTTCTCGTCTTCATCTTCTTCTTTCTTTTCATTTTTTCTATTTCTTCTCCTCTTCTCCTCTTCTTGGAGCTAAATTAGCCAACTATGTCTTTTTGGACCTAAATGGGCTAATTATCTCATTTTAGAGGAAAACAAGCGAAGTATATAATATTAATGAGCTAACCAAGGTTCTTATGCCATTTTGAGGTTATTATGGCATTTTGGAGCTAAATGGGCTAATTATCTCATTTTAGAGGAAAACAAGCTAAGTATATAATATTAATGAGCTAACCAAGTTTCTTATGCCATTTTGAGGTTATTATGGCATTTTGGAGCTAAATGGGCTAATTATGTATTTTTGGAGCTAAATGGGCTAACTATGTTATTGTTGGGGAAATTAAGGCAAGGAGAATATGAAAGAGGAGAAGAGAAACTTACCATAGTGGTCATCAAGGAGGAGAAACACCTCGAGAAGGGTCGTGCGATGCCGCTCGGGAGTTATTCTGCAGAATAGATATTTTGCAATGTCTCAATTAGCATGATGACACTCAATTATTAATACTAGTTTATAATGAAACTCACCGTGCCAATCGAAGAGAAGATGGGCATCGGCAGAGGGACTTGACCGCTCTTCTCGCACAGACCGTGATGAGTGGGTCGTATTAGTTAGTAATGAAACAGACATTACACACATGATTTGGCTAATGTGAAAATAAACTTACCACAAAAAACTCGTACAGGGCCGTTGACCCGCCTCATTCCGGGACCTCTCCTCCTCAATCAATCGTGTTGTGGTCTGGTCCCTCTCATCAAGAGCAGCCTGACTTGCCAATCTCTCTTTCTCAAGAGTAGCCTGGCTTGCCAATCTCTCTTTCTCAAGAGCAGCCTGGTTTGCCAATCTCTCTTTCTAAAGAGCAGCCTGAAACACCATTCCTCGTTACCACAGTAATGATCTATGGTGACACACATAATGAAATGGATGAAAGTGTTCTTAGTCCGTACAACTAACCTCGATGGCAAGTTCGACTGGCCATGGACGACGCATTATCTCAGGACAGCTGCTCGACTGGCGCGCCTTGATCTCCGGAAGAGTGAGTGGACAACGTATTATCCCATCTCCAATGGCTATCGAGCCATGGGGCCTCCCGCCACCACATATCATCACCAGCTCTGGATCCAAAGGTTCCTGGCTAGGGTTAAAGTCATACCCTTTCGTAGCCTTCCCCGCATCCTTGTATGCCATGAGCTTCTCGTGGGATGATATGTTGGTGAAGTTATTGGGATCATCTAGGTCGGACTCAGAGAATGCCTTCGCCTTCTTGTACGAGGCAGTATGGGCCATGCCATAAAGGTCGTACAAGTGTGGCATCTCCGTCTTATTGTGATGCGCCTAAAAGAGAAGAACAAAATATTAGCATCAAGAATGAATTGCATGAATCATGAAGCAAATCACATACCCAGTTTCGTCCAAACTGAAGTAAGTTGGCGCTGCCTTGATGGTGTGGCACACCAACCATTTGGCTACGCCGATCCTTCACATTCTCATGGACGGCTCGCCACCTGCCTGTGCACCACTCATCAACCAACTGTTGGGGAACGACGCATGGGAAACAACAAATTTCCTACGCGCACGAAGACCTATCATGGTGATGTCCATCTACGAGAGGGGATTTCCGATCTACGTACCCTCGTAGATCGCATAGCAGAAGCGTTAGTGAATGCGGTTGATGTAGTGGAACATCCTCACGTCCCTCGATCCGCCCCGCGAACCATCCCGCGATCCGTCCCACGATCCGCTCCGATCTAGTGCCGAACGGACGGCACCTCCGCGTTCAGCACACGTACAGCTCGACGATGATCTCGGCCTTCTTGATCTAGCAACAGAGACGGAGAGGTAGATGAGTTCTCCGGCAGCGTGACGGCGCTCCGGAGGTTGGTGGTGATCTGATCTCGGCAGGGCTCCGCCCGAGCTCCGCAGAAACGCGATCTAGAGGAAAACTCGTGGAGGTATGTGGTCGGGCTGCCGTGGCAAAGTTGTCTCAAATCAGCCCTAAAACCTTTGTATATATAGGTGGGAGAGGGGGGGCCTTGCCTTGAGGCTCAAGGAGCCCCAAGGGGGTCGGCCGAGCCAAGGGGGGAAGTTCTCCCCTTCCAAACCGAATCCAACTAGGTTTGGAAGGTGGAGTCCTTCTCTCCTTTCCCACCTCCTCTTTTTTTCCTTTCTCTTTGATTTCTTATCCTTCGGCGCAAAGGGCCTTCTTGGGCTGTCCCACCAGCCCACCAAGGGCTGGTGTGCCACCCCCAAGGCCTATGGGCTTCCCTCGGATGGGTTGCCCCCCCCCCCCCCGGGGTGAACACCCGGAACCCATTCATCATTCCCGGTAACTCCGAAAACCTTCCGGTAATCAAATGAGGTCATCCTATATATCAATCTTCGTTTCCGGACCATTCCGGAAACCCTCATGACGTCCGTGATCTCATCCGGGACTCCGAACAACATTCGGTAACCAACCATATAACTCAAATATGCACAAAACAACGTCGAACCTTAAGTGTGCAGACCCTACGGGTTCGAGAACTATGTAGACATGACCCGAGTGACTCCTCGGTCAATATCCAATAGCGTGACCTGGATGCCCATATTGGATCCCACATATTCTACGAAGATCTTATCGTTTGAACCTCAGTGCCAAGGATTCATATAATCCCGTATCTCATTCCCTTTGTCCTTCGGTATGTTACTTGCCCGAGATTCGATCATCAGTATCCGCATACCTATTTCAATCTCGTTTACCGGCAAGTCTCTTTACTCGTTCCGTAATACAAGATCCCGCAACTTACACTAAGTCACTTTGCTTGCAAGGCTTGTGTGTGATGTTGTATTACCGAGTGGGCCCCGAGATACCTCTCCGTCACACTCAGTGACAAATCCCAGTCTCGATCCATACTAACTCAACGAACACCTTCGGAGATACCTGTAGAGCATCTTTATAGTCACCCAGTTACGTTGCGACGTTTGATACACACAAAGCATTCCTCCGGTGTCAGTGGGTTATATGATCTCATGGTCATAGGAACAAATACTTGACACGCAGAAAACAGTAGCAACAAAATGACACGATCAACATGCTACGTCTATTAGTTTGGGTCTAGTCCAACACATGATTCTCCTAATGATGTGATCCCGTTATCAAGTAACAACACTTGCCTATGGCCAGGAAACCGTGACCATCTTTGATCAACGAGCTAGTCAACTAGAGGCTTACTAGGGACAGTGTTTTGTCTATGTATCCACACAAGTATTGTGTTTCCAATCAATAGAATTATAGCATGGATAATAAATGATTATCATGAACAAATAAATATAATAATAACTAATTATTATTGCCTCTAGGGCATATTTCCAACACCAACGCCTCCCAACAATCCATCTTATCCGCACACCATCTCGGGGGCACTTGTAAGTTATTAGCAAGAATTTTCAGCGCTACGCCTATGAATGAAATCAAGAAAACTACGTAGAAGGACCTAAGAATAGGTAATTACCTTCATGTATTGCTCCTTCTTCAGAAACTTTCCGTGACAATCCTTCTTCTGCTTCTTAATACCACGCGTGGCATAGTAATCTCGAATAGCCTGCGGCTGAGCCTCGTGGCGCAAGTTTTGTAGTAACCGCCTACACTCGACCTCGAGAACCCTGGCCGCCTCCTCCTCATATCCATCCTCACACCTATAGAAGGTCTGCAATCAAACGTGAAAACACCGATTAGTACAATAATTAGCTATATTGTTAATTTTAGATTCTGTAAAAGGATAATTTACCCAAAAGCTCTTGATCACCATCTCGGCCCTCGTGTGGCACAAGACACCATTTATAATCTCCTCCGGCGGGGCCTGCGCAGCCTGGTAGTGCTCCCAGGAAAATCCTAGTGTAGGAACATAACCCTCACCAGGCAACGTGACAAACCCTGGGAAATTTGTCCGGCAAAGCACACCAAGGACGGAGTTCGGCCTGTGGACTCCAAGAGGGTGTACCCATCCCCTGTAGTATGATAAGGTCAACGCATTAGATATTTGAAAAAACTTGAAGGCAAAAGCTAAAAAAAGAGTAAATGTACTTACCTATCTCCTTCAGGTTTAATCACCGGCCTCTGCTCGCGGGTAGCCAGCGCGACCGGGAGACGTGTACTACCACGCTTGTACACGGTGGCCCCGTCCACCTGCACATCACCCTCACTATCCGTAAGCTCATCCCCGCCATCCCCGCCCCCTGAGCCACCCGAACCCTCGGTCCAATCTGGCAACTCGGTACGATCCGGCCAGGTCTCCCATCCGGGCCTCTCCACGTCGGGTGAAGCCTCCGGAACCGTAGTCTCCTCTGGCTGCTCCTGGGCCGAATGCACCTCGACCCGAGGCTGCTCCTGGACCGGAGTCTCATGGGACGAATGCCCGTCAACAACAGGCTCCTAGAACAAAGTCCCCGTAGCCTCCTCTGCAAACGGGTCGACCATAGTAGTCCTATGCTCGGGTGAATGAGCTGGTGGTGGTGGCGAGGACGGCTCAACAGTCCTCCTGGATCTTTCGCGGCCACCACCTCTCCCTGTACCCTTCCCCTTCTTCCCTACCCGACCAGCACCTCTCCCAGTGGGCAATGCCGCCGATGAAGAAGAACCCACGGGTGGTGTCGACAGACTGTCTGCCAAGGCTCTACGGAAAGATAGGGGTGGAAGGGAAGTACCACCCCTCGTGCGGGGCGCCTGGGAAGAACCCGTCGAGCGATCTGGACCAGCGCCCACCATCTTTCCACACCTCGTGACCTGCCTGTTGGAAATATGCCCTAGAGGCAATAATAAATTAGTTATTATTATATTTCTTTGTTCATGATAATTGTTTACTATCCATGCTATAATTGTATTGATTGGAAACACAGTGCATGTGTGGATACATAGACAAAACACTGTCCCTAGTAAGCCTCTAGTTGACTAGCTCGTTGATCAAAGATGGTCAAGGTTTCCTGACCATAGGCAAGTGTTGTCACTTGATAACGGGATCACATTATTAGGAGAATCATGTGATGGACTAGACCCAAACTAATAGACGTAGCATGTTGATCGTGTCATTTTGTTGCTACTGTTTTCTGCGTGTCAAGTATTTGTTCCTATGACCATGAGATCATATAACTCACTGACACCGGAGGAATGCTTTTTGTGTATCAAACGTCGCAATGTAACTGGGTGACTATAAAGATGCTCTACAGGTATCTCCGAAGGTGTTAGTTGAGTTAGTATGGATCGAGACTGGGATTTGTCACTCCGTGTGACGGAGAGGTATCTCGGGGCCCACTCGGTAATACAACATCACACACAAGCCTTGCAAGCAATGTGACTTAGTGTAAGTTGTGGGATCTTGTATTACGGAACGAGTAAAGAGACTTGCCGGTAAACGAGATTGAAATAGGTATGCGGATACTGACGATCGAATCTCGGGCAAGTAACATACCGAAGGACAAAGGGAATGACATACGGGATTATATGAATCCTTGGCACTGAGGTTCACACGATAAGATCTTCGTAGAATATGTAGGATCCAATATGGGCATCCAGGTCCCGCTATTGGATATTGACCGAGGAGTCTCTCGGGTCATGTCTACATAGTTCTCGAACTCGCAGGGTCTGCACACTTAAGGTTCGACGTTGTTTTATGCGTATTTGAGTTATATGGTTGGTTACCGAATGTTGTTCGGAGTACCAGATGAGATCACGGACGTCACGAGGGTTTCCGGAATGGTCCGGAAATGAAGATTGATATATAGGATGACCTCACTTGGTTACCGGAAGGTTTTCGTGCATTACCGAAAAAGTTTCGGGCTCATCGTAGTGTACTGGGGGTGCCGGGGACCATCAGGAGGGGTATCACGCCCCAAGGGGTCTCATGGGCTATGGGAAGAGATAAAGCAGCCCCTAGTGGGCTGGAATAAGTTCCCACTAAGGCCCATAAGGTTTGAGAAGGAAAAAACACAAGATGGAAAGAGTTTCCAAGTGGGAAGGTGGAATCCTACTCCAAGTAGGATTGGAGTAGGACTCCTCCACCTCCAATTTCGGCTAAACCTTTAGGTTTTGAGGCTGCCTCCTCCCCTCCCTCCCTCCTATATATAGTGGGCTTTTAGGGCTGATTTGAGACAACTTTTGCCACGGCAGCCCGACCACATACCTCCACGGTTTTACCTCTAGATCTTGTTTCTGTGGAGCTCGGGCGGAGCCCTGCTGAGATTAGATCACCACCAACCTCCGGAGCGTCGTCACGCTGTCGGAGAACTCATCTACCTCTCTGTCTCTCTTGCTGGATCAAGAAGGCTGAGATCATCGTCGAGCTGTACGTGTGCTGAACGCGGAGGTGCCGTCCGTTCGGCACTAGATCGGAGCGGATCGTGGGACGGATTGCGGGACGGTTCGTGGGACGGTTCGCGGGGCAGATCGAGGGACGTGAGGACGTTCCACTACATCAACCGCGTTTCTTAACACTTCTGTTGTGCGATCTACAAGGGTACGTAGATCGAAATCCCCTCTCATAGATGGACATCACCATGATAGGTCTTCGTGCGCGTAGGAAAATTTTTGTTTCCCATGCCACGTTCCCCAACAGTGGCATCATGAGCTAGGTTCATGCGTAGATGTGTTCTCGAGTAGAACACAAAAGTATTTGTTGGCGGTGATGTGCGTTTTGCTGCCCTCCTTAGTCTTCTCTTGATTCCGCGGTATTGTTGGATTGAAGCGGCTTGGACCGACATTACTCGTACGCTTACGAGAGACTGGTTTCATCGCTACGAGTAACCCCGTTGCTCAAAGATGACTGGCAAGTGTCGGTTTCTCCAACTTTAGTTGAATCGGATTTGACAGAGGAGGTCCTTGGATGAGGTTAAATAGCAACTCATATATCTCCGTTATGGTGTTTGCGTAAGTAAGATGCGATCCTACTAGATACCCATGGTCACCACGTAAAACATGCAACAACAAAACTAGAGGACGTCTAACTTGTTTTTGCAGGGTATGCTTGTGATGTGATATGGCCAATGATGTGATGTGATATATTGGATGTATGAGATGATCATGTTGTAATAGTTAATATCGACTTGCACGTCGATGGTACGGCAACCGGCAGGAGCCATAAGGTTGTCTTTAAACTAATGTTTGTGCTTGCAGATGCGTTTACTATATTGCTAGGACATAGCTTTAGTAGTAATAGCATGAGTAGCACGACAACCCCGATGGCGACACGTTGATGGAGATCATGATGATGGAGATCATGGTGTGATGCCGGTCACAAGAAGATCGTGTCGGTGCTTTGGTGATGGAGATCAAGAAGCGCATGATGATGGCCATATCATGTCACTTATGAATTGCATGTGATGTTAATCCTTTATGCACCTTATCTTGCCTAGAACGACGGTAGCATTATGAGGTGATCTCTCACTAAAATTTCAAGACGAAATTGTGTTCTCCCCGACTATGCACCATTGCGACAGTTCTTCGTTTCGAGACACCACGTGATGATCGGGTGTGATAGACTCAACGTTCACATACAACGGGTGCAAAACAGTTGCACACGCGGAACACTCGGGTTAAGCTTGACGAGCCTAGCATGTGCAGACATGGCCTCGGAACACATGAGACCGAAAGGTCGAACATGAATCATATAGTTGATATGATTAGCATAGAGATGCTTACCACTGAAACTATTCTCGACTCACGTGATGATCGGACTTGAGATAGTGGATTTGGATCATGTACCACTCAAATGACTAGAGAGATGTACTTTTTGAGTGGGAGTTCTTAAGTAATATGATTAATTGAACTAATTGTCATGAACATAGTCTAATGGTCTTTGCGAATTGCGATGTAGCTTGCGCTATAGCTCTACTGTTTTTATATGTTCCTAGAGAAAATTTAGTTGAAAGTTGATAGTAGCAAACTTTGCACAGGATTGTCCTCGTTGCTGCGCAGAAGGCTTATGTCCTTAATGCACCACTCGGTGTGCTGCACCTCGAGCGTCGTCTATGGATGCTGTGGACATCCGACATACACGTTTCTGATGACTACACGATAGTTCAGTGCAAAATACTTAATAGCTTAGAAGCAAGGCGCCGAAGACATTTTGAAACGTCACGGAACATAAGTGATGTTCTAAAGAGATGAAATTGTGATTTCATGCTTGTGCCCTTGTTAAGAGGTATGAGACCTCCGACAAGATTCTTTGTCCACAAAGTAAAGGAGAAAAGCTCAATCGTTGAGCATGTGCTCAGATAGTCTGAGTACGACAATCGCTTGAATCAAGTGGGAGTTGATCTTCGAGATGAGATAGTGATGGTTCTCCAAAGTCACTGCCACCAAGCTATGAGAGCTTCGTGATGAACTATAACATATCAAGGATATATACAATGATCCTTGAGCGATTCGCGATGTTTGACACTGCGAAAGTAGAAATCAAGAAGGAGCATCAATAGTTGATGGTTAGTAAAACCACTAAGTTTCAAGAAAGGCAAGGGCTAGAAGGGATACTTCGTGAAACGGCAAAACAGTTGCTGCACTAATGAAGAGACCCAAGATTAAACCCAAACCCGAGACTAAGTGCTTCTGTAATGAGGGTAACAGTCACTGAGGCGGAGCAACTCTAGATACTTGATAAGAAGGCTGGCAAAAGTCGAAAGAAGTATATTTGATATACCTGATGTTGATGTGTACTTTACTAGTACTCCTAGTAGCATGAGGGTATTGGATACCGGTTCGGTTGCTGAGTGATTAGTAACACGGAATGATAGCTACGGCGTAAACGGAGACTAGCTAAAAGCGAGGTGACGATACGTGTTGGAAGTGTTTCCAAGATTGATATGATCAAAACGTCGCACGCTCCCTCTACCATCGGGATTGGTGTTAAACCGAAATAATTGTTATTTGGTGCTTACGTTAAGCATGAACATGATTGGATCGTGTTTATTGCAATACGATTATTCATTTAAAGAGAATAATGGTTACTCTGTTTGCTTGAATAATCACCTTCAATGGTTTATTGAATCTCGATCGTAGTGTTACACATGTTCATAATATTGGTGCCAAAAGACACGAGGTAATGATGATAGTACCACTTACTTGTGGCACTGCCGCTTGAGTCATGTTGTTATAAATTGCATGAAGAGGCTCCATGCTGATGGATCTTTGTACTCACTTGATTTTGAATCACTAGTGACATGCAAATCATACCACATGAGCAAGGCCTTGTTTTCATTGAGATGAAACAATATAGTAACTTGTTGGAAGTGATACATTTTGATGTATGCAGTCCAATGGGTGCTGAGGCACGTAGTGAATATCATTATGTTCTTACTTCAATGACGATTTGAGTAGATACAAGAGTATTTACTTAGTGAATCACAAGTATGAAATATTGAAAGGTTCAATTCTGTTTCAGAGTGAAGTTCGTCGTAACGAGAGGATAAACTGTCTACGATATGATCATAGAAATGAATATCTAAGTTACGAGTTTTGGTACGCAGTTAAGACAATGTGGAAATTGTTTCGCAGTTCATGCCACCTGGAACATCATAGTGTGATGATGTGTCTGAACGTCATAGCCACGCACTATTTGGTATGGTGCATGCTATGATGTCTCTTATCGAATTACCACTATCGTTTATGGGTTATGCATTAGAGACAACCGCATTCACTTTAAATAGGGCACCATGTATTTCTGTTGAGATGACACAGTATAGATTGAGGTTTAGAGAAATCTAAACTGTCGTTTCTTGAAAGTTTGGGGCATCGACACTTATGTGAAAAAGTTTCAGTCTGATAAGCTCGAACCCAAAGCGGATAAATGCATCTTCATAGGATATCCAAAACAGTTGGGTACATCTCCTATCTCAGATCCGAAAGCAAAGTGTTTGTTTCTAGAAACGGATCCTTTCTCGAGGAAAGGTTTCTCTCGAAAGAATTGAGTGGGAGGGTGGTAAAACTTGATGAGGTTATGGAACCATTGCTTCGACCAGTGTGTAGCAGGGCGCAGGAAGTTGTTCCTGTGGCGCCTACACCAATTGAAGTGAAAGCCGATGATGGTGATCATCGAGCATCGGATCAAGTTACTACAAGCCTCGTAGGTTGACAAGGTCACGTACTACTGCAGAGTGGTACGGTAACCCTGTCTTGGAGGTCATGTTGTTGAGCAACAACGAACCTACGAGTTATGAAGAAAGCAATGGTGGGCCCGGATTCCGACAAATGGCTGGAAGCCATGAAATCCGAGAGAGGATCCATGTAAGAAAACAAAGTGTAGACTTTGGAAGAACTACTTGATGGTCAGATAACTATTGAGTAAAGATGGATCTTTAAAAGGAAGATAGACGGTGATAGTGATAAGTCACTATTAAGAAAAGCTCGACTTGTCGCAAAGATGTTTCCGACAAGATCAAACAGTTGACTATGATGAGACTTTCTCACTCGTAGCGATGCTAAAAGTCTGTTAGAATTATGTTAGTAGTTGCTGCATTATTTATGAAATATTGCATGTAGGATGTCAAAACATTGTTTCCTCGACGGTTTCCTTGAGCAAACATTGTATGAGATACAACCATGAGGTTTTGTCGATCCTAAAGATACTAGCAAGTATGCAAGCTCTAGCGATCCTTAAATGGACTGGTGCAAGCATCTCGGAGTTGGAATATACACTTTGATGAGATGATCAAGGATTTTGGGTTTGTACAAGGTTTATGAGAAACTTGTATTTCCAAAGAAGTGAGTGGGAGCACTATAGAATTTCTGATAAGTATATGTGGTTGACATATTGTGGATCAGAAGTAATGTAGAATTTCTGTAAAGCATACAAGGTTGTTTGAAAGGAGTTTTCAAAGGAATACCTGGATTGAGCTACTTGAACGTTGAGCATCAAAGATCTATGGAGATAGATCGAAAGCGCTTAATGGAAGTTTCAACAAGATGCATGCCTTGACAAGTTTTGAAGGAGTTCAAAATAGATCAGCAAAGAAGGAGTTCTTGGTTGCGTTGTAAGGTGTGAATTTGAGTAAGACTCAAAACCCGACCCCGGCAGAATAAAGAGAATAGACGAAGGTCGTCTTCTATGCCTTGGTCGTAGAATCTGAAGTATGCCATGTTGGGTAACGCACCTGATGTGTGCCTTGACTCAAAGTGTGTTGAGAGGTACAGAGAGTGATCCATGATTGAATCACTAGCAGCGGTCGAAATTTATCCTTAGTAACTGATGGACTAAGGAATTTTTCTCGATTATGGAGGTGGTTAAAGAGTTCGTCGTAAAGGGTTACGTCGATGCAAGCTTTGACACTAATCCGAATAACTATGAGTTGTGAAACGGATTCGTATAGTAGAGTAGATATTTGGAGTATTTTCGAACACATAGTAGCAGCATCTATAAGATGACATAAAGATTTGTAAAGAACACATGGATCTGAAAGTTTCAGAACTGTTGACTAAAACCTCTCTCAAGAGCAAAACATGATCAGACCCCATAACTATATGGGTGTTGGATTCGTTGGAATCACATGGTGATGTGAACTAGATTATTGACTCTAGTGCAAGTGGGAGACTGTTGGAAATATGCCCTAGAGGCAATAATAAATAAGTTATTATTATATTTCTTTGTTCATGATAATTGTTTATTATCCATGCTATAATTGTATTGATTGGAAACACAGTGCATGTGTGGATACATAGACAAAACACTGTCCCTAGTAAGCCTCTAGTTGACTAGCTCGTTGATCAAAGATGGTCAAGGTTTCCTGACCATAGGCAAGTGTTGTCACTTGATAACGGGATCGCATTATTAGGAAAATCATGTGATGGACTAGACCCAAACTAATAGACGTAGCATGTTGATCGTGTCATTTTGTTGCTACTGTTTTCTGCGTGTCAAGTATTTGTTCCTATGACCATGAGATCATATAACTCACTGACACCGGAAGAATGCTTTGTGTGTATCAAACGTCGCAACGTAACTGGGTGACTATAAAGATGCTCTACAGGTATCTCTGAAGGTGTTAATTGAGTTAGTATGGATCGAGACTGGGATTTGTCACTCCGTGTGACGGAGAGGTATCTCGGGGCCCACTCGGTAATACAACATCACACACAAGCCTTGCAAGCAATGTGACTTAGTGTAAGTTGTGGGATCTTGTATTACGGAACGAGTAAAGAGACTTGCCGGTAAACGAGATTGAAATAGGTATGCGGATACTGACGATCGAATCTCGGGCAAGTAACATACCGAAGGACAAAGGGAATGACATACGGGATTATATGAATCCTTGGCACTGAGGTTCAAACGATAAGATCTTCATAGAATATGTAGGATCCAATATGGGCATCCAGGTCCCGCTATTGGATATTGACCGAGGAGTCTCTCGGGTCATGTCTACATAGTTCTCGAACCCGCAGGGTCTGCACACTTAAGGTTCGACGTTGTTTTATGCGTATTTGAGTTATATGGTTGGTTACCGAATGTTGTTCGGAGTCCCAGATGAGATCACGGACATCATGAGGGTTTCCGGAATGGTCCGGAAACGAAGATTGATATATAGGATGACCTCATTTGGTTACCGGAAGGTTTTCGTGCATTACCGGAAAAGTTTCGGGCTCATCGGTAGTGTACTGGGGGTGCCGGGGACCATCAGGAGGGGTATCACGCCCCAAGGGGTATCATGGGCTATGGGAAGAGATAAAGCAGCCCCTAGTGGGCTGGAATAAGTTCCCACTAAGGCCCATAAGGTTTGAGAAGGAAAAAACACAAGGTGGAAAGAGTTTCCAAGTGGGAAGGTGGAATCCTACTCCAAGTAGGATTGGAGTAGGACTCCTCCACCTCCAATTTCGGCTAAACCTTTAGGTTTTGAGGCTGCCTCCTCCCCTCCCTCCCTCCTATATATAGTGGGCTTTTAGGGCTGATTTGAGACAACTTTTGCCACGGCAGCCCGACCACATACCTCCACGGTTTTACCTCTAGATCGCGTTTCTGCGAAGCTCGGGCGGAGCCCTGCTGAGATTAGATCACCACCAACCTCCGGAGCACCGTCACGCTGCCGGAGAACTCATCTACCTCTCCATCTATCTTGCTGGATCAAGAAGGCCGAGATCATCGTCGAGCTGTACGTGTGCTGAACGCGGAGGTGCCGTCCGTTCGGCACTAGATCGGAGCGGATCGTGGGACGGATCGCGGGACGGTTCGTGGGACGGTTCACGGGGCAGATCGAGGGACGTGAGGACGTTCCACTACATCAACCGCGTTTCTTAACGGTTCTGCTGTGCGATCTACAAGGGTACGTAGATCGGAAATCCCCTCTCGTAGATGGACATCACCATGATAGGTCTTCGTGCGCGTAGGAAAATTTTTGTTTCCCATGCGACGTTCCCCAACACTGCCATGATAAAGATTAAAAGAAATTAGTACAACATAAAAAAATTGAATAACTGACATGAATAATAATATGTACATGAATAATAAAGATTAAAATATATATAATTTAAGTTGTGAATCTTACAAACTAATAATCATCATCAATAAATGCATCATCATCATCACTATCACGCATGTCTTCATGAATGACGTGCTCGTCGGGTTCAACGACGTGAAGTTGTGGAAGGCCTTCCTTTAATTGTTGAAGCATTGACAGGTCATCCGCATCACTAACCTTTACGAGTTCCAGGTCTTCTGGTTCCGGCTCAGGGCTGGAGTCGGATTCATTGTCGCTGTCTACTTCCATGTTCTTGGGTGAAGCACGGCGGTTCTTGAAACGTTTCTTAGAAAGACGTGTTTCTTGGAAGAATTCTCCATCATATGTGTCTGGGTTAATGTGAGGTTCATAATCCTGTTCATTTGGGAGAGGTGGTCTGACATGTGGCGGCACTTCATAAACAACATACCAACCTTCCAGATTCTTATCCGCTTGGCATGCCCATGGTAGATAGAAAACTTGGGTCGCCTGTTGAGCCGTAATATAGACATCGGGAACATCTAAATGGGTGTTTGGATTGATTTCGACTAGTCCTATATGTTCATGAGTCCTTCTAGTCTTTTTCGGCTGGAACCAATAACATTTGAAGACTACGACGTTCGGTGGGTTTTCACCATAGAATTGAAGTTTATAAATTGCTTCAACTCTTCCATAATACTCGATAACACCTTCGCCGATAGCAGAGACACCAAAATTTGTAGATTTCCGGTCGGGCATAGATAGCTCTTTGCCAAAGGTACGAAAGAGATACTCGTTGATGTTGTATTTCTCAAATGAACGGACCTTATAGTCAAAACCATTAGCGACTTATCTCAATTTGGCGTCCATAGACTCTGAATTAGCCTACAAGTTTAATACGAAACGGTTGTTGCATTAGCCGCAAGTTAGACCAAGAATGAAATGGTCCATTATTGATAATTACCGTTTGTTTGAACCAAGAGATGAAACCGGGATAGCCACCTCCTGTCTTTGACAGAAGCTCATACTCTTCGACGGAATCATTTTCGATCACCGCTCCATCCGAGAATTTAGCGACGTAACGGCTGTTTGAAATATTCGGGAATAAGACAGTTCAAATGAATTAGAAGTTACGGGAAAATGTGCCGAGAACTCACTCGATGTACGGCCACACTTCTGTTAGGTTGCTGAAGATACACAACGAAATGTTCCGCCATTCTTCGACATCCAACGTTATTGGTTTTGAAGCACCGGCTCGTGCGAGCTTCCCTTTGAATAGGCTGAGGTTGGACCCACATTTTTTAGGGTCTGCATCATTGTGCCGAGGCTTCGGGTTATGCAAATGATGATTTTTGGCTTCGTAGTGTGTTGTCACAAAGTTTGCCACCTCCTGAGTAATGAATGCCTCAGCCATCGATGCTTCAATTCTACGCTTATTTTTACATTTAGCTCGAAGGGTCTTCTGCATCATCTCAGTTGCATAGCACCAACGATCTTGCACGGGCCCACCCAATCTTGCCTCGGTCGGTAGATGTAAAATCAAATGCTGCATTGTATTAAAGAAGCCCGGTGGAAAGATCTTCTCTAACTTGGACAACAACTCCGGTGCAAACTCCTCCAGGTCTTCTACCACGCCAGGCGACAATTCTTTCGCACAAAGAACACGGAAGAAATAGCTCAGCTCCGCCAGTACTAGCCATTCATCCTCAGGAATAAAGCCACCTAACATCACCGGCATTACCCGCTCTAGCCATATGTGCCAATCATGACTCTTGAGACCAAAGATTTTTAATTTTTCAAGACACGCTCCCCTCTTTAGATTCGCTGCATACCCATCGAGGAACATCAAGTGCATTTTGACCCACAAGATAATTTCCCTCATAGCTGGCCTTCCAAGATTGAACCAGGCCTTTGGCTTCGACCACTTCTGCTTTCCTTTGCCTTCTCGCATGTTCTGTAACGGTCTATGACATAGTGTCTCTTGATCGACTCTAGCCTTAATATTATCCTTTGTCTTCCCATCTATGTCGAACAATGTACCAAAAATAGCCTCTCCGATATTCTTTTCTGTGTGCATCATGTCGATATTGTGTGGAAGAAGGAGGTCTTTGAAGTAAGGCAGATCCGAGAAGCATGGCTTGTGAGTCCAGGTGTGTTTTGAATTATACCCCTTGAACTACCCTGGACGCTCTGGATCAGGCTCGAGGGCATTTAACTGATCCAGGATCTGTTGGCTTGTGAACGTAGGTGGTGCCAAGTTTTTGACAACTTTACCTTTGGTAAAGTTCTTCTTGTCTTTTCTGAACTGATGGTCACGATCCAGGAACTGTCTATGCAAGTCAAAGCAAGAATACTTACGACCCTCCTACAACCAATGAAACTGAAGAGCTGCCTTGCATTGGGGGCATAGGAACCTTCCATGCACACACCATCCAGAGAATAGCGCATACGCTGGCAAGTCATGCATAGAGTACATGTACCACACATGCATTTTGAAGTTTTCTTTTCTAGCGGCATCGTATGTCTTGACCCCATTATCCCAAGCTTCTTCCAATTCATCCTTAAGCGGTCGCAGGTACACATTCATATTCTTCCCCGGATAATTGGGCCCTAGAATTATCAACGTCACAAATATGTTTTTTCTTTGCATAATCTGCCGGGGGGGGGGGATTGAGTGGAATGACAAATACAGGCCAACAATTGTATTAGTTTGTCATCATGCCGAAGGGATTAAAACCATCCGTGGCGGCGCAGACTCGAGGATTCCTTGGATCAACCGCTTTATCCTGATGCAATCCATCGAAATGTTTCCACGCTTCCCCATCCGATGTGTGTACCATCATCTTATTCCCATCCGCATCTAGTTCGGTTCTTTTACCCAATTTGTGCCAAGTCATCTGTCTGGCTGTCTCTTCGACCATGAAAAGACGTTGAAGTCTTGGTACAATTGGCATATACCAAAGAACACTAACTGTGATTTTGGTCTGCCTCTTCTCACCCATACCGTTGTCTACCACAAGATACATGCAAGACTCGCAATTGGGACAATAGTCCAAGTGTGCATACTCCTTCCTAAATAAGACACATCCTTTCTCACATGCATCTATCTTCTCATAGGGCATCTTAAGTACACGAAGTATTTTGTCCGACTGGTACAGGTTTGCACACATGACATGGCTTTTGGGTAGGAAACGTCCAAATAGTGTCATCATCGCGTCGTAGCATTCTCTTCCCAAGTTGAACTGAGCCTTCAGAGCCATTACTTGTGCAAGTGCATCCAGCTGACAGAGCTCAGTGTGCTCATGGAGAGGACGTTTTGAAGACTCCAACATTTCATAAAAGGCCTTTGCAGATTCCTCCATCTCATCTTCTGAATCCCGAGCATCATCAAAGTCTTGCACCATGTCTTCGATCCCGGTACCATGCTCGTCCGTGCGACGACGGACCACCTCAGCTCTTGTGCGTTGTATAGACTCACCATGAAATGTCCACACCGTATAATTAGGCTTAAAACCCCTCCTATGCAGGTGTTTAATCATTACAGCCTGTGTCGTCTTTTTATAGTTGTCGCATCCAGGACAGGGGCAATAGTTTCTTTCCTGGCCATTTGCGAATGCGGCTTTCACAAATTCCTTTGTTTTTACAAACCATTCTTTCGTCATCTCTTTTTGACTAGGGTGACCGGTATACATCCACGCACGATCACTCATCTTGCATAGCTACTAAAGACAGAAGAAATATATTTATATATAATTTAGCATTTATATTCATCGGTTAATTAGGTTCGCCATTTTTATTATGTCCACGCAACCTACATGCTAATAGGTAAAGATAGGTCCTAATCCCACCCGAGTATGTGTAGATTGGGTTCGTTTTCCCATGCTGTGCTCCGGATCCAACGCAAAATTTCGGCAACACCTCCCAGCTGTTCGCCTGATACACGTCTCCGCAATAAACAGAGAGGATGTGCATCCGGAGAACAAAAGGGAGGCACTGACGAAATTCCACATCGGATCCAGAGCACATCATACGGGAAAACGAACCGAATCTACACATACTCGGGCTGTCCATGGATAATGTTGGACAATTCGAAAGGATGGCGGTTATAAATATGCAAAGACATGCATATTTATAGATGTCGCCCTTTCGAATGGGAGACGCATACTGGTCACGCATACTGATAAATTAATTGAATTACCTAAATCTAGAGAGTTTCATCCGGAAACCGAGCCAAAGTAAATGCAGGGGCGGGGAGGAGATGAAATTTGTACTGACCCACGAATGCAGGGGCAGAGCTCATACAATGCACGGGCAGATCTTCGCACACCAAACCTCACAGCGATGAGACAACTATCACATGTAAATCGACCCGATCAACACAAATATTCTAATTATGTCATTTTATAGCTAAATGGGATAATTATCTCATTGTTGGGGAAAATAAGGTAAGGAGAATAATAAAGAGGAGAAGAAAGAGGAGGAGGGGAAGAAGACGAAGAAATCAAGAAGAAGGAGAAGGAGGAGGAGGAGAAGAAGGAGAAGGTATTTTTCTTCTTCTTCTTCTTCTCATCCTCCTCCTCCTCCTCTCCTCTTCTCCTCCTCCTCCTCCTCTCCTTTTCTCCTTCGCCTCTCCTCTTCTTCTCCTTTCACGGGAAATTTCGGCATGACATGTCCCAATTCCAAATATCACGTGTCCAAATCACATGTCCACATATGACATGTCCACTTCAAATTCTCATATAATAGGAAGAACCAAATACAACTTGAAGCAAAATGCAAGAGTATTTTTTCTTTGCAATATTTGGAACTAGTGTTAATCAATTCTGTTTTTTTCTTCTTTAAATAGCCTATATGAAACTTGAAGAAAAAAATTGCAACCTAATAAAAATTAACCTAAGAACCTAATAAAAATTAACCTCTGTAACTTAACTAAATTAACCTAAACAACTTAAAGTAAGAACCTAATAGCAACAAGAACCTAATAACAATAACCTAACTAAATTAACCTAAGTAACTTAACTTAACTAAATTACCCTTAGCAAAGAGGCAAAGAGAGGAAAGGAGGGCCGGAGGACTTACAAGGGGCTAGGGGAGACGTCAGCGACGAGGTGGAGCTCGGGGGAAATGTAGGCGGCAAGGTGGACCAGGGGCACGGAGAGAAGGGGGCGGTGGTGGAGCAGGGGGTCGCAGGGAAGAGGGGGCGATGGTGGAGCAGGGGAACGGAGAGGAGGGGGCGATGGTGGAGCAGGGGCACGATGGTGGAGGAGGGGGTCGCAGGGAGGAGGATGGGCGAGCTCCGGCGGCGGGTAGCGGGGAGGAGGGAGGAGGGAGGACGAGCTCCGGTGGCGGTGCAGGGAGAGAGTCGGGGGCTGTGGTGAGCCGTTACGGGGGGAGAGAGGGGGTGGGGTGTGGGTTGACGACGTTAGGTCTAGTTGCCTCTTTGCCGTCTGCCCCCGACGACAAAGTGGTAACAGGCTGACGGCAAAGAGGTGGACCGTTATGGGTCAGAGGGTGGTGTGGGGTGGGTTCTTTGTCATCTGCATGCATGTGCTTTGCCGTCAGCTGGCGGATGGCAAAGAAGAAGCAGATGGCAAAGATGATGTTTGCCATCGGCCTGCTCTTTGCCGTCAGGTTTTGGATAGCTGATGGCAAAGAGTGTCTTTGCCATCAGCCAGCAGACGGCAAAGAAGCACCAGATGGCAAATTCTCTGATTCTAGTAGTGATAGCACCAACAATCTTGCACGGGCCCACCCAATCTTGCCTCGGTCGGTAGATGTAAAATCAAATGCTGCATTGGATTAAAGAAGCCCGGTGGAAAGATCTTCTCTAACTTGCACAACAACTCCGGTGCAAACTCCTCCATGTCTTCTACCACGTCAGGCGACAATTCTTTCGCACAAAGAACACAGAAGAAATAGCTCAGCTCTGCCAGTACTAGCCATTCATCCTCAGGAATAAAGCCACGTAACATCATCGGCATTACCCACTCTAGCCATATGTGCCAATCATGACTCTTGAGACCAAAGATTTTTAATTTTTCAAGACTCGCTCCCCTCTTTAGATTCGCTGCATACCCATCGGGGAACATCAAGTGCATTTTGACCCACAAGATAATTTCCCTCATAGCTGGCCTTCCAAGATTGAACCAGGCCTTTGGCTTCGACCACTTCTGCTTTCCTTTGCCTTCTCGCATGTTTTGTAACGGTCTATGACATAGTGTCTCTTGATCGACTCTAGCCTTAGTATTATCCTTTGTCTTCCCATCTATGTCGAACAATGTACCAAAAATAGCCTCTCCGGTATTCTTTTCAGTGTGCATCATGTCGATATTGTGTGGAAGAAGGAGGTCTTTGAAGTAAGGCAGATCCCAGAAGCATCGCTTGTGAGTCCAGGCGTGTTTTGAATTATACCCCTTGAAATACCCTGGACGCTCTGGATCAGGCTCGAGGGTGTTTAACTAATCCAGGATCTGTTGGCCTGTCAACGCAGGTGGTGCCAACTTTTTGACAACTTTACCTTTGGTAAAGTTCTTCTTGTCTTTTCTGAACTGATGGTCACGATCCAGGAACTCTCTATGCAAGTCAAAGCAAGAATACTTCCGACCCTCCTGCAATCAATGAAACTGAAGAGCTGCCTTGCATTGGGGGCACGGGAACCTTCCATGCACACACCATCCAGAGAATAGTGCATACGCCGGCAAGTCATGCATAGAGTACATGTACCACACATGCATTTTGAAGTTCTGTTTTCTAGCGGCATCATATGTCTTGACCCCATTACCTCAAGCATCTTCCAATTCATCCTTAAGTGGCTGCAGGTACACATTCATATTCTTCCCCGGATAATTGGCCACTGGAATTATCAACGTCAAAAATATGTTCTTTCTTTGCATAATCTGTCCGGGGGGAGATTGAGTGGAATGACAAATACAGGCCAACAACTATATTGGATTTTCGTCATGCCGAAGGGATTAAAACCATCCGTGGCGATGCAGACTCGGGGATTCCTTGGATCTGCCCTCGAGTCTGCCGCTTTATCCTAATGCAATCCATCGAAATGTTTCCACGCTTCCCCATCCGATGTGTGTACCACCATCTTATTCCCATCCGCATCTAGTTCAGTTCTTTTGCCCAATTTGTGCCATGTCATCTGTCTGGTTGTCTCTTCGACCATGAAAATACGTTGAAGTCTTGGTACGATTGGCATATACCAAAGAACACTAACTGCGATTTTGGTCTGCCTCTTCTCACCCATACCGTTGTCTACCACAAGATACCTGCAAGACTCGCAATTGGGACAATAGTCCAAGTGTGCATACTCCTTCCTAAATAAGACACATCCTTTCTCACATGCATCTATCTTCTCATAGGACATCTTAAGTACACGAAGTATTTTGTCCGACTGGTACAGGTTTGCAGGCATGACATGGCCTTTGGGTAGGAAGCGTCCAAATAGTGTCATCATTGCGTCGTAGCATTCTCTTCCCAAGTTGAACTGAGCCTTCAGAGCCATTACTTGTGCAATTGCATCCAGCTGACAGAGCTCAGTTTGCTCATGGAGAGGACGTTTTGAAGACTCCAACATTTCATAAAAGGCCTTTGCAGATTCCTCCATCTCATCTTCCGAATCCCGAGCATCATCAAAGTCTTGCACCATGTCTTCGATTCCGGTACCATGCTCGTCCGTGCGACGACGGACCACCTCAGCTCTTGTGCGTTGTATAGACTCACCATGAAATGTCCACACTGTATAATTAGGCTTAAAACCCCTCATCTGCAGGTGTTTAATCGTTACAGCCTTTGTCGTCTTTTTATAGTTGTCACATCCAGGACATGGGCAATAGTTTCTTTCCTGACCATTTGCGAATGCGGCTTTCACAAATTCCTTTGTTTTTACAAACCATTCTTTCGTCATCTCTTTCTGACTAGGGTGACCGTTATACATCCACGCACGATCACTCATCTTGCCTAGCTACTAAAGACAGAAGAAATATATTTATATACAATTTAGCATTTATATTCATCGGTTAATCAGGTTCGCCATTTTTATTATGTCCAGGCAACCTACACGCTAATAGGTAAAGATAGGTCCTAATCCCACCCGAGTATGTGTAGATTGGGTTCGTTTTCCCATGCTGTGTTCCGGATCCAACGCAAAATTTCGGCAGCACCTCCCCGTTGTTCTCCTGATACACGTCTCTGCAATAAACAGAGAGGATGTGCATCCGGAGAACGACAGGGAGGCACTGACAAAATTCTGCATCGGATCCAGAGCACAGCATACGGGAAAACGAACCCAATCTACACATACTCGGGTTGTCCATGGATAATGTTGGACAATTCAAAAGGATGGCGGTTATAAATATGCAAAGACATGCATATTTATAGATGTCGCCCTTTCGAACGGGAGACGCATACTGGTCACGCATACTGATAAATTAATTTAATTACCTAAATCTAGAAAGTTTCATCCGGAAACCGAGCCACGGTAAATGAAGGGGCGAGGAGGAGATGAAATTTGTACTGACCCACGAATGCAGGGGCAGAGCTCGTACAACGCACGGGGAGGTCTTCGCACAGCAGACCTCACAGCGACGAGACAACTATCACATGTAAATCCACCCGATCAACACAAATATTCTAATTATGTCTAATTATGTCATTTTTTAGGAAAACAAGCTAAGAATATAATATCCATGAGCTAACCAAGGTTTTTAGCTTATTATGTCACTAGCAAAAGGGCCCGTGCGTTGCAACGGGAGAAAAAATACCACACGCTTTTAATCTTTTTATAATCATTTTGATTTATTAAAATAATAAGCTAATTAACTAATGTAGTCGGTCCTATCATATTTTGTTGAGAAATCAATCCGTCCATTGTTAATTCCACCATGATGAGAAATTAAGCGGGACAAGCAAAGCAAAACAAAGGGGCTACGTGAATTGATCAATGTATTGTTATTTTATTTCACTCATGGGGTAGAGAATGTGGGATCAGATGACAAACTGAAGATGGTGTTCCATTCTCTGTCTCTACAACAATACAATCTTACATTCAATACATTCATTCATCAGCAAACAAATCTCCACAAAATAAAATTTCTTGTCGGTGCTTGGCACACTGTTGGAGGCATGGGGAGGGGATCTCACCAGATGATGAGTTCCTGCCGGAGGAGGGGATACGATGAGGGGAGCAAGGGTTAGGCGCCTCTATCTGGCCATAAGGAGTCGCCGTTGCCACGCCATAACCTCGGAGTTCCCCGTGTGAGCCATGGAGGCCCGCCTCCACCTGCAAGTACTTCGCTCCGCCGCGCTGGCGCCGTTCTGCATCGAGCAGACGCATCATCCCAAGTCACCCGTGCGTTGCAACGGGAGAAAAAAATATCACACGCTTTTAATCTTTTTATAATCATTTTGATTTATTAAAATAATAAGCTAACTAACTAATGTAGTCAGTCCTATCCTATTTTGTTGAGAAATCAACCCGTCCATTGTTAATTCCACCATGATGAGAAATTGAGCGGGAAAAGCAAAGCAAAACAAAGAGGCTACGTGAATTGATCAATGGACTGTTATCTTATTTCACCCATGGGGTAGAGCAAGTGGGATCAGATCACAAACTGAAGGTGGTGTTCCATTCTCTGTCTCTACAACAATACAATCTTACATTCAATACATTCATTCATCAGCAAACAAATCCCCACAAAACAAAATTTCTTGTCGGTGCTTGGCACACGGTTGGAGGCATGGGGAGGGGATCTCACCAGATGACGAGTTCTTGTCGGAGGAGGGGATACGATGAGGGGAGCAAGGGTTAGGCGCATCTATCTCGCCATAAGGAGTCGCCGTTGCCGCGCCATAACCTCAGAGTTCCCCGTGTGAGCCATGGAGGCCCGCCTCCACCAACAAGTACTTCACTCCGCCACGCCTTATCGGCACCGCTGCCGTTCTGCATCGAGCAGATGCATCATCCCCAATCACTGTAGTTGTCGCGTTGATTTGATCCAGAAGCTCTGCTCGAGCGCCGAAACGGGGGCAGCAAGCGGGCAGAGGTACGGCCGCGGAGGCGGGTGGGTTGAGATCGACAACAGTGGTGGTTGAGGTCGGCCGCGGCGGCGAGTGGTGTGGCAGCGGCCTGGGCACATGCCAGGATGGACCAGGGTCGACGCGATGCGCTCGAGCGCCGCAACGGGGCAGTGAGCGGGGAGAGGTACGACCGCGGAGGCGGGTGGGTTGAGATCGGCGGCGGTGGCGGTTGAGGTCGGCCACGGCGGCGAGTGGTGTGGCGGCGGCCTGGGCACAGGCCAGGGTGGCCTAGGGTCGACGGGAGGAGGCGATGTGTACGGATATAATTTTTGCAGCGAATCGATTTTTCCTTTTACGTTGCAGATAAATGATGAAGCGTTGGTTGAATAACAAAAATTATAGGATTTTTTTTTTATAAAAATGCCGCGGTGGGTTTTCCGACGGAAGCAATAGCCTCTTTATTATTAGGTATAGATTTTGGAGGATAATTAGCTAAACAAGCTAAAAAATAAGAAGGAGGAGAGAAGAAGGAGAAGAAGGAGGGCTCCTTCTCCTCCTCCTCCTTCTCCTTCTTCTTCTCTTCTTCTTCTTTTCATTTTTCTCTTTCTTCTCCTCTTCTTCTTCTTCTTCTTCTTCTCCGCCTCCTCCTCCTCCTCCTCTTCTCCTCTTCTTCTTCCTCTTCCTCTTATTTCTATTTCTATTTTTCTTTATCCTCTTCTTCTAATTCTTCTTCTTTTTTTCTCTTCTTCTCCTTCTTATTTTTTTCTTATTCTTTTCTTCTTCTCTTCTTCTTTACTTCTTCTCCTTCTTATTCTTTTCTTCTCTTCTTCTTCTTCTCGTTCTTTTTTTTCTCCTCTTCTTCTTCTTCTTCTTCTTCCTTCTTTTCGTTTTTCCTCTTTCTTCTCCTCTTCTTCTTCTCGTCCTCCTCCTCCTCCTCTTCTCCTCTTCTCCTCCTCCACCTAACTAACCAAGCTAACTCTAACTAACTAGCCTAACTAACCTAATAAACTATAAACTAACCTAACTAATTTAACATAAATAAAAATAAGGAAAAACAAAATAAAAATGGGGGGCTCACCGGCGAGGGCGGCTGGGGCAGCGGGGAGGACGGGAGCGACGGGGCAGTGGGGCGTCGCTGGGGGCAGTGCAGCGGCGGGGGCAGTGGTGACGGTGAGGGCAGTGGTGGCGGTGGTGGGGTGCAGTGCGGCGGCGGGGGCAGTGGTGGCGGCGGTGGGGGCAGTGCGGCGGCGGGGGGCGGCAGTGGGGGCAGTGGTGGCGGCGGTGGGGGGCAGTGCGGCGACGGGGGGCAGTGGTGGCGGCGGTGGGCGTCGGGGTAAGTGAGAGAGAGAGAGAGAGAGGGAGAGAGGCCAGGGTGGGGGCGGGACGGACGTTAGTAGACGTTAGGGCTTTGCCGTGTGCTGGCAGACGGGAAAGAGTCTAGACTCTTTGCCGTCTGCCTCTGGCCTCTTTGACGTCCGCTAGCACACGGCAAAGAAGGGACTCCAGTTTGACCTAACGTTCCCGCGGTCAGGTGGGCCCCCTACAGCTTTGTCGTCTGTTGTGCGGCCCTTTGCCGTTTGTGGCTGACGGCAAAGAAGTGGCTGGTGGCATAGACCTTCTATGCCATCAACCAATTCTTTCTCGTCATCTTTGTTTCAGCTGACGGCAAAGACACTCTTTGCCATCAGCCAGCGGACGGCAAAGATTTGGTAGACGGCAAAATACTGAATTCCAGTAGTGGATGTTGTATTACCGAGTGGGCCCTGAGATACCTCTGTGTCACACGGAGTGACAAATCCCAGTCTTGATCCATACCAACTCAAAGGACACCTTCCGAGATACCTGTAGAGCATCTTTATAGTCACCCAGTTACGTTGTGATGTTTGATACACGTAAAGCATTCCTCCGGTGTCAGTGAGTTATATGATCTCATGGTTATAGGAATAAATACTTGACACGCAGAAAACAGTAGCAACAAAATGCATGGCACGATCAACATGCTACGTCTATTAGTTTGGGTCTAGTCCATCACATGATTCACCCAATGATGTGATCCAGTTATCAAGCAACAACACCTTGTACGTAGTCAGAAGACCCTGACTATCCTTGATCAACTGGCTAGCCAACTAGAGGCTTGCTAGGAACAGTGTTTTGTCTATGTATCCACACATGTATCTAAGTCTTCATTCAATACAATTATAGCATGGACAATAAACGATTATCTTGATACAGGAATTATAATAATAACTTATTTATCATTGCCTCTAGGGCATAATTCCAACATCTACTTCCCTGTATCTCTTGCTGGATCAAGAAGGCGGAGACCGTCATCGAGTTGTACGTGTACTGAACGTGGAGGTGTCGTCCGTTCGGCGCTAGATCGGAACGGATCATGGGACGGCGCGATTTGAATCACGAAGTTGTACCACTACATCAACCGCGTTTCTTAATCACTAATTGGGACGGGGCCTTTAGCCCCGGCCCGTAAGGGGCTTTAGTCCCGGTTCACCAACCGGGACTAAAGGGGCGGGACTAAAGGCCTAACCTTTAGTCCCGGCCCTGTTACAAGCCGGGACCAAAGGTGCTCCACGTGGGCGCCTCGTAGCGCCCCAGGGGCGGACCCTTTAGTCCCGGTTCGTTACACGGACTGGGACTAAAGAGTTTCAGATTTTTCTTATTTTTGGGGGTTTTTTTGAATGAAATTATTTTTGGGTTTTAGGGTTTAGGTGTTCGGGAGATTAACGTGATGCCTCGTTTGGTGTTCGGGAATTAGTTTTCATATAATTTAAATAGAAATAATTATGCATATATATATAAGATTAACTTATCTTACAAGCGAGCATATATATACAATTATATGGAGATCTGAATTATCAGGACTAGAGCCCGTCTATTCGATTGCATGGACGAACATCAGCAATGGCCCCTAGCTACACTAAATCGTCCTTTGTCATCTATAGCTTCCGTCCTCAGAAAGGTCGCAAGCTCCTCTGCAACAGCAATCGCGCGTTGCTGTGGTAGGACCTTCGTCCTCATGGCCGTGTACTATATAAGAAGAGGAGATGAATATGAATATCAATCATGATAACAAAGAATGACGGGTAAAAATAGAGGTGTGAATGTTCATTGCTTACGTCGAATCTGTGATCCTTGTGCTCAGAGGTAAACGTGTGAATGGTCTCGCAAACATAGTATCCGCATAGATGCGTTCCCCGTGGCTGCTGGTCGCACTTTACGAGAATAGAATATATATAATCAAAATAATAATATAGCATCATAAATGTATTGAAAATATAAGTATATCATACTACTACTTACCTGAGCCGCTCTAAAGGTCAGCTTCTCAGGAAAGTTACCGGGAGTCACGCACTTGAACCGCTTCCAAACCCTGCCCGACAAGGATAATGATTTGCTAAGTTTTTCATTAATTGATATATCAGAAAATCATCGAAAGAGACCGATAGAGCGCAAGAATGATTGAAATTACCCTTGGAGCATGTCCTGCAGGCTTTGGAACTGTTCCAAGGGTCTCGATAATGGGTCGAAGGCATCAACTCTTCCCTTATCAATTTGAATGTCCAACAGAATCCAATGGAAGCTGCACATGTGTGTGTGTATATATATATATATATATATATGTGTGTGTGTGTGTGTTTGTGTGTGTGTGTGTGTGTGTGTGTGTCAGTAACTTATCAGTTACACTTATAAGTGAATGGACACAATAGAGTAAAGACCCTCACCTGAAGTTGTATGGAAACAGTATGTGGTCACAGAAATTTTGATATGTTAGAAACCTTAGAAGGTTTTCCTCCGTCTCCTTGGGTTTATCAGCTAGTGTCGCTATATGTATTTTATCTGGGTCAATAAACCCAATATTTAGGATGTTCTTACTTTTACAATCCAGAATCTTCATTCTGCATAATAGAGTACAAGTTATATATAGACAATGAATTGAAATAACTAAACAAGTTATATGTAGACAACGAATTGAAAAACTTACAGACAATAGCAACTCATAAGCGATTTGTCGAGGGTGTCGCCATTGTACATCTGGAAGAGTTCATCAAAGTCGATATGGATTTCTTCGGGGCGGCCGTAGTACTCCCGTGGGACACTCACACGATCATCGTTCTCCCATTCTTTGATTCACTTAAGTACCATGTATGCAAGTAACTCATATTTGTTGGGAGATCATCTTTGCTGACCAAAGGCTCTCCCATGACAAATTGTGGCTTAGGGGCTACCACAGCCTTGGGTAACCCGTCGTCTTGGGAAGCCAGAACATCTTCAACCGAGACACCCCATTGAGCCGCCCACTCCTTTGCTATTTCAAAATCTTGCCCCTGCACCGGAGGGGGAACATTCTCGGTTAACACCTTGAGGGGTGCGATCGACTGTTTGGCCTGTTGTCCAAGCTGAGGAACGTCTGATTTTTCTTGCTTGTAGTTGAACTTGATTTGCTCCCACTTGCACTTGCACGTGATCGGCTCTTTTTCACTTCCTTCTGCAATGTGCGTGTATAGTCATCAGGCTTATGGTGTAAGTCATACTGTGATGGAAGGGTCGTGAAGTATTTTGCCCATGCTATTTGCTTCTCGGTGTATTCCGGGCGGGGCTCGGGTTCCTTCTTTTTCACCTGCGCATCATGATGTTCCTTTGCTATCCTAGCGTTTTCCTCGGGGGTACGATCATAAGGTCTGATAGGAAGATTAGCATGAGGTACCATTGGGAGGGGCGACCGTTTGCGCTTTGGGGGGCTCCGTCGCTTAGGAATCGTCGGCGGAGCGTTCTTGGTGGCACGCCTCCGCTTAGTATCCTGTGCGGGCGGCGGCGGAGACGGACGACCCAAGTCCGGCGACGGTGATCGAGATGGACTCAAGTATCATGAAACCCCGCCATGATTTCATCCACCCCGACTTTAGCAAAGCCAGCTGGAATCTCACGGCCATGCTAGCGTGCATCAGGGCCAGAAGGTAAAGCTTGTCCGACGGCCACCTTCATGGATATGTTCTTGAATTTCTGATGGAGTTCACATGATGTTGACTCCTTGATTCCATCCACGGGGTAGCCGGGACCGCCCTCTATCATTCTTCGTTCATCGTCGGGCGGGGCCTCAGATTCAGCCACGCTGCTTTTCTGCTTAGATGGGGCGCCGGTAATATCAAGTGCAGGATCTTCCTGGCGCGCTATTCCTCTAAGCTCATCAATCTGCTTCTGTTGCTCATTAATCCTGGCAAGCAACTGGTTGAACTTGTCATTCTCCTCATCCTGCTGCCGCTTCTTTGCTCCCTCTCGGCTTATGTAAGTGTCTTGGTCTCTAGCAAACCCAAGCCACCACGGGTAAGAAGGACCGAAGCCTCGCGTTCGTCCTCCATGTTCGTCATTGCCGAGGACCAGTGTGAGCAAATCTTTCTCTCTATCTGTAGTGAACTTTCTTTTTCCCTCCTTAATTTCTTTCACTATCCTTTTCCAATTCTCCCTGGGTATCCTAAGACCGTCACTGCAGATGAGGTCCCCTGTTTTTTCGTCGTACGACCCACCATGCGCAAGGAACCAATTTCTTGCTCTCAATTCCCACTCATCACGGAGTGGTTCAGGTATGATGCCTTTATCTAGCAGATCTTGCTCTTTCTTATCCCACTTTGGGATGGCAGTCTCATAGCCCCCTGGCCCCAGCTTGTGGTGATATTTCTTCTTGTCGGCATTTATCTTGTTCTTTTCTGATAATGCATGGGCATCTTCTGACTCCTTGTACTCTTGAAATGCCTTCCAGTGATTCGCCTGCTTGGCTAGATACCCCTCGAATACTGGCACTTTCTTTGTCTTCAGATAGTTTTTCCATAGCTTCTTCTTCCAGCTACGGAACAGTTCGGCCATCTTCTTTAGACTCCACTGCTTGACTTTGGCCCTGAGTTTGTCTGCGGCGTCTTCATTCTCACATTCTGGCAGGTTGAAATGTGACATGAGATCATTCCAAAGATTATCTTTGTACCTTTCGGCGACATAGTCACTATCGGCTGCCCCTTTGCGCTTGTTCCACTCCCGAACGCTGATCGGGACGTGATCCCTAACGAGAACTCCGCATTGCTTCTTGAATGTGTCAGCAGCATTCTTAGGAAGCTTGGGTTCGCCCGTAGGCAATATCACCTCAAAGCTGTAATGCGTCCGTGCATCCAACTTTCTAGTCGGGCCTCGTTTCGTAGCTTTGCTCGATGTGGAGGCCTAAGAGGGAGAAACATTCGTCAAATGAATGTATATGTATACAATATAAAGCTATCTCCAATATTTTTCACATATTACAAGTGATTGTCGAACTTCATATGTATACCTTGCCGGACTTTATTATTTCTTCACCGACTTATCCACCGGCTTCTCCATCAGTGGAGCTATCACCTTCTCCGTCATTGGACCTATCTCCTGCCCCATCGGCTTCATCTTCGTGTCGCTCGACCTCCATTCCATATCCGGAGGGGTTTAGATATGACGACGAAGATTCAGCTGGTTCAACGTCGGGGCCGTCTTTGATTATATCTTCGAGAAGTTATTCCTCTTAGAGGTTCCTGATATGTGGATCCATAGTTCTGCAAAAAACGGATTCTCTTAACCTTTGTACCAAAAAAGAATTATTCTATCAGGAACTCCGTTCCAAAACAACTTTAGTCCCGGGTCGTGGCTCCACCTGGGACTCCTAGATTTCTGCATAGTATTCAAAGTAGGAGTACTTTTCCAATTTGAGCATTCAATAAGCAAAACCAAATCGTAAAATAAAGTAGTATTCAAATTAGCATGCATTCAATTATAAGCAAATACATCATCTCTTTTGTCCGTACATCGTCGAATATTATCACTAATACTCCTCGAATACTATCATACATAGAGCATCACTGATACATCTAGAACCGTAGCGCCCGACGGGTATCGGCGTGGGCGGTGGACACCCAAAGAGAAGGAACCATCACAGGATCATAGCTCCAGTGAGATCCCCGAAGAACCTACCAGGTATGCTCGAACCTGCCCTCCAACGCAACCATGTAGCGACGGACGTGCTCATCCTCCTCGCTGACATGGTGACGTACCACCTCCGCGGTGTCCAGAAGCCTCGGCACCCTCACTGGCCCACGCGACCGTCACCAAACAAGGCTCGGGTCAACGACGGGCTGGCTCCTCACCAACCAACGCCCCCCGGAAGGTAGCACCTCCCAATACCAGCCGGGCGGAGCCCAGTCCCGGACAGGGCCCCCTCTGATCAAGCAGGTGTCCTCCGTCGAGTCGACGACGAGGATGCGGGATAGGCATCGTAAAATGAACTAAAAAAACAAACTAGTTCTATTAATTTTCTTGCTAAAAATAAACTATTAACACTTAAGCATATACAATAGCAAAATTAAACTATTAACACTTAAGCATATACAATAGCAAAATTAAGCAATAATCTAAGAAACACTATTAACACTTAAGCATATACACTATACAATATTTCTTCTTCTTGTAACCCTAAACTAATTTTTCCTCTTCTTCTATTTCTCCTCTTCTTCTACTTCTTCTTCTACTTCTACTTCTCCTCTTATTCTACTACTTCTCCTCTTCTCTTCTTCTACTTCTCCTCTCCTCCTCTTCTAATTTTTTCTCTTCTTCTACTTCTCCTCTTCTTCTATTTTTCCTCTTCTTCTCCCCTCGTCCTCTTCTTATTCTCCTTTTTCTTCTTTTCTTCTCCTCCTCTTCTTATTTTCCTTTTTCCTAATTCTAAATATTACTAACCCTAATAATCTAGCACAAACCTAATAACAATAGGAATTAAATGACAAAAAAAATATTTTCTTCTTTTCTTCCCTTTTTCTTCCTTTCTTCTCCTTTTTCTTCCTTTCTTCTCCTTTTTCTTCTTTTCTTCTCCTTTTTCTTCTTTTCTTATACTAGCCAGAGTGTTGGGGAGGAGGGGGCGGGGGGCTTACCGGCCGGAGGTGTCGACGGCGCGCGGCGAGGAGGGCGGCGCGCGGCGAGGAGGACAGCGACGGCGAGGAACACGGCGGGCAGCCTGACGGCGTCGTCGAGTTCGTCGCTGTGCCGCGCCGGGCAGGAGAACGAGGAAGAAGGAGAGAAGGAAATGCGATTTGGGTTGAAATTTTCTAACTCCCGCTTATATAGGTGGATCTTTAGTCCCGGGTGGAGCTACGCCCCGGGACTAAAGACCCCCTTTAGTCCCGGGTGGAGCCACGACCCGGGACTAAAGGCCCTTTTTCGGCAGACCAAAAGGCGGGAAGCAGGGGCCTTTAGTCCCGGCGCGGCGCTCCAACCGGGACTAAAGGGATCTTTAGTCCCGGGGCGTGGCTCCACCCGGGACTACAACCCCTCCTCGGCTGCACGATAAATTTAGTCCCACCTCGCCCAGCGAGGGGGACTAACACTTGTTTATAAGCCCCGTCGCAGCTTCTCCATCGAGCTCCTCTCTAAAGCGGGCTTACGGGCCTAAACTGACTGAAAATTGAAACTATATTCGAAATTATGGAGAAAATTCAACCTGAATTCAAAGTGAGTTCACTTTGAATTTAGATTGTATTTTCTCCATAATTTCTCATATAGTTTCAATTTTTTTTCTATTTTCATAATTAATAATTTTGCTATCCAAACTATTATCTATTTTGTTATTTTCAATTAAAAACTATGTTTATTAAAAATTCTTTTTGCATATTTGAGAATTTGACAAAACTATGATAATGAAAAGTGTTTGAAATTGAATAAATAATGCAAAACTATTTTCTATTTTCATAATTAATAATTTTGACCATCCAAACTATTATCTATTTTGTTATTTTCAATTAAAAACTATGTTTATTAATAGTTCTTTTTGCATATTTGAGAATTTGACAAAACTATGATAATGAAAAGTGTTTGAAATTGAATAAATAATGCAAAACTATTTTCTATTTTCAAAAGTAATTATTTTGACTATCCAAACTATTATCTATTTTGTTATTTTCAATTGAAAACTATGTTTATTAAAAATTCTTTTTGCATATTTGAGAATTTGACAAAACTATGATAATGAAAAGTGTTTGAAATTGAATAAGTAATGCAAAACTATTTTCTATTTTCAAAAGTAATTATTTTGACTATCCAAACTATTATCTATTTTGTTATTTTCAATTAAAAACTATGTTTATTAAACATTCTTTTTGCATATTTGTGAAATTGACAAAACTATGATAATGAAAAGTGTTTGAAATTGAATAAATAATGCAAAACTATTTTCTATTTTCAAAAGTAATTATTTTAACTATCCAAACTATTATCTATTTTGTTATTTTCAATTAAAAACTATGTTTATTAAAATTCTTTTTGCATATTTGAGAATTTGACAAAACTATGATAATGAAAAGTGTTCTAAATTGAATAAATAATGCAAAACTATTTTCTATTTTCAAAAGTAATTATTTTGACTATCCAAACTATTAACTTTTTTTGAGCTAGTTGACCCTGAAATTAAAAAGCACTACAAATGAACTCTGAAAATGTTGAAATTTGGCATGGTATCATCATTTCACCCACATAGCATGTGTTAAAAAGTTGAGAGGGCTATGAAAAAAACTGGATGCACTTCGTGTACAAAACGAACAATCTCTCTCGAAGTATCAACGTTTCGAACGAGAATTCATCTCTTACAAAGGGATTTCATTTTTTTGAACTCCATACTTTTTGTGTGTTCAAAATGCACCATTCAAAGGGACATCACAAAATTTCAACAATTTCTGACTTCATTTGGTATTCTTCGTGCATTTACTTATTTTTTTTGAGCTAGTTGACCCTGAAATTGAAAAGCACTACAAATGAACTCTGAAAATGTTGAAAGTTGGCATGCTATCATCATTTCACCCACATAGCATGTGTTAAAAAGTTGAGAGGGCTACGACAAAAACTGGATGCACTTCGTGTACAAAACGGACAATCTCTCTCGAAGTATCAGCGTTTCGAACGAGAACTCATCTCTTACAAAGGGATTTCATTTTTTTGAACTTATTTGAACTCCATACTTTTTGTGTGTTCAAAATGCACCATTCAAAGGCACATCACAAAATTTCAACAATTTCATATATGGTGGACCCTAGCTCACCTATGGTATATGGTGGACATTCTTCTTCTCTCATATATGGTGGACACTAGCTCACCTGATTTTTCAACCGTCGATGATGGTCGCTACTCCTACTTCCCCTAGTGCATAAACAATATCTAGCACAAGGAGAAGAAGGAGAAACGACCCCCCACAGCAACAGTCGACATTCTTCTTCTCTCATGTATGGTGGACACTCCCTCACCTGATTTTTCGACCGTCGATGATGGTCGCTACTCCTTCTTACCCTAGTGCATAACAAATATCTAGCACAAAGAGAAGAAGGAGAAGCAACCCCCACAACAACAGTCGGCATTCTTCTTCTCTCATGTTGGTGGACACTCCCTCACCTGATTTTTTGACCGTCGATGATGGTCGCTATTCCTTCTTTCCCTAATGCATAACAAATATCTAGCACAAGGAGAAGAAGGAAAAGCGACCCCCACAACAAAAGTGGTTTCGTGGCACGCCACGTGGTTCTGCTGCACGCCACGTGGGACTAATGGTCTTTCATTTTTAAATGACTGTTTTAATCAAAAACAGATCTGTTACAAAAGGGATTTCATTTTTTGAACTTATTTGAACTGAAGACTTTTTGTATATATATGTGGTCAAAATGCATGATACCATGAAGTTAGAAAGGGCTAAACCATTCAAAAGTAGCAAATGAAGTTAGAAAGGGCTAAACCATTCAAATTTGGAAACTATAATGGCACAAACAGAAACTAGACATATATAAATTGGTCCAAGCAATACATGATACTAGTCCAAACAATACATAATAATAGCTACCATAGATATATATATTCGAGGTGACGCTGGCCATAGTTGACGACTCGAATCAGAATGTCCACCTTATTCGAGGTGACGCTGGCCATAGTTGACGACTCGAATCTTGTGGTACAACTCGTATGAAACGTATGCATCTTTTGTTGCATACTCAATGTTGATACGATCAAGTGGGGCCTTCTCCCAAAGTTTGTGCTGAGACTTTGGGAAATTGGTCTTCATATCACCATATTCCTCGTCGATCAAGGCAACTGCCATATGACCCATCGAAGTCCTGACATGTCGAAGCCTGAATACCGTTTGGAGATCAATGAGGCAACCAGTTGGTATCTCAATACCGAAGTTGTACCTCATCTTCAGCTTGTCGTTCGTTATGTCAACGGTAGCAAAAGTGATGCCACTGCGAAGGAAGTCCATGAGTTCTGGACAATGCTTGTCACTACTGCAATAGAAACAAATTAAAATGGAACAAATGTTACATACTGCTGCAATAAGGAAACATGTTTCACTACAACAACAACAACAACAACAACCAAGCCTTTCAGTCCCAAACAAGTTGGGGTAGGCTAGAGTTGAAACCCATAAGATCTCGAAACCAAGTCATGGCTCTGGAACGTGGATAGCTAACTTCCACGCACCCCTGTCCATGGCTAAGTCTTTGTCGATATTCCAAACCTTCAGGTCTCTCTTAACGGACTCCTCCCATGTCAAGTTTGGTCTACCACGACCCCTCTTAACATTCTCAACACGCTTTATCCGTCCGCTATGCACTGGCGCTTCCGATGGCCTCCGTTGAATATGTCCAAACCATCTGAGACGATGCTGGACTAGCTTCTCTTCAATCGGTGCTACCCCAAGTCTCTCTCGTATATTGTCATTCCGTACCCGATCCTTCCTTGTGTGGCCACATATCCATCTCAACATGCGCATCTCTGCTACACCTAACTGCTGGATATGTCGTCTCTTGGTTGGCCAACACTCTGCGCCATACAACATCGCAGGTCACTGTTGGGTAACGTAGCATAAATTCAAAATTTTCCTACGCATGTTCAGATCTTCCTATGGAGAGACCAGCAACGAGAGAGAGGTAAGAGCATCTTCATACCTTTGAAGATCGCTAAGCGGAAGCGTTTGCTAGAACGCGGTTGATGAAGTCGTACTCGCGGTGATTCCGATCTAGTGCCGAACAACGGCACCTCCGCGTTCAACACACGTGCAGCCCGGTGACGTCTCCCGCACCTTGATTCAGCAAGGAGGAGGGAGAGGCTGGGGAAGAAGACCAGCAACACGACGGCGTGGTGTTGGTGGAGAGACGAGGTCTCCCGGCAGGGCTTCGCCAAGCGCCGGCAGAGAGGAGGAGGGAGAAGTGCAGGGCTGCGCCGAGGGAGAGGGAAAACTGTGTCCTCCAAAGGCCAAAAGTGCCCACTATATATAGGGGAAGGGGAGAGGGGGTGCCACCCCTAGGGTTCCCACCCTAGGGGGTGCGGCAGCCCTCCCAGATGGGGTTTGTGGCGGCCAGATGGGGAGGAGGGGGTGGCGCACCCCTCTGGTGGGCCTAAGGCCCACCTAAGTTAGGGTTCCCCCCCTCTTTTTCTTTCCCCTGCGCCATGGGCTGAGTGGGGAGGCGTACCAGCCCAACTAGGGGCTGGTTCCCACCCCCACTTAGCCCATCTTACCTCTTGGGGTCGCAGCCCCCCTTCGGTGGTCCCCCGGGACCACCTCCGGTGGTCCCGGTGGTCTCGGTACGTTACCGGTGATGCCCGAAACACTTCCGGTGTCCGAAACCATCCGTCCTATATATCAATCTTTACCTCCGGACCATTCCGGAGCTCCTCGTGACATCCTGGATCTCATCCGGGACTACGAACAACTTTCGGTAATCTCGTATAACAATTCCCTATAACCCTAGCGTCATCGAACCTTAAGTGTGTAGACCCTACGGGTTCGGGAGACAGGCAGACATGACCGAGACACCTCTCTGGCCAATAACCATCAGCGGGGTCTGGATACCCATGGTGGCTCCCACTAGCTCCACGATGATCTCATCGGATGAACCACGATGTCAAGGATTCAATCAATCCCGTATACGATTCCCTTTGTCTGTCGGTATAGAACTTGCCCGAGATTCGATCGTCGGTATACCTATACCTTGTTCAATCTCGTTACCGGTAAGTCTCTTTACTCGTTCCGTAGTTCGTCATCGTGTGACTAACTCCTTAGTCACATTGAGCTCATGATGATGTTCTACCGAGTGGGCCCAGAGATACCTCTCCGTCACACGGAGTGACAAATCCCGATCTCGATTCGTGCCAACCCAACAGACACTTTCGGAGGTACCCGTAGTGCACCTTTATAGTCACCCAGTTACGTTGTGACGTTTGATACACCCAAAGCACTCCTACGGTATCCGGGAGTTGCACAACACGGTCGAAGGAAAAGATACTTGACATTAGAAAAGCATTAGCATACGAACAATACGATCTAGTGCTAGGCTTAGGATTGGGTCTTGTCCACCACATCATTCTCCCAATGATGTGATCCCGCTATCAATGACATCCAAATGTCCATGATCAGGAAACCATGATCATCTATTGACCAACGAGCTAGCCAACTAGAGGCTTGCTAGGGACACATTGTGATCTATTCATTCACACATGTATTACTGTTTCCTGTTAATACAATTATAGCATGAACGATAGACGATTATCATGAACAAGGAAATATGATAATAACCATTTTATTATTGCCTCTAGGGCATATTTCCAACAGTCTCCCACTTGCACTAGAGTCAATAATCTAGTTACATTGTGATGTATCGGACACCCATAGCATTATGGTGTTGATCATGTTTTGCTCGTGGAAGAGGTTTAGTCAACGGGTCTGCAATATTCAGATCCGTGTGTACTTTACAAATATCTATCACTCCAGTTTGGACATGGTCCTGGATGGAGTTGTAGCGGCGCTTGATGTGCTTCGTCTTCCGGTGAAACCTGGGCTCCTTGGCTATGGCAATGGCTCCAGTGTTGTCACAGAAGAGTGTCATAGGACCCGACGCGCTTGGAACCACTCCAAGGTCGGTGATGAGCTCCTTCATCCAAATTCCTTCATGAGCCGCTTCTGAAGCAGCTATGTACTCCGCTTCACATCTAGATGCTGCCACGACTTCTTGCTTGCTGCTGCACCAGCTCACTGCCCCACCATTCAACACATATACGTATCCGGTTTGTGACTTAGAGTCATCCGGATCTGTGTCGAAGCTAGCGTCGACGTAACCCTTTACGACGAGCTCTTCGTCACCTCCATAAACGAGAAACATTTCCTTAGTCCTTTTCAGGTACTTAAGGATATTCTTGACCGCTGTCCAGTGTTCTGCACCGGGATTACTTTGGTACCTCCCTACCAAGCTTATCGCGAGGTTTATATCAGGTCTGGTACACAGCATGGCATACATTAGAGAGCCCACGGCTGAAGCGTAGGGGACAGAACTCATCTTCACTCTATCTGTTGCCGTGGTCGGCGACTGAGTCTTACTCAATCTCATACCTTGCAAAACTGGCAAGAACTCTTTCTTTGAGTTTTCCATATTGAACTTCTTCAGTATCTTGTCAAGGTATGTGCTTTGCGAAAGACCTATGAGGCGTCTCGATCTATCTCTATAGATCTTGATGCCTAATATGTATGCAGCTTCTCCAAGGTCCTTCATTGAAAAACTCTTGTTCAAATAGGCCTTTATGCTCTCCAACATCTCTATATCATTCCCCATCAACAATATGTCATCCACATATAGTACGAGGAAAGCTACAGAGCTCCCACTCACTTTCTTGTACAGACAGGCTTCTCCGTAAACCTGTATGAACCCAAACGCCTTAATCACCTCATTAAAGCGAATGTTCCAACTCCGAGATGCTTGCACCAGCCCATAGATGGAGCGCTGGAGCTTGCATACTTTGTTAGCACCCTTAGGATCGACAAAACCTTCTGGTTGCATCATATACAACTCTTCCTTAAGATTCCCGTTAAGGAACGCTGTTTTGACGTCCATTTGCCAAATTTCATAATCATAAAAGGCGGCAATTGCTAACATGATTCGGACTGATTTCAGCTTCGCTACGGGAGAGAAAGTCTCTTCGTAGTCAACTCCTTGAATTTGTCGAAAACCCTTTGCGACAAGTCGAGCTTTGTAAACAGTTACATTACCGTTTGCATCAGTCTTCTTCTTGAAGATCCATTTATTTTCTATGGCTCGCCGTTCATCGGGCAAGTCCACCAAAGTCCATACTTTGTTCTCATACATGGATCCTATCTCGGATTTCATGGCCTCAAGCCATTTGTTGGAATCCGGGCCCGCCATTGCTTCTTCATAGTTCGAAGGTTCACCGTTGTCTAACAACATGATTTCCATCACAGGGTTGCCGTACCACTCTGGTGCGGAGCGTACCCTTGTGGACCTTCGTGGTTCAGTAGTAACTTGATCCGAAGCTTCATGATCATCATCATTAACTTCCTCTTCAGTCGGTGTAGGCACCACAGGAACAACTTCTTGCGCTGCGCTACTTTCCTGTTCGAGAGGGGGTGTAATTACCTCATCAAGTTCTACCTTCCTCCCACTTACTTCTTTCGAGAGAAACTCTTTCTCTAGAAAGGATCCGTTCTTGGCAACAAAAGTTTTACCTTCGGATCTAAGATAGAAGGTATACCCAATAGTTTCCTTAGGGTATCCTATGAATACGCATTTCTCCGCTTTGGGTTCGAGCTTTTCTGGTTGAAGTTTCTTCACATAAGCATCGCAGCCCCAAACTTTAAGAAACGACAACTTAGGTTTCTTGCCAAACCACAGTTCATACGGTGTCGTCTCAACGGATTTAGACGGTGCCCTATTTAAAGTGAATGCTGCAGTTTCTAATGCGTAACCCCAAAATGATAGCGGTAAGTCGGTGAGAGACATCATAGATCGTACCATATCTAATAAGGTGCGATTACGACGTTCAGACACTCCGTTGCGTTGCGGTGTGCCAGGCGGCGTTAGTTGTGAAACAATTCCACACTTTCTTAGGTGTGTGCCAAACTCGTGACTCAAATATTCTCCTCCACGATCAGATCGTAGACATTTAATTTTTCTGTCACGTTGATTCTCAACCTCACTCTGAAATTCCTTGAACTTTTCAAACGTCTCAGATTTGTGCTTCATCAAGTAGATATACCCATACCTACTCAAATCATCGGTGAGAGTGAGAACATAACGATAACCACCGCGAGCTTCAACGTTCATTGGACCACACACATCAGTATGTATTATTTCCAATAAGTCGGAGGCTCTCTCCATTATTCCTGAGAATGGAGTCTTAGTCATCTTGCCCATGAGGCATGGTTCGCATGTGTCAAATGATTCAAAGTCAAGAGACTCTAGCAGTCCATCAGTATGGAGCTTCTTCATGCGCTTAACGCCGATATGACCAAGGCGGCAGTGCCACAAGTATGTGGGACTATCATTATCAACTTTGCATCTTTTGGTACTCACACTATGAATATGTGTAACATCACGATCGAGATTCATCAAGAATAAACCATTCACCAGCGGAGCATGACCATAAAACATATCACTCATATAAATAGAACAACCATTATTCTCTGACTTAAATGAGTAGCCGTCTCGCATTAAGCAAGACCCTGATACAATGTTCATGCTTAAAGCTGGTACTAAATAACAATTATTAAGGTTTAAAACTAATCCCGACGGTAGATGTAGAGGTAGCGTGCCGACGGCGATAACATCGACTTTTGAACCATTCCCGACGCGCATCGTCACCTCGTCCTTGGCCAGTCTCCGCTTATTCCGCAGTTCCTGCTTTGAGTTGCAAATGTGAGCAACAGCACCGGTATCAAATACCCAGGAGCTACTACGAGCGCTGGTAAGGTACACATCAATAACATGTATATCACATATACCTTTAACGTTGCCGGCCTTCTTGTCCGCTAAGTATTTGGGGCAGTTCCGCTTCCAGTGACCTTTTCCCTTGCAGTAGAAGCACTCAGTCTCAGGCTTGGGTCCGTTCTTTTTCTTCTTCCCGGCATCTGGCTTACCGGGCGCGGCAACAGCTTTGCCGTCTTTCTTGAAGTTCTTCTTACCCTTGCCTTTCTTGAAACTAGTGGTCTTGTTGACCATCAACACTTGATGCTCCTTCTTGATTTCTACTTCTGCAGACTTGAGCATCGAGTACAACTCGGGAATGGTTTTCTCCATCCCTTGCATGTTGTAGTTAAGCACAAAGCCTTTGTAGCTTGGTGGGAGAGACTGGAGGATTCTGTCAATGATAGCATCATCCGGAAGTTCGACTCCAAGTGAAGTCAGACGACCGTGTAACCCAGACATTTTGAGTATGTGCTCACTAACAGAACTGTTCTCCTCCATCTTACAGCTGAAGAACTTGTCGGAGACTTCATATCTCTCGACACGGGCATGAGCTTGAAAAACTAGCTTCAGCTCTTGGAACATCTCATATGCCCCGTGTTGCTCAAAACGTCTTTGGAGCCCCGTTTCTAAACTGTATAACATGCCACACCTGACCAGAGAGTAGTCATCACTCCGCGCTTGCCAGACGTTTAGAACGTCCTGCGCTGCTGCGGGAGCGGGAGGGTCACCTAGCGGCGCATTAAGGACATACGCCTTTTTACTTGCTTCAAGGATGAGCTTCAGGTTGCGAACCCAGTCCGCATAGTTGCTACCATCATCTTTCAGCTTGTTTTTCTCTAGGAATGCGTTGAAGTTGAGGTTGACGTTGGACATCTACAATATTTATAAAGACAACTTTTAGACTAAGTTCATGACAATTAAGTTCATTTAATCAAATTAAGTATGAACTCCCACTTAATTCGACATCCCTCTAGTCATCTAAGTGATACATTATCCATGTTGACTAACCCGTGTCCGATCATCACGTGAGACGGACTAGTCACCATGGTGAGCAACTTCATGCTGATCGTATTCAACCATACGACTCATGTTCGACCTTTCGGTCTCTTGTATTCGAGGTCATGTCTGTACATGCTAAACTCGTCGAGTCAACCTAAGTGTTTTGCGTGTGTAAATCTGGCTTACACCCGTTGTATGCGAACGTTAGAATCTATCACACCCGATCATCACGTGGTGCTTCGAGACAACGAACCTTCGCAACGGTGCACACTTAGGGGAATACGTTCTCGAAATTTTAGGAGGGATCATCTTATTATGCTATCGTCGTTTTAAGCAATAAGATGTAAAACATGATAAACATCACAATGCAATCATATAGTGACATGATATGGCCATTATCATCTTTGCTCATTCGATCTCCATCTTCAGGCATCGCATGATCATCATCGTCACCGGCGTGACACCATGATCTCCATCATCGTGTCTCCGTGAAGTCGTCACGCCAACTACTACTATCACTACTACTATGGCTAACCGTTAGCAATGAAGTAAAAGTAGCAAGCACATGGCGTTGCATCTCATACAATAAATTAAGACAACTCCTATGGCTCCTGCCGGTTGTCATACTCATCGACATGCAAGTCGTGAAACCTATTACAATAACATGATCATCTCATACATCATACATGCAACATCACAACTTTGGCCATATCACATCACATGTCAAACCCTGCAAAAACAAGTTAGACGTCCTCTAATTGTTGTTGCAAGTTTTACGTGGCTGATTTGGGTTTCTAGCAAGAACGCCTTCTTACCTACGTGACAGCCACAACGATGATATGCCAAAGCTATTTACCCTTCATAAGGACCCTTTTCATCAAATCTAATCCGACTAGAGTAGGAGAGACAGACACCCGCTAGCCACCTTTATGCACGATGTGCATGTCTGTCGGTGGAACCAGTCTCACGTAAGCGTACGTGTAAGGTCGGTCCGGGCCGCTTCATCCCACAATACCGCCGGAAAAGAATAAGACTAGTAACGGCAAGCAAATTGACAAACCATCGCCCACAACTTTTGTGTTCTACTCGTGCATAGAATCTACGCATAGAAAACCTGGCTCGGATGCCACTGTTGGGTAACGTAGCATAAATTCAAAATTTTCCTACGCATGTTCAGATCTTCCTATGGAGAGACCAGCAACGAGAGAGAGGTAAGAGCATCTTCATACCTTTGAAGATCGCTAAGCGGAAGCGTTTGCTAGAACGCGGTTGATGAAGTCGTACTCGCGGTGATTCCGATCTAGTGCCGAACAACGGCACCTCCGCGTTCAACACACGTGCAGCCCGGTGACGTCTCCCGCACCTTGATCCAGCAAGGAGGAGGGAGAGGCTGGGGAAGAAGACCAGCAACACGACGGCGTGGTGCTGGTGGAGAGACGAGGTCTCCCGGCAGGGCTTCGCCAAGCGCCGGCAGAGAGGAGGAGGGAGAAGTGCAGGGCTGCGCCGAGGGAGAGGGAAAACTGTGTCCTCCAAAGGCCAAAAGTGCCCACTATATATAGGGGAAGGGGAGAGGGGGTGCCACCCCTAGGGTTCCCACCCTAGGGGGTGCGGCAGCCCTCCCAGATGGGGTTTGTGGCGGCCAGATGGGGAGGAGGGGGTGGCGCACCCCTCTGGTGGGCCTAAGGCCCACCTAAGTTAGGGTCCCCCCCCCTCTTTTTCTTTCCCCTGCGCCATGGGCTGAGTGGGGAGGCGTACCAGCCCAACTAGGGGCTGGTTCCCACCCCCACTTAGCCCATCTTACCTCTTGGGGTCGCAGCCCCCCTTCGGTGGTCCCCCGGGACCACCTCCGGTGGTCCCGGTGGTCCCGGTACGTTACCGGTGATGCCCGAAACACTTCCGGTGTCCGAAACCATCCGTCCTATATATCAATCTTTACCTCCGGACCATTCCGGAGCTCCTCGTGACGTCCTGGATCTCATCCGGGACTCCGAACAACTTTCGGTAATCTCGTATAACAATTCCCTATAACCCTAGCGTCATCGAACCTTAAGTGTGTAGACCCTACGGGTTCGGGAGACAGGCAGACATGACCGAGACACCTCTCTGGCCAATAACCATCAGCGGGGTCTGGATACCCATGGTGGCTCCCACTAGCTCCACGATGATCTCATCGGATGAACCACGATGTCAAGGATTCAATCAATCCCGTATACGATTCCCTTTGTCTGTCGGTATAGAACTTGCCCGAGATTCGATCGTCGGTATACATATACCTTGTTCAATCTCGTTACCGGTAAGTCTCTTTACTCGTTCCGTAGTTCGTCATCGTGTGACTAACTCCTTAGTCACATTGAGCTCATGATGATGTTCTACCGAGTGGGCCCAGAGATACCTCTCCGTCACACGGAGTGACAAATCCCGATCTCGATTCGTGCCAACCCAACAGACACTTTCGGAGGTACCCGTAGTGCACCTTTATAGTCACCCAGTTACGTTGTGACGTTTGATACACCCAAAGCACTCCTACGGTATCCGGGAGTTGCACAATCTCACGGTCGAAGGAAAAGATACTTGACATTAGAAAAGCATTAGCATACGAACAATACGATCTAGTGCTAGGCTTAGGATTGGGTCTTGTCCACCACATCATTCTCCCAATGATGTGATCCCGCTATCAATGACATCCAAATGTCCATGATCAGGAAACCATGATCATCTATTGACCAACGAGCTAGCCAACTAGAGGCTTGCTAGGGACACATTGTGATCTATTCATTCACACATGTATTACTGTTTCCTGTTAATACAATTATAGCATGAACGATAGACGATTATCATGAACAAGGAAATATGATAATAACCATTTTATTATTGCCTCTAGGGCATTTTTCCAACAGTCACTACAACTAAAGAGAAAATTATCTTTAGGATTCAAATAGAACATATGCAATGGAACCTAGAGAGATCACTATAGCTATCCAATGGAACCTAGAGAGATCACTAGCTATATGCATTTTTCATGACTATGACATATCATATTGCTATCCAATGGAACCTAGAGAGATCACTAGCTATATGAAATTTTCATAACCTTGGATCAAAGAACACCGCATAAAATTGTATCACTACAACTATGATTTCAATGGAACATATTGAACCAATCAGATTTTTCAGATTGTGGAACACTATTCCAATCAGATTGTGTTCCCTTCAACTAATCAAAATTGTTTCACTACAACTATTTGAAGCGAACCAACTATAATTCCAATGGAACATATTCAACACTAGTTGATTCTAATACGATTTTTCAGATTATGGAGCACTATTCCAATTAGATTGTGTTCCCCTTCAACTAATCAAAATTGTTTCACTACAACTATTTGAAGGGAACCAACTATGATTCCAATGGAACATATTAAACACTAGTTGATTCTAATATGATTTTTCAGATTATGGAACACTATTCCAATCAGATTGTGTTCCCCTTCAACTAATCAAAATTGTTTCACTATAACTATTTGAAGGGAACCAACTATGATTGAAACAAATAAACTTACAATGTCATTATCTTGGATCAAAGAAAGCCTCAAAACTTACCTCGCCCATTGGAAGATCAAGACATGGTGTGCGAAGCATAGTTGGATGACGGCAACACTGCGTTGATCGGCCGTGTACTCCAGATCAAGCCCCAAGAGCTTCTCATGATCCATTGCGGCGTCAAGCCATCGTTCCTTCAACTGTTCAAGAAAATACGGCATCTCCCTGCTCTCGTTCGTGTACACGACATCGAGCATGGTCGTGCCATGTGCGAGCACCTCTCCAAATCGAGTTGGCATGGTGGAAGAAGAGAAGGGAAGAAGAGAGGAGAAGAACAAAGAGCGAGAGCGAGAGAGAAGAAGAAACAGAGAAATGGCGACTCTGCTTCGGTTCGTGCTTTTCATCGCCCGAAACGACGCGGGATGCAAACCGTTTGGGCCTTTAGTCCCGGTTGAGCCAACAACCGGGACTAAAGAGGTATACCAACGGTTGCCACCACTACGGCAAGCCACATGTTAGGCCTTTAGTCCCGGGTTGAGCCTCCAACCGGGACTAAAGGGGGATACGAACGGTTGCCACCACCACTGCCCATCACGTAGCCCTTTAGTACCGGTTTGGGACACGAACCGGGACTAAAGGCTCCTTACGAGCCGGGACTAAAGTCTCGAGGGAGGCATTGAGAATTGGGGCGACGTGGTCGGGCCTTTAGTCCTGGCCCAGAGGCAGGCCGGGACTAAAGGGTCCCGGCCAAAGGCCCGTTTTCCACTAGTGAATGCTTCCCGCTTAGCGATCTACAAGGGTATGTGGACCCAATCTCCCTCTCGTAGATGAACATCACCATGATAGGTCTTCGTGTGTGTAGGATTTTTTTTTGTTTCCCATGCAACGTTCCCCAACAGAAGCAAATATGTGGATGGTAAAGAAAACGAGTCAATGACTTCTCTTTTGGAATAACCATTGCATCGGAGGAAAGAGAGCATGAAAGCAACTCTCCAAACTCTATAGAAGCCTAATCAATACCATGTGTATAAAATACTCAATAAACCATCCATTATAAGGATGACTTGATCGTCGAATCTAGATGGTATGGATGAGTTCTCTTATTATGAACTCTTCATAGACATAATTTTCATTGACTATGGTTTCCTGACATAAAGATTCCCGTTCGTCCTAATCAAAAAGCTAGCTGAATATATTTGCTCTAGATGCCAGATGATCCGGAAATCGTAAGGGTCATTATGGGTAGGTTTGTTGTCCAATGGTCTTATTTAAGAAGGGCATTCAATATGCACTTGATTGATGTAATTATGCTATGGTCTAAGTTTGACTACGCCCTCAATAAATTTTACTCCAACCAATTAAAGTGAAAAATATAAGATATTATTTCTATAAAAATGACCTTTGTCTTGTTTCTTTTGAGCAACCGGCATGAGCATTGACTACTTTCATTAATCAAGAAAGAAAGAGATAAACATAATATACAAAGAGTTGCACATTTTGTGGGAAAACGTTACAAAAATGAAACACTAAACAATTGCAATGTCCATTTAGCCGATTACCATGGCCGGCGCGACACATCCAAACATTGTTTATTGTTGCTTGGTGGCCTCATATGCCAACATTGACACTTCACAGTGAGTCACGCGACATCCCGTGAATAATCTTCTACGTCTCTCTTTTCGCATATTCCAGATCGTGTGGACAAGTCTACCGTTCTCGCGTTGGCGCGCCTGTTTCGACTCGTTCCGATCAGCTTGTCCCATCAGGTTGAGATATCACCTCGCTTTGTCAGAAATTTTGCCACTCGGAGATCTTCATTCGTCTAGGTTCATGAGTGATTTTTTTCGATAACCAGAATCTTAGTGCTTATTTTGTTGACCTTAGCCCACGGACCTAGGCTCGAAAGAGTATGAGTGTCCAACAAGCCTCTTTCAATCTCCATGACGATCCTCTACCTCCTTGCCCGATGCTCACAATGTTTCAGTCGATGATGGTGGGCCAAACGTCACGTGATGTCGCTAGCTGCTTTTGGACCAAATTGCAGTATATTTATTTTTTTATCTTTGGGGTCCTGCTTGTAAGAAGGAAGAACACGGACGTACAAGTTTTAACTACCTACTTTATCCTGTTGTAGTGTTGCGTCAATTTCGATAAGACATGCGACTTCTGGAGGCATCTTTCCTATCAGAAAAGAAAAGAAAAATGAACCACCACCAACTCACCTGCAATGTTTGTTTTATCGGATTTTTATGAACCACCACCAACTACCTTGTAACGATAAAGATATATTTACGTGTGACGAGCTGTTTCTCAATTAATAATCACACAAAAAAACTCACCGCATGCAATAAAAAATACTCAGGCCATAGTAGTAGGCCCGTGGAAGAAGAAAGAAAGAAAGCATTAAACAAAAACCTTGATGACCACTGGAAAAACCGAAAAGGGTTTTGTAGCAGAGCAGGTGTCAATTTGGAAGGTTCGGATCAATGGTACGGCTCCAACAAGCGCCCGGAAGTTTCCGTCCGTTGGTTGGTTCCCATCCGTCCACATCCATCCATCCACTCACACTCAGCGATACATATACGAAAACACCCCCAAGGAACTCGAGAATCCCCTCCCATCCTTATCCTCTCTCCGCCTCCCCCCTCTCTTTCGCGGCGTCGTCGTCGACCCCTCTCCGCCGTACACGCCCCCTCCACCGCCAGGGAATTCTCTCGCCCCCTCGCGCCCGCGCCCGCCGTCGCCGTCGCCGTCGCCCTCCGCCGCGGGGCGGGGATCCGTCGGTAAGCACCGAACCCGATCCCTCCCGCTGGTAAGCGCCGACGCGGCGAACGAACCCTAGGTCCGCTCCGATTGTTCTACCTGGCCCTCAGCTCCGCCGCGCACTCCCGCCCGAATACTATCGCCCCGCGGGTTCCCCTGCTGCGCGGCGTGGGTGCCTGATTAGCGTTTCGTTTCTGGGAAAAATTGAAGGGGTTCGACGGACTGAACCCTCGCTCGCTGCCGCGTGCCCGCGGTGAATTGATTGCGCTCTTTGCTGCCCGCTGCGAAATCCAGCCAGCCGCGGCGTCGGTCATCGATCGCGCGACGCGGCCCTTGTATCGCCTTTGCGGACATCCGGTGGATGGTTCTCGTGTGGACGCTACTGGCTTTCAAATCTGAATGTCGCGCAACTGGCTGCCTGTATACTACATAACATAGGCCGGCCTTGCTGCCGTAGCTTCAGTGCCCATGAGCTGAAACAAACTTTTATTCTGTGGGGAATTATGAACAGAAATAAGCTGTGGTAGGGGGTCTTAGCAGAAGCTCGGTTTTCTTTAATTTTTTCTTCCTGTTTCCCGTTTCAGGACGAGCCTTTGCAGTTTGGTCTCGGAGAAGGTATCGGCGTGCTTTCCTGCTGCAGCATGGAATGAGGGTCTTGAGTGCCGTGTCTTTTCTCCGAGCTTGACACTGGTTGCGCTTCGCTTTGGAAAGTAACAAACCATGACCTCTGTCGCCGACGCTGTTTCAGGTATGCTTCCGTCCTAGTAAAAAGCACGGATACGGATATGGAGACACGGGCACGGCGATACGCATACGGGGACACGGGATAGGGCATTTTCCAGAAACAGCCATTTTAGGATACGTCGAGTATATATATAGAAAAATAAAACATGCCCTGTAATATAGAGTGAAAAACAAAATAAATAAATAAAGAGAAACAGAGATGAGATCAGAATACTGTCCCATTTCCATTTGTTGCCTGCCTTTTCAAGTGCTCAACGATTGAATTAATTGATCGTCTAGACCCATGCCATTGCAACTTGCAATATAGAGCAAATGCTAGTATTAGTCTATTAGAGAGTAGAGACTGGAGAAGACATGCAGCAGAGGATCATGCAGGTATAACTTTCACCCTCACCCATGGATGGTTCGCTACTGGTGGTGGTTCCCTAACATCAAGCAACAATCAAAACAGCAGCACCAGGCACCAGCATGCAAGTGAGCAGCAGCTCAAGAGCAAGCAGCAGCGGCATGGCCGCATGGGGAAGCAAGCAGCAGCAACTCATCAGCAAGAAATTGAGCAATGAGATGAAGAGGTTGAGGGGGGGCTGCTGGGATTATCTGCTCGAGCGTGGTTGCCATCAGGTGGTTGAGTCCAGGCGGCGGCGGTGGCGGTCGAGTCCAGGTGACGACGGCAGTCAAATCCAGGCAGTGGTGACGATGGCGTTTTCGATTGGGAGCAGCGTTCCTTTTGTGGCGAGCGCGTGTTCGACCCTGCAAAATAGGGTTTATCTCGGGCCGAGGCTGTTACTGGGCTTCTCGTGTCCCCAACCTATTCCATACGTCTTCTCTTTTCCTTTTTTAACTCGGAAATCAAGGGATACTGGGGGACACATGTATCCCATTGTGTCCGGCCGTATCGCCGCGTCCCGCCGAATTAGGACATCAATTCGGCAGTTTTGTCCATGCTTTGTAGCTTCTGTCACCCAGTTCTTTGCCATGTCAATTTTGAACCTTAGCAGTAATAGCTACTAGGTAGGGCAGTGTGTGGTTGGAATTTTGACCATAATGGTTATGCTTTTTACAACTCTTGGATCATGTAATTGGATCTTTGGTGTATGTGGGAATTGTAATAGACCTCATTTTAGGTGTATTATGAAATCCATTACATACTAGAGCGTAGTCCTTATACATATATGAATAAGATTACGGAGTCATCCAATTAAATAATGTCAGTATGTCTGTAATGCTGTATTTGTAGTTGTTTACCAGCACTGAATTGTGTAGCATTACACAGTGGTATACCAGCTGTCATGTCTATTAGCTGGTAAGATTACCGGACATGCTGGTTTTTCATTCCTTATCTGTTGATATCATTCTGCAGTATTTGCATCGATATCAGTTGCCACATGCCATAAATGTTGACATGTTGATAATATCTGCACCATAAATTCTCAGTTGTTCCATTTTTCTTAAACATACATGGAAATCCAATCAACTATGTCTGTCTCATTTTTATGCAACAATTTCTTGTGCAGGTGATCATAGAGCTGATGAGCAACAGCAGAAGCAAGCTGCTCACGGGAACCAGGAAGAGGCCCCAGCTACTAGTATAGGTAATCAGGCGATGGCGGCAACACCTTCCACAGATTATGTCACACCCTATGGCCACCAGGAAGCTTGCCATGCAATGGTATGAAACCTGTAACTTCTAATCTTTCTTTATTGATAGGTATGACCACCCATGTACACTTCTCAGATTGTAATGTCTTCCACTGAGTCCTAGTTAAAGAAAGATCGAGGATTGGTCATAGTTTTAGTTGCAGCAATGTAATGGATACCATAAGAATCACTATGGGGGTATGAGTTGGTCGTTCAGTATTGATTCTTCTACCTGAGTGGGGTGGGCATATAATCCGAAAACCGAACGACCGAACCGATTTAACCTGAACCTAAGCTGAAGTGACCGAAACCGATTTATTCAGTACTATGCTCGGTTATTGATTCTGAGAAACCGAATTTAGTTTGGTGATTTCGGTCTGCACATTCGGTCAACCGAATAGACCGAAGCACTAAGGCCCACCACTAACTGTCTGGCGCGTCTCCGTAAATTAGTTCCCATTTGTACGCTACGCGCTGCCAGCCAACAAACATCAATTGCCCCTATAAAAAAATCAATTGAATTGATGGCGCGGTAATGTGATGAGTGTCAAACAGTGCCGTAGGCTGGCCGGCCGTTCACGTGTACTGTGCACCTGCCTGCTTTCTTTTTTTAGTGAACCTAGGCGTTGTTTGTTGTTGCTTGCTCTCTTGCTCACCTCATGTTATCTTTTTAATTTCTTTGAACACAACACGTGTTGTTATTTGGCCCACACAAACCACAGCTCTTAGCCCAGCCAAGACAAAAAAAAGTATAACAGCTATCCCATCCGGCCAGCCCAACCCACCAGCTGTTCGGTGCAAAACCGAGTACCGAACCGATCGATCGGGGCACCGAAGGCTCGGTTTGTTTACTGCTAGAGACCGATGGGTCCACGTTTTCTAGGAACCGAGAAAACTAAAACACCGAAGTACCGAACCGTTCGGTTCGGGGGAACTGAACGCCCACCCTGATACCTGACTACCTGTTCTGCATTATACTGTTAGGCATCAGTGTAATATTTATTTCCTGGTTGAAGCAAATTAAATCAACATTAATAATATTAGAAGATATTGAGGTCAAAACTTGTAAAATGGTTAGGTTAAACTTTTTTAGAAACAGTGGTAAGGTTAAACTGCATCATTTCCTTCTCATTTTGGTGATATATGATTATTTTTTCCTTCTAAGTCAGACTATTTAGTTAAATGCTTAGTTAGATGTGCAATGTGATTATATCCAATGCTACAGTTTGCATATCGCATTTCCTTCTCGTACTGATTGCCCCATGTGAGCTGACCGATCACATAAAGCTATGTGCCTGTTGCAACCTCCGTACATGGTTTGCATCAATTTCTCGCTATCGCTTCTGCATCCAAATATATTCCTCTCTGCTTCTAGCTTTAAAATTTTGGTTTAGATTCCTTTGTCATGCTTAAAGCAACTTATTTTTGTGAAATCAAAATTAGACTGAATGTGTTAAAAAAGTGCTGCCATTTGTTCTAATTGAGCAAAATTTCCATGCCTTCCCTGGACAGATTGTTCCCTCTTTTATTGCTTTTGGTTATTCATTTTTATCGTATTTCATGCATGATGCTGGAGTTATTGTGCGAAATTTGTTGGCTAATTCCACATTTTGTGCTCAGCAGGGTCAAATTGCTTACCCAACTATTGATCCATACTATGGAAGCCTTTATGCGGCCTACGGTGGACAACCTATGGTAAGCTCATACTAGGTATATCAATATGCATAGTATAAACTAAAGACCACAAATATACTTGTGGTGGGTGTGTCTGGGCCAACATTGAATATGCATACATAGCCCATCCTGGTTCTTAGCAAGTGAAAAGTAACTTTTTATGATCATAGACCTTGCTATACTATTGTTACTCTGTTCAAAGCAGTTCAGCTCATTAAACCGGTGTGTTCTTCAGATGCATCCACCAATGGTCGGAATGCATGCAGCCGCAATACCGTTGCCTACTGATGCAATTGAAGAGCCTGTGTATGTGAACGCGAAGCAATATAATGCCATATTAAGGCGGCGCCAATCTCGGGCTAAAGCAGAGTCAGAAAGGAAGCTTATCAAGGGCCGCAAGGTAAATGCCTATAAGCGTATTTACGTACTGTATAACTTGAAAATTTTAATTAGATGTTTCTGTTTCTGATGCTTCAGTATAGTTAAGAGTTGGTCGGAAGCACAAGTGCACAACAGATAGGGCAAAATAATCAAGTGAATTCTCCATTCTACATACCCTACCTCCACTCTGAAGATCGATCTGCACCACGTTTTTACTATCGTAGGGTGAACGTCATTTCATTCTTCTGCTATATCTGTATTTCATTACATCAAGTTATCAGTGCCAACATAAAAATAGCAAGGATTTGGGAATAGAAGTCAGTTGCTACACATTGACAAATTCTAATATCGAAGAAGGCAGATTTGTGCTTCCTTTGTTCATCTGGGTAGTTGCTAAGCTGGAGCGAATTGAATTTATTAGTTGCAATGTAGTAAAAGGCAAGACATAAATTTCTGTTTTGTGGTACTTGAATGTCCGAGTTCTCAGTTTTGAACCTCTACACTGGTGTTGGCATTATCTGCAAAAACTCATTTAGGACTTGCATGAACCATACACAAATGTTGCCAGTGCCAATTTGCTTACAGTTCTTATTCTTGGGTAGCATGTGGGATGATTATGCTAATGTTTATTCTTGTGGTTGTCAAGGTTTTGCTTCTTTCTATCCCCTTTCTGTATGTTAACAAAAAAGGGTATGTGTCTCCATTGTGCAGCCATATCTCCACGAGTCGCGGCATCAACATGCCTTGAAAAGGGCCAGGGGAGCCGGAGGCCGGTTTCTTAACGCAAAGTCAGACGACAATGAAGAGCATTCTGATTCCAGCTCCAAAGATAAGCAGAATGGAGTTGCGCCCCGCAGCAGCAATGGCCAACCGTCTTCCTCTCAGTCTCCCAAAGGCGCAACTTCGGCCGACAAGACGGGAAACCCTGAATGAGATGCTAGAAGTCCGCCGGACGCGACGATCCATGCCAACAGTTTTGTACAGTATATATATGCTAGTGAGCAAGAGGATCGCGCCGGCGGGTGCTGTAGGATATATATCTGATCCGCTCCGCTCTATAGTTATAGACCCGCCAACAGTTTTTTTTTTTTTTTTTGCAGCATTGGTCGTGTTTGCTCAGTTTGGTTTCTACATTCTGTACAATGAGTAGTTTTTTTTGTGTTCCGGGGTTAGCCGCCGGTTCGGTCAGGAGGCATTTGTAGTTTATAAAAGAGTATAAAATTAGTGCTACATTGTTTCCTTTGGAGTGGATTTGGCCTCTTAGCTGTGTTGCATCCTCATTCGCGGTGCAGAAAATAAAATCTGGGTGTACATAATAGCTTGGCCTGCAGGTTTCTTTTTCTCTTGACGCGTCCGCTGCAAATGATGTTCTCATCTCATGTCTGGATGTTTTCTCCCTGCATGATTTGCGGCCTCGCGATACGAGTGTTTGCATCTCTCTCCGGCGCATATATTCTCCATTGAGTCCAGTTGTTTGATGATGATGATCAGAGACTACTGCCTTGAACACAATCATCAGAGACTACTTCCCTGAACACATTTGGACCTGAGAGAGGAGGTCAGTCATGCCTTCATAGTTAGCAACCATACTTTCGAATCTTACTCTCTTTCCCCCCTCATTGTCATATCTGAATCATACTGCCATCACATGAACATTTGAATCATGACTTTCTTCCCTCGATAAGATGGAAGTTAACAGTTACCGTCACCAAGAAGAATATATACTTTCTCGAGAACGCTGACTGAAGAATATACAACTCTACCGTCGGTGTACCACGTCCTCTCTTTCTTGCACGGGCACACGACACCTTTCTTGCTCGCAGCATAGCAGAAAAAGAAGGGAAGGGAAGCAAAGAGCATCTCCATCCTCCAACGTCGCCGTCCGTGTGATGCGGAATCGTGGTTGGACAAAGCACGGACATCTCTCCTCCGTTCGGAGCCATCGCCACGCCGTAAACTACAGTACAAAGCAGTAAAAAAATGGACAGCGCCGGTAACAAAATTATGCCCCTCTCTCTGCACTGCCCTGCTGGCCTCACGCAGGTGTGGCCTAGCAGCAGTAATTAAGTCACCATCTCAACTGTAAGGCTGGCCATAGTGGGAGTATCATAGCTACTCCCTCCGTTTTAGTTTATAAGGCTTGCACGTGTATCTAGGTCGTCAATTTGATCAACTTAATAAAAGACATATATTACAAAAAATATATCATTAGAAACTTTAGATGTTCTATTTTTTAATGATATAATTTTTGTGTTAAACAATATATTTTATATAAGTCAAATTGATGACCTAGATACACGTGTATGCCTTATAAACTGTGATGGAGGGAGTAGTAACATAGTCTTGGAACTAGCAAATATGATGATGTGGCAAGTAATTAAAAAAAAAAGAGAGGATTAGAGTAACATAATAGATAGATACCGTAACATGTTAAATGTTATGCTACTAATATGTGTCATGCATGTTAATAAATAAGATCACCTATGATACTAGTTTATGATACTACGTACTATGAAAGTAGTATCATAAAATAGTAACATATGCATGATACTACTATATGTTACTCTTCACTATGAACAGCCTAACATGCCTGCTTCTGCATCTGGCATGGCATTCAATCAGCTGCGATGGCCCAGGGGTGATTAGCTTAGGCGGCACTCTGTGATCATGTCAGGTGCTCACCAATGGCCAGGGGCAAAGGCTGCCACGTCACCGCACTCCTCCCTTAGCCCACAAGCTACTTATTATATATGGACGTACGTACTTATTAAGAAAGCAAAGGAACCTCACACACACATAGGATTCCTATTTATGTCCTAATTAAACATGTCGATGTGAGATGCACGGCCTAGTCCCATGTAAGTACTGCGTGTCCCGACACTGATCATGCGTCCCCGCATATGCATTTAGTCTAATGAGCGTGGAATCCTCTGGTCAAATCTTTAATCATGAGAGCCCCCATGCAACATGCCGAGTATTATGTATGCATCCATGCATATATATGGGCTTGTTAAGTGGTAGTGGTAGTACTAGATTCATCTTTTTTAAGATTTTATAAACATGCTTAATTTGGGTGCCAATTAATCATTGTGGATCCATCATCTCAGTTTCACAAAAACAAAAAAAAGTACTGGAAGATGTCCACTGAGTCAAGATATGATCTTTTAACTGCTGATTTCTCATGGAGCAGTGGTGTCTCTGCAAGTGTGGTGAGCCTTGCCAGTGTCTCACTGAAGCAAGATAACACCGTACATACCTTCTTCAAAAGGAAGAAGACAACACCATTTGAGGAGAAGAAGAGAAATAAAATAACAGCAGGCATGAGCTCGCTGATGAACAACAGTTAAAAGGGATTTTCTTGACATGCTTTGCTTGCACTGCAAAACCAGGCCCCATCCCTCCTCAAAGGGCGTTGCACTGCACTGCGCCACACCATGCCATGCCATGGCATGCCATGACATGAATCTCCCTCTAGATCTCTCTCTTTCTCTCTCTAGAAATGTTTGGAAGGAGGTGAGGAGAGAGAGTAAGAGGGGGGCATGGGGGGAAGGGCTAGGCATGGGAAAAGTGACATGAGCCCTTATGATGGCAATGGCAGGGGAGACAAGGCAAGCAGGGGTGCACACACATAGTAGTCATACAACAGCACAGCACATTGGTGCAAGGCAGACAGAGAGAGCTGGCCTTCAGCTTCAGGCCCATTGACCTCATGCCCTCTCCCAGTGTCCATCATGACCCATTAATTGTTCTGCTATATGGTTTCTATTCTTGTTCTCTTCTTGCAACATGCATCACACCACTACTAGTATAAAGTTCCTCTCTCTCAAACACACACACACACATACACATTCATGGTTGCCATGTTCTTTCACTGCATTTGCACCTACTACAGTTCCAACAGGCACACTACCAATTACCCATGATGATCTAGCAGTTGTCAAGTGTGACACCAAGCAGCTTACAGTTAATCACAATGCACTAATGCAGATTAAGCCACTAGACAAAGCTAGTTCTCATTGATGTGTGGTACCTAATTGAGTAATAAGTACAGACACATCTCACACAAGTCATGTCAATCTTTGCATTCCTCTGGTGTTCTTGTGGCTTTGGCCTTGGCCCTAGATAGGATGGCTGGCTCCCATGCCCCTTTTGATGGCCCCCATTGCAAACCAAAGCGTACGCACAAAAGCGACATGACATACGAGTATGTCTGGCACCGGCGATCAGAAGAGCATGTATGATTGTCCCCAACCATCAAGGGGAGAGAAAGACAATCTTGCAAGAATGTGTCATGGTAAAAAGCACAAGAAATGCAATGGCATGTTGTGCATGTCAACCCTAGGAAAGAACATAAAAGAAAAGAAAAAACAAGCATGCCTGCCCTCAAGAATGCAGAAAAGTGTTGTGCTTTTGCACCCTCTCTCTAAAACACACGCTCCCTCTCTCTTTTGAATGTGAAAAAGACAATGACAAGCTTGGGAGTGAAGGGAGATGGGTGGCCAGCACTCTCACTTGTCACCCATGGAGGAGATGGAAAGAAAGAAAGGGTTTTTATTGGAAAGTGATGGTTGGTGCCCCCCCTTCCCTCCTCATGCCAAGAAAGTGGCTTTCACCACAAAGTAGGGGTCCTGCTAGGGTTTTTAGGGGGGTTAAGCCTGTGATGGATACATAGATAGAACACTACTACAGCTAGTAGTAGTAGATGTTTTGTGATAGATCAGCACAGCACACTGAAATGTGATCAAATGCCATCTGGCTGCATGATCTTGGGAAAATTGCTTTTGCTCTGGGTTTGGACTTTGGAAAGCTGTGCTTGTGATGTTGGGAGGGGCAGAAATTGCTCTAGCTTTCTTTTCTTTTTTTGCTCTTATTTTCATGCCGCTTAGTTAGTCTAGTCTCTCCTTTTTGTTACCCTCTAAGGGAAAGCTGATCATCCAAAAGTAACACATGATTTCTCAGGAATTCAGAGTGTGAAAGTGATAGTGTATCCGAATCTGAATGTGACACAGCACACACACAAACTCCATTTGGTGGTTAATAAGCAAGCAGTTGAACTGAACTCCAGTCAATGGATGTGCTAGTACATTCATGTCTTGATCATGGATCCATGCTAAACTCAAAACCGCATGTGATTAATCAGATGTTAATCAGTACTTACTACCAGCAGCACAAGTGTATGTAATGCCTGGAGCAAGCAGCAATGACAGCCCATTGAATGCACTGTGTGAGTCAGTCATGCATGCAGCAAGGAAAGCTCTGCTGAAGCCAGCAGAAGCTTTGCCATGCCATGCCATGCCATATCAAACCCAGCACAGGCACTTGGGCTTGCCTCCAATCCACACACCTAATGATCATCAAGCCTATTAACTGCGCCAGGTGCTTAAATGCAGCGGGATCTTTGCTTGCTTGCTTGCATCCCTCCAACCATCAGCTTTTACTGCCTGCCACCCTGAAGCAGCAACAAGGCACACCCACTTTCCAAGGAAATTATTTCATCCTAGGTCTTTTTTTCCGGCGCTGATGCCCGCATGCATGCATGGAGCAAATCTTGGCTCCTAGATCATGTTTGGCGTTTTGAATGCACATCCACCACCTTTCTTGCGGCTGGGAGAGAAGATTGCGAGCTTCTTTCCTCAGCGATGAAAGAAAGAAAGAAAGGAACCTTGTGAGCAGGAGAAGATCCATGGATTCCTCTCAGCTGTTTCGTCCTAGATCCTTCTTGGTGCAAGGGTAGGCCTGTTAGGGTTTTGTGGTGGTGGTACTGTGGCTGTGTTTTTAGTGCCAGCATTCAAGTGTGGCTGGTGTAAATGCCAAAGAGAAAGAGGAACATGGCAAGCTTCCTCTGTGGATGAACCAATAACCTAGGCTGATGGGGACAGAGGCTGATGGACAGTGGCGACTGCATACGTACGTACTAGGTACGCTCCTTGCTTGTATTGAAACAGCAAAGAAAATTCAGATCTGAATTGATTGCAAACTGTATTTGTCTGACAGGAGGGACGCTTGTAGTAGTACCTACCTTGTGAGCATCAGCTGTTCTGTCAAAAATGTTTTGCGACATGACAATGTGCCCAAACGTCCCACGGGTATAATGTACTGTATGATCTACTGATACAACAACTGTTATGTACAACTGTTTTGAGTACTAAAACACTGTTCAGTATCCGAAAACTTCGGTGTAATGGGTTTAATTTCAGGGAAATTTTGCCGCGACAATCCGATAAAGATTCTACAGGGCCAATTGTAGCTCGACAACAGCCAAGGAGCTCAAAACTACGTCGTCCCCGGCCTCGTTTCGGTTACCACCTTTCAATTAACATTTTTAATATGCTTTTCGCGCATTTTCGCCGCCGCCGAAATCTTTCCGTTCCTTTTCGAGAAGCGCATTCGGTGATGATGGAATGAAAGCCTAGGTTTGTGGAGCTGGTGGTGTCCCTTTGGATGCAAGGCACATAAGCAATGGAAAAGAAGGCACAAAATCTTGTAGTTAAATGAGTTTTGATCTCGCTCACTCACTCATGGGTGCATGCCTTGGCTTGCCCCTAACACCAGGGCAGACAGGCAGGCAGGGCTGTCAGTGCTCCATTACGATAGTTGTGCTGATAAAAGCATGATAGTGTCACAAAGGCAGAGCCCCACTAATTAGCCCCATCAGGATTGCATGCACTTGAGCCGCTGTGAAAAGCTCCGGTTTGTTTTGTTTTGGGTTCCTCATTTGATTAATGAACTTTCATTGTAACCGATGAGATGAGATGAGCATGTTTGCACAAACTTTGTGCTGTATGATTAGTTTAAGCCCACTGGATTTGGACTGCGAGACCAGACCAGATGATGTGCACGTGAAGAGAGGCTGTGACCAAATCATACGGGACAAACACGAAAGAACTAGATCAGAAATTACAGTGAGACACGTAGTAATTTTGCAGTTTTGAGGATAGGATTCCCAATTACAGAAGAAATGTCCCCGACGGCGAGGATGAGAAAGAGGAGTGTTGTGGCGGTGCCGACGGCACAAAGGCTTGAAACGGCTGAAAACAGGCGAAACTTGGAGCTCCTGCGTTTTCAAACACGGTTGAGAAGTCAAGAAAAAGTCACTGCTACTAAACGAGAGCGATGACCAGACTACGGACGCTAGCACGTAAATTCCCTGCCACCCTACCACCAACGCAAAAACACGCATGGGCCAAGTGAAAACGTGGACCAGGCGCACGCAAACCCCACACAGCACAAGGGCGCGCGCAGAGGAGGATGTGGGCGAGAGCGAGAGCGAGAGGACGATGGCGGCATGATGCCCCGCCTCCAAATATTCTCCTTGCCGAGCCCCATCGGCGCGCGCACGGCGGGTGGTCCTCCTCCCTCCCTCCCCTACGGCGCTCGCTCGCACGCCGGTGGCAGGCGGCGGACACGGCACGGGAGGAAAAGGAAAAGGGGGAACGGAAACGAAAACGGCAGCGCGCGCCGGCGTGCGGTGCGTGGCGTGGCGTGGCGTGGCGCGTGGGCATGGCATGGCCTGTGGTCGGCCCGCCGTGGGCTGCGGGCTGCGGCGGAACGCCTGGCATGTGCCGGAGCTCTCTCGATCGCCGCGCGCACGTCTTTGTTTTTCCTTTGCCCTCGTTTGGGGGAGGTGACATGACCATGACAACGACGCCCTGCCGCCGCTGCACACCTCCCGACGCCGACGCCAACGCCATCGCCGTCGCCAAAGGCAAAGGGAATATCCATCCGTCCGAGACCCAACGCAAGCGGCCACGCAACGGCAACGGCAACGGCAACAGCTCGCCCTGAATTTCTACTCATCGAGTTCTCCTCATCTTTTGACGTGGGAGCTTGGAGCCGCTGGTCATGGCGAGTAGACGAGTAGTATACCGCACTGACTGCAGGCGCTCCTGCACCGGGCTGAATCATCCGCTCATACTGTACTACCCTCTCTGGCCTGTGCAGTGCAGTCAGGCGAAAGTGCAGCGGCAAAACGAATGGAATTCAAGGAAGCCCTGCATGCCTGCCACAGCCACGCACAGCATGCATGCGTGCGTATCCACGCAGAGCGTCCTCGATTCTGTGGATGCACGCTGGGGCTGGACATGGGCAATGTTCCAAACGGGAAAGCCAAAGACTTCGGCCGGCCGGTCGCTCGACGCGTCCAGATCAGATCCAAATTCTAGAGCGCGCCGGTGTTGTCACGTGTTTTCTCCGGTTTCAAAGTTGAGTTGAACCCCTAGTTTTTGTCCCAAGTAAAAGTATGTCATGTCTAACATGGTCGCCGCGTCACCACATGCGTGAATGTGGTCGCCGGTCGAAATGCTCAGACCGGCATGCATGCATGCATGCAGCTGGCCCTGGCCCGTTCTTGACACCGGAGCTTGGGGCCAGTCGACCCGTCCGGTCATGGCGCCTAGCCTACCCCCGATCAACCTGCATCGACCACGTCCATGCATACCCCTCTCTCTCTCTCTACCTGCCTGCAGCCTGTAGCTGTAGCAGTGCCTGGCAAAGGGAGGCAAAACGGATGGAATTGAAGGCGGCGTACCATCCCTAGCCCTGCAACAGCGGCGCACAGCATGCATGCCGAACGCCGATGCATGCTTGGGCCAGGCAAAGCCAAAGGCTCCGGCCGATGGATCCGCCACGCGTGGCCGCCTGACCGGCGAGCAGTGAACGTGACATGACATGACATGCACGGTCAAAAAATTTGAGTTTACTGCTGCCTGCACTTGCATTGCCCTGCCTCGCCTTGCTCTCAGTAGATGGGAGGTTGATAGATGTGGCCCGCGATGAATCTATCTATCTATCCCTACTGCTCGTAAGTAAGTACTGTCGCGCATTCATTTTTTTTACGTACGTACGTGCGTGCTCTGCCCTGCGGCGGATAGTAGCGACAGCTCTGCGCTTCCGTTTTACTGCTGCCGCTACCACCGGCCGGCCGGCCGACACTGTTCTCGGTTAACTACACTGGCTAGAGGCTAGTTGTTGTACTACCCCACTGCGCATTGCCATAGTTGAGACAGTTATTACTGACGGAAGGAAATCTGGCGAAACCAAACGAAAAGAAACGGGAACATTACCCTCCCTCCGCGGTCACCTAGAGAAAGTATAATAAGGTACAGTCAGTAGGCTGTAAGGATTAAAATACTACTCCCTCCGTCCCAAAATAAATGTCTTAAGCTTAGTACAAATTTGTACTAGAGCTAGTACAAAGTTGAGACAGTTATTTTGGGACGGAGGGAGTATAATTTTACTGAGTTGGATGAGAGAGAAGAGGAGAGAGAAGGGAAGCGAGCTCTTCGTGAAGAGCCAACTCTAGCACGTGCTCCTAGATGCTTTGTGAGAATGAAAGGTGGGCCATATATGATAAAAGTAGTACTCTTTTGTAACTAAGGACATCTCCAATGGTTGTAAGATAGTTGTTGGTAATTTTGTCACATAGGATTTTTGATGATGTGTCATTGCAATAAATGAGGAAAGAGAACAAGGTTGTATGTAAATTAACCAACACCCTTACAAGCTCCAATGTAGAATGAGAGAGCACCTTATTTATTATCTCACATCTTATTGAACAAACTAGATACAACCCATTGAAGTAGTTGTATGTTAAGGTGTTGGCTGATGACATGGCATATTTTACCAACAAGCTAACCAACAAACTGTTGGAGATGCCCTAACTAGTATACAAGCTAGCTATAAGGTGAGCTATAAGATGATTTATAGCCAGCAGTTGGCTATACTATTAACCATGCTCTCAAGGGGTGTTTGGTTCTTAGGACTATACTTTTTTTTTGTTTCAGAGATTAAAAAAAAGACCCTTTAATAAAGTCTTTTTCTAATAATCTCTTAATAAAAAATCCCTTCTATTTGATTACATAGGGATTAAAAGGGATTTTTTTAATTTAACCCTTGTAAACAAACATGCCCTCACTCTTATCTGATAATACTATCTCCGTCTAGGTCCTTTTGAATGCTTCATCTTATACACGTACTAAGTAAGCTGTTATGCATGTAAAAATATAACGTTGTAAGTTAATTAGTAGAAGAAAGATGAGTATAGTGATCTAGAAAGATATAATGCTAAGCGTATGAACCTAGACACAATATTTAAATATAAAAAATCCACCAACGAATAAATAATTTTGATTTCAAAATCATTAAATTAAAAAAAAGCTTAACAACAACAAGTTAAGCATTAATACATCAATGGTTTTAGTTGCTAATCTTTTATGTATACTTAGCGTCTCGTGTAATCACTTTTGCATTGGAACAGGCCTAAGGGAAATCAATCGATCTGATTGATGCATGTTGCACTTAAATGAAAATTATAGACCCTGTTTGAATTCATGGATTAGAGTTACAATTGATTAGATTGGACCGAACTAACCCAAAACATGCAAACAGGAGGGTTTGACTTGGTTAGATGTATCCAACCCATCCAAAAGAACTAACCCACTCAAGAGGTGTTTATTTGGGTTAGAGTTAGGTGGGGTCCAGAAAAAGTTGCTTTTTCTTCTACCTCCACCACAGAAAATTCTGGGTAAAGAAGCCAAAGGACTGAGAAAGTTCATTTTTTATCAACAATCTAACCCTACCATCCAAACACCTCTTTGGTTAGAGTTAGTTTAAGGTTAATCTAAAATTAAAATCTAACTCTAACCTTTAACTCCTTTAGAATATCCAAACAGGGCCATAGTTGCCGAAGCACAAGAGGGATGGAGAAAGATCTGCGGTGATCGTCCGTGCGTGCTTTAAACCGCAGGAGCACGGGTGTACAAAACTACAAATACGTATAGGAGGTCCCTGCCCGTGAGCCAGCCTGCATGCAGATACTAGACCACAACGACCTGCCGCTACGTACGTACGTACGTAGCGCAGTGCATCTAGCGTCACATCGGCCGGCCTGCAGCAGATGGATCGATGCAGCTAGCTAGCACGGCATGCATGCACTGCCACGACGGCACGCCGGCCTCATGCACCACAGTGTGACAGGCGAGCAAGCTGCAACCGGTAGAGTATAAAACGCATCTGTGTACTGCCAAGTCCTACGACGTGGTACCACGTACGTACAGTGCGTGTACACGCCAGGTACAAGCTTGTCCGCTTGCTGCAGGGGCACAGCATGCATGCATGCACGCGCGTGATGCATGCCTATATTCTCTGCGACAATGGGGCGTGCCGCAGCGTCTCAGCACGCGATGCCATGCCATGCCATGCCATTGCCATGCATGCATGCGTCGTGCCAAGCTCGGCAGCTAGCGAGCGAGCTCGCCGGCCGGAGCAGCGGCTGGAGCTACGTCGTCGCGTTCCTCCGGCGAGAGAGAGAGAGAGCGGCGGTACGTACGCACGCACGCGCCAAAGCACGCATCGGTCCGTGTATCCGTCGACATCGGGGTTCGTGCAAAACATGGACGGACGGCATGCATGCAGGTGCGCCAGCCTGCAGCTCCTGACTGTGGATCCTTATCGTGTTCGTACTACGTACGTACGTACGTACGTGTTTGCGTTTAAAATCGTATATATACAGTGCAGCCGCGGACAGCAAAACCGCGTGCGTGGAACGGCCGAATCGACGACAGCGGCTGCGGCGAGGGAGTACACAACATGCTCCGTCCGGGTTGCAGCGCAACGTCGCATCATCAACGTGTATAGCGCCGCATTGATCGCAGTTCGGTACGTACGCGGTTAAGTACGGTGTAGACAATCATTTTCAAATCAGACAACCATTGCTCGTTTGGAGACTTGAATGATAACGGTCTTGCAACAAACAAACATGATTCAGGGATGATGTTTTTACAAGACGAAACATAGTAATAATTAGAGCATCTACCGCTGGACATATAAATCCGGACCCTTAAATGTGTGCACACGCGTTCGGTGTGTTCACGGTCACTGATCGGACAGTCCTCAAATGCTGTCGTCAACGTCTGTGTATCATATATCCGGTCCTTCATTTTCATATTAGGAATTTAGCATGCAACTTAGACCAAAAAAGTAGATCAATCCACAAACACACAAGCACAAACAGGAATGCACATTTCGATTACCAAAAGATCGACACAGTTCACACAATTTACATAAACGACGGACAAATTTAAACTAGATTAATAAAAACTTGAAAATGAAGACGGAGACGACGGAATTCACCACTTCCTTGCGGGCCCTTTGCCCTTCGAGCCGTCGGCGCAGCTGTAGGAGTCGATGGCTGGTGGGGAATCGTCTGAGTCGTCTAATGAGGAGTCGTGGTCGTCATCGTCGTCGTCGGAGAGAATGACGAGCCCTTTGAGCCACCGGACCTCCCTATCCTGCTGCCGCTTGAGCTTCGCGAGCGGAGCCACCTCGCGCTCGGACCGCTCAATGGCAATCCAGAGCACCTTGACGTTCTTCCGGCGGAGCCACCGCGCTTCCATCACCGCGGTCGAAAGCGACCGCGGTAGACCCATTCGAGGAGCCCCGCGTCCTCGTCGGGCTCCGTCTCCATCCTGGGGCGGCGGCACACGGACTACTCCACCTCCCTCCTCTCCCTTTTCCGCTGCCAGTCGCGGCGGGTGGCGCGCTCCGCTGATTCTGACGTGCGCATCCGGGACGGCGGGGCGGGCACAAGACCCAATGCTGCCCACATGGGGGAGGAGCAGCTAGCGGGGTCCGAGGACGGCGTAGGGGAGGCGCGGATTACGCAGGCCGCATGTCAGAGTTGCGCACGGGTCGGGAGGGCCTAGTGCCGGCGTCCGAGCTGTGCTGCCGGGAAGCGGCGAGGCAGGAGACCCGAAGCTGCCCTGGGTCTCCAACTTGGACCGCTCCAAGGTGATGCGAAGGGCAAGCTCATAGTGCGGATCCAGGTCATCATCGGAGCGGCTATCGGAGCTCGAGATTGCGCGAGATTCAATCGGAATTGGTGCGGGGAGAGGAGAGGACATAGTAAGAGAGGAGAGTGAGTAAGCTAGGGTTTTGGAGCGATGAGGCGGATGTGTTTTTTTGTGGGATAGTCGTGAGGTTGGTGGTGGGCCGGGCTTTTCACGCGGGCGTGCTCGGGCGTGTCCGTACCACCCCATATCCGCCCCATATTTGGGTTGGATATGCAGGGTGTTGGTCAGCCCGACCATTTGAGGTTGGTATGAGGGGGCCTGCTGGGTCGATTTTTTATGATCGATCAGTGACTGGGGGCCAGCCCGGGCGTTTGAGGAGGGTATGAGGGGTCTAGCTGTAGATGCTCTTACTAATCTCTAAGAGCATCTATAGCCGAAACTTGCAAATCAGGCGCCTCAAACACCCATAGACGCGTCCGAGCGCATCCGCGAAGGCTGACCGGTCATGCCTCAAATCTGCTCATCCGCATCCAACTCTCTCATATTTCATCCCCTAGATTCGTACAAAATCATGCAAAAATGTATAGCCTACATTACTACTCTTCGTTGTCGTTGAAGATGGCCCGAGACGCCTGCGCTAGAGTCTCAGCCACGTGCGCCGCCTCCTCCGCAGCCCGCGCCTCCTCCTGCGCAACCCGCGCCGCCTCCATCTGATGCCGACAAAGGCGTCGGGCCTCTGCAACTGACTCCGAGCGGATGGATTTAAGGATGGCATGCTAATCCGTCCACACATACATGTCCTCCTCCATCGTCTGTGCCTCCTCCCCCACATCCAGTGGATGCGCCTCCTCCACCGGCTCCTGCACCTCCTCCTCTTCATCCCCAAGATCCTCCTCTTCCTCCTCCTCAAAATCCTCCTTCGGATCTAGAGGTAGGCCCGCGGCCCTCCGGATCCAGACCTGCTCAAGGAGCCAGGGACAATGTTGGATCGTGCAGCGGTGGCGGCATGGGGGCATGGAGGACAAGATTGGGTGGCAACGGTGGAAGGGGGAGGTGGATGTGCGAGGGCTGGGGGACGCCGACTGACTTAAGTAGCCCGTTGTGGTCTCGACCAGGGAGTGGGAGAGGCATCACGCGACGTTCACACCTTGACGATCGTGAAACCTTCAGGTTTACACCTAAGTCCACGTGAGGCCATGCCGTCAGACTGACATGGCGGGCGTGCCTCGGATCCCCCATCACTACTAGGGAAAACCCTACGAGTAGCGCTGGAAATATGTGTATCAGTAGCGCTGGGTCGAGCGCTACCGCTATCGTGCTACAGCTAAATCCTAGTAGTAGCGTAGGTATGGGCAGCGCTACTCGTAAGTAGTATTAGCGGTAGCGCTTGCCTGCCGAGCGCTACTGCTAACTATAGTAATAGCATTTGCCCCTAGAAAGGACTGCTGCTAAGCAGCGCTACTGGTAAGTATTTACCAGCGCTACTGCTAAATTTTTCTGCTTTCACAGCTTTATACCCTCTATGTATTTCTGATGTATTTATACAAATTCTATACAATAGTTTCATCACATCATATTAAACATACACCATTCTCACATATCATAGACATCAATAGTCTCGTCATACCATCATCGTCATCATCATTCAACACAAAATATCATCACATAATCTCGAAAATAGCGATACATAAGTGCGATCATGTCATGTCTCGAATAAGTGCAACTGCATGGTCATGGCACACCCACAAGTTTCATCATCTCTATCTACAACATGATGTACAAGAGAAGAGCGATCAGCATGAGGAAGAGCGCGACTATGTAGTACCGACGGTCCCTCCCCTGCTCATGCTGGAGTGTCGACCTGAAATAACTACTTTCCGCTTCGGCTTTGGTGTCGAACCCTCTATGGGTAGCACCCGGGTACCCGTGCACTTGGGCCTGAGCGGCTGGCTAGTGGTCGTAGACTCCTCGAACCCTCCCAACCTACACGACGTAGTAGTGCTTCGCCATCTCTGATCTAGGTACCTGCATCGTGAGTTGTTGATTTGAACGATAATATGCAACATAATGTACTTAAGAAAACAAAGAGGCATGATTAGCAAAATAAAAGCAACCAATAGTAAACATAAATGACGAAGTTTCTCATACCCAAACTAATTAACTAGAATGATCTACGCTAGTTCAGGACGACGGTTTAGTTACATCACATAGTTTCAAAGTTTTGCCATAGAAAGACACTAGTGATAAGGCACGCTAGTTCAGGACCAGGGTTTAGTTACATCACATTGTCATTGACAATCAGTCATTCAGGTCCTCGTCCCAATCTTCATAGTCAACGAGGACGCACCCGAGCTTCGTGAAAGGGTTCATGTCCAGACGTTGAGAGACTAGCAGTGCTCGGACATCCTCTGGCGTCGTTGGCTCTAACTTCAAGGGGTGAATCTCTGTGACCACAATTTGTCCGATTCCAGGCTCCTTTGGTTTTCGTGTCCTCTTCTTCTTCGGTGCTTTACCGGCTATGACATCATCGTTGCCGGTCTCAGGGGCGGTGTCGGTGCTGGTGCCGGTGTCATCGCCGGGGTCGGGATCGGGACCACTGCCGCCACCATGCAACCCCATCTGGTGTTCGTCCACGTATTCAAAATAGTGATTTGTTGCCTCCATGGGGTCTGCGGAGTGAGCAGAACGACCCACGACTTCGGCGTCGGTAGACATGTTTCCTATGCAACAATTGTAAATAAAAGATATAATGAAGAGAAAAAAGGGGCCTATATTTGGTCGGAATGTTGATTCATTCCCCTTCCGGCAAATCCCGCGTACTCCATATGTCCTAGTTTGTAGCACAAGTCATGGCGAAAATTTCGGCACGACCTTTGCTAAAAAGTGGACATATGGAGTGCCTGAAATTTGCCGGAACGGAAATGAATCAACATTCCGGCAAAACATAGGCCACTCGGATACCATGAGGATAATAAATGGAATTCTGTTCACACCATCACAAGATTAATTATACAAATATTAAGAGAAAATAATAAATGGATGCAATGACCTACGCCGAATCTGAGAAAGGCAAAGGGACGCAATGACCTACGCCGAATCTGAGGATAAAAATATTTTCTTGCCACTAGTTCAAAACATCAAACTTTTTGCCCACTAGTTCAAAATTAGTGTATAAGACTACGGTTTCTACCAAAACACATGCCTGTTGAAATGAATTTGTAGAAACCATAACTAGATAAGAAACGCTACACATCAACCATATGCATGCATACCAAAGCCTGCTGCCGAAGAGCACCTTGCCGGAGGGGGGTGAGGTACCTGCTGCTGAAGAACACTGTCAGAGAGAGAGAGAGAGAGAGAGAGAGAGAGAGAGGAGAGAGAGGTGGGGTCGGGTACCTGCCGGGGCCTGCTCAACCCTAGCCGTCAGGGAGGGGCGGCGGCGCCGATGGGCGAGCTCGGGGCGAATCTGCTGATGAAGGGCACGACGCTGGGGGTGACGGCGATGCTGGGGGGAGTCAGGGGCGGTGCGGGAAGGAGTAAGGGGCGACGCGGGGAGGAGTCAGGGGTGGCGCGGGGGGTGACGTCGACGCTGGTGGACACGGCGGGGGGGGGGGGGGAATTGGGGAAGAAACTGTAGGGGCGATAGGAGATTTGGTGACTAGCGCCCACGGCGGTTAACTCCAACTAGCGGTAGCGTTGGTTTAGTTCGAGCGCTGCGGCTATAGCAGTTAACCGTAGCGCTGGTTTAGTACCAGCGCTACTGCTAAGTAGCAGTAGCACTTTTACCGACCGAGCGCTACTGCTAACTTTATTGTTTTCTTTTTATTATGTTTTTTTTATTAATTTTAATTTTATCATTTTTCTTTCCTTTTCTGTTTACTTTGCTTCTCTTTTCTTTTTTATCATTTTTCTTTCCTTTTCTGTTTACTTTTATTTTTATTATTTGTTTTTCTCCCGATCGACGACGACGGCGTCTCCCTATTCCCGAATGCGCGAATATCACCGGAACCATGCATGTTGTAACATATCAGTTGACCGATAACAGTTACTTAAGTGCGTACACAAAATAGATGCAAATATACAAATGTAGGTTTCTGATTAGCTGCGTCGACGACGTTTCACATTGAGCTTCTTCCCTTTCTTGTTGGTTGCCGAGTAATTGAGCCCCTCCTTGTGACTTTTCCGAAGCCATGGAGTACGATCTTTCCGCCGCCATGTAGTCTTGATTCTTCTTTTCACGTATGCTTCATCGTCATCGTCATCTTCCCTCATCGGTTTGCCGTATTGGTCGTAGTCTTCCTCGTTAGAGACTCCATCCATTCCGATGATGTTTTGGATCTCCTCACGACAACATGGCTGGGATTGGCCGGGTCGGTTATGAAGAAGCATTGTGTCACGTGCTTAGCGTGTACCCATGGCTCATTTTTTGCGATGATGTTGATGTTCACGGGAGTGCTCTTCGCGTCGGGTATAGACATGGTGGTGAAATACTTGTTTTCTCCTACGACGTCCTTGGCCCATCGGACACAGAACATCGTCGCATCCTGCATTCCAGCATAGTCAAGCTCCGAGATCTCTTCAACCCTTCCGTAGAATCTTTCAGTTGTGCCGTTGGCGTCGGTCACACATTGAATTGTCACCCCGGAGTTCTAGTAATCATTGTCCATGTCTTTGGCCTCCGTGTAGAATGTGTACCCATTGATATCGTAGGACTGATAGGTCGCGAGCTTGGGCGCATGGCCATGTGCCGAGGCGTGTATGAGCAATCCGTCCGAACTTCCCTCTTTCGGGGGATTTTCAAGAACTTGATCTTTGAACCAACGCAAGAAAGTAGAGTTGTGCTCTACAGTAACTTCGTCGTCCGTCTTGAGCATCCCCTTATCATGGTACTTCTTTGCGATGCTTTCTTTGTGTCGTGCCACATAATGATCTACCACATCTAGATGTTGTAGCACTACTAAGTTAGCCCTGTCAAAGTCGTTCCGTCGTTTCGAGTAGTCCACGTGCAATTCCCTCCGGCCGTTGTTGTGACCATCTCCTCCGAGCTTCCCATCATGCTTCTTGACGGGCAAACCAACAACAGGGTCTCCGACGCTTATATAATTCTCACAAAAGGAGACACACTCATGCGTCAGATACCCCTGGACGATGCTCCCTTCAGGACGGGACTTGTTATGAACGAATCCTTTGATGACCCTATTCATCCTCTCGAACGGCATCATGCTGTGAAGGAATGTTGGCCCGAGGTCGATGATGTCGTCCACGATGTGGACACACAGATGCACCATGACATCAAAGAACGCGGGCAGGAAGTACATCTCAAGATCACATAGTATGACAACGATCTCTTCGTGTAGCCTTCGGAGCTGCTTCACACTTATGGACTTTCGAGAGATAACGTCGAAGAAGTTGCAGAGACCAATAAGCGTATCACGGACATGCTTGTCCATTATCACTTTTAATGGCAACCGGGAGTATGTGCGTCATCATCACGTGACAGTCATGAGACTTCATCCCGCTGAACCTTTTCTTCTTGGGGTCTAGAAATCTGCTTATCTTCCCACAGTAACCGGAACTGACTTGGATTCCCATAAGGTACTTGATGAATTAATCGATCTCATTCGGGCTTAAGGTGAAGCAGGAAGGGGGGCAATAATTCTCCTCCTTCTTCTTGACTTTTCTGCCCCTTCCCCCTCCTCTGTCTCGGTCTCCGTCTCCTCCATCAACTTTTTACGGTGGATGTCTTTCCTAATCTTCAAATCTTCCAAGTCTTTCCTTGCCTTCGACCCATCCATGGTCTTCTTCGGCATGTTCATCAGTGTGCCAAGCAAGCTTTCGAGGACATTCTTCGTGATATGCATTTGATCAAGGCAATGAGGCGTGTCGTGATTGGGCGAGTACTCCAAGTCCCAGAAAACAGACCTTGTTTTCCATACCTTCAGCAGCGGCTCTAGCGCCTTTTTGATCTTTCCCGGCGCGGGGCATTGTTCCCAGTTTCTCAACAGCTCGTCGATTTCGGCGCCGCTCCTCTTACCTTGAGGTCCTCAAAGCTCAGCCAACCAATTGAATAGATCTCCACGCTTTCTCCACGAGGCATCCTTCTTGAGCCATCTACGATGCCCCATGTACACGATTTTCCTAGACCCACCATCTCTCGTTGACGTAAGTTGCTGAGATGTTGTATCATCCATGCACCTCGTGCATCCGCAGTATCCATGGCACACCTGACCTGAGGTGTACCCGTAACCGAGATAGTTGTGCACCGTCGTCATCAGCGCGACTCTCATATGGAAATACTCTCCTTTGCTGGCATCCCATGTCCATGCCGATGATTACCATAACGTGTCTAGCTCCTCTTGCAGAAGCCCCATATACAGGTTAATACTATTTTCCGGTTGTTTCGGCCCTTGAATCAGCATGCACATGTGTATGTACTTTGTCTTCATGCACTTCCATGGGGGGAGGTTGTACATCCATACAAACACGGGCCATGTGCTGTGGTTGGTGTTCTAGTTTCCAAACCGGTTCATGCCATCGGTACTCGCACCAAGCATGATGTTCCTTGGATCTTCTTTAGCAAATCCATATGCGGTGTTGAATGCTCTCCACTGGCTATACTATCTACGAGGTGTCTCAGCCTCAGATCATCTCCATCGTCGGGCTTCTTCCTCTCCACGTGCCAGCGCATGAGCTTTGCTTCCTTAGGATCTACGAAATACCGCTGCAGAGGGGGAGTGATCAGAAAGTACCATACAACTTTCTGAGGAGCTTTCTTTCCTGCCTTCTTGTATCGAGAAGCATTGCACACTGGACAGTTGTTTTTTTCCGCGTGCTCCCCCCGATAAATGATGCAATCGTTGATGCATGCCTGGTACCTAATGTGTGGCAAATCAAAAGGGCAAATTATTTTCTTGGCCTCCTCGACACTACTAGGACAAAGGTTCCCTGCGGGAAGAACTTTATTATGTAGATACTTCAAATGCTCATCGAAGCTTTTCTCTGTCCATTTGTTTTTGGCCTTCGTCTTTAGAAGTTCGAGCGTGAAACTCAAGCGGGTCACCTCGGGATCGCAACCGTCATACAATGGAGTCCTCGAGTCCACTTCAAGTTGAGCCAGCTTGGCCTCCTCTCTAGAAGCAGCTCTCTTGGTAGTCATACTCTTGCGAAGGAGGTCTTGAACATGAGGGTCTTGCACGACTGCACTTAGTAGCGTCGAAGTGTTGGAATTATGCCCTAGAGGCAATAATAAATATAGTTATTATTATAATTCTTGTATCAAGATAATCGTTTATTATCCATGCTATAATTGTATTGAATGAAGACTTATATACATGTGTGGATACATAGACAAAACACTGTCCCTAGCAAGCCTCTAGTTGGCTAGCCAGTTGATCAAAGATAGTCAGGGTCTTCTAATTATATACAAGGTGTTGTTGCTTGATAACTGGATCAAGTCATTAGGAGAATCACGTGATGGACTAGACCCAAACTAATAGACGTGGCATGTTGATCGTGTCATTTTGTTGCTACTGTTTTCTGCGTGTCAAGTATTTGTTCCTATGACCATGAGATCATATAACTCACTGACACCGGAGGAATGCTTTGCGTGTATCAAACGTCGCAACATAACTGGGTCACTATAAAGATGCTCTACAGGTATCTCTAAAGGTGTTCGTTGAGTTAGTATGGATCGAGACTAGGATTTGTCACTCCGTGTGACGGAGAGGTATCTCGGGGCCCACTCGGTAATACAACATCACACACAAGCCTTGCAAGCAATGTGACTTAGTGTAAGTTGCGGGATCTTGTATTACGGAACGAGTAAAGAGACTTGCCGGTAAACGGGATTGAAATAGGTATGCGGATACTGACGATCGAATCTCGGGCAAGTAACATACCGAAGGACAAAGGGAATGACATACGGGATTATATGAATCCTTGGCACTGAGGTTCAAACGATAAGATCTTCGTAGAATATGTGGGATCCAATATGGGCATCCAGGTCCCGCTATTGGATATTGACCGAGGAGTCACTCGGGTCATGTCTACATAGTTCTCGAACCCGCAGGGTCTGCACACTTAAGGTTTGACGTTGTTTTATGCGTATTTGAGTTATATGGTTGGTTACCGAATGTTGTTCGGAGTCCCGGATGAGATCACGGACGTCACGAGGGTTTCCGGAATGGTCTGGAAACGAAGATTGGTATATAGGATGACCTCATTTGATTACCGAAAGGTTTTCGGAGTTACCGGGAATGTACCGGGAATGACGAATGGGTTCCGGGTGTTCACCGGGGGGGGGGGGGGCAACCCACCCCGGGGAAGCCCATAGGCCTTGGGGGTGGCGCACCAGCCCTTGATGGGCTGGTGGGACAGCCCAAGAGGGTCCTATGCGCCAAGGATAGAAAATCAAAGAGAAAAGAAAAAAAAGAGCTGGGAAAGGAGAGAAGGACTCCACTTTCCAATCCTAGTTGGACTAGGATTGGAGGAGGACTCCTCCTCCCCTTGGTGCGCAGCCCTTGGGGCTCCTTGAGCCTCAAGGCAAGCCTCCCCTCCCTCCTCCTATATATATGGAGCAATTAGGGCTGATTTGAGACAACTTTTCAAAGGCAGCCCGACCACATACCTCCACGGTTTTACCTCTAGATCGCGTTTCTGCGGAGCTCGGGCGGAGCCCTGCCGAGATCAGATCACCACCAACCTCCGGAGCGCTGTCACGTTGCTGGAGAACTCATCTACCTCTCCGTCTCTTTTGCTGGATCAAGAAGGCCGAGATCATCGTCGAGCTGTACGTGTGCTGAACGCGGAGGTGTCGTCCGTTCAGCACTAGATCGTGGGACGGATCGCGGGACGGTTCGTGGGACGGTTCACGGGGCGGATCGAGGGACGTGAGGACGTTCCACTACATCAACCGCGTTCACTAACGCTTCTGCTGTGCGATCTACAAGGGTACGTAGATCGGAAATCCCCTCTCATAGATGGGCATCACCATGATAGGTCTTCGTGCGCGTAGGAAATTTTTTGTTTCCCATGCGACGTTCCCCATCACGAAGACTGTGGCGTGACCACCGCCTCTTCTCCGCCATGTCCGGACTCTTCTTCGCCGTGTTCGGAATCTACTCTGTCACTGTCACTTCCGGACTCTTCCCCGTCGCCATGTCCGGCACCATTGTCTTCGTGTCGATCGGTCATCTCTTCATCTAGCCCCATGTCTTTATTCCCTGCCATTTGGACGTCCTCATCATCATCATCATCTTCTTCACTTATCCACCGAGTATAGCCATCCATGAAACCATTCATCAACAGGTGCACCTTCAAAGTGCCACGATCAAAAGGGTCAAAAAGGACTCATTCCTTGCATCTTGCACACGAACATCTAATCCTAGTCCGATTATTTGCATGCATGTCCATCACCGCGGATTGCATGTACCGCTCCACCTGCCATCCACTAACCTTCATGACCGACTGCACGGTATAACAAGCAAAAGGGTTATAAAATAAATAATCCATGCATGCTTCAAAGTCATATAAAATTTTGGCATGACGTTGCCTAAAAATAGGACATATTGAGTTTGCTCGAAATTCACCGAAACGGAAATAAATCGACATTTCGGCAAAACATAAGCAACTCGATCGGATGGCATGTCACACTCGCAGAAATCTCTCCATGTATATATCCCAAACACACATATTCTCATTCACACACATATTCCCATTCTTTAAGTGAACAACTTTTTACTCACCTATATATATCTCCCGAGAGAGACCGATCGAGTGAGATGATGAGAGAGACCGTTCGAAAGAGCACGTGTGGATGGCTAAATAGCTAGCAATATCTAGTTGTTGGGGAGGATAGGTGAATCTAGCTATCTAACTAATGGAGAGGGAGTTATGGTGGAGGGGGGAATTAATATAATGGAGAGGGATTTATGGTGGGGAGGAGATATGAGAGAAGTCATTTATGAAGGAGAGTTATGGTGGAGGGAGACATTAATGAGGAGAGAAGAGAGGTAGGAGCAAGAGAGAGGAATAGCAACAATGGTGTGGAGAGTGTGGAGAGGGGAGAGGAGGGGGAGGGGAGGGGGGGGGGGGGTAAAAAGGTGGCAGCCACAACTAGCAGTAACGCTGGATATCAGTGAGCGCTGCTGCTATTCTATTAGTAGTAGCGCTGCGTCAGAGAGAGCTCTACTACTAAGTGCGGTCAACTAGCAGCAGCAGTGCTGCAAAACAAAGCGCTACCGCTAAACACTTAGTAGTAGCGCTGGATTCTGGGCAACGCTGCTACTACAACTACCATCGGTGGCATAATCTGGTCCCACATAGTAGTAGCGTATTTTTACAAAGAAGCTCTACTGCTAAGGTGTTAGTAGTAGCGGTTAGCTGGAGACACGCTACTGCTAATTAGCAACAACGTTTTTTGTTTTCCAGCGCTACTACTGAGGTCCTGCCTATAAGGTTTTTCCTAGTAGTGCATATTTGCCCCGTATTTGGGCTCGATATGAGGGGTGGCGGTCAGTCCGGCCGTTTGAGTTCCGTTTGAAGGGTCCAGCTGGGTCGTGTTTTTGTGACCGGTCAATGACCGGGCGGCCTTCCCGGGCGTTTGAGATGGGTACGAGGGGTCCGACTGTAGACGCTGTAATAAAACCCTAGAGATATGCATAATGGTAGGACATTGTTTCGAGCGCAATCACTATTACTTTGTTCCTGACACACATCATCACCTCGTTCTTTGCTAGTTGGTCACAAAATCCGGCACCTTTTATGCCTGTCGAAGTGACCGGACGTGTCTGCAAACCGTGGCCGAGCAATATTGAAAGCATGGTGTCCAAAGCCACGTATCTCATATCCTACACACTATCCATACAAAATCAAGCATTAGATCATCAAACGGAAAAATTCAACAAGGAATAGACATATATACCGATAGCAAACAAACATAATTCACATATAAACACCATCAAAAGTGAACCAGCAGTTCAACCATCTGGCAAATTCTAACTAGATTTAGTAGTAGGAGCTACACCACTTTCTCGTTGGCCCTTTGCCCTTTCGGTCGCCGACGCTGTCGTAGGCATCCGCAGCACAAGGTGGTCAGAGGAGGAGGAGGAAAAGGAGATGATGATGTAGCCCTTCAAGCGTTCGACACCGCGGCCCTGCTTACGCTTGAACTTTGCCATCCTCGTCGCGGCCTTCGTCGCCTCCCGCTTGATCTTATTAATGCCGAGACGAAGCACCATGGCCTTGATGTTTCGGAGCCACTGGGCGCTTGTCTCTGCCTTCGTAAGTGATCAACGGTGCACTTACTGGAGGACTCGCTCCTCCTCGTCGGGAACTAATAACCCACAAGTGCAGGGGATCACAACAGTCTATGTGGACATTATTTCATCCTGATTTACTGAATCGACACAAGGGGAGCCAAAGAATATTTATTGGCCTTAGCAGTTGAGTTGTGAATTCAACCACACGTGGGATATCTCTGTGCAACAAAGATTTAGTAGCATGACAAGTAATAGTAGTAACTATAATAGTGATAGCAATAATTTTATAGGAGTTGTAATAGTAGCAGTAACTTAACAAGATTCAGTATCTGTAAAGCGTAGGCACATGGATCAATGATGGATAGATATGGATGACATTCATCATGTAACATTTACACACTAGAGAGACACATAACTAGCTCCAATTCATCAATATAATGTATAGGGATGGCACCCGCAGGGTATGGGTACGGGTGGAGCCTTCCCATACCCTTACCCACCCCGTCTGATATTACCCATCACCTTTACCCATACCCGTCAATGGGTACAATTTTTCCCATACCCGTTACCCGACAGGGTAGATGGGTACCCGCGGGTAAAATTACCCATATTTGCAAAACATCAATTTAAACAACTTATAGTTATAAAATGCATTCTATCATATAGTTTACAAAGATAGATTATAACTACAACACATACTTATAAAACAACATCATATAGTCATAAACAACAACACATATGCATACATTTTCAATTCATAAATTATTGACATAGTGTAGATTGTAGAGATAATTTTGAGTTTACAAGATTTTATATGGGTACATGGGTATATAGGTATGGGTTATATGATCCCATACCCATACCCGCTCTATCCGAGGAGTTTAAGATTTTCCTATTTATATACCCATGGGTAAGTTTTTGTTCCATGCCTTTACCATAATAGGGTTTTTACCCACAGGGTACGTGGGTAATGGGTACCCATTGCCATCCCTAATAATGTATGCATGTATTGTGTATATAGTCACACGTGCTTGTGATAATAACTTGTAAGACATCCTTTGTCCTACCCTACCGTGGCAGCGGGGTACTAGTGGAAACTAAGGGATATTAAGGCCTCTTTTTAACAGAGAACGGGAACAAAGCATTAACACATGGTAAATACATGAACTCCTTGTACTACGACAATCACCAAAAAGAATCCCAATTATTGTCATCTTGGGGATGCGGACTATAACACGTAATAGGTGCATACAACTTGCAAGATAGGATCTCATAAACACTTCATATTAAGAGAAAACAGAATAGGTTAATATTTGAAATCATGGCACTATGGCCCTAGTGACAAACATTAAGCACGACAAAGTCATAGCATCATCAATCTTAGAACATAATGGATACTAGGGATCAAGCACTATCAACTTAACTCGATTACATGATCAATCTCATCCAAATCCCATCACCATCTAGTGAGCCTACAAAGGAATTACTCACTCCGATGGTGAGAATCATGGAATTGTTGATGGAGAAGGGTTGGTGATGACGACACCGACGAATCCCCCTCTCCGGAGCCCAAAATAGACTCGAGATCAGCCCTCCCGAGGAAGAACAGGAAGTAGCGGCGACTCCATCTCGTAAAACACAAGGAAATCTTCTCTTTGATTTTTCTCCGAAGATATTGGCTTGTGGCCCACAGGCAACCCCCCTCTGGTACTTCTTCGCCCCATAATTCCTTATATATTTCATAAATAATTCACAAAAAGTTCGTCCGATTCTGAGAAATTTTATTTCTGCACAAAAATAACACCACGGTAGTTCTGCTGAAAACAATGTGAGTCCCTGTTAGTTCCATCCAAATCATGCAAATTAGAGGGCAAAACCAGAGCAAAAGTGTTTGGAAAAGTAGATACATTTGAGACATATCAACTGCCCCAAGATTAACTCATTTCTTATCCTCAAGCAATTCAGTTGATAAACTGAAAGTGATAAAAGAAAACTTTTACAAACTCTTTTGTTCTCAATGTTGAACACATGCTAAGCTAGTGTTCATATTTTTCAGCATAAATAATAAATAACCATATCCATGATAACAATCAAACATTATATTTACTCATGGAAATACATAACCAACTAGCAAGCAATAATAAAGTATCTCACATGCCAACAATTTGTCAAAACAATCATGATATAATACGATGACATGGTATTTCGCCAGCCCTTTCTAAGTTTGTAAAACATAAATGTAGAGCACATGTGAGTATCAAGCAACGACTAAACTGAAAGTGCGTTATATCGACTAGAGGGGGGTGAATGCGAGATTTTTATAAATTCATCAGTGAGGAAATTCCTAGTGAGGATAGTCCTTAGTCATGAACTGGGTGCAGAGGAAATAGTACACAATCAGGTGTGCAAACACGTCTACAACAAAGTACTCGATGAGATTTCAGAGATATGGTTTGCAAAGTTCGCAAGTACAGAGTAAGCAGGTGAAGATTAACTCAAGTAAAGAATTTGAGCTTGAGGAAATTCAGAGAAAGTCTTCAGACAAATTCTTCAAACAATATAGATGGAAGTCTTCAACATACAATTGAGGAAATGAAAGAGTTGAAGAAATAGAACTCGTAGCTCGATGAAGACATTTGTTGATGACCCACTTCCAACTGTTGTGACAGTTTTACATCTGGTTCGGAGCGGCTTGGTATTGAAACCAAAGGCACACAGTCCCGGGACACACAGTCCCTACCTTATTCTCCTCGAGCTAAGGACACACAGTCCTCGCCCAACACTCGTGGTAAGTCTTCAGGGAAGACTTCCAAACCCTCACAAACTCGGTTACCCGGCGATCCATAATATACTGCTGGATGCTCTAGACCATGACGCCTAACCGTCTGGAGGATACACAATCCTCAAAGGTAACAAACGTCTGTTCCACACAGGAACAACTTCTTCAGTGATGCTCAATCACTTTTGTTTTTGGTTTGGGTTTGGTATTTTGGGTATTTCCTCACTTGATGATTTTCTCTCGAAGACTCTGAGGAATTTGGGTTGCTCTAAATGACAAGTTTCAGTTTCTCTCAGAGCAGCCAACTAACAAGTGGTTGTGGGGGCGGCTATTTATAGCCTGGGAGCATCCCAACATGATTTGACATAAATGCCCTTAAATAATATGACTGTTGGGTGGATAAGATCAGTGAGGTGGAGCGTGTCGCGGCAACGGTCGGAACTTTCAAATGTGAAAGTCCTCATGTCTCTCATGTTCCTCACTTTGAGGCTTTGGTAGATTTATGCTTGGGTTGAGCATCATGAGGAAATTCGTTTCGTAGTTTTACCTCGACCCCCTTTAACAGTACGGTGTTCCTATGACCCAAGTGTAAAGAAAATGAAACAGAAAGAGTAAAACTTCACGCTTCAAAGTCTTTAGAATGTTTTCTTCAGGACATGCCGAATTCCTCATATTCAACATCTTCATGAGGAATATCAATTTCTTCGCAATCAAACTCTTCAAAGAAAGACCAAAGTCTTCACCCGAAGACATACATTTGTAGGGGTCGATATTCATCGGATAACTCAAACTCCTCAGCGAGCTCGTGTACACTCACAAACATATCAGTCTCTTAACATATAAGTCTTCAAACCACCAAAATCACTAAGGGGCACTCGATGCACTTACAATTATATTTCAGGGCAGAAAAATTAATTCATGTCACTAATAACCCACAAGTGCAGACACTAGTGGAGAAAGGGGTATTAGAACCGGTTGGTAAGGGCCTTTGGACCCGGATACACATCCGGTGCTACGTATCCGGGACTAAAGGCCCCCCACTTTAGCACCGATCTCTTACAAACCGGTGCTAAAGGCCTCCACGTGGGCGCCGAAAAGTGCGCGCAGGCGGAGGACCTTTAGGACCGGTTGGTAACACCAACCGGTCCTAATGCCATTCTTTTTCCTTTTCTTTTCAGGGTTTCCGATTCCGTATTTCGGTGTTTCCGTGTTCCGTATTTTCAGGGTTTTCGTTTACGTGTTTCCGGTTCCGTATTTCCGTTTACGTCTTTCCGATTCCGTGTTTCCGATTCCGTGTGTCCGTGTTCTGTTTTTTACGAACACGTAATCGGAAACACGTATCTGGAAACACCGATTCCGTGTTTGCGGTTAAGTGTTTCTCCGATTTCGTGTTTGCGGTTAAATGTTGATGCACCAAATAAAAGTACATATATACATGTAACACGAAGTACTGGACCGATTATCATTACATAATTTGAAGTTCGTTTCCTATATATAGCTCTATACTTGCATAGAGAAGGGAGCTGGCTATTGGTTCATAGGATGGAAAAATTCTCCGCCTTCATCTATGACTTGCGTGAGGAGAAATCCTGCCAATTCCTCTGCAACTGCCTTGCAACGTTGGATTGGTCTTAGCATCGCCCGCTTTCGTTGCAGCTTTAAAAGAAGTAGATGAAAACAATTAAGTTATGAACAAAACTAACATAATTGATGGCAACATAAATAAAGCTATGAAGATCCGGTTACGTACCTCTAGATTTCTGGAAGTACGGGATTTCTCATTGATAATCCTGTGAATGTACTCGCAAACGTAGTATCCACAATAATCAGTGCCCTGTGGTTGTTGCGGGACGCCCTATATACGAGAACATAATTCAGTCAAATTAATAATAATCAAGAGAATGGTAATGGTATTGAAACCAGGGTACGTAGTACTACTTACTTTGTTAATCTGAAAGTGGAGCTTGTCTGCCCATGTACCGGGTTCTTCCTTGATGAACATTTGCCAAACCCTGGCCGACAAAGAAAAATGAATACAAGAGTTAATTATTACTTACTTGATATCAGGAAATGAACGAAAAAGAGGCCGATGAACGAAAGAGGCCGATATATATATACCTTTGAAGCATCTGACGCGCGCTCTTCCATTTGTCAGCGTCCCAGGTTAACGGGTCCCAGACTTCAACCACTCCTTGATCGATTCTAATGATGAACAATATGAAGTGGGACCTGCGCACGTGTACACACGCAGTCATGCATACTCATCAATTACACTTAACATCAGGTAAGCAAAATAGAATGTGTACAAGACAGTAACACTCACTTGAATGCGTAGGGCCAAAGTATTTCTTTTTTGGTACTTTGTCGCTTCAAAAACCTTAGCAAATCATCCGGTGTATCCTTGTTGAACTTTTCTATTGTCTCTTGATGAAACGAATACGGGTCAATGAACCCAAAGTCCCAGATTCCTGCCAGCCTGCATTCACGAATCTTCATTCTGCATAGTAGCGTACAAAAAGAATGTCTCGTGAGTGATAATTATACGGGCAATGAACGCGAGCTTAACTAAATAATTAAATTACACAAATAAATCACTTACAAACAGTAGCAGCTGATGATAGCTTTGTCGAGGGCACGTTGATTGTACATCTGGAAAAAAATCATCGAACCCAATCTCCACACCGTACTCTCTGAAGTAGTGTTGATCCTGAACTGCCGCCATGATACAGTCTCTCTTTTGCCTTGCGGCCTCCAAGTACCAACCATTTAAATTCCATAGTTGGGTTGTTAGAGCACTTGGATTTTCGACCAGAGGCTGCTCGGGCTTATATTTATATACCACCTCAGCAATAGCGTAACCTACGTCGCCCATGCGTGGACCGGACACTGAAGCCTGGTCAGATAACACCTTGAGCGGGGCAATTGACTGTGCTTCTTGTTGTCCGAGCTGGGGAACTTGTTTCCCGCATTTCGTCTGCTCCGCCTGCTTCATCTGCTCCGCCTGCTTCATCTGTGCGGTGTGCATCTTTTCAATGAACCGTTCATAGTCTGAAAGGGGCGGCGGTGGCGGCGGTTCAGGATAATATAAGTTGTCGATGGTGCGCTCAATTTTCCACTTTGGTACGTTCTTCAGAGTTTCCTTCCAGATGTCTGGAGGGGGCTTCAGGGGAAACCGTGCGAACCATGCTTTGTTTTTGGCTTTCACGGCCTCGTCTAGTTCCTCCGGAGTCATCAGGCCTGGTAAATTCGGGGGAGTCTTGACTTTATTGGGTTTCCTTTCTCTCTTCTTGGGAGGACTCCCGTTTCTTCTGAACTGCAGCTTCCGCTTTGCCGTACCCGTAGTGCGCGCATCCGTCGGCTCACTGGAGTGCACGGGCGATGGACACTCGGCCTCGGGCTCCCTATCTTCGTTGTGGGGTGGACTTGGAGGTGCGTTGGGGGGTGGACTTGGAGGTGCGTTGGGGGGTGGACTTGGAGGTCGTGCATTCTCTGTACGAAAGTGAAAAAACTATTAAAAATAGGCTTACATGTGGTGCAACATTCAGTAATTGTTGGAGGTGGTGCATAATTGTACCTGGAGGAGTCGGTGGCCTTGGCGCCGCGTTAGGAAACACGATGTGTTTCTTCTTCCACAAGATGATACCAAGCTCCATTTCTCCCAGTGTCTTCTCACCTTCACCTCCAGGAATATCAAGCTCAATTGACTGGCATCCCGGCGTAATTGTTGACAACCCGACACGAGCATGGGATGCTGGAATCTGACCACCATGGTAGGTTGCTCCAGGTTGATTCGGTAAAGCATAGCCTGACGCCACCATGAAGGATATGTTCCCCATTGGCATATGTATCTCACAGTTTGTCTTCTCCGTGACATCATCCACGGGGTAGTGAGGCGCCGACGGTTCGACTGCAGGACCGTCTTCTAGCTGCAGCTGCGTGGAACCCACGCTGCTTCTATGCTGAGATGGGACGGCATCTGCTACAGGATCGTCTTCTAATTGCTGCCTATCAGCGTCAGGTGCAGGATCTTCTTCCTCCTCTTCAGTGTCAGGTACAGGGTGTCCCCCTTTCTTCAAGAGAAACGACACCTTTTCTTCTAATGTCGCTATCCGTTCCAGCGCCTTCCTCTTGCTTCTACCACGGCTTCTGTAAGTGCCAAGGTCCGCCGGAAACCCTTGGTTCCACGGGGTAGTGGCTCCAAAGCCTCGTGTTCGTCCCCACTTTTCGGGGTTCCCGAGTGCCTTCGTCAACTCGTCGTTCTCTCTATCGGGAACAAAAGTTCCTTTTCGAACAGCTTCTATTGCCTTCTCTAGATCTGATACGACTTGTCTTATTTTTTCCGACCATGGTCCCTCCGCAACAATCATCCCAGTCTCAGCGTCCAACGTTGCCCCATGCGCGAACAACCAGAACTTGGACCTATCGGGCCAGTCATGTGTCTGTGGAATGATATTTCTTTTCAGAAGCGCATCTTCATAGCGTCGCCACCTAGGCAGGGCAGTCATGTAGCCACCTGACCCCAAAATATGGTGATATTTCTTCTTCTTTGCATTCTCCGTATTTGTCGCTGATCGGGATGTAAAGACACCCGATTTCTTGTACGCCTTAAAATCAGGCCAAGCGTCTCTTATCTTCACTAGGTGCCCAGTGAAAACTGGATCTTCGTCCTTATATTTCTTCCACAAGTCTTTCTTCCACCTCTGGAATTGTGTGGCCATCTTCTTCAAAGCCCACTCCTCGACTTTCTTCTTCTTATCTTCCGCTACGCTGAAATTTAGCCAGACCGTGTCGCAAAGCACTCTTTTCAATCTGTCATCGACATAAGTAGCTCCAACGTTGGCGCCGGTCTTCGGCTTATTCCATTCTATTAAGTTGATCGGGACCAGGTCTCTTACAACAACTCCGCACTGATTTACAAATTTGCGATAAGTTTCTGGGGGTTCCAGTGGTTTGCCATCAGAAGCAACTTTATCGATCGAGTACCTTGCAGTATCTTTCAACCTTGCGGCCGGGCCTCGTTTCGACTTTGTCTCAGTACTTGCGCTAGGTGTTCCGGAGGGCACCTAAACGGGAAAATAATGATTCGTTAGTAAGTGCAATACAAATTAATTGTTGCGTCAACAGTGACTTGAGATATACATTGGCAGAGTTTGTTCCGCAGGGCACTTCTTCATCTACTACATCTTCTATATTCTCAGCTCCGTCACCGGAGTCGTTCAAAAATTGATTGCTAAACGCATGCCCACCGTCATCATCATGATATATGGCCGTTGCATCTTCAAAAATCATCTGGCACATGTATCTTTCCTTCTCCGCCTCACCCATTTCCGCGAGCTGATCGGCGTGCTGATCATGTGGTTCTTGGGGATCCATAGCTCAACACCTGCTAGTAACAAGAATTTAACTTAGCAAAATTATTTACGGAAAAGTTTTACGGAACTGGAAAGTTTACGGAAAAGTTTTACGGAATCGTCGGAGTCGTAATCATCGCAAAGTTTTACGGAATCGTCGGAAAGTTTTACGGAATCATCGGAATCGTCGGAAACTTTCCCCGCAGTTATGGAATTAATCGTTGGAATCGTAGGAAAGTTTTACAAAATTGTAATCGTCGGAAAGTTTTACGGAATCGTCGGAAACTTTCCCCGCAGTTATGGAATCGTCGGAATCGTAGGAAAGTTTTACGGAATTGTAATCGTCGGAAAGTTTTACGAAATCGTCGGAATCGTCGGTTTAGGGTTTTACGGAATCGTCGGTTCAGGGTAAACTATGAATCGTCGGAATCGTCGGTTTAGGGTTTTACGGAATCGTCGGAATCGTCGGTTTAGGGTAAACTATGAATCGTCGGAATCGTCGAAATCGTCGGTTTAGGGTTTTACGGAATCGTCGGAATCGTCGGTTTAGGGTAAACTATGAATCGTCGGAATCGTCGGTTTAGGGTTTTACGGAATCGTCGGAATCGTCGGTTTAGGGTTTTACGGAATCGTCGGAATATGATGAAGGCGGCTTCACGTAACTTTTTTTATAGGATGTCCTTACGTGAATATATGAAAATATGGATATACGAATATATGGACGATATACCTTTAACGACGGCGCGGCGAAGAGGCGGCGAGGAGGCGACGTTGCGGCGAGGAGGCGACGCGAGGATCGGCGAGGAGGTGGCGCGAGGAGGCGGCGAGGATCGGCGAGGAGGCAGCGGCCGGCGCGGCGAGGAGGCGACGGCACGGCGAGGAGGCGGCGAGGATCGTCGGCCGGCGAGGCGGCGCGAGGCGGCCGCGGCGCGAGGAGGCGGCGGCGGCGTGCGAGGAGGCGGCGGCGCGGGCGAGGAGGCGGCGCCGCGCGCGAGGAGGCGGCGGCGGCTCGAGGAGGCGGCGGCGCGAGGAGGCGGCGGCGCGGCGAGGAGGCGACGGCGCGGCGAGGCGGCGACGACGCGGCGAGGCGGCGAGGAGAGATCGAGGCGGCGAGGAGGCGAGAGAAGGAGAGAAGGCACGCGCGGGAAGGCGAGAAGTTGGCGACCCCGGAGAGGTATAGGGCCTTTAGCACCGGTCTTTGTTAGCAACCGGTGCTAAAGACCCTTTACCACCGGTTGCTAACAAAGACCGGTTCTAAAGGGTCCAAATTCGGGCGCGAACAGAACCCACCTTTAGGACCGGTTGTTGTTACAGACCGGTCCTAAAGGTCACCTTTAGGACCTAAAGGTCACCTTTAGGACCGGTTGTTGTTACAGACCGGTCCTAAAGGTTTTTTTCCTTTTTCTTTTTTCCTTTTTTCTGTTTCCTGTTTTCTTTTTTTTGTTTCCTTTTTCTTTTTCCTGTTTCTTCTTTTATTTTTCTTTTTTCTTTTTTCTGTTTCCTGTTTTCTTTTTATTTTTGTTTCCTTTTTCTTTTTCCTGTTTCTTTTTTTATTTTTCTTTTTTCATTTTTCTGTTTTCTGTTTTCTTTTTCTTTTTGTTTCCTTTTTCTTTTTTCTGTTTCTTCTTTTATTTTATTTTTTTGTTTTCCTTTTCTGTTTTTTTACATTTATTTACAAATTGTCAAAATGTCATTTTTACACTTAAAAAATAAAAAATGATATTTATCAAAATGATCAAATTTAGTGGAAACTAGTCAAATTTAGTGGAAACTGGTTTAATACATTATTACACATCACCAACAACACCCCCTATCTATTTTTCTTCTTGCCTTTATTCTGATTGCGCCGTAACCATGGACTATCTTCATCATTTAACGGGATGCTTGGATCATCTTTGACTTTGAAGGGAGGAATTTCATCAAATTTATTGTAATCTTCTGACATGTCTGTCTTGTCCTCGACTCCCACGATGTTTCTTTTCCCTGAAAGAACTATGTGGCGCCTTGGCTCATCGTCTGATGTATTCGCTTCCTTATCTTATCTTTTTCTCGGTCTGCTAGACATATCCTTCACATAGAAAACCTGAGCCACATCATTGGCTAGGACGAATTGATCATTGCCGTACCCAAGATTCTTCTGATCCACTGTTGTCATTCCGTACTTCGGGTCTACCTTCACGCCTGACAGGTTGAACCATTTGCACCAGAACAAAGGGACCTTAAAGGAAGGTCCGTAGTCAAGTTCCCATATCTGCTCTATATAACCATAGTATGTGACTCTTTGCCCGTTGTCGTCTTTTGCATCAAACCGGACGCCACTGTTTTGGTTGGTGCTCTTTTTATCTTGGTCTGGTGTGTAAAATGTGTTACCATTTATCTCGTACCCTTTAAAGGTCAATACAGTCGAAGATGGTTGCTTGGCCAACAAGTATAGCTCATCTTCAACAATGTTGTCATTAATGAGACGTCTTTGCAACCAACCGCCGAAAGTCTTCGCGTGTTCTTTAGCAATGAAATCTTCAGGTTGCTCCGGGTATTCCGAGCATAAAATATCCTTGTGTTCCTGGATATATGGAGCCGCCAAGCAGGAATTAACTAGAACTGTGTAGTGTGCTTGAGTGAAAGATTGCTCGTCCATACATGTTGTTGATTTCTTTCCTAGCGTGCCTTTTCCACGCAGTCTCCCCTCATGGCGCGACTGAGGAACACCGATCGGGTTCAGGTCAGGAATAAAGTCAACACAAAACTCAATGACCTCCTCTGTTCCATAGCCCTTGACCATGCTTCCTTCTGGCCTAGCACGGTTTTTAACATAATTCTTCAAGACTCCCATGAACCTCTCAAAGGGGAACACATTGTGTAAGAATACAGGACCGAGAACGGAAATCTCTTGGACTAGGTGAACTATGAGGTGCGTCATAATATTGAAGAAGGTTGGTGGGAACACCAACTCGAAGCTGACAAGACATTGGACCACGTCCTTCTGTAAACTTGGTAGAGTTGCTGGATCGATTGCCTTCTGAGAAATTGCGTTGAGGAATGCACATAGCTTCACAATGGGTACTCGCACGTTTTCTGGCAGAAGCCCCCTCAATGCAATCGGAAGTAATTGGGTCATGATCACGTGGCAGTCATGAGACTTTAGGTTTTGGAACTTTTTCTCTTCCAGGTTTAGTATTCCTTTTATGTTCGACGAGTAGACAGACGGGACCTTGATACTGCTCAGGACTTGGAAAAAGATCTCCTTCTCTTCCTTGGTAAGAGCGTAGCTGGCAGGACCTTTGAAATTCTCTCGATTCATCAGGTCGTCTCGTTCGTGCATACGTTTGTGGTGCAGCCGTGCTTTTGGTGTATCTCTCGACTTCTTCCCATGCACGCCCAATAAGTTTAGCAGGTTCACGCAAATATTTTTCGTCACGTGCATCACGTCGATCGCAGAGCGAACCTCTAGGAATTTCCAATAGGGTAGTTCCCAGAATATAGATTTCTTCTTCCACATGGCTACGTGGTTGTCGGCGTCATTCAGAACAGATTGTGCGCCAGGACCCTTACCAAAGATTACTTTTATATCTTTGACCATGTCATATATATCAGTACCTTTAGGGAGGGTTGGCTTCCTCCGTGTATCTGCCTCGCCTTTGAAATGCTTTCCTTTCTTTCTTACGGGATGCGTGTCTGGAAGAAATCGACGATGCCCCGGGTACACATTCTTGCCTATATGTATACTTTCAGTCTCGCCTAAACAGTGTGTGCATGCGCTGTATCCCTTGTTTGACTGTCCTGAGATGTTACTAAGAGCGGGCCAATCATTGATGGTTACAAACAGCAACCCTCGTAGGTCAAATTCCTCCTGTTTGTACTCGTCCCACACACGTACACCTTCGTCAGCCCACAACTCTAAAAGTTCATCAACCAGTGGCCTCAGGTACACATCAATGTTGTTGCCGGGTTGCGACGGGCCTGGGATAAGCACTGGCATCATAATGAACTTACGCTTCATGCATAACCAAGGAGGAAGGTTATAGATACATAGAGTCACGGGCCAGGTGCTATGACTGCTACTCTGCTCCCCAAACGGATTCAGGCCATCTGTACTTAGACCAAACCTTAAGTTTCTTGGGTCACGTCAAAGTCCTCGTACTTATCGTCGATGTTTCTCCACTGCGACCCATCAGCGGGTTGTCTCAGCATATCGTCTTCCTTACGGTCTTCTTTGTGCCATTGCAGCAACTTGGCATGCTCTTTGTTTCGGAACAAACGTTTCAACCGTGGTATTATAGGAGCATGCCACATCACCTTGGCAGGAACCCTCTTCCTGGGGCGGTCGTCGCCCTCAACATCACCAGGGTCATCTCGCCTGATCTTATATCGAAATGCACCGCATACCGGGCAGGCATTTAAATTCTCGTGCTGACCGCGGTAGAGGATGCAGTCATTGATGCATGCATGTATCTTATGCACTTCCAATCCTAGAGGGCAGACAACCTTCTTTGCTTCGTACGTACTGCAGGGCAGCACGTTATCTCTTGGAAGCATCTTCTTCATTATTTTCAGCAGCTTTTCAAATCCCTTGTCAGATATTCCATTCTCTGCCTTCCATTGCAGCAATTCCAGGGTGGTGCCCAGCTTTTTCTGGCCATCTTCGCAATTTGGGTACAACAATTTTTTGTGATCTTCTAACATGCGCTCCAACTTCAACCTCTCGTTTTCACTTCCGCAGTTTATCTGTTCTTCACGAATGACCTGACGAAGATCATCATCAGACTCATCAACAATGTCCTCAAGTTCAGGCTCGTCTTCCCCCGTTTCAGTATCACCGTGTTCACCGAACATAGGATAGTTATCATTATCCTCTTCTTCTTCATTGTCTTCCATTACAACCCCTCTTTCTCCGTGCTTGGTCCAACAAAAATAACTGGGCATGAAGCCTTCTTGCAACAGGTGGGTGTGTATGGTTCTTGAGTTAGGGAAATTCCTCTTATTCTGACATTTTTTACATGGACAAAAAATAAGTCCATTCTGCCTGTTTTTCTCAGCCACATTGAGAAAACTATGCATGCCATTAAGGAATTCGGGACGACGTCGATCACTGTACATCCATTGCCGGTTCATCTGCATTATATAAATTTATCAAAAACCATTATGCTAAATCATCATGACTAAATTAATTAATTAATACAAAAAGTTGATCACACGTTAAAACCAAAGTAGCGTAGTGACCATACATATATAGTTCCCATAAAAACACACACTGAAACCAACCATAAAAACTCTCTCTAATTAATGCATTTAAAAACAACAACAAATGCGATCAAAATCGCAAGAAAGGTAACAATTGACCCGACGGCATAATGATACCAAGCCTCTTTACTAATTGCATATTTTCTAATCTTTCTAATCTTCAGACGCATTGCGTCCATCTCGCTCTTGTGACCATCGACGACACCGGCAAGAACCTTTTCCAAGGTCATCTTCTCTCTTTCAGTTTTTTCCAACCTTTCTTCAGTTTTTTTCAATCGTTCTTTCAGGGCAACATTTTCTTGTTCAACTAAGTGTAACTTCTCACCAATAGGGTCGATTGGCATTTCCGGTTCCACTACCTCCTAGATAAAAATATCTATGTCAAGTTGGTCGGCGTAATTAATTGTCATATAATCAGGAAATGAAAATATGTAGTTATAAAAGATAATATACCACATCCGAATCATAGACTGGACGAGGGCCAACGGGGACGGATATCAAAACCATGACGCTATACATATAAAAAAAATCTTACACAATAAGAAAATTATATACAAGTAAATATGTAAATCATACAAATCAAAATTTGTTTGGGTAAATAAAAACAATAGGCTTACCAAGGTTGTGTCGGTGACGGGGCGATCGACGGCGGTGAGGAAGGGGACAAGGCGCGCGACACTAAAAAAAACCACAAATCATAATTTAATTTGAGCTCAAATTGCATATGTATACATAACAAATGATAAACTCTCTCTAGCTTAGGCATTTCATCAAACACCTAGCTAGCACAACAAAAATGAAATGAGCAAGAAAACGAGCAAAACTTGCAATGCCGGAAGAGGGAATGTTGATGCTAACCGTAGGATCGATGGGTGCCAACAATCTTGACAAATGGTGGAGAAAAATGGGGATGGATTAGAGCTCCCAAGAGGAAGGAGAGAGCAAAAATGGAGTTGAGCTCGAGCTAGAAAAAATGGGTGGAATATAGGGTGCTCAGGGAGGAAGGAGAGGAGGGCTTTAGGACCGGTTTGTGTCAAAAACCGGTTCTAAAGGGTCTGACAGCGGGGCCCTGCAGTTGCTGCAAAAATGAGAAAACCTTTAGAACCGGTTTGTGATACAAACCGGTTCTAAAGGGTCTGTCCACTGGGCCCCCCTCCCTGCAGCAAACGGTCCAAAAACCTTTAGGACCGGTTTGTGTTACAAACCGGTCCTAAAGGCCTTCCGGCCATTTGCTGCAGGGAGGGGGCCCAGCGGACAGACCCTTTAGAACCGGTTTATATCCAATCCGGGTCAAATGTTGTTGGCTCAATGCCCTGTTTTCTACTAGTGAGAGGATCATTTGTAGCCTTTTTCGATAAGTAAGGGTGTCGAACCCAACGAGGAGCTAAAGGTAGAATAAATATTCCCTCATGTTCTATCGACCACCGATACAACTCTACGCACACTTAACATTTGCTTTACCTAAGAAAAGAATAAAATTAGAAGTACTTTGCAAGAAAATAAATATCAAGTAAATAAAAGTTAGGGGCTGTTTAGTAGAAAGTTTTTTGTGTAATGCAAGAAAAAGTTTGTCCAAAGACAATTGAATATAACATGATAGATACTTATCATATGCAATGAGGGAGATGCATACACTAACACACTTTTCGTACTTGGATCATATACACTAATGACCGGACCTCTAGCAAGCATCCTCAACTACTAGAAATCATTAAGGTAAACCCAACCATAGCATTAAACATCAAGTCCTCTTTACTCCCATATGCGCACAACTCCCTTACTCGGGTGTAAGTTTCTATCACTCTCGCCACCCACTATAAGCGAATCATGAAGATATTGCAAACCCTCCAGCGTGTATCCTTCACGTGTGTGCCTCACGGAAGGCACCTTAGGACAACACCATATCAACACACAACACATATCAATAACATCATGTCACAATTAACTCGTAGGACAAAACAGAATTACTGAAATATCATAGGATAGCCACATATCATTGAGAAATAGTATGTAGTGTTGAGCACTATGTTTAAGTAGAGAATTACAACGGGAAAAGAGGTGTTGCACCGCTGCATAGAGGGGGGAGAGTTGGTGTTGACGGTGGCAAGATTGTTGATATAGATCGCTGTCACGCTCCTTGCCCCAGCGGCACTTTGGAGCCACCGGGAGAGAAGGGGAGAGAGCCCCCTCCTTCTTCTTCTTCCTTGCCCCCTGGATGGGAGGAGAGTTCCCCCTGTGGTCCATGGCTTCCATGGCGGCGGAGGGGCGGGAGCCCCTCCGAGATTGGATCTTCCTTTGTGTTCTCTTCTGTTATGCGTTCCTGTTTTCTTGCCCTTTACCATTTCTTAAATATCCGGAGATCCGTAACTCTGATCACGCTAAAATTTTAACGCGGTTTTTTCCGGATATAAGCTTCCTTGCACCCAAAGTAGAATCCCAACCGACTTAAGGGGTGCCCACTAGGCACCACCAAGCTCCAGGGACCCCAGGCGCACCTTGGTGGCTAGTGGAGGCCATGGGCCTCCGTTTCCATTGATTCCACCTTCCAAAAATCACATATATTGCAAAATAATTCTCCGTAAATTTTTATCGCGTTTAGATTTCTTTTGATGTGGATATTCTTAAAAAAACATGGAACATACACGAACTGACACTTGGCACTCGATCAATATGTTAGTCCAATAAATCATATAAAATGTTGCCAAAAATATGTGAAAGTTGTATAATATTGACATGGAACAATAAAAAATTATAGATACGACGGGGATGTATCACTCACCTCCAACATTAACTAAACTCAATGCATAAGAATGACAATAGTGCTTTCTGAAAGCACACATGCTCCCTTGGTGGTTTTGATAATTCATGAGAACATACATTGTCTCTTGGATTAACACTGTTACCTAGTATATTTAAGGTATAGTCCACATAGAGCATTGACTAAAGGATTTTGAGGAGAAGCCCCAAGGAAAGGAATAGGATTGACCAAGTTTCAAGCAAGAGGACTCTACATTTTATACTTGTGAGAAATCACTTTTGAGTCCATAGGAAAGCCAATCCTATTAAAATAGGGTGAGGTATTAATGATGAATTGGTTGCTCAAGTGCTTACACATAGCTACAAAAAATACTCAACATTTCTCTCACAAAATCTCTGTCCAAAGCCTACACACCAAAATCGGTGCCACCAAGAATTCCATTTTTGCCTACCAATTTTTCCAAGTGATAGAACCTTTGCCAAACCCAAATCTCTTGGTACCACCAACTTTCATATTGGTGCCACCGAAAGTCCGTGACCAACTTTCTCGTATGTAGATTTCATGAATCGGAATTTCTGAGCTTTGAAATCGGCCTCACTGAGATTTGGAAACTGTCACAACTCATCGAATTGGTACCACCGAGATTCATATATCGATCTCACTAAGAATTCAAAAGTTGCCACATTTAGTGAAACTCAGTACCATCGAGATTCCTTTCGGTGTCATCGAGTTGGGCAATAATGTTGTAATAGTTGGATTTTTGGAGATGCCTATATATACCCCTCCACCACCTCTCATTCGCAGAGGAAGCACTCACAACACACATACACTTGCAAGATTCATTTTTCTAAGAGATAGCCACCTACTCATGTGTTGAGATCAAGAGATTCCAATCCATCCATTTTCAACTTGATCTCTAGCCTCCCCAAGTAGCTTTCCACCAAATCAATCTCTCCTACCATGTAAAATCTATGAGAGAGTGATTGAGTGTTGAGGAGACTATCTTTTGAAGCACGAGAGCAAGCAGTTCATCATTTTAGTTCATCTATTAACTTTGGGGGGGGGGTGTTGCCTCTTAGATTGGTTAGGTGTCACTTGGGAAACCCCTACTTTGTGTTGTGGAGTTGAACCAATAAGATTGTGCGGGCAAGGATATACTTCTTGAAGATCTACCCGAGTGAGGCTAGTCCTGTGTGGACGTAAGCCATGGTGGAATAGACAAGGCCGCTTCTTTGTGGACCCCTTGTGTATGGAGCCCTCCGTGGACTCTCACATCAATTACCCTTCTTGGGTTGAAGTCTCCACTAACGTGGACGTACGATAGCACCACCCATCGGAACCACACCAAAAATCGTCGTGTCAATATTTGCGCTTGATCTCCTAATTTCTACTCCTTACTTACATGTGCAATGTCTTTACTTTCCGCTGCCATATATGTTGACTAGCATGTGTAGGGTGCACTAGACTTGTTAGAATTGCTAAAATCTACCAACCATTAAAATTGGGAAAAGGTAGGTTTTTATTTATGCAAGTAGTCAGTTCACCCCCCTCCCCCCCGCCTCTAGACATCTCTTCTAGCAATCCAACAATTGGTATGAGAGCTTTGGTCTCCATAGCCTTAATTTAATCACCATTGGAGGAATATGGATGCGCCTAGTTTGGGTAATCTTAATTGTAGAGTGCCTGTTCTCAATGGGGAGTATTATAGACAATGGAAAGGTGAAATGCTTGATATATTCAATGAATTCCATTTGCGCAAGTATGTTGAATATCCTTATGTGCCTCCCATTGATCCCTTACACCCTTCTCATGATGATGAAAATAATATGCTTGTCAATGTTAAAACTGTTAATCTCATCATTAGAGGACTGCCAAGAAACATGCTTAATCAAATGAAGGATTTTGAATATACTTATACCTTGTGGAAAGATTTGGATAAAAGATATCCCGACTAATCATTGAAAAATCTTGATACCATTTTCCAGAAGATCCATTGCCTTTCACAAAATGAAGCCAAATGCTCCTAATTTTGAAAAATGTCTATTTGAGCTTCATGATCTCATCGTGCTAAAGGAGATGCCATTACCATTAATAATATCATTGTTGAGGCCATTCGCATGCATAAACATGAACATTGTCATAATCAAATTTCTTATGAAAGTCTTGATTCTTATGATGAGGATATTCTCTGTGACAATGACAATGTGGAGCTTGGTTACTACAATGAAGACAAAGAGCTTGACATCAAGTATGAGAAGACCATGAGGAGCCGCTGTCTGATGGAGAACCTTAGAGACTACATGGGCGAAGGAAAGGAGTGGATACATGACAATGGATGCACCGATCACATGATCGAAGATAAAGACATGTTTCATGAGATCACACCAAACCATGGACTACGAAGGTATGTGATCTTTGGTGACAACTCCAAGGGTAAGGTACTTGGTATCGGTAAGGTGGCCATATCTCATGATAGTTCCATTCACAATGGCATGCTTGTTGAATACCTTGGCTACAATCTTCTTTTTGTATCAAGATTAGCGGATTTTGGTTTCAATGTGCAATTTACGGAAGTTGATTGCCAAATGTTTCGCTGTGATAATCATAACATGGTCTTTACTGGTTTTCGTAGAGGTGATCTATACATTGTCGATTTCACTAAAAAAAATCCAAACCCCGTACATGTATTATTACAAAATCTTCTAAAGGTTGATTATGGCATAGAAGGCTACGACATGTTGGTATGCGTAATCTTGACATGCTTATCAAAGGTGATCATATTCTTGGTGTTAAAGATGTTATCTTTGACAAAGATAGACTCTGTAGTACTTGTAAGGCAGGAAAGCAAGTCGGTGGAAGTCATCACGTGAAGAACATCATGACTACAAGAAGGACACTAGAGCTGCTTCACATGGATCTCTTTGGTCCCAATGCTTACAAGAGCCTCGATGGAGATTCTTACGGTTTAGTCATTGTTGATGATTTTTCCAGATTTCCGTGGGTATTCTTTCTTGATGATAAGTCACAGGTACAAAGGATCTTCAAGAACTTCACTCGAAAAGCCCAAAGTTCGTTTGAAGTGAAGATCAAGAAAGTTTGGAGCGACAACAGATCGGAGTTCAAGGACACAAATGTGGATCCTTTTCTTGGCGAAGAGGGTATTTCACATGAGTTCTCGGCTATGTACACACCTCAACAAAATGGGGTTGTTGAGAGGAAGAACCGGACTCTCATAGAGATGACTAGAACGATGCTTGATGAATACAAGACGCGAAGACACTTTTGGGAATAAGCTGTGGAAATAGCTTGTCATGCCAGAAACCGACTCTACTTACACAAGCTTCTAGGTAAAACGACATATGAGCTGCTCACCGGTAACAAACCCCAAGTTGGACACTTTTGAGTATTCGGCTCTAAGTGCTACATTCTTGATAAGCATCATTGTTCTAAATTTGCTCCTAAATCTCATGAAGGTTTCCTACTTGGTTATGGATCAAATTGGCACACTTACGGTGTCTACAACAACTTCACTCAAAAATTTGAAGAGACGGTAGATGTGAAGTTTGATTAATCTAATGGTTCGCAAGTCGAACAATTGCCAAATGATGTAGGATATAAGGAACCTTCGATAGCCATCCAAGATCTACCTATCGGCAAGATTCGTCCTTGGAGGTGAATGAAAGTACTTCATCAACACAAGTGGAAGCTCCTACTTTGCGTCAAGGCGAACCAAAAAACGACATAGAGGCATCCACAAGCGATACACGACATGATGAATAGGAGTAAGAAGTATATCATGAAGATTCACCTAAACCATCTTCACCACCACCTCAAGGAGACGATACCATCAAGGACAACAAGGAAGATGATGAGGAAGCTCCACCATCCAATAAGAAAAAGCTGTCATGAGTTCGAGCAAGAGTGGGCAAGGATCATCCGCCGAATCAAATCTTCGGTGAAATACAAACCAAGAGAATCACTTGCTCTAAAACTCGTTTAGCTAACTTTTGTGAGCATTACTCATTTATCTCCAATATCGAGCCTATGAAGGTAGAAGAAGCACTTGAAGACCCGGATTGGGTGAATGCCATGCACGAAGATTTACACAACTTCGAGAGGAAAGAAGTTTGGACACTCATGGAAAAGACCAAGGATGGGCACACCATCATTGGCACAAAATGGGTGTTTCAGAACAAGCAAGATGAAGATGGTCAAGTTGTATGCAACAAGGCACGTCTCGTAGCCCAATGATACACGCAAGTCGAAGGTATGGACTACGATGAGACCTATGCCCCCGTTGCTAGACTTGAAGCCATTCATATTCTTCTCCCTTGTGCCAATCACCATGATATTACTCTTTACCAAATGAATATCAAAAGTTCTTTTATAAAAGGAGAAATTGAGGAGGAAATTTATGACAAACAACCTCCTGGCTTTGTGAACCCTAAGAAACTAATCATATTTACAAACTTCGTCAAGCTTTATGTCAAACAACACCTCCCGTCTTAAACAAGCCCCTCGAGCTTGGTACAAATTTCTAACGAAGTTTCTCATTGAAAAAGGGTTTTGAGATTAGTAAAATTGACGCGACCTGATTCACTAAAAGAGCTAATGGCAAACTATTTGTGTGCCAAGTATATGTGGATGATATTATCTTTGCATCTACCAACCCACATTTTAGTGAGATGTTCAGAAGGTTGATGTTCGAGAAGTATGATATGTCTATGATGTGTGAGTTGAAATTCTTCCTTGGTTTGCAAATCAAACAAACAAGAGAAGGTACGTTTATCTCTCAAACCAAGTACACCAAGGACTTGATCAAGAAGTTCAACATGCAAGAGTACAAAGGTATGAGAACTCCCATGCCTACTAGCGTAAATGTTGACCTCACTAAGGAGGACAAACCAGTTGACCAAAAGGTTTATTGATCAATGATTGGTTCATTGCTATATCTATCTGCCTCCTGTCCCGATATCATGTTGAGTGTTTGCATGTGTCCCAATATCAAGCGGCACCTAAGGAGTGTCATCTAAAGGTTGTGAAAAGAATTGTGATATACTTGATACATACATCAAACTTTGGCATGTGGTATCCCAAAGGATTTACTTTTAATCTTGTTGGATATTCCGACTCGGAATATGACGGAGACAAGGTTGATAGAAAATCTACTTCGGGTACATGTCAATTTCTTGGGAGATCTCTTGTGTCTTGGTCATCCAAGAAACAAAACTCAGTATCTTTATCCACTGCCGAAGCAGAATACATTGCCGTCGGATCATGTTGTGTGCAATTACTATGGATGACACAAACTCTTAAGGAGTATGGCATTCATGTGAGACATATTCCATTATTGTGTGACAATGAAAGTGCTATTAAAATTGCCTATAACCCCATGCAACATTCTCGAAGTAAACATATTCAACTACGACATCATTTCATTCATGATCATGTTGGTCAAGGAGATATTAATCTCAAGCATGCTCGTACCGACAAACAATTGGCTGGTATGTTTACCAAACCACTTGATGAGAAAGTGTTTTGCCATTGGAGGAGCGGGTTGAACATCGTTGATGCTTGAAACTTGAGCTAGACTCACTCAGATGCATGCAAGGGCATGTGCATACTTCATTATTCCATGATGATATTGACATGACACTATCTTATATCTTGGAAAACTATGCCCCCTTGTATTGCATCTAACCTTTTGTAGGTACTTGGAAGAACTGCACTACACAAGATTGCCATTAACTCACATAAAAAGCCATCTTGTCATAGCCAAGTATCAACAACCCTTTCTTTGGAGATGAAGGAAGAAGACAACAAAATCTTATCCTTGACAACTATTTGATGAATAAATTCACTATTGTCATATGGGTATATTATGTTCTTCCATTCATTACTAACCAATGTAGGTGAAAAGTGAACCAAAACGACAAGGATATCTCCCTGCTCAAGATGATCTTCATTAACATTGAGCATCCACAACAAGTTCACCTACATGCCAAGTCATCAACATCATTCGAAGGTATGTACTCAGATCCTTGATACAACTTTACACCAAGTCATGAGGTAAAGCAACTCAAGTGATATGAAGATATCAAAATTCTTAATCAAAAAATGGTAACCCCATTTTGCGCTTAACGATGAGTATGACCTATGATCAAGCATTCTTAATTGACTCCTCAAGTCAATATAATCTAATATTGGTGACCTAGTCACCGCCCAACATCTTGATGAAGATTCGTGTATGGTTCATATTCTTATTGCATGCCTTCTTGGAACCATTCAATTGTCATCTATATGTATGTGTATATTTAATAAAAAACATCTCTTAAATATGTGTTCTATTTTCTTTTTCAAAACTATTGGATATTTTCCTTTTCAAAGTCTATGGATATTTTCTTTTTCAAAGTTTGTGGATATTTTCTCACTATTTGAGTTAAGAAGTTAATTTTCATTGAAACTCGGTCTCTAAGATCTGAGAAACTCGGTCTAACCGATTTCTTCGAGAGGCCTACTATCATTCTCGGTTCTACCGAACCATATTTCCTCGGTGACTCCAAATTTAATCACTGCCTATGGTCTTTGTGCATTTCTGGACTTTTGCCAAGAAGGAGAAACTTATGAGTGACCCCAAGTTTTATTACCTCCTGAGATCTTATCAATCATTTCCATTTATACCAAAGAGGAACATAATCTTGGTTTGTCATAATTCTCAAGGAGGAGAAAACTCTGTAGTGATCCCACAATATAAGAGGGAGTAACATCTAGGATCCCTAACAAAAAGGGGGAGATATATCAAGGAACCCTTACGAGAGACAGAAGAATCAAGGATCCCTTACACTAGTAGAAAACAGGGCATTGAGCCAACCACATTGGACCCGGATTGGATATAAACCGGTTCTAAAGGGTTTGTCCACTGGGCCCCCTCCCTGCAACAAACGGTCCAAAAACCTTTAGGACCGGTTTGTGTTAGAAACCGGTCCTAAAGGTTTTTGGACCGTTTGCTGCAGGGAGGGGGCCCAGTGGACAGACCCTTTAGAACCGGTTTGTATCACAAACCGGTGCTAAAGGTTTTCTCATTTTTGCAGCAACTGCGGGGCCCCGCTGTCAGACCCTTTAGCACCGGTTTTTAACACAAACCGGTCCTAAAGACCTCCCCTATATTCCACCCCGAGCTCAGCTCCATTTTTTCCAGCTCGAGCTCAACTCCATTTTTGCTCTCTCCTTCCTCTTGGGAGCTCTAATCCATCCCCATTTTTCTCCACCATTTGTCAAGATTGTTGGCACCCATCGGTCCTACGGTTAGCATCAACATTCCCTCTTCCGACATTGCAAGTTTTGCTCGTTTTCTTGCTCATTTCATTTTTGTTGTGCTAGCTAGGTGTTTGATGAAATGCCTAAGCTAGAGAGAGTTCATCATTTGTTATGTATACATATGCAATTTGAGCTCAAATTTAATTATGATTTGTGGTTTTTTTTAGTGTCGCGCGCCTTGTCCCCTTCCTCACCGCCGTCGATCGCCCCGTCACCGACACAACCTTGGTGAGCCTATTGTTTTTATTTACCAAAACAAATTTTGATTTGTATGATTTACATATTTACTTGTATATAATTTTCTTATTGTGTAAGATTTTTTTTATATGTATAGCGCCATGGTTTTGATATCCGTCCCCGTTGGCCCTCGTCCAGTCTATGATTAGGATGTGGTATATTATCTTTTATAACTACATATTTTCATTTCCTGATTATATGACAATTAATTACGCCGACCAACTTGACATAGATATTTTTATCTAGGAGGTAGTGGAACCGGTAATGCCAATCGACCCTATTGTTGAGAAGTTACACTTAGTTGAACAAGAAAATGTTGGCCTGAAAAAAAGATTGAAAAAAACTGAAGAAAGGTTGGAAAAAACTGAAAGAGAGAAGATGACCTTGGAAAAGGTTCTTGCCGGTGTCGTCGATGGTCAGAAGAGCGAGATGGACGCAATGCGCCTGAAGATTAGAAAGATTAGAAAATATGCAATTAGTAAAGAGGCTTGGTATCATTATGCCGTCGGGTCAATTGTTACCTTTGTTGCAATTTTGATCGCATTTGTTGTTGTTTTTAAATGCATTAATTAGAGAGAGTTTTTATGGTTGGTTTCAGTGTGTATTTTTATGAGAACTATATATGTATGGTCACTACGCTACTTTGGTTTTAACGTGTGATGAACTTTTTGTATTAATTAATTAATTTAGTCATGATGATTTAGCATAATGGTTTTTGATAAATTTATATAATGCAGATGAACCGGCAATGGATGTACAGTGATCGACGTCGTCCCAAATTCCTTAATGGCATGCATAATTTTCTCAATGTGGCTGAGAAAAACAGGCAGAATGGATTTATTTTTTGTCCATGTAAAAAATGCCAGAATAAGAGGAATTTCCCTAACTCAAGAACCATACACACCCACCTGTTGCAAGAAGGCTTCATGCCCAGTTATTTTTGTTGGACCAAGCACGGAGAAAGAGGGGTTGTAATGGAAGACAATGAAGAAGAAGAGGATAATGATAACTATCCTATGTTCGGTGAACACAGTGATACTGAAATGGGGGAAGACGAGCCTGAACTTGAGGACATTGTTGATGAGTCTGATGATGATCTTCGTCAGGTCATTCGTGAATAACAGATAAACTGCGCAAGTGAAAACGAGAGGTTGAAGTTGGAGCGCATGTTAGAAGATCACAAAAAATTGTTGTACCCAAATTGCGAAGATGGCCAGAAAAAGCTGGGCACCACCCTGGAATTGCTGCAATGGAAGGCAGAGAATGGAACATCTGACAAGGGATTTGAAAAGCTGTTGAAAATAATGAAGAAGATGCTTCCAAGAGATAACGTGCTGCCCTGCAGTACGTACGAAGCAAAGAAGGTTGTCTGCCCTCTAGGATTGGAAGTGCATAAGATACATGCATGCATCAATGACTGCATCCTCTACCGCGGTCAGCACGAGAATTTAAATGCCTGCCCGGTATGCGATGCATTTCGGTATAAGATCAGGCGAGATGACCCTGCTGATGTTGAGGGCGACAATCGCCCCAGGAAGAGGATTCCTGCCAAGGTGATGTGGCATGCTCCTATAATACCATGGTTGAAACGTTTGTTCCAAAACAAAGAGCATGCCAAGTTGCTGCGATGGCACAAAGAAGACCGTAAGGAAGACGATATGCTGAGACAACCCGCTGATGGGTCGCAGTGGAGAAACATCGACGATAAGTACGAGGACTTTGCACGTGACGCAAGAAACTTAAGGTTTGGTCTAAGTACAGATGGCCTGAATCCGTTTGGGGAGCAGAGTAGCAGTCATAGCACCTGGCCCGTGACTCTATGTATCTATAACCTTCCTCCTTGGTTATGCATGAAGCGTAAGTTCATTATGATGCCAGTGCTTATCCCAGGCCCGTCGCAACCTGGCAACAACATTGATGTGTACCTGAGGCCACTGGTTGATGAACTTTTAGAGTTGTGGGCTGACGAAGGTGTACGTGTGTGGGACGAGTACAAACAGGAGGAATTTGACCTACGAGGGTTGCTGTTTGTAACCATCAATGATTGGCCCGCTCTTAGTAACATCTCAGGACAGTCAAACAAGGGATACGGCGCATGCACACACTGTTTAGGCGAGACTGAAAGTATACATATAGGCAAGAATGTGTACCCGGGGCATCGTCAATTTCTTCCAGACAGGCATCCCGTAAGAAAGAAAGGAAAACATTTCAAAGGCGAGGCAGATACACGGAGGAAGCCAACCCTCCCTAAAGGTACTGATATATATGACATGGTCAAAGATATAAAAGTAATCTTTGGTAAGGGTCCTGGCGCACAATCTGTTCCAAATGACACCGACAACCACGTAGCCATGTGGAAGAAGAAATCTATATTCTGGGAACTACCCTATTGGAAATTCCTAGAGGTTCGCTCTGCGATCGATCGTGATGCACGTGACGAAAAATATTTGCGTGAACCTGCTAAACTTATTGGGCGTGCATGGGAAGAAGTCGAGAGATACACCAAAAGCACGGCTGCACCACCAACGTATGCACGAACGAGACGACCTGATAAATCCAGAGAATTTCAAAGCTCCTGCCACCTACGCTCTTACCAAGGAAGAGAAGGAGATCTTTTTCCAAGTCCTGAGCAGTATCAAGGTCCCGTCTGGCTACTCATCGAACATAAAAGGAATACTAAACCTGGAAGAGAAAAAGTTCCAAAACCTAAAGTCTCATGACTGCCACGTGATCATGACCCAGTTACTTCCGATTGCATTGAGGGGGCTTCTGCCAGAAAACGTGCGAGTACCCATTGTGAAGCTATGTGCATTCCTCAACGCAATTTCTCAGAAGGCAATCGATCCAGCAACTCTACCAAGTTTACAGAAGGACGTGGTCCAATGTCTTGTCAGCTTCGAGTTGGTGTTCCCACCAACCTTCTTCAATATTATGACGCACCTCATAGTTCACCTAGTCCAAGAGATTTCCGTTCTCGGTCCTGTATTCTTACACAATATGTTCCCCTTTGAGAGGTTCACGGGAGTCTTGAAGAATTATGTTAAAAACCGTGCTAGGCCAGAAGGAAGCATGGTCAAGGGCTATGGAACAGAGGAGGTCATTGAGTTTTGTGTTGACTTTATTCCTGACCTGAACCCGATCGGTGTTCCTCAGTCACGCCATGAGGGGAGACTGCGTGGAAAAGGCACGCTAGGAAAGAAATCAACAACATGTATGGACGAGCAATCTTTCACTCAAGCACACTACACAGTTCTAGTTAATTCCAGCTTGGCGGCTCCATATATCTAGGAACACAAGGATATTTTACGCTCGGAATACCCGGAGCAACCTGAAGATTTCATTGCTAAAGAACACGCGAAGACTTTTGGCGGTTGGTTGCAAAGACGTCTCATTAATGACAACATTGTTGAAGATGAGCTATACTTGTTGGCCAAGCAACCATCTTCGACTGTATTGACCTTTAAAGGGTACGAGATAAATGGTAACACATTTTACACGGCAGACCAAGATAAAAAGAGCACCAACCAAAACAGTGGCGTCCGGTTTGATGCAAAAGACGACAACGGGCAAAGGGTCACATACTATGGTTACATAGAGCAGATATGGGAACTTGACAAGGGACCTTCCTTTAAGGTCCCTTTGTTCTGGTGCAAATGTTTCAACCTATCAGGCGTGAAGGTAGACCCGAAGTACGGAATGACAACAGTGGATCAGAAGAATCTTGGGTACGGCAATGATCAATTCGTCCTAGCCAATGATGTGGCTCAGGTTTTCTATGTGAAGGACATGTCTAGCAGACCGAGAAAAAGAAAAGATAAGGAAGCGAATACATCAGACGATGAGCCAAGGCGCCACATAGTTCTTTCAGGGAAAAGAAACATCGTGGGAGTCGAGGACAAGACAGACATGTCAGAAGATTACAATAAATTTGATGAAATTCCTCCCTTCAAAGCCAAAGATGATCCAAGCAGTCAGAAGAAAGGCAAGAAGAAAAATAGATAGGGGGTGTTGTTGGTGATGTGTAATAATGTATTAAACCTTTTATGTAATTGTGTTGACCATTTTGATAAATATCAAAAATTTGACCAGTTTCCCCTAAATTTGACCATTTTAATAAATATCATTTTTATTTTTTAAGTGTTAAAATGACATTTAGAAAATTTGTAAACAAAATATCAGAAAATATAAATATGTTGTTATAATATTTGATTTTACAAAAGCTTTTGTTTATACAAAAATTTTGAGTCTATTTTGGACAATTAAATGACATTTAGACAATTTTTACACAAAATATGAGAAAATATAAATATGTTTTTATAAATATTTGATTTTACAATTTTTTGAGTCTACTTTGATTTTATAAATAAATGTAAAAGAAAACAGAAAAGGGAAACAAAAAAGACAAATAAAAGAAGAAACAGGAAAAAGAAAAAAAGAAACAAAAAAATATCTTTATATTTTCAAATTAGTTTGATAAATATGATATTTTTTATTTTTTTTATTATTTTAAATGACATTTAGACAATTTTTACACAAAATATGAGAAAATATAAATATGTTTTTATAAATATTTGATTTTACAATTTTTTGAGTCTACTTTGATTTTATAAATAAATGTAAAAGAAAACAGAAAAGGGAAACAAAAAAGAAAAATAAAAGAAGAAACAGGAAAAAGAAAAAGGAAACAAAAAGAAAAAGAAAACAGGAAACAGAAAAAAGGAAAAAAGAAAAAGGAAAAAAACCTTTAGGACCGGTTTTTAACAACAACCAGTCCTAAAGGTGGGTTCGCTCGCGCATTCTGAATGTGGCCCAATTTTTGGACCTTTAGTACCGGTTTGTGTTAACAACCGGTGCTAAAGGGTCTTTAGGACCGGTTGTCAACACCAACCGGTGCTAAAGGCTTGTACAACGGCGTTTTCTAGTCCCTTCGCCGAAAAATCTTCGCGCGTCTTCTCTCCTTCCCGGGCGAAGCCCTGCTCCGATTTTGCGTCCACGCCGCCACGCCGCCGTGCTTGCCTTCTCGCCGCCGTCGCCGTCTGCCTCGACCTCTCCGGTGCCGCCGCCCGACGTCCGCCTCCACGCCGCCGCCGCCGTGCTCGACCTCCGCGCCGCCTCGACCTCGACGCCGCCGCGCGCCGCCTCCTCGCCGAGTCGACCTCGACGCCGCCGCGCGCCGCCTCCTCGCCGCCCCGACGCCGTCTGCCTCCACCGCCCCCACGCCGTCGTTCGCCTCCCCGACGCCGTCTGCCTCCGCTGCTCCGGCGCCGTCGTCTCCCCGGCCTCCCGTGCCGTAATGATACATGATCTGCATGATCCGCACGCCGATCAGCTCGCGGGAATGGGTGAGGCGGAGAAGGAAAGATACATGTGCCAGATGATTTTTGAATATGCAACGGCCATATATCATGATGACGACGGTGGACAGGCGTTTAGCAATCAATTTTTGAACGACTCCGGTGACGGAGCTGAGAATATAGAAGATGTAGTAGATGACGACGACGACAACGTCGATGATGCAGAAGTGCCCTCCGGAACAAACTCTGCCAATGTATATCTCAAGTCACTGTTGACGCAACAATTAATTTGTATTGCACTTACTAACGAATCATTATTTTTGCGTTTAGGCACCCTCCGGAACAGCTAGCGCAAGTACTGAGACAAAGTCGAAACGAGGCCCGGCCGCAAGGTTGAAAGATACTGCAAGGTACTCGATCGATAAAGTTGCTGCTGATGGCAAACCACTGGAACCCCCAGAAACTTATCGCAAATTTGTAAATCAGTGCGGAGTTGTTGTAAGAGACCTGGTCCCGATCAACTTAATAGAATGGAATAAGCCGAAGACCGGCGCCAACGTTGGAGCTACTTATGTCGATGACAGATTGAAAAGAGTGCTTTGCGACACGGTCTGGCTAAATTTCAGCGTAGCAGAAGATAAGAAGAAGAAAGTCGAGGAGTGTACTTTGAAGAAGACGGCCACACAATTCCAGAGGTGGAAGAAAGACTTGTGGAAGAAATATAAGGACGAAGACAAAGTTTTCACTGGGCACCTAGTGAAGATAAGAGACGCTTGGCCTGATTTTAAGGCGTACAAGAAATCGGGTGTCTTTACATCCCGATCAGCCACGAATACGGAGAATGCGAAGAAGAAGAAATATCACCATATTTTGGGGTCAGGTGGCTACATGACTGCCCTGCCTAGGTGGCGACGCTATGAAGATGCGCTTCTGAAAAGAAATATCATTCCACAGACACATGACTGGCCCGATAGGTCCAAGTTCTGGTTGTTCGCGCATGGGGCAACGTTGGATGCTGAGACTGGGATGATTGTTGCGGAGGGACCATGGTCGGAAAAATAACACAAGTCGTATCAGATCTAGAGAAGGCAATAGAAGCTGTTCGAAAAGGAACTTTTGTTCCCGATAGAGAGAACGACGAGCTGACGAAGGCACTCGGGAACCCCGAAAAGTGGGGACGAACACGAGGCTTTGGAGCCACTACCCCGTGGAACCAAGGGTTTCCGGCGGACCTTGGCACTTACAGAAGCCGTGGTAGAAGCAAGAGGAAGGCGCTGGAACGGATAGCGACATTAGAAGAAAAGGTGGCGTTTCTCTTGAAGAAAGGGGGACACCCTGTACCTGACACTGAAGAGGAGGAAGAAGATCCTGCACCTGACGCTGATCAGCAGCAATTAGAAGACGATCCTGTAGCAGATGCCGTCCCATCTCAGCATAGAAGCAGCGTGGGTTCCACACAGCTGCAACTAGAAGACGGTCCTGTAGCTGCAACTAGAAGATGCTCGTGTCGGGTTGTCAAAAATTACGCCGGGATGCCAGTCAATTGAGCTTGATATTCCTGGAGGTGAAGGAGAGAAGACACTGGGAGAAATGGAGCTTGGTATCATCTTGTGGAAGAAGAAACACATCGTGTTTCCTAACGCGGCGCCAAGGCCACCGACTCCTCCACGTACAAATGCACCACCTCCAACAATTACTGAATGTTGCACCACATCTAAGCCTATTTTTAATAGTTTTTTTCACTTTCGTACACAGAATGCATGACCTCCAAGTCCACCCCCAACGCACCTCCAAGTCCACCCACAATGAAGATTGGGAGCCCGAGGCCGGGAGTCCATCGCCCGTGCACTCCCGTGAGCCGACGGATGCGCCCACTATGGGTACGGCAAAGCGGAAGCTGCAGTTCAGAAGAAACGGGACTCCTCCCAAGAACAGAGAAAGGAAACCCAAGAAAGTCAAGACTCCCCCGAAGTTACCAGGCCTGATGACTCCGGAGGAACTAGATGAGGCCGTGAAAGCCAAAAACAAAGCATGGTTCGCACGGTTTCCCCTGAAGCCCCCTCTAGACATCTGGAAGGAAACTCTGAAGAACATACCAAAGTGGAAAATTGAGCGCACCATCGACAACTTATATTATCCTGAACCGCCGCCACCGCCGCCCCTTTCACACTATGAACGGTACATTGAAAAGATGCACACCGCACAGATGAAGCAGGCGGAGCAGACAAAATGCGGGAAACAAGTTCCCCAGCTCGGACAACAAGAAGCACAGTCAATTGCCCCGCTCAAGGTGTTATCTGACCAGGCTTCGGTGTCCGGTCCACGCATGGGCGACGTAGGTTACGCTATTGCTAATGTGGTATAGAAATATAAGCCCGAGAACCCTCTGGTCGAAAATCCTAGTGCTCTAACAACCCAACTATGGAATTTACATGTTTGGTACTTGGAGGCCGCAAGGCAAAAGAGAGACTGTATCATGGCGGCAGTTCAGGATCAACACTAGTTCGGAGAGTACGGTGTGGAGGTTGGGTTCGATGATTTTTCCATATGTACAATCAACGTGCCCTCGACAAAGCTATCGTCAGCTGCTACGGTTTGTAAGTGATTTATTTGTGTAATTTAATTATTTAGTTAAGCTCGCGTTCATTGCCCGTATAATTATCACTCACGAGACATTCTTTTTGTACGCTACTATGCAGAATGAAGATTCGTGAATGCAGGCTGGCAGGAATCTGGGACTTTGGGTTCATTGACCCGTATTCGTTTCATCAAGAGACAATAGAAAAGTTCAACAAGGATACACCGGATGATTTGCTAATGTTTTTGAAGCGACAAAGTACCAAAAAAGAAATACTTTGGCCCTACGGATTCAAGTGAGTGTTACTGTCTTGTACACATTCCATTTTGCTTACCTGATGTTAAGTGTAATTGATGAGTATGCATGACTGCGTGTGTACACGTGCGCAGGTCCCACTTCATATTGTTCATCATTAGAATCGATCAAGGACAAGTTGAATTCTGGGACCCGTTAACCTGGGACGCTGACACATGGAAGAGCACGCGTCAGATGCTTCAAAGGTATATATATATCGGCCTCTTTCGTTCATCGGCCTCTTTTTCGTTCATTTCCTGATATCAAGTAAGTAATAATTAACTCTTGTATTCATTTTTCTTTGTCGGCCAGGGTTTGGCAAATGTTCATCAAGGAAGAACCCGGTACATGGGCAGACAAGCTCCACTTTCAGATTAACAAAGTAAGTAGTACTACGTACCCTGGTTTCAATACCATTACCATTCTCTTGATTATTATTAATTTGACTGAATTATGTTCTCGTATATAGGGCGTCCCGCAACAACCACCGGGCACTGATTATTGTGGATACTACGTTTGCGAGTACATTCACAGGATTATCAATGAGAAATCCCGTACTTACAGAAATATAGAGGTACGTAACCGGATCTTCACAACTTTATTTATGTTGCCATCAATTATGTTTAGTTTTGTTCATAACTTAACTGTTTTCATCTACTTATTTTAAAGCTACAACGGAAGCGGGCGATGCTCAGACCAATCCAACGTTGCAAGGCAGTTGTAGAGGAATTGGCAGGATTTCTCCTCACGCAAGTCATAGATGAAGGCGGAGAATTTTTCCATCCTATGAACCAATAGCCAGCTCCCTTCTCTATGCAAGTATACAGCTATAGGAAACGAACCTCAAATTATGTAATGATAATCGGTCGAGTACTTCGTGTTACATGTATATATGTACTTTTATTTGGTGCATCAACATTTAACCGCAAACACGGAATCGGAAACACTTAACCGCAAACACGGAATCGGTGTTTCCGGATACATGTTTCCGATTACGTGTTTCCAATTCCGTGTTCATAAAAAACGGAACACGGACACACGGAATCGGAAATATGGAATCGGAAAGACGTAAACGGAAATACAGAACCGGAAACACGTAAACAGAAACCCTGAAAATACGGAACACGGAAACACCGAAATACGGAATCGGAAACCCTGAAAAGAAAAGGAAAAAAAAAGCATTAGGACCGGTTGGTGTTACCAACCGGTTCTAAAGGTCCTGCGCCTGCGCGCACTCTTCGGCGCCCACGTGGAGGCCTTTAGCACTTGTTTGTAAGAGACTGGTGCTAAAGGGGGGCCTTTAGTCCCGGATACGTAGCACCGGATGTGTATCTGGGTCCAAAGGCCCTTACCAACCGGTTCTAATACCCCTTTCTCCACTAGTGTTACTCTCAATGGACCCTTACCCTCTGCATTTTTTGGAAATTAATGTGAAAGGGGGAGATATATCAAAGCTTCTAAATGCTTATACCAAAAGGGGAGATCTACCAAAGGGAAGATCTACCAAAGGGGGAGATATATCAAAGCCTACACATTCAGAGGGAGAGATATACAAACTCCAATTGCCTACTTTGGATTGAGCTTGTCTCAACCTACCTACTCCCAATATCTACATGCTATGATTCAGTGGGAGAATAAATCCTACATATTCATACTCGGAGGAGAAAGTTCTAAATATTCATGGAGACATATCTATCATCAAATCCTGCTTTCAATATGTCTTCCATGTCTTAGTACTATTGAAGCTCTTTGCATATTTATAATAGAATAACCTTGTGTTATCTAACATTTGTTTTCCCAAGTGTACTCCTACTGCTCACACGCTCAAGAACCTCAAGGTAAGTATATGCATCACATCATTGTTCAAGATGATCTCTTGTCTCTTACACATATTGTTTGTAAGAGTGAGTCTTGAACATGGAAATCTTTAATTCACATATGTTTGTTGCAGATAGCCAAGATTCACGTGACTTGTCTTGTCCTTTCTACCATGTGTGTGCCCATGCAGTCCAAAGCAAACTTCTCTTTAAAAGGGATTGCACACATTTAGCGGGAGCTTGTATTAGTCATGTATCTTTAAAAGTTGTCAGATTCTACTTTGTATCTTTATTTGAAGCTTTGATTGTATATTGTCATCAATTACCAAAAAGGGAGAGACTGAAAGCACATTGCTCCCTTGGTGGTTTTCATAATTCATCACAACATACATTGTCTCTTGGACTAACACTTTTACCTATTATATTTCAGATATAGTCCACACAGAGCATTGGTTAAAGGACTGTAAGGAGAAACCCCAAGGAAAGGAATAGGATTGGCCAAGATTCAAGCAAGAGGACTCTACATTTTATACTTGTGAGAAGTCACTTTTGACTCCATACAAAAGATAATACTATTAAAAGGGGGTGAGGTATTAATGATGAATTGGTCCCTCAAGTGCTTAGAGATAGCCATCCAAAATACTCAACATTTATCTCACAAAATCTCTCTCCAAAGCCTACACACCAAAATCGATGCCACCAAGAATTCCATTTCGGCCCTTCTGATTTTCCCAATAACAGAACCTTTGCCAATCCGTAATCTCTCGGTACCACCAACTTTCATATCGGTACCGAAAGTCACTAACCAACTTTCTGGTATGTCGATTTCACGAATCGGAATTTCCGAGTTTTGAAATCGGTCTCGCCGAGATTTGGAGACTGCCCTAGGTCATCGAATCGGTACCATCGAGATTCATATATCAGTCCCATCGAGAATTTAATGGTTGACACATTTAGGGCAACTTGGTACCATCGAGATTCATTTCGGTGTCACCGAGTTGGGCAATAATGTTGTAACGATTGGATTTTGGGAGATGCCTATATATACCCCTCCACCACCTCTCATTCGCACACAAAGCACTCAAAACACACATACACTTGACAAATTCATTTTTCTGAGAGAGCCACCTACTCATGTGTTGAGATCAAAAGATTCCAATCCATCCATTTGAAACTTGATCTCTAGCCTCCGCAAGTTGCTTTTCACCAAATTAATCTCTCTTACCCATGCCAAATATGTGAGAGAGTGATTGAGTGTTGAGGAGACTATCTTTTGAAGCACAAGAGCAAGGAGTTTATCGTTCTACCGCATCTATTACCTTTTGGAGCGTGGTGCCTCCTAGATTGGTTAGGTGTCGCTTTGGACTGTCGTACTTCGTGTTGTGGAGTTGAACCAAGAAGTTTGTATGGGCAAGGAGATCACCTACTTCCTGAAGATCTACCCGAGTGAGGCTAGTCCTGTATGGACGTAAGCGATGGTGGAATATACAAGGCCGCTTCTTCATGGACCCCTTGTGGGTTGAGCCCTCCATGGACTCTCGCAGTCGTTAACCTCCATGGGTTTAAGTGTCCACTAATGTGGACGTAAGATAGCACCACATATCATAACCACGCCAAAAATCGTGGTGTCAATCTTTGTGTTTGATCTTCCTAATCTCTACTCCTTACTTACATGTGCAATGTCTTTACTTTCCGCTGCCATATATATTGACTAGCATGTCTAGGGTGCACTAGACTTGGTAGAATTGCTAATATATACCAACCATTAGAATTGGGAAAATCCTACATTTTTAATTTATCCAAGTAGTCTATTCACTCCACACCCCCCCCCCCCGTCAAGACACCCCTTCTAGTGATCCAACACTTTCAGATTTGGTGCTTCGGTAAGAAGGTGATGACTCAAAAGTAAGATAAAATAAAGGTAAATAGAAAATCCCTTTACAGAGGGAAGCATTGATTTGCATAGGTGCGAGAGCTGACGGTTTTGAAAATAGAGATGAATTGTAATTTTGGATGGTGTGCTTTTCCCGCCAACGTGACAATAGAGTTTTCGATATCTTCCATGATAAAAACATTATTGGTGGTTCCCAAGCGAAAATATAATGTGTACTCCTTTCCACCATCCATACGCAAATCGTGGCTGACTGAATCCACGGGTGCCTATCAACATATCAACTTGTCCCAAGGAGTTTTGTTTAATTTAATTTTGATTATGCAGTACTGGGCGTCCTTTTTACCAACCTCTCTTGTGCAATGATAGGCGAGTAAATGCCTATCTTGAGAATAACCCGCTTAGCATGGAAGATACCGATCGCCCCATCACTCCATGAGCGGTACGAGCACACAAAACATATGTTTATTTTAATATTTAGAGGTGGCACATGCAAATTTACTTGGAATGAAAGGATAGTACTGCATATAACTAGGTATGTTGGACTCATTTGTCATAACTGGGTTTAGAAGTTTGGATGCACAAGCAACATTCCCGCTTAGTAGACGTGGAGGCTAGCAATAGGTTGAGAAGCGACCAACTAGAGAGCGAAAGCGATCATAATCATGCATTGCGAATAATTAACATTGAAAATAAGTATGAGTAGGATATGGACACTTAGAATTTAAACATCATGAAGGCTGCATTGGTTTAGAATCAACTACGTGTTAGCACATGGGCCAAGTCAAACTGCTCGAATTACTCAGAGGGAAATATCATACTATCATATGACATCATAACCATTTTAATGCATGTTGACACATAAGATAAATCATTATTCACTCCTAGCTATTTAAGCATGGCATGAGAAGCTATAATCTCTAATTGTCATCATAAACATGTTCGCTCATGATATACTGAATCGAGATCAAACGGGCTAAACATATTTATAAAAATGGAAAACAAGGAGAGTTCATACTAGCTTCTTTTACCACGGTCACTTCATCAAATATCGTCATTATTGCCTTTCAATTGCATGACCGGATGATGACAATAGTGCAAGTGTGTCGTGTACTAAGCTGGAAACTGTGAAATAGTCTATACAAAGGAGAAGACAAGGTAGTACTGGCTCTTTTGTTAGGTTTACAATAATGCATATGAGAACCACTCAACATTTTCATCATGGTCTTCTCCTTTCAACGGCTTAAAGAAAAGAAAAGAAATTCAAAGAAACACACCGCAATATTTTTGGAGTTTTTTGTTTTTTTAAAGAATGCAAATAAACAAGGGAACAACAAAAATGAGAAAAAATGTTTACACGGGGAAGCTCCCAACAAGCAAAGGAAATATTTTTGGGTCTTCCTTTAATAGTACAACTAAATAACAGGAAAGAAAAACTAAAAAATAAACTAGAAATATTTTTTGTTTTTCAAAGTTTTTCAAACACACAAAAATAAAGCAAGAAATACAGCTAACATGGATATACAATGAAAGAGGATGAACACCGACAATTTATGTGAATCTTGTGAACATGAATGTAATGCTGGTGAGAAATACATACTCCCCCAAGCTTAGGCATTCGCCTAGCTTGGTAATCACCAATGATAGTAGCCATTTGGTCCAAGAAAGTACTGTGGATGGGGCACTTGAGCATCCCATGCTTGAGCAGCGGCTTGCGCCTCAGCCAACTTGTTCCGATAGGTGATTATGTGTGCTCGCATGATGGTGTATCCGTTCCTGACATGATAGTTAAACAAAGAGGGAGCATGCAACACAATAACATCGTCAGTATTCTCGTTTCATACTTAGTCATAACGAATATGTTGTGGGGGTTTAGGTTTATCAATAAAATGGTGCTCTATCATGGTCTAGTGATCAAGATAAACCTTAGGCAATAGGTAATTAGTTGGGTGTATGGCGACATTAAAGCGCTTTGCTAGCAAGTGGCATAAATACCAACACGGATCTTACCCTTGGTATGGTTAATATGTAAGCGGCGTACGGCAATAGCTCCTACACTGGGTTAACGAAAAACTAGGTCATGATTCCGCTAGAATTGGCAAACTAGAGGATGTTATAACCAACTTGGGTTCCGCTTTTCCCGCTGTGCAGAACACTCCAAATTTTGCCCACAATAAGGCCACCAAGTCTGTTTTTGTTCCTAAAAATAGTGGTGAACCATCTAGTAAGAGAGATGAAGACCTTAAGATGATGATTGTTCACCCTACTTATGGTTTGAGTACCAAAGAAGACGATACGTGATTCTATCGCCTTATGCCTAGCTACGGGTGTTAAACAATAGCGCTTGTTGGGAGGCAACCCAATGAATTTATCTTTGCTTTTTGATTTATGTTTTGTTGCGTCCACACCATCATAATTCTATTATGAGTGTGTTTTTTGTGTTTATTTTTGTGTTTGAGCCAAGTAAAACCTTTATAACTAGTTTTGGTGATGGTTGTTTGATCATGCTGGAAAAAGACAGAAACTTTTCTCTAACGAAATTATTTTTCATTTTTATCTAGAAAGAGATTTTGAGTTGATTCTTTTTGCTCCTGGATTATATGCCAATTTCCCAAATTGTCGTAATCTCTAAGAATTTTTGAGATAACAAAAGTATACGAAGTATACAAATTTCTACAATTTGGTCTGTTTTTGACAGGTTCTGTTTTTGTTGTGTTGATTGCTTATTTTGATGAAACTATGGATAGTATCGGGGGTACTAGCCATGGAAAAGTGAGAATACAGTAATCTAACACCAATATAAATAGAAATAAAGTTTTCTACAGTACCTAAAGAGGTGGTAGTTTGTTTTCTTGTGCTAATGATATCACGAGTTTCTGTTTAAGTTTTCTGTTGTGAAGTTTTCAAGTTTTGGGTGATGTTCTCATGGACAATGGGATAAAGAGTGGAAAGAGCTCAAGCTTGGGGATTCCCAAGGCATCCCAAGCCAAATTCAAGGACACCAAAAACCCTACGCTCGGGGATGCCCCGGGAAGACATCCCCTCTTTCGTCTTCAATCCATCGGTAACATTACTTGGAGCTATATTTTTATTCACCACATGATATGTGTTTTGCTTGGAGCGTCGTGTATTATAGGAGTCTTTTATTTTTGTTGTGTCAAAATCATCCTTGCTGCACACCTTTTGATAGAGACATGCACTCATCGTGAATTTGCTAGAATACTCATTGAGCTTCGGTTATATCTTTTGAGTTAGGCAATTTAGCTCGCATGTGCTTCACTTATATCTTTTGAGCTAGATAACTTTGCTCTAGTGCTTCACTTAGATCTTTAGAGAGCACGGCGGTGTCATATTCTGGAGAAATAAGAACTCTCGATCTTCACTTATATCTTTTTGAGAGTGCTCTCTTTGAGTAGCTCGGTAGTTGGCTTGTGCTATGAAAGTAGTCCTAAAGATGATAGGCATCCAAAGAGGATACAATAAAACTTCCATGTTCATGTGCATTGATTAGTAAAGAGAATTTTGATTCCTCTCAATTAGTTTTGAGACATGGATTTGGTAATATTAAGAGTCATGTTAGTAAGGTGTTGTGAATCTATAAATACTTGTGTTGAAGTTAGTGATTCTCGTAACATGCACGTATGGTGAACCGCTATGTTAGGAAGTCGGAGCATAATTGATTTATCGATTGTCATCCTTTGTGTTGCCGTCGGGATCGCGCGATGGTTAACACCTACCAACCCTTACCCTAGGATTATGCGTTTAACACTTTGTTTCGATTACTAATAAAAACTTTCGCAATAAGTATGTGAGTTCTTCATGACTAATGTGAGTCCATTGTATAGATGCACTTTCACCTTCCACCATTGCTATCCTCTCTAGTGTCGCGCAACTTTCGCCGGTACACAAAACCACCATAGACCTTCCTCAAAACAGTCACCATACCTACCTATCATGGCCTTTTCATAGCCATTCCGAGATATATTGCCATGCAACTCCCACCGTTCCGTCTCATGACATGTGCCGTCACTTTCATATTGCCATTGCATGATCGTAACATAGCTTGCGAGTCATAAGCTAAGCTAGATCGTTGCATATCCCGGTACTCTGCCGGAGGCATTTCCTATAGAGTCATCATTGTCCTAAGCATTGAGCTGTGAGTAAATGAAAGTGTGATGATCATCATTATTAGAGCATTGTCCCATGTGAGGAAATAAAAAAAGAGGCCAAAGTTGCCCACAAAAAAATATGGAAAGAGGCCGAAGAGCCCACACAAAAAAAGAGAGAGAAAAAGAGAGAAAGGGACAATGCTACTATCTTTTTCCACACTTGTGCTTCATAATAGCACCATGTTCTTCATGATTGAGAGTCTCTTGTTTTGTCACTACCATATACTAGTGGGAATCTTCATTATATAACTTGGCTTGTATATTCCAATGATGGGCTTCCTCAAAATTGCCCTAGGTCTTCATGAGCTCAAGTTGGATGCACACCCACTAGTTCTCCTTTTGAGCTTTCACACACTTATAGCTCTAAGTGCACCCGTTGTATGGTAATCCCTACTCTTTCACATTGATATCTATTGATGGGCATCTCCATAGCCCTTTGATACGTCGAGTCAATGTGACCATCTCCTCCTTTTTGCCTCACAACCTCCACCACACTCTATTCCACCTATAGTGCTATATCCATGGCTCACGCTCATGTATTGTGTGAGAGTTGAAAATGGTTTGAGAAAGTAAGAGTGCGAAAACAATTACTTGGCCAATGCCGGGGTTGTGCATGATTTAAATTCGTTATGTGGGGATGATGGAGCATAGCCAGACTATATGATTTTGTAGGGATAACTTTCTTTGGCCTTGTTATTTAGAAAGTTCATGATTACCTTGCTAGTTTGCTTGAAGTATTATTGTTTTCATGTCAATAGAAAACTATTGTTTTGAATCTTACGGATCTGAACATTCATGTCACATGAAATAAGTTACAAAGGACAAAAATGCTAGGTAGCATTCCACATCAATAATCTTGTCAAACTTTGGATGTTTTGGGGATGCTTGATACGTCTCCAACGTATCTATAATTTATCACTTCCCTACTCGAGGTCGAGCAGGAGTTAAGCTTGGGGATGCTTGATACGTCTCCAACGTATATATAATTTTTCATGGTTCCATGCTATTATCTTGTCAAACTTTGGATGTTTTGTATGCCTTTTATATCTTTTTTGGGACTAACTTATTAACTCAGTGCCAAGTGCCAGTTCCTGTTTTTCCGTGTTTTTGACCTTTTTCAGAGGAGAATATCAAATAGAGTCCAAACGGAATAAAACCTCCAAAATGATTTTTTCGGATCAGAAGATACGCAGGAAGCTTGAGAACCAAGGCAAAGGGTCCTGAGGGAGGCCACAAGCCCCCTAGCCGCGGCTGGGGGCGCCTAGCAGGCTTGTGGGCCCCTCATGGCTCCTTTGCCCTACTTCTTCCGCCTATAAATCCCCAAAAAATCTGAAACCACGGGAGAGAGCCACGAAAATACTTTTCCGCCGCCGCAAGCTTCTGTCTCCGCAAGATCCCATCTGGGGCACGTTCTGGTGCCCTGCCGGAGGGGAATTCCGACACGGAGGGCTTCTTCATCAACACCATTGCCTCTGCGATGATGCGTGAGTAGTTCACCATAGACCTTCGGGTCCATAGCTAGTATCTAAATGGCTTCTTCTCTCTCTTGGATCTTCAATACAAAGTTCTCCATGATCTTCATGGAGATCTATCCGATGTAATCTTGTTTTGCGGTGCGTTTGTCGAGATTCGATGAATTGTGGATTTATGATCTGATTATCAATGAATCTTATTTGAGTTTCTTCTCATCTCTTATATGCATGATTTCATATCCTTGTAATTCTCTTCGAGTTGTGGGTTTTGTTTGGCCAACTTGATCTATGATTCTTGCAATGGGAGAAGTGCTTGGTTTTGGGTTCATACCGTGCGGTGACCTCACCCAGTGACAGAAGGGGTAGCGAGGCACGCATCGTGTTGTTGCCATCAAGGGTAAAAAGATGGGGTTTATATGTATTGCATGAATTTATCCCTCTACATCATGTCATCTTGCTTAAGGCGTTACTCTATTTGTTATGAACTCAATACACTAGATGCATGCTGGATAGCGGTCGATGTGTGGAGTAATAGTAGTAGATGCAGAAAGTATCGGTCTACCTCTCTCGGACGTGATGCCTATATGTATGATCATTGCCTTAGATATTGTCATGACTTTGCACGGTTCTATCAATTGCTCGACAGTAATTCGTTCACCCACCGTAATATTTGCTATCATGAGAGAAGCCTCTAGTGAACACTATGGCCCCCGGGTCTACTTCACATCATATTTTCAGCCCTACACTTTTACTTTGTTGCACTTTTCGCCTTCACATCTCACCTTGCAATCAATCGTGAAGGGATTGCCAACCCCTTTGTAGCGTTGGGTGCAAGTTTGCTGTTTTTGCGCATGTACTTTGGAGACTTGGCTTGATACTCCTACTAGATTGATACCTTGGTTCTCAAACTGAGGGAAATACTTACTACTACTGTGCTGCATCACCCTTTCCTCTTCGAGGGAAAAACCAACGCAAGCTCAAGTGGTAGCAGGGGGCACTGAGACTGCCACCCTGGCAGTTAAACATTTCCGTGTAAATAAAGCGAAGTAGTGCACAACAGAAAAATGTAAACTAGTGACTGTGGTGTTTGATACGCCCCTAGTTTCTATCACAGTTAAATATATGATGAAGTTCTCGAACTCCTTTGGTTTACGCTCACGTATTCCCCTGTCAGAGGGAATCAAGCATATTTCGCAAAACTCAAAGAGTGTAATTCATAATGTTTTGCATATAAATCAAAACGCACCATGGGAGCATCGGGCCTATTGTTGAAATACAAATTTTGCACAAAAGAATTTGTAAGGATATAGTATTGGTTACACTCATATGGGAGGAAGTTGGTTAGACCGACATTTGCAATAAATTGTATGGACTCTTGATGAAACCCCGCCTCCCTCATGAAAGGAACGTGTGGCCATTCACACGGCCTAACTTCCTATTTGCGAAAGATATGGATGTCATGGTCGTGGTTCCTTCCAACAACTCCTTTGGTACTTCGGCTTGAAGAACCTCTCCTAAGGAAATTCGTTTTCCTACACACAAATTTTTGAAATTTTTGGACCTCAAAGTTATGTTAGTAGAACTTTGCAAGATTGGTAGAAACTCACTACTATGGAAAACCCTAGCAGTAGCACGGGTTTTTGAACTATCAGTAGCGCGGGTGCCCGCGCTACTACTACTACTACAGTGCTACATCTAATTGTTTGTCTAATCACAACATCATATTTATTTAGCAGTAGCACCCCTTAGACAACACTAATGCTAACTGAGTTATCAGTAGTGTGCTTTTCTAACCCGCGCCACTAGTAAACACACATAATTATTATATATATATATGTTGTATTTACACACGGTTACACATATTAATATATGACATCAATAATTATTGTGCCAACAACTACATTTAGATTAAAGTGGATGGATGTAAGTGATCTTGTTGAATTAGAAGAAAATATGATGTTGCCAATCACAACATCATATTTTCCTCTAATTCAACTTGGTCACTTGCATCCATCCACTTTAATCGCAACATCATCATCTTAATCATTTAACAACTCATCATCATCTTAATCATACTAAGTTAAAATCTCCTAAAACAGAAAAACATCATAATAATCATCATCTTAATCGATCATGCCAAGTTAATATAAACCAGAAAAACTTGTCTCTCATAAGACCTAGTCCTCGCTCCTAGGTATAATGTCATAAAACAGAATAACACATATGTCTCCATGATGAAGCAAGGAGATCCAACGGTATCCAACTTATGGCTTGCGATACTTCTTTATTTCTCTCCATGCTTCAATTTGGAGGCCTTTTAATTTGCGGTCAGTCGAGTATGGAGCATCGAACTGAGCCCTCAGCGGGCTTTTAATTTTTATATGACCTTCTGGGTGCATCAGCACAGGCAGTACATCATTTGGAAGTTGTTGTTGAATAACATAATAATGACCTAGTTAGCAATGTAATCAACACCACTTATGTAATAGTATAGCGTACTTAATTAGCAAACTCTTACCAAGATATTTCGGCGAATGTCATCCGTCCTCAACCTATGCACTAGTGGCATGTAAAATGTATAATTTGGGCCAATTCCCAAATTATACGCGAAAGTCTCCCTACCAACTAGGACACCAACATGAAAGTAGAGAAGAACATCCTTCTCCTCCTAAGTTACGTGTGATCCATACGTGTAGTGTGTCGTGTCAATTAATTTTCGTAATTCACTCGAAGAAACGAAATAAGTTGTAAATTATAACTTAACAAATTTAGTATATGGATGAACACCAACTATTCCTAAATATAGAATGCAAATTACTTGGTTGATGAAATCACATGGAGGTAAAACAGGAAGCATATCCACATCCACCCAAATGTCGATGTTGCGTGGCATATTATCTTCTAGACAAAGATAGAAGGTTATTTCCATACCCTCGTGAAATCCATATGCCTTGCAAAGTTCTTCCCAATTTAGGCACCCTATTTCTGTGTTAAAAATTGAATTCATTACTTTGATCACAAATGTGTGGCCATGTATAGTCCCCAGGTTAGCTCTCCTCATATCCATACTCTCGTGGTCTTCGAAACCAAGCCTCTCCAACAGATATGTTCTTGCATGGCAAGGGAGGAACTAGTCGAATTGTATAAAATAGAAATTACACGTTCAAGCAAGGAAATAGAAGTCATGCTTAATTACGAAAAAACACTTGACATTGTTGTATAGCACAAAAACTTCTAAGGTCTCGTCAAGCTTGATGCTGAAGAACCCATCGTCTCGCAGGTGAGGCATGTCGCACACACCCCGATAGTCGCCGCAATATTCACACTCCCAATAATCATCGTCACACATTTCCTGTTTATTGTGATAATTTAACTTATAATTCGTGGAACATGTTTGTAAATGCGTAAACAACAACCGTCACACCGTGTCTAAAGAATTGAACATCTATAAGGTTTTGCAGGAACGTTGATTCATTCCCAGTGTGGCAAAACCTGGGCACTTGATATGTCCTAGTTTGTAGCACAAGTCATGCCAAAATTCACGGAAAATTTCGGCATGACCTTTGCTAAAAAATGGACAAATCGAGCACCTGAAATTTGCCGGAACGGAAATGAATCAACATTCCGGAGAAACATGGGCCACTCCGCTTCATTCCCTGGAAACAACAAAAGGCCACTTGGGCACAATTGAACCACTTCAATGTTGCATATGACAGGACCACTTAAGAACATGTACATGAGCAACTACAACAGTAGATAAACATGAGCAAACACTATTGAGGAATTTTCATATAACATGAAACTCATACAAGGAGCAATGACAAACCGAAAGATAATCGATATTATCACTAATACATCTTGGATATTATCATATAATATCACTAAAACAAATGCAGTTGACGTCTCACGGCACATGCGGTGGCAACCCTAGGATAAGTAACCATCACCGGATCATAGCTAGGGTGATATCCCTGAGGAACTTGCCAGGTATTGGAGAACCTCGCATCCAACACAACCATGTAGCGATGGGCATACTCGTCCTCCTCCCTGACTCAACGACGTACCCCCTCCGTGGGGGCGGCTCCCTCGACACAGATAGTGGCCTACGCGACCGCAACCAAAGAAGCTTCGGGTCGACGACGAGACCCCGATTCCTCACCAAGGTGTGCGCCCCGAAAGATAGCACCTCCCACTGCTAGCCCGGCGGAGCCCAGTCCCAGACATGGCGCCTATCAAGCAGGCTCTGGCCAACCACTCGACAACGAGGATGCGGGCCGGGCATCGTCGATATCGAGACAAATTCCTACGAGAAATTTTTCTTATTGTTTAATGTTTTACTTTCTAAATATAATTTGTACATCAATCATCTCATTTAAATTTAGCTAGCGCCCACTACCTATTTTTCTCAACATGCAAGTATGACACCAAATATACAATAATAAAAGACAATATATATATATATATTGCAAATATTTCCGCAACAACGTTCGGGGCATCAGCTAGTCCCTGGTAAGAATCCTAGCAAGAACCCTGCTAGGCGTGGGGATGTCTCACTAGAGGCTTGGGTTGGTGTCGGGGTCGGGGCAGGGGTCAAGGTCACCGGGGTCGAGGTTGGGGTCGGGGCCGGGGGCGAGGTCACCGAGGAGGACCTGCGGTGGCGGTAGCTAAGAGTGGAGAGCAGAGAGTGAGGAGGGGGGAATGTAGGGAGTGAGGGGCGAGGCAACGGCGTAGAGTGGAGAGGGAGAGAGTCCGGAGAGGGAGGGACTGAGGGGTGGGGCGGCAGCACAGAGTGGGGAGGGAGGGAGTGAGGGGCGGCGGTGGCGGCGCACAATGTTTAGAGGGAGAGAGTGAGAGAGAGGGGCGTGCGGGAGCGACGAAGACGATAGGTAAACGCCCCAGTTAGCAGTAGGGCAGGTCGGACAAACGCGCTACAACTATTTTATAGCAGTAGCGCCGGTATCTGGGGCGTGCTACTACAATTCATTTAGCAGTAGCGCCTGTATCTGGGACGCGCTACTACTAAATCTAGCGTGTGGGAAACGGTGGGGCAATATTAGTAGTAGAGTGTTTCTTAAAACAACGCTACTGCTAAGTATTTAGCATTAGCGACTCTAGTAGACATGTGCTACTGATATGTAGCAGTAGCGACCTCTTTTATCCAGCGTAGCGCCCTCTTTTATCCAGCACTACTGCTAATGTTCTATGTATAAGGTTTTCCCTACTAGTGACTACTCATATAGGTGCCTAGTGGTCATATCAAGCATTCATACTACTTGGAACTCAAAGAATTCAACATGCAAACTCATTTTTTGTAGCACCAAGTACAGCAAAATATATACCACTAGAGAAAAAACTAATTGGAGGAATTGGAGAGTCACCTACCAAGGAGCAATTCCTCAAAACAGTCTCAAAAATGGAGTTCTGAGAAAAGAGATAAAAAATTCAGTTTGAGGAGCAAGAACAACACAAAGAGAGAGAGAGTATGAAATTTTTCTCGAGCTAGGAGATGAAAAGGGATAAACAGATAAGGCAAGGGGCTCCCGTGGGACCCACAAGCCATCAAGGCCCGTCTAGGGGGGTGGGCCTGCCGTGTTGCCTTGTGGCCGAGAGGTGCTTCCCACTGATGTGTTTTCAGCACCAAAAATTCTTAAATATTCCATAAAAATCATGTTAATTTTTTGTGGTAATCTAAGACTTTTTATTTTTGGGTCATTTTTATTGCACGAGAAACTCAGAAACAAGGATAATCATGGCAATTTATTTTATTTAGCTAAGAAAGACAAACAGTAAGCTAATAATATAGGGAGTTGTGCTTACTAAATTCATCAATCGCATGTCTTTCAAAAAGGATCCATTAATAAGGTTGATCAAGCCTTATTAGTAACCATTTTTTATTAACATGAAACCGAAGAATTTTCACATAACACTAACTTACCTCAATGGGGATTTGCATATCCCCGACAATAAGGGTATAATATTTTCCTTGGCACTGGGAAGACGAATTTTAAAACCTTCAATGGTGATTATGGTAGTTGGTTCAATGACATTAATATTATTAACCAAAGATTGCTTCTTCGAAAAATGCATAGTATGTTGTTTGCCATTGACATGAAAAATGACTTTGCTTTTCTTCCAATCAATAACAGCCCATGGAGTGTTTAAAAAAGATCTACGAGGGATGATCGACGGGTTTTCGTTCTCGAGCATATCAAGAATAACCAAGTTTGATAAGATAATAACATTTGCAACCACAACAGGAACATCCTCGCAAATTCCAATAGGTAAATAAATGGATTTATCAAAAATTTGCAAGGATATCTCACTAGGTGTAAGCTTACTCAAATCAAGTCTTTTATATAGAGAGATGTCGTGGTATTTCCGCGACAGATGCCACGGGGTGGCTTAGATCGTGGTTTGGGGCCGACGGTCGCCGGTGGCGTCTGGGAACAAGTGAAGGCGCAATACACATGATGTCGATCTATCCAGCTTCACGGTCCTTCGATGAGGTAAAACCCCTAGTCTTGCCGGTGTGACCATAGGTGATCACAATACAAGGGTGCTCCTCGAGCTGTTCGTGAGGAAGGAGATGGAGCTCTCGCTGTCGGTCTCATTGCCTTTGTGGGGTGTGTTACGTGGGGTGTTTTTGTACTCACGTGTTCACGAGCCCCGCTCTCGGGGGGTGGGGATGGGGTTCGGCTTTATAGGCTACCCGGAGGTGTACGGTAGTGAGGGAAAGAAGGGGGTGGGGCCTGACCGCTAGCCTTTTCGACTGGTCGCGGGGCCTGCAGGCTGTTGAGTCTTGTCCGGTGCGGGGCATAACTATAGGGCCGCCTCGCCCGGTCAGCCTCGGGAGTGACCGCTGGCCCTGTAGCCACGCTACCTCTTGCATCATGACGCCATGTAGCCTCACCAAACCTGTCAGCGTGTCATGTAGCCACGCATGCTCCTACATCATGAGTTTGGTCTTTTCGTCGTATGTTGGTAAGGCCAGATGGGATGGGCGCTCACCCATCAGCTGTCGTTGGGGCCAGCCGAACGGGTCGGCTATCGCTAGCTGGCCTGCAATGTGACGTTCAGATGGACCGCATGTCCCCAGATGGCCTAGGGGGGCAGCAGGCCCCCCAAATGTCTTGGAGAAGGCTTTCCTCCGCTTTAGTATACCAAGGGGCCATTACCCTGTCAAGAGAAAGGCATAACACTAACATCGGCCCCTAAATCACATAAAGCAATTTTACCATAATTTCTTTTAATGGAACAAGGTATTGTGGGTATACCCGAATCTCTCAACTTTTTAGGCACTCCACCATCAAAGGAATAATTAGCAAGCATGGTAGAAATTTCAGTTTGAGGTATCCTTCTTTTGTTGGTAATAAAATCCTTCATATACTTAGCATACAGAGGAATTTTTAAAATATGAGGCAAACAAGTGCGCACAAAGATAGGTCTAATCATTTCAGCAAAGTCTTCAAAATCTTCCTCGTCCTTACTCTTAGAAGGCTTACGAGGGAATGGCATGGGTTTTTGAACCCATGGATCCCTTTCCTTACCATGTTTTCTAGCAAAAAGTCTTTCTCCTCGTATTGTTTATTTTGGGATGTGGGTTATCAAGATCTTTAGCAAGTTCTATTTCCACATCATTATCATTTTCCTTATTAATATCCGGTGGAGCATCTACATGAACATCATCATTGTCATTATTGTTTTCATTATCACTAGGTGAATGTTCACTACAAGATTGAGTCTCAACATCAGAAATAGAAACATCATTATGATTCTCAGCAGGTTTGTATACAACTAGTTCACTAGAAGCATGCAAAGTCCTATCATTTTTCTTTTTCTTCTTCTTCTTAAATGGACTAGGTGCATTATCGTTAATTCTCTAGGAATCCTGCTCGATTGTTTTAGGAAGACATTTGGAATAAAGGGGTTCCTGAGTCATCCCCCCCCCCCTCTAATCATTACTCTAACATCATGATCATTCACATTTTCATTAATTCGAGCAAGTAAATCATTTTGTGACTCAGCAACTTGATATGGTTGAGTATGAACCATGGAGGCATGTTTACCTAGACCCTTAACATCATTAGCAATTCTAAACATCAAATCACCCAAGCACTCTATCATCATAGTATTACGTCTTAATTGATATTTAACTTAGTTATTAGAATGTTCTTCCTTAACAAAGTAATTATCAAATTCATTCATGCACTCACTAGGAGTCTTAGTATAAGGTATATCACTTTCAAAGGTACAGAGAGAATTTACCTATACTAACTGTGTAGGGATATCAAGTCCATGAATTTCTTCGATAGGTGGTAATTTCTTAACATCTTCAACTTTAATACCTTTTTCTTTAATAGATCTTTTGAGTTTTTACATATCTTCGGGACTGAGGAATAGAATACCTCTCTTCTGTTGAATAGGTTCGGTGGTGGCTTGGGAAGTGTCTAGTCATCAGGATTTTTTAATATATTGTTCAATAATTATTCAACTTGTTCAACTATTCTTTCCCTGAAAACACAACGAGCACAACTATGTAGGTAGTCAATAGAAGCACCGGTTAGTCCATTATCAAAGATATCAAGTATTTTATTTTTCTTAAGAGGATGATCAGGCAAATCTCTTAGTAGATGGATAAGCCTCCCCCAAGCTTGAGGGAGATTCTCTTCTTCAATTTGCACAAAGTTAAATATTTCCTGTAAATCAACTTGTTTCTTGTGAGTAGGAAAATATTTTCCAAAGAAGTGATAAAGCATATCCCGGGGACTAGGCACATAACCAGGAGCGAGAGAAAGGAATCATTCTTTAGCCTCGCCTTTTAGCGAGAAAGGAAAAATCTTAAGGATATAATAGTAACACATCTTTTACTCATGAGTAAATAAAGCAACAATACCATTCAATTTAGTGAGGTGTCTAACAACAGTTTTAGTTCCATAACCATGAAAAGGATCATATTCTACTATAGGGATTAACTCAGGGTCTACACAGAATTCAGAATCCTTATCAATAACAAATGTAGGAGAGGTAGCAAATTTAGGATCATATTTCATTTTCTCCATCATAGATTTTTCTTTCAGTTTCCATAGTAGTTTCTTGAAGTCATCTCTATTTTCACAAGCAAGAAAATCCTTAGCTACGTCTCCATCCATAACATAGCCCTCAGGTAAGTAAGGCAATTCATATCTATTGGAAGAGCGAGGTGTGTTAGGTGATTCAAAATCTTCATCAATTTCAACACTTTCAAGTTCCTTAGCTTGAGCAATATGAGCATCAAGTAATTCATTCACTTGCACAGTTTCATTTTCGTCAAATATAGCAGTAGTGTTATCATTAATTTTAGAAGTCGCGTCATCAAGTTCATGCGACATATCAGAACGACCAACATGCGGTGGTGTAATAAGCTGATTCAACACAGTAGGTGAATCAAAAGGAGAGCTAGATGACAATTCCTTACATCCTCTCATGCGAGAGGGGATGATCTTGGTCCAAGTATATTTCAGATTCTTCATAGTAGCAATTGGATATCCTCAAGTTAACACAATAAATATAGCTATACTCCCCGATAACGGTGCTAGAAAAAGGTGTTGATAACCCTGATGGCAATAGTCTTCGCGGGCAGTATTTCACCCTAATTTATTGATTCGACACAAGGGTAACCGAAGAATATTTATCGGCCTTAGCAGTTGAGTTGTCAATTCAACCACACCTAGTATATCTCTGTGCAACAAAGATTTAGTAGCACGACAAGTAATAGTACTAACAATAAGAGTGATATCAATAATTTTGTAGCAGTTGTGACAGTAGCAGCAGTAGTAACTTATCAAGATTCAGTATATGTAAAGAATAGGTACATGGATCAGTGATGGATAGATATGGATGGCATTCATCATGTAACAGTTACACACTAGAGCAACCCAAAACTAGCTCCAATTCATCAATATAATGTAGGCATGTATTTTGTATATAGTCATATGTGCTTGCGATAAGAACTTGTATGACATCTTTTGTCCTACCCTCCCGTGGCAGCGGGGTCCTAATGGAAACTAAGGGATATTAAGGCCTCCTTTTAATAGAGACCAGGAAAAAAAGCATTAACACACGATGAATTCATGAACTCCTCATACTGCGGCAATCATCGGAAAGAATCCCAATTATTGTCACCTTGGGGGATGCACATCATAACACACAATAGGTGCATACACCTTGCAAGATAGGATCTAAAAACATTCATATTCAAAGAAAACATAATAGGTTCAGATATGAAATCATGGCACTCGGGCCCTAGTGACAAGCATCAGGCATAGCAAAGTCATAGCAACATCAATCTCCGAACATAATGGATACTATGGATCAAGCCATATCAACTTAACTCGATTACATGATCAATCTCATCCAAATACCATAATCATCGAGCGAGCCTCCAAAGGAATTACTCACTCCTGGTGGTGAGCATCATAGAATTGTTGATGGAGAAGGGTTGGTGATGACAACAACGACGAATCCCCCTCTCCGGAGCCCAAAACAGACTCCAGATCAGGCCTCCCAATGAAGAACAACAGGTGATGGCGGCTACATCTCGTAAAACGCGATGAAATCTTTTCTCTAATTTTTTCTCTGAAGACGTGAATTTATAGGAGTAGAATTAGGGTCGGGGGAGCCACATGGGCCGCACCACACAACAAGGCACTCCTAGGGGGGTGGAGCCGCCCTCTTGGATAGTGGTGCACATGAAGGCCCCTCTGGTACTTCTTCCCTCCATAATTCCTTATGTATTCCAGAAATAATTTACAAAAAAATTTGTTCGATTCTGAGAACTTTTATTTCTTTGCAAGAATAACACCAGGTAGTTTCGCTGAAAACAACGTTAGTACGGGTTAGTTCCATTCAAATCATGCAATTTAGAGGGCAAAACCACGGCAAAAGTTTTTGGAAAAGTATATGCATTTGAGACGTATCAGGAATAACTTGCATCATGCATCGGTGGCAGGAGGGCTGCGGGGTCCTGTCCGACGCGGCAGCCATCTTCCTTGCTCTTCGCCTCTCATGACGGGCGACACGTGCCCTTGATTCCGTAGTGCGCATTCACGGCGCGGATGGAGCAAGCACTAGAACCCACCGCTGCTCACGCGGAGTGATAACCCACAAGTATAGGGGATCAATTGGATCCTTCCTTGATAAGTAAGAGTGTCGAACCCAACGAGGAGCTAAAGGTAGGACAAATATTCCCTCAAGTTCTATCGACCACCGATACAACTCTACGCACACTTTATGTTTGCTTTACCTAGAACAAGTATGAAACTAGAAGTACTTTGTAGGTGTGATAGGATAGGTTTGCAAGATAAGAAAGAACACGTAAATAAAAACTAGGGGCTGGTTAGAGAAAGAAACAATTATGTTAGTTTGACGAGTGTGGAAAAGTGGTGGTAGGAGTTGCGGAATTGTCCCTAAGCAATTGACTACGTTACTAAACCGATAGCAAGTTTTATGTGGGAGAGGCCACTGCTAGCAATTCATCCCTTACTTGGAATTCTATGAACTAATGATTGGAACTATTAGCAAGCATCTGCAACTACTAACGTTCATTAAGGTAAAACCCAACCATAGCAATAAGATATATTGGTCCCCCTTCAATCCCGTATGCATCAATTTCTATGCTAGGCTGGAGCTTCTGTCACCCTTGCCCTCCAATACATAGTCCTATCAACATACTACTAACCCTATGGTGTAATCCACACGCACGCTCATATGATGGGCACCAAAGGACAACAACATAACCACAAGCAAATTAAACCAATCATAGCAATTCATCAATCACCGATAGGACAACAAAAATCTACTCAGACATCATAGGATGGCAACACATCATTAGATAATAATATGAAGCATAAAGCACCATGTTCAAGTAGAGGGTATAGCGGGTTGCGAGAGAGTGGACCGCTGAAAATAGATGGGGGAAGGTGATGGAGGTGTTCGTGAAGATGACAAAGGTGTTGGTGTAGATCGCTGTCACACGATGATGTCCCGGGCAGGGTTCCGGCGCCGCCGGGAGAGAGGGAGAGAGAGCCCCCCTTCTTCTTATTCTTCCTTGACGTCCTCCCTAGATGGGAAAAGGGTTTCCCCTCTGGTCCATGCTATCCATGGCGGCGGAGGGGCGAGAGCCTCTCCGAGATTGGGTCTCTCTCTCTCTGTCCTTCTGTTTCTGCACTCCGAGATTCTGCCTTTCACCGTTTCTTAAATTTCCAGAGATCCGTAACTCCGATTGGGCTGAAATTTTAACAGAATTTTCTTCCAGATATTATATTCCTTGTGGCAAAAGAAGGGCACCAACCTCTTTAGGTATTGGTCACAAGCCTGCCAGCCGCGCCTGGGGGATAGGTCGCGCCTCCCGGGCTTGTGACCCCCTCGGGTATCGTTTCGCGTTGATTCTTCTTCCCAAAAATCATAAATATTCCATAAAAAATCACCGTAGGTTTTTTATTGCATTTGGACTTCATTTGGTATGGATATTCTGCGAAACAAAAAACTTGCAACAAATAGGAACTAGCACTGGGCACTGGATCAATATGTTAGTCCCAAAAATAGTATAAAAAGTTGCCAAAAGTATATGAAAGTTGTAGAATATTGGCATGAAACAATCAAAAATTATAGATACGACGGAGAGGTATCAGCATCCCCAAGCTTAATTCCTGCTCGTCCTCGAGTAGGTAAATGATAAAAAGGTTAATTTTTTGTGTGGAATGCTACCTAACATAATCTTGATCATATAATCTAATCATGGCATGAATACTAAAACACGAGTGATTCGAAGAAATAGTCTATCATTTGACATAAAGACAATAATATTTCAAGCATACTAACAAAGCAATCATGTCTTCTCAAAATATCATGGCCAAAGAAAGTTATCCCTACAAAATCATATAGTCTGGCTATGCTCCATCTTCCCCAAACAACATATTTAAATCATGCACAACCCCGGTTTTAGCCAAGCAATTGTTTCATACATTAGTGTTCTCAAACTTTTTCAACTTTCACGCAATACATGAGCGTGAGCCATGGACATAGCACTATAGGTGGAATAGAATATGGTGGTTGTGGAGAAGACAAAAAGGAGGGGATAGTCTCATATCAACTAGGCGTATCAATGTGCTATGGAGATGCCCATCAATAGATGTCAATGTGAGTGAGTAGGGATTGCCATGCAACAGATGCACAAGAGCTATAAGTTTACGAAAGCTCAAAAAGAAACTAAGTGGGTGTGCATCCAACTCGCTTGCTCATGAAGACCTAGGGCAATTGAGGATGCCTATCATTGGAATATACAAGCCAAGTTCTATAATGAAAATTTCCCACTATATGAAAGTGATAACATAGGAGACTCTCTATCATGAAGATCATGGTGCTACTTTGAAGCACAAGTGTGGTAAAGGATAGTAGCATTGTCCCTTCTCTCTTTTCTCTATTTTTTTCTTTTTTTATGTGGGCTTCTTTGGCCTCTTTTTTTTATTTGGGCTTCATTGGCCTCTTTGATTACTTCCTCACATGAGACAATGCTCTAATAATGATGATCATCACACTTTTATTTACTTACAACTCGATATTTAGAACAAAATATGACTCTATATGAATGCCTCCGGCAGTGTACCGGGATGTGCAATGATCTAGCGTAGCAATGACATCAAAAAATGGACAAGCCATGAAAACATCATGCTAGCTATCTTACGATCATGCAAAGCAATATGACAATGATGGTGCGTGTCATAATAAACGGAACGATGGAAGTTGCATGGCAATATATCTCGGAATGGCTATGGAAATGCCATAATAGGTAGATATGGTGGCTGTTTTGAGGAATGGTATATGGTGGGTGTAATGCACCGGCGAAAGTTGTGCGGTACTAGAGAGGCTAGCAATGGTGGAAGGGTGAGAGTGCGTATAATCCATGGACTCGACATTAGTCATAAAGAACTCACATACTTATTACAAAAGTCTATTACTCATCGAAACAAGGTACTACACACATGCTCCTAGGGGAAGGGTTGGCAGGAGTTAACCATCACGCGATCATGACTTCCACACAAAGGATGACAATAAATAAATAAATCATGCTCCGACTTCGTCACATAACGGCTCACCATACGTGCATGCTACGGGAATCACAAACCTTAACACAAGTATTTCTACGAATACACAATTACTCACTAGCATGACTCTAATATCACATCTTCATGTCGCAAAACTATTGCAAGGAATCAAACATATCATATTCAGTGATCGACAAGTTTTATGTAGGATTTTATGACTAACCATGTGAATGACCAAATCCTGTTAACTCTCTAAATAGGTATAAGTGAAGCATGAGAGTTTAATTCTTTCTACAAAAGATATGCCCCGCTCTAATAAATTTAAGTGAAGCAAAAGAGAATTCTACAAATGGCGGTTTTCTATGTGTAGGGAAACAGGCAATCCAAACTTCAAATGATATAAGTGAAGCACATGAAGCATTCTATAAAGCCATATTCGAAAGATATAAGTGAAGTGCAAAGAGAATTCTATAAATCAACCAAGGACTATCTCAAACCAGCATGGTGCATAAAAGAAAAAGGAAAAATAAACACAAAACACGCTCCAAGCATTTGCACATATCATGTGATGAATAAAAATATAGCTCCGAGTAAAATTACCGATAGATTATAGACGAAAGAGGGGATGCCTTCCGGGGCATCCCCAAGCTTAGACGCTTGAGTCTTCCTTGAATATTACCTTGGGGTGCCTCCGGCATCCCCAAGCTTAGGATCTTGCCTCTCCTTATTCCTTCATCCATCGTGGTCTCACCCAAAACTTGAAAACTTCAATCACACAAAACTCAACAAAACCTTCGTGAGATCCGTTTGCATAATAAAGTAAATCACCACTTTAAGTACTGTTGTAAACTCATTCCAAATTAATATTAGCATTATATCTACTGTAATCCAACTTCACCATGGTTCATACCCCCCGATACTACCCATAGATTCATCAAAATAAGGGAACAATGCAAAAAACAGAATCTGTCAAAAACAGAACATTCTGTAGTAGTCTGAACACATACCATACTTCTGATACTCCAAAAATTCTGAAACATTATGACAATTAGGGCAATTTGCATATCAATCAGCATCAAAAAGAATCAACTCAAAATCTCTTTCTGGATAGGAATTAATAATAATTTCGTGAGCACAAAGTTTCTGTCTTTTTCAGCATGATCAAACAACTATCATCCAATCTAATCATAAAGGCTTTACTTGGCACATTATTTTTATAATACAATGGAATTGTACGAGGGGATAATTGTTTTTGCGAGAAACTTCCATGAAAAATTCTACATTGTTTCCATGAGAAGGTCAACCCTCACTTCCGCAATGCATCACCTTTCAATCGCTTCTCTTTTTGAAAAAGTTTTAAGTCCCCCTCTATATTTTTTTGTTTTTAAACTAAATAAAAGAACTCAACAGAAATAAATGACTCTCTAAAACATCCGGGTTGTCTCCCAGGCAGCGCTTTCTTTAAAGCCATTAAGCTAGGCATAAAGTGCTCAAGTAATGGATCCACCCGGATCCCAAGGTATATCAAAGCCAATTTTAATTAACAATGATTTGTGATTTAGTAGACACAAGGTAACATATATCATGCAATGACGAAGTCTAACTCTCATCCTATGCATTGGCATGTCATAAAAGAACAATTCATGCACATCAAGTAAAGGCCAATACATAGCATAAGTAGTTTCTTGCAATTTTATCGTATTGGAAACATAGAGAGGTGGAGATGTAGTTCCTCTCTCATAATAATTGCAAGTAGGAGCAGAAAGCACATGCATATTATATTCATCAAAATCATCATGTGTAATAGTATAAGGCAACCCATCTATGTAATCCCTAATAAGAGCAAACTTCTCCGATATAGTGTAGTTGGGAGAGTTCAAAAAGATAATAGGACTATCATAAGCGGGTGCGATAGCAACAATTTCATGTTTAACATAAGGAACTATAGCAACTTCATCTTCATAAGCATCATTTATATTGGCATCATGGCCACAAGCATAGCAAGCATCAAGTTCATCAAAAAGGGATATTTCAAACGAATCCAAGGGATCATAGCAATCAACATAGCATTCATCCTTCGGTAAGAACGAAGGGGAATTAAACAATGTATGAGTTGAAGAGTTACTCTCATTAGAAGGTGGGCACGGGTAGCTAGTACGCTCTTCCTCCTTTTGTTCTTCGCTCTCCTCATCATCTTTTTCATCTAATAAACTCACAGTTTCAACATTTTCTTCTTCCATAGTTTCCTGCAAAATATTAGTCTCTTCTTGGACAGCGTAGAATTTCTCCATAAATTGATAAATATGGGCATTATATTCATAATTAGTATAACAATAACAAAGCATAACCATATTTTCAGATCCGTAAGCATCATCATCATTATCATCACACCTTTTAAACAGAGCTTCAATTTCATAAGCATCCATAAAAGCAACAAACTCTTCTATTTGCTCCACATCATAGTAATCATATATACCATTAGCATAAGAAGCCAAGGTTTCATTAGCATTAAATTTACAAGAAAAGGGAAGGTGTTGAGCCTTCATCCTAGAGCAACAAGTAATATCATATCTCGAGCATAGCTCCCAAGCATACCATTTCAACAAATGAATTTGATCCCATAATAGTTTCCCTTTTTGAGTCAAGCGATAATCCCTAAAGTATTCACGTTGATCCAACGTGTATCCCATTATATAATTTAATGGGGTTTCTCAGGATTATTAAAGAAGTGCATAATATTTTCCACATAACGAGCATCGAGGGTTTTAGGAGGTTCCCCATCTCCATGAGTAGCAAGTACACCTAATTTTTTTGGTATTTTGTGTTCCATATCCATAACTAAAGATAGAGAACAACTTAGAACAGCAAATAAATCTACTTAGTGATAAAGCAAACAAGCACACACGAGAATATTCACCCCACGCTATCTCTCCCCGGCAACGGCGCCAGAAAAAGGTCTTGATAACCCACAAGTATAGGGGATCAATTGTAGCCTTTCTAGATAATTAAGAGTGTCGAACCCAAGGAGGAGCTAAAGGTAGGACAAATATTCCCTCATGTTCTATCGACCACCGATACAACTCTACGCACACTTTACGTTCGCTTTACCTAGAACAAGTATGAAACTAGAAGTACTTTGTAGGTGTGATAGGATAGGTTTGCAAGATAATAAAGAACACGTAAATAAAAACTAGGGGCTGGTTAGAGAAATAAACAATTACATTAGTTTGACGAGTGTGGAAAAGTGGTGGTAGGAGTTGCGGAATTGTCCCTAAGCAATTCACTACGTTACTAGACCGATAGCAAGTTTTATGTAGGAGAGGCCACTGCTAGCATGTCATCCCTTACTTGAAATTCTATGCACTTATGATTGGAACTATTAGCAAGCATCCGCAACTACTAATGTTCATTAAGGTAAAACCCAACCATAGCAATAAGATATATTGGCCCCCCTTCAATCCCGTATGCATCAATTTCTATGCTAGGCTGAAGCTTCTGTCACCCTTGCCCTCCAATACATAGTCCTATCAACATACTACTAATACTATGGTGTGATCCACACGCACGCTCATATGATGGGCACCAAAGGACAGCAACATAACCACAAGAAAATTAAACCAATCATAGCAATTCATCAATCACCGATAGGACAACGAAAATCTACTCACACATCATAGGATGGCAACACATCATTGGATAATAATATGAAGCATAAAGCACCATGTTCAAGTAGAGGGTACAACGGGTTGCAGGAGAGTGGACCGCTGAATATAGATGGGGGAAGGTGATGGAGGTGTTGGTGAAGATGACGGAGGTGTTGGTGTAGATCGCCGTCACACGATGATGTCCCGGGCGGCGTTCCGGCGCCGCCGGGAGAGAGGGGGAGAGAGCCCCACTTCTTCTTCTACTTCCTTAACCTCCTCCCTAGATGGGAGAAGGGTTTCCCCTCTGGTCCATGGTCTCCATGGCGGCGGAGGGGCGAGAGCCCCTCCGAGATTGGATCTCTCTCTGTGTCCTTCTATTTCTGCGCTCCCAGATTCTCCCTTTCACCATTTCTTAAATTCCCAGAGATCCGTAACTCCGATGGGGCTGAAATTTTAACACGATTTTCTTCCGGATATTATATTTCTTGGGGCGAAAGAAGGGCACAAACCGCCGTAGGGATTGGTCACAAGCCTGCGTGCCGTGCCTGGGGGGTAGGCCGCGCCTCCTGGGCTTGTGACCCCCTCAGGTATCGTTTTGCGTTGATTCTTCTTCCCAAAAATCGTAAATATTCCATAAAAATCACCGTAGTTTTTTTGTTGCGTTTGTACTTCGTTTGGTATGGATATTGTGCGAAACAAAAAACATGCAAAAAACAGGAAGTATATGGAAGTCCCAAAAATATGTTAGTCCCAAAAATAGTATAAAAAGTCCCAAAAATATGTTAGTCCCAAAAATAGTATAAAAAGTTGCCAAAAGTATATGGAAGTTAGTAGAATATTGGCATGAAACAATAAAAAATTATAGATAGGACAGAGACGTATCACGGAGGAACGACCGAAGGTGGAGGAGGCCTATGAACGGGCGATGCCGATAGAGCTGCCCTCGATGATCCACATGCGGGGTGATAAGGGCCAGCTTCGGTGTCACCACTACGGCCGGAGGCGACAGGCGGCATCGCACCAGAACTGGAACTACCACTCGTGAGCGTAGTCGCATCATGCGGAGGACCAACTCGTCCTCATGTTCGGGAACATCATAGAGGAACACATCCCAATCACCATCGGCGGAGCTGTCGGAGTGGCTTTCCGGTGCTGGACATGGTCATCGAAGATCGGGAGTTGACGAATTAGAGAAAGGGGGCGTGAAGAGGAGTGAGGTGAGGCTAGGGTTCAATCCGGATGAGGTTTTTGTGGCGTCACGGTGGGCTAGAGGTGGGCCATGCAGACGTGGCAGGCGTTCCGGGAACACCTCGTATCCGCCCTATATTTGGGCTGGATATGAGGGGTGTCGGTTAGCCCGCGCACGTGAGACTAGTTTGAGGCACCCGGATGGGTCGTTTTTTTTAACGGATAGTGACTTGTCCGATTGCCCGGACATTTAATGAGGGTTTGGGGAGCCCAATTGTAGATGTGCTTAGGCCTATATTATTCTTGCATCGAGTTTGAAATATGAGCAACCGATGTGGGATCCAATACCCAAGAATTACAATGTGGATCAACAAGGAAAACATTAGTAACATGTATGATACTCATATCTAAGCTTTTCGAGATATCTTTCCCACGAGACGTTTTTGCAGTTTGTCTTCTAGTGTCCTCTCCTAATGTAGGACTCAACATCAAAACTGGCGCCATACTAGACTGTCTAGGTGTGTTAGCCTTACATGTTGTTGGAATATACTCCACATGCAATAATAAACTTATTATTATTTTATTTTAATGTTTGCAATTAAGCTTACATTTTTTCTATAATTCAATGGCATTTTATTTTAATGGACACACGGGAATTTCTGTCATGCTAGTTTCATCACGTTCATATGATTCGCGTTCGTTACTTTGATAGTTTGATATGTGGGTGGACCGGCACTTGGGTACTTGCTACTGCAACAAAAGACCTTCCAACGGCCCCAGAAACAAGTGTGCTGATGGGAGACTATTCTTGTCTTGATTCTCCTCAGCAACGGCACCAGGAATCCTTCTGCTATGGCTACGCCTTTAGGGACTTCCTAGGCAAAAGGATTCCCCCGTGGCCTTGGAGCCTTGCGTTGGGGTTCCCTCAAAGCGGAAAGGGCGATGTAGCACATCGGTGGTAAGTATTTCCCTCAGTTTTGAGAACCAAGGTATCGATCCAGTGAAGGAGTATCACAAGTACGTGCACAAACACAAATAGCTTGCTCCCAACGCTATGAAGGGGTTGTCAATCCCTTATAGATTGTTTGCCAAGTGAGAACTGAAAACAACAAAGTAACAAAGCAAAGTAAAAGCGAAGCTGGAAATGATAGGTGTGAATAGACCCGGGGGCCGTTGTGACAGCCCGAGACCGACGCTCTAGAAGATTCCCCCTTTATTTCCGTTTCTGTCGTGTGGTTATTTTTGTTTGTTGCATCATCATTTAGTTTGCATCATCGCATCATGCATGGCATCATGTCAACTGTGTGTTGTCGGTGTTGATGTTGCGCCGTGTTGTTGCTTGTGAGTGCTTGCGAGTGTGGCGTTGTTCGTTGGCGTGACGAGAGTGGGTGCAACAGAGCCGATTCAAACCCTGTTGCACCGCGGATCTAAAACCTCCTCTCCCCTCTTATTTCGTTTTTGAGGTTTTGCTAAAGTTTCGTTTTAACCCCTATTTTTTTTAAAAAAAAGATTCGTCTTCTTTTAAAGAAAATCATTTTATTAAATGTGGGGTCAACCCCTAGGTTTTGCTTTATTATTTTTCCCTTTTGTTATTTTTTTAAAAACTAGAGACCCTTTTATTTATAAAAGGGGTTTGATTTTTAATCTTTTGTAAACGGGTTTTAATTTTAATTCTTCAAAAGGTTTTATTTTAGTTCTTTTAAAAATGCCCAACTACTTCTTGTAGTTGGGAATATATTTTTTCAAAGGAGTCAAAGGCATTCATTTTATTTTAGTTTTGTTAAAACCTTTTCTTTGATTAAAATTTTCAGTTTTAAAAGATTTAAAAGAAAAAAACCAAATGGGGGATAGAGCTAGCCTCCCGAGCCAGCCCAGGCCCAGCCGGCTCCCTCCCCTGCCCTAGCGCAGCCTCCCTTGCCCGATCCCATCTGTCCCTCTCGTCCTCCCCTGCGCGTCTCCCTCCTCCAGCCGATCCCCGTCCTCCTCACGCCGTCCACCCGTTCCCCTCGCCTCTCGTCTCCCCCCTCTGTGCAGCTCCCTCCCCCCTCGCCGCCGGAGTCCCGCGGGTGCGCCCCTAGCAAGCTCGCCAGCCCCGTGCGCCGCCTCGCCATTCGCCCCGTCCTGGCCCTGTCGCTGCTCGCCGCCTCCCCATGCTCCGGCCAGGATCCGGCCAGCCCCGACCAGATATCGGCGACGCACCACTGCCCGCCGGCCTCCCGTCGCAGCTGGTGCCACCCTTGAACCCGGTCTCCGCCCAGCCCCACCGTTGGCCTCGCTGCTAGCATCCAGTGCCGCAACGAGCAGGCCGCCGTCTTGCCGAAGCTCCTCCAGCGCGACACCCCCCTCCTCGATCGGCCTTCCCCGCGCAGCCAGCCGAGAGTCAGCGCTTCGACCCCCCTGCCGCGCCATGGGTTTCCTATGTTGCCGCTCGCTGTTGCTGCTTGCTGCTTGCTGTCGCTGCTGTTGTTGCTTGCTGTTGCATGCCAGTTGCTGTTGCATTGTTTGCTGCTGTCGCTGATGCCTGTTGCCGTTGCGTTGGAGCCCTGCTTGCAGAAACCGCCGCTGCCTGGTGTAGCCGCTGCGGCTTGCTGCTATTATCGCTAGCTATTGTTGTTCGATGCTCGTGGTTTGCATTGGCCCTTTGGTCAGGTCGCCCAATAAATCGCTGCTGATTCGAGGCCTTTTGTATTGCTTCGATTTGGGCACTTCACCTCTCAACGCAAGACCCGAGAGCCACATACTTCCACAACGTCCTCCACGACCCTCGGACCCGTGTTCGACTACCGTCGCCGAAGACCCGTCTTCCGACGCCTAGTGCACGACTACCGACGAGAAGACCGGTGTACCGACGCAAGAGTACGACTACCATCGACGAGACCCGACTTCCTCTACTTCCACTACGACCACGACGTCCGCTCCGATCCGAACCGTTCTGATATGCACGCTTCGAAGGTATACCCATGAGACGTGTCGTGACCATGTGCATGTGATGTTTGAGATGAATGTATGTTTGCGTCGTATGTTGGCCCGTTGCACGTGTACCTCTTACGTTGAGCCTCGACACATGGGAACCCGGTAACGGGATCACCCCATCTTATTTAGCGTTCCCGCACATGCTTCCTATTCGTTGGCACGATATCTCGACGAGTTATCGGGATAGGAACGTTGTCGTGGCTTCGTTTCCGTCTTGCCGCCATGGTTCCCTCTCGCTCGCCGTGGCGACACATGTATTTTTCTCTTCTTGCCCGTGTTGTATGAACTTGCATGCATGTCACATTCATGGCATAATATTGTGTGTTGCACGTCTCTTGTAACCGTAGATCCGTTCTATGCTCCGCGTTTTAACCGACTAGGATGCCATGTAGGATCACCGCTTCACCCCTTGCCATGTTAACAACAATTTAATATTGTCGTGTAAATAATCGGGAGTGAACTAAATAATTAATCGTGGAGTTTCGTCGATATGCAACTCGTTGCATATCGAGCTTCACTTAATGCGTAGAGTTTGTGTGAGGTGTATTGCCAAGCCATCCCTTGCATCATTGAACTGATCACACATCATAGTAGGTTGTGCATCATGTTGTGCATCATGTGGTCAATATTTGAGTTGATGTTTGTTTCCGGTTGCTCCGTCTCAATAGAGTTCCGCAAGCGTGTCGGAATGTGAGGACCCGTTCGACTACGTTGGTTCACCGACTCCACCGAGTTGTTCTTCTTCCAACCGGATCTCAGGCAAGATGACCATTTCCCCAGATACCATTACTATCATTGCCATGCTAGATTATCGCTTCTATCGCTTATGTCTCATTGCCTACCACATGTTATATCTCAGCCTCTCAACAATTCCATGAGTACCTTCAACCTGTTCGACCTAGCAAACCATTGATTGGCTATGTTACTGCTTGCTTAACCATGTGTTAGCGTTGCTAGTTGCAGGTGTAGTTGCCTCCATGTGACAACATGGGTTCCTTGTTGTATCACCATATTAAATGCTATTTAATTTAATGCACCTATATATTTGGTAAAAGGTGGAAGGCTTGGCCTTTCTAGCCTGGTGTTTTGTTCCACCTTTGCCTCCTTAGTTTCGGCTACCGGTGTTATGTTCCATAAACGAGCGCTCCTAACACGATCCGGGTTGTTATGGGGACCCCCTTGATAATTCGTTTTAGATTGAAGCTGGTCTGGAAAGGACCAAGTTTGGTACTACATTTTCCTAATAACTAATGAACTGCATAGGGAGTAATTAACCCGAGGATAATTTAATCAACCCCCGGGCCAGTGCTCCTCATAAGTGTTGGTCCAAAAGAGAGCAGCTTATTAACGCTACCCGAGGCAACTTGGCGTTTGGCGTGGTAACCATCGCTCATCCGTCGTGTCCTGAGAACGAGGTACGCGACTCCTATCGGGATCGTCGACACATCGGGCGGCCTTGCTGGATTAGTTTTACCTTTGACGGAATATCTTGTGCATCGGGATTCCGGTGATGCTTTGGGTAATCTCAGAGTTGAGGTTTTCCACTACGGAATCCGACGAGATCGCGAGCTTCGTGATTGAGGATTTCTATGCGGCTTGTGGTAATTTGTGATGGACTAGTTGGAGCACCCCTGTAGGGTTAAATCTTGTCGGAAAGCCGTGCCCGCGGTTATGTGGCAACGTGGAAACTTTATTTAACACTGGTTCTAGATAACTTGCAGTTAATTAATTAAAATATGCCAACTGTGTGCGTAACCGTGATTGTCTCTTTCGTGAGTTCCTTCTCCGATCGAGGACACGGTCGGGTTATGTCTGACGTAGGTAGGTGTTCAGGATCATTCATTTGATCATCAGTAGACGCGTCCGTTATGCGTAGATCTTCCCCCTCTTATTTCTTGTACTCGTAAGTTAGCCACCAAATATATGCTTAGCCGCTGCTGCAACCTCACCACTTAACCATACCTCACCTAATGAGCTTTGCTAGTCTTGATACCTTTGGAAATGAGATTGTTGAGTCCCCTGTGTCTCACAGATTACTACAACACCAGTTGCAGGTATAGGTAAAGGTTACTTGACGCGAGCGCGTTGATTGTTTATTTGAAGTTGCTTCTTCTTCTTCTTCTTCATCGATCTAGGATGTGTTCCACGCCGACAGCCTGGGATAGCAAGGATGGACGTCGTTCTTCTTTTGTCATTTGTTTTCGTCCGTAGTCGGACCCTGCTCTTACTCTTGATGATTATGTAATGTACTGATGTGACTCTTATGTAGCTTGTGGCGAGTGTAAGCCAATTCTATTATATATCTCTTCTTTTCAGTATATGTACTTGTAACGATATCCATTCTTGCGACACGACGAGATGCACTTCTATCCCTGACGAGGCCCTCGTGCCAAATTGAGGATAGGGTCGCATCTTGGGCGTGACAAGTTGGTATCAGAGCAGTACCGACCTAGGAGCCCCCTTGATTGATCGAACTTGGCCGAGTCGAGTCTAGTGAGAAACTGCTTTGAGTCTAGTTATATATCGGAGAGTAGGATTCTTTTTTCACCTCTTCTATGCTCTAGTGAGGATTCTTGACATAATAATTTATTCTACTCCTCATCTCACTCAAAAAAAAATTAGGATGACGCGGATATTTTTGGAATCTATATGATGCCGATGTGACAGAGTTCTGTCTTGGTGCCTCCTATCTGCTTTGAGTTTCAGGGGAGTTGAGCTCCAGGGGATTCTCGACCACATCGTTATCATTCAGATTTATTAGTATCTCAGTACGAAGGATGTTCTTAATTGCTTCAATACTAGTAGTGGTGAGATAACCCCGATGTCCCCAGTACTGGTGCAGATTGTTCGGGAGTACTGCCATACTTTGTATCCTTGTGATCACGAGGGTCTGTTGTAGATGAAGGTCCGAGATTCTGGTTGTGTGTTGACAGATGTGATACAGGTGACGGGTTAGTATAAGAGTTATGTGATATTACTCCTTGCATCCGTGTACCGGATTGCATGACCAGATATTTCGGGAATTCTTAGGTGGGAATTCAAGTAGTTACTTATAGGACGATCATCCAACAAATTTGTGTTGCTTTGATGTCAAGTGGTGATTTCAGACCTTTCCAAGAGGTGTTCTCATATTTTTATGTGAATGCTAATCCTTTTGCTTAATCAGTTGTCTTGTCAATTCTTGTTAACCGGAGTCGTCATGTTAATTCCTTTTTAACCGGTGTGCTTCTCTTTAGTGAATTCAATCCTCTTTAGTTTTTGCAAGATCATTCTCTCATTTTATTCCGGAGTTCATCTCATCTAGCCCAAGTTGTCTTTGTTTTCCCCACCCTCCCGCCCTTTTTCTCAGTGATTCAATTTTCATCCAAGAATTTTCTTTTCATTGTGCTTCCGCTGTCTGTTCTTTTCTCTCTTATCCGGTGATTCGTTGTGAAGATTCTGCGGAGATTCGTGTCATATTTGTTCATTCTTGTCATCCTTACCGGTGAATTTAATTCAGTTGTCCGTGTTCATCTTATCCTTTTCGTCCTTGTAATTCTTTTTCATGTTGGAGATTCTTTTCAGCCTATGTTGTTCATTTATTACTCTCTTTTCGATCCAAAGCGTTGAAGTTATCTCAAGAATTTTTGTTTTTAATCTTTTCAATTATTCCGAGGTGCTCAACCTCATCTATTTTTGTTTTTACCGGTGCAATATCAATCTTTCTAGCAATCTTTTCTAACGGTGGTTTCTTTGAGTCGGCCCATAACCCACAGGTTTTTCCCAGGATCTTTTGGCTCTTGTTATTTTCCCGGAGATCCATAATTCTTTTCAACTATGACATAAGTATGAATTTCATCAGTCATATTCCTTCTTCAAGATCAATTTGAATTAGTTCTCATATTTGGCTCAATCCTGCATTCTTCTTTATTCCGGAGTGTCTCAGTTATTCTTGGTGGTGTTCTCCTCGTCATTTTCAGCTTCAAGACCGAAGGAGTGTTTTTCTCAATCTTGGTCCATTCTCTTCATGATTCATCGTTTCAGCCTTCTGGCATCGTCTTGAATTATTCCCAATCATGAGTAATCCCTTTTCTTGCTATCCTGTGCTTTTCTGAATTGTTTTCATTCTTGATCCTCCGAAGGCCATCATCCAGAAGATTTTGTTCGCTCTCAGCTTGCAGCTTTCATTCTCAAATTCTTCTCCATTGTTGTCTCTTCATTCGTCTCTCGTTTATTCTGGTGTCTTGTTCTAGTTTTCTCTCAGGTGGCTCATGATCTCTTCATTCTCATGTATCTCCATTAATTCATGGTTGCCTCATTCATTTCAATTCTCACCGGTGCCTCTTTCAAGATTTCTTCTAGTTTGTGCTCATGTCTCTCCAAGAGTCTTTCAAGAAGAATAAGTGGTATGTTAAATTCGTTGCTTGTCATCAATTAAACTTGATGAAGGATAAGCATAACATAATTCTTATTCTTGTTATACTAATCTGAATTCTTCTTACGGAGTGCCTCATAATATCAATTCCTTTTTCTCAAGTGTTCTTATCTTTTCTTTTCCGGAGTTCCAAGTTCTTTTAAGTATCTCTTTGTGAGGCTCCATCTAAATCTTCGCAAGGTCATAATCTTATTATTTTCTACCTTCTTATCTTTGCATCATCCTTTTGATACGGAGGCTCGTCATGATGGTTCTTCAAGGATGTGATTTTCTCAAGTGTTCTTCAAGATTCCTGTTGGAGTACCTCAAGTATTCTTTCTCTTGCATTCCTAGCGCGTTGGTTCTTCCTTTATTCTTTGAGTTGGTATTATAGCATTCTTGTTAGTGTAGGAGTCTCAAAGAGTTTTCCTTTCAAGAGTGAGATAATTAAATCCACCGATTCTATGATCATGAGAAATTTTCCAACCCATGATTTCTTCATTGAGCTATTTTGGTTTGGATTTCACCTAAAGCTTTTCCTATGGATTGTTGCTATCATGGTGCCTGTCATTAATCCCAGTTCTCAATGTACACTCTTGGTGTAAGAAGTTTTGATATCTTTGCTTTCATCTATCCTTGGTTCTTATAGTGGTTGGTTGTCACCTCATATTTGTTGAGATGATTTTCATAAGCCGACTACTATCTTGTTCTTTTCGTTGTAGGTTTTCCAACTACTACGTCAATTCTCTGTCCGGAGGCTCTTCAATTCTATTGTGATGATAGTTGGCATTCTTTCTTCATTCTCTTCTTCCGCTTGAGCTAGTTCATATTCTCTTGTTCTGGAGGCATTGTGATGTTGCTCTTTCGGGTCTATCATGTTGTTCTATCAAGATCATGTTGTCCCTTGCTCTATTTAGTTGTTTGTTATGAATATTGTGTAATTCTCTATACTTATCGAATTTTTTGTCCCATTTTCCTACCGAAGTGCTGCCGAAATTTTCTGTGAATTCTTGCTTGTTTCTCATATCATTCCTCATCTCTTTGCAACTTTCAAGGATTGTTGGTTTCACTCGTTTGTTAAAGAAGCCACTAAGTTTTTACCTCTTGTTCTTTCTCATCCTCTCCCCCCTTTCATTCTTGGATCTCGGGGCGAGATCCTCTTGTAGTGTAGGAGAGTTGTGACAGCCCGAGACCGACGCTCCAGAAGATTCCCCCTTTATTTCCGTTTTTGTCGTGTGGTTATTTTTGTTTGTTGCATCATCATTTAGTTTGCATCATCGCATCATGCATGGCATCATGTCAACTGTTTGTTGTCGGTGTTGATGTTGCGCCGTGTTGTTGCTTGTGAGTGCTTGTGAGTGTGGCGTTGTTCCTTGGCGTGACGAGAGTGGGTGCAACAGAGCCGATTCAAACCCTGTTGCACCGCGGATCTAAAACCTCCTCTCCCCTCTTATTTCGTTTTTGTGGTTTTGCTAAAGTTCCGTTTTAACCCCTATTTAAAAAAAATAAAGATTCGTCTTCTTTTAAAGAAAATCATTTTATTAAATGTGGGGTCAACCCCTAGGTTTTGCTTTATTTTTTTCCCTTTTGTTATTTTTTTAAAAAACTAGAGACCCTTTTATTTATAAAAGGGGTTCGATTTTTAATCTTTTGTTAACGGGTTTCAATTTTAATTCTTCCAAAGGTTTTATTTTAGTTCTTTTAAAAATTCCCAACTATTTCTTGTAGTTGGGAATATTTTTTTTCAAAGGAGTCAAAGGCATTCATTTTATTTTATTTTTGTTAAAACCTTTTCTTTGTTTAAAATTTTCTGTTTTAAAAGATTTAAAAGAAAAAAAACCAAATGGGGGAGAGAGCCAGCCTCCCGAGCCGGCCCAGGCCCAGCCGGCTCCCTCCCTTGCCTTAGCGTAGCCTCCCCTCGCCCAATCCCATCTCTCCCTCTCGTCCTCCCCTGCGTGTCTCCCTCCTCCAGCCGATCTCCGTCCTCCTCGCGTCGTCCAGCCGTTCCCCTCGCCTCTCGTCTCCCCCCTCTGCGCAGCTCCCTCCTCCCTCGCTGCCAGAGTCCCGCGGGAGCCCCCCCACGCAAGCTCGCCAGCCCCATGCACCGCCTCGCCCTTTGCCCTGTCCTGGCCCTGCCGCTGCTCGCCGCCTCCCCGCGCTCCAGCCAGGATCCGGCCAGCCCCGACCAGATACCGGCGATGCGCCGCTGCCCGCCGGCCTCCCGTCGCCGCTGGTGCCGCCCCTGAACCCGGTCTCCGCCCAGCCCCGCCGTTGGCCTCGCCGCCAGCATCTAGTGCCGCAAGGAGCTGGCCGCCGTCCTGCCGAAGCTCCTCCAGCGCGACACCCCCGCTCGGTCGGCCTTCCTCGCGCAACCAGCCAAGAGCCAGCGCTTCGACCCCCCTGCCGCCCTGCCGCGCCATGGGTTTCCTCTGTTGCCGCTCGCTGTTGTTGCTTGCTGCTTGCTGCTTGGTGCCGCCGCTGTCGTTGCTTGCTGTTGCATGCCAGTTGCTGTTGCGTTGTTTACTGTTGTCGTTGATGCCTGTTGCTGTTGCGTTGGAGCCCTGTTTGCAGAAACTGCCGCTGCCTGGTGTAGCCGCTGCGGCTTGTTGCTATTATCGCTAGCTATTGTTGTTCGATGCTGGTGGTTTGCATTGACCCTTTGGTTAGGTCACCCGATAAATCGCTGCTGATTCGAGGCCTTTTGTATTGCTTCGATTTGGGCACTTCACCTCTCAACGCAAGACCCGGGAGCCACATACTTCCACGACGTCCTCGACGACCCTCGGACCCGTGTTCGACTACCGTCGCCGAAGACCCGTCTTCCGACGCCTAGTGCACGACTACCAACGAGAAGACCGGTGAACCGACGCAAGAGTACGACTACCGTCGACGAGACCCGACTTCCTCTACTTCCACTACGACCACGACGTCCGCTCCGATCCGAACCGTTCCAATTTGCACGCTTCGAAGGTATACCGATGAGACGTGTCGTGACCATGTGCATGTTATGTTTGAGATGAATGTATGTTTGCGTCGTATGTTGGCCCGTTGCACGTGTACCTCTTACGTTGAGCCTCGACACATGGGAACCCGGTAACGGGATCACCCCATCTTATTTAGCGTTCCCGCACACGCTTCCTATTCGTTGGCACGATATCTCGACGAGTTATTGGGATAGGAACGTTGTCGTGGCTTCTTTTCCTTCTTGCCGCCATGGTTCCCTCTCGCTCGCCGTGGCGACACATGTCTTTTTCTCTTCTTGCCCGTGTTGTATGAACTTGCATGCATGTCACATTCATGGCATAATATCGTGTGTTGCACGTCTCTTGTAACCGTAGATCCGTTCTATGCTCCGTGTGTTAACCGACTAGGATGCCATGTAGGATCACCGCTTCACCCCTTGCCATGTTAACAACAATTTAATATGGTCATGTAAATAATCGGGAGTGAACTAAATATTTAATCGTGGAGTTTCGTCGACATGCAACCTGTTGCATATCGAGCTTCACTTAACGTGTAGAGTTTGTGTGAGGTGTATTGCCATGCCATCCCTTGCATCATTGAACTGATCACGCATCATAGTAGGTTGTGCATCATGTTGTGCATCGTGTGGTGAATATTTGAGTTGATGTTTGTTTCCGGTTGCTCCGTCTCGATAAAGTTCCGCAAGCGTGTCGGAATGTGAGGACCCGTTCGACTACGTTGGTTCACCGACTCCACCGAGTTGTTCTTCTTCCAAGCGGGATCTCAGGCAAGATGACCATTTCCCCAGATACCATTACTATCATTGCCATGCTAGATTATCGCTTCTATCGCTTATGTCTCATTGCCTACCACATGTTAAATCTCAGCCTCTCAACAATTCCATGATTGCCTTCAACCTGTTCGACCTAGCAAACCACTGATTGGCTATGTTACTGCTTGCTTAACCATGTGTTAGTGTTGCTAGTTGCAGGTGTAGTTGCTTCCATGTGACAACATGGGTTCCTTGTTGTATCACCATATTAAATGATATTCAATTTAATGCACCTATATACTTGGTAAAAGGTGGAAGGCTCAGCCTTTCTAGCCTGGTGTTTTGTTCCACCTTTGCCCCCTTAGTTTCGGCTACCGGTGTTATGTTCCATAAACGAGCGCTCCTAACACGATCGGGGTTGTTATGGGACCCCCTTGATAATTCGTTTTAGATTAAAGCTGGTCTGGCAAGGCCCAACTTTGGTACTACATTTGCCTAATAACTAATGAACTACATAGGGAGTAATTAACCCAAGGATAATTTAGTCAACCCCCGGGCCAGTGCTCCTCATGAGTGTTGGTCCAAAACAGAGCAGCTTATTAACGCTACCCGGGGCAACTCGGCGTTTGGCGTGGTAACCATCGCTCATCTGTCGTGTCCTGAGAACGAGGTACGCGACTCCTATCGGGATCGTCGACACGTCGGGCGGCCTTGCTGGATTAGTTTTACCTTTCATGGAATATCTTGTGCATCGGGATTCCGGTGATGCTTTGGGTAATCTCAGAGTTGAGGTTTTCCACTACGGAATCCGACGAGATCGCGAGCTTCGTGATTGAGGATTTCTATGCGGCTTGTGGTAATTTGTGATGGACTAGTTGGAGCACCACTGCAGGGTTAAATCTTTTCGGAAAGCCGTGCCCGCGGTTATGTGGCAACGTGGAAACTTTGTTTAACACTGGTTCTAGATAACTTGCAGTTAATTAATTAAAATATGCCAACTGTGTGCGTAATCGTGAGTGTCTCTTTCGTGAGTTCCTTCTCCGATCGAGGACACGGTGGGGTTATGTCTGACGTAGGTAGGTGTTCAGGATCATTCATTTGATCATCAGTAGACGCGTCCGTTATGCGTAGATCTTCCCCCTCTTATTTCCTGTACTCGTAAGTTAGCCACCAAATATATGCTTAGCCGCTGTTGCAACCTCACCACTTAACCATACCTCACCTAATAAGCTTTGCTAGTCTTGATACCTTTGCAAATGAGATTGCTGAGTCCCCTGTGGCTCACATATTACAACAACACAAGTTGCAGGTACAGGTAAAAGGTTACTTGACGCGAGCGCTTTGATTGTTCATTTGAAGTTGCTTCTTCTTCTTCTTCTTCTTCATCGATCTAGGATGGGTTCCAGGCTGGCAGCCAGGGATAGCAAGGATGGACGTCGTTCTTCTTTTGTCGTTTGTTTTCGTCCGTAGTCGGACCCTGCTCTTACTCTTGATGATTATGTAATGTACTCATGTGACTCTGATGTAGCTTGTGGCGAGTGTAAGCCAATTCTATTATATATCTCTTCTTTTCAGTACATGTACTTGTAACGATATCCATTCTTGCGACACGACGAGATGCGCTTCTATCCCTGACGAGGCCCTCGTGCCAAATTGAGGATAGGGTCGCATCTTGGGCGTGATAGCCGTAGTGTTCACTAGTGGCTTCTCTCATGAAAGCAAGTAGACGGTGGGTCAACGAATTACTGTCGAGCAATTGATAGAACCGCGCAAAGTCGTGACGTTATCTATGGCAATTATTATATCTATAGGCATCACGTACAAAACAAGTAGACCGATACTTTCTGCATCTACTACTATTACTCCACACGTCGACCGCTATCCAGCATGCATCTAGTGTATTAAGTTCATGAGAACAGAGTAACGCCTTAAGAAAGATGACATGATGTAGATGGACAATCTCATATCTAGGACAAAGCCCATCTTGTTACCCTTGATGGAAACAACATGATGTGTGCCTTGCTGCCCTTTCTGTCACTGGGAAGGTCACCAAACGGTATGAACCCAAAACCAAGCACTTCTCCCATTGCAAGAATCATAGATCTAGTTGGCCAAACAAAACCCAAGACTCGGAGAGACTTACAAGGATATCAAATCATGCATATAAGATATTACCAAAGACTCAAATATATATCACAGATAATCTGATAACAAATCCACAATTCATCGGATCTTGACAAACACACCGCCAAAGAGGATTACATCGGATAGATCTCCATGAAGATCATGGAGAACATTGTATTGAAGATCCAAGAGAGAGAATAAGCCATCTACCTACTAACTACGGACCCATAGATCTGAAGTGAACTACTCATGAGTCATTGGAGGGGCGATGATGTTGATGAAGAAGCCCTCCAACTCCAAAGTCCCCTTCGGCAGGGCACCGGGAAGGGTCTCCAGATGAGACCTCGCGGAAACGGAAGCTTGCGGCGGCGGAAAAGTGTTTTCGTGGAAGCTCTGATTTTTTTCCGGATTTTTAGGGAATTTATAGGCCAAAGACCTAGGGCAGGGGAGCGCTAGGGGGGCCACAAGCTTGGTTGTCGCGGCCTCCCCCTGGCCGCGGCAACAGGTCTTGTGGGCTCCCTTTGGGCCCACTTGTTTGGCCCTCAAGCCTCCCGATCTTCTTCCGTTCTGGAAAAAATCATTTTGGGGATTTTATTCCGTTTGGATTCCGTTCCAAAATCAGATCTGAAAAGAGTCAAAAACACAGAAAAAACAGGAACTGACACTTGTTACTAAGTTAATAAGTTAGTCCCAAAAAGATATAAAAGGTAAACAAAAAATCCAAAGTTGACAAGATAACAGCGTGAAATCATCAAAAATTATAGATACGTTTGAGACGTATCAAGCATCCCCAAGCTTAACTCCTAATCGTCCTCGAGTAGGGAAGTGATAAAGAATGAATTTTTGATGCTTTCATGCTACCTAACATAGATGTCCTCCTATTGACGTGGAAACAATAATACTTCAAGCAAACTAGCAAAGTAATCATGAACTTTCAAAATAACAAGGCCAAAAGAAAGTTATCCCTACAAAATCATATAGTCTGGTATGCTCTATCATCATTGCACAACGAAAAATCATGCACAACCTCGGTATTGGCCAAGTAATTGTTTCACACCTTTACTTTCTCAAACTTTTTCAACTCTCACGCAATACATGAGCGTGAGCCATGGTTTTAGCACTATAAGTGGTGTGGAGTGTGGTGGAGGTTGCAAGAAAAACAAGGAGAAGATGGTCACATTAACTAGGCATATCAATGAGCTGTGGAGATGCTCATCAATAGATATCAATGTGAATGAGTAGGGATTGCCATACAAATGATGCACTAGAGCTAAGAGTATGTGAAAGCTCTTAAAGAAAACTAGTGGGTGTGCATCCAACTTGCTTGCTCACGAAGACCTAAGGCAAATTTGAGGAAGCCTATCATTGGAATATACAAGCCAAGTTATATAATGAAAGTTTCCCACTAGCTATATGGTGGTGACAAAACGAGAGACTCTCAATCATGAAGATCATGGTGCTTAATATGCACAAGTGTGGAAAGGTGGTAGCATTGTCCCTTCTCTCTTTTTCTCTCTTTTTTTGGATGGGCTCTTTGGCCTCTCTTTTTTGGTGGGCATCTTTGGCATCTTTTATTTCCTCACATGGGACAATGCTCCATCAATGATGAACATCACACTTACAACTCAAAACTTAGAGCAACGATGACTCTATATGGAATGCCTTCGGTAGTGTACCGTGACAATGATCTAGCGTGGCATGGACATTAATGGAAACATCATGCTAGCTATCTTACGATCATGCAATGGCAATGTATACGTGGTGGCACATGTGATGGTGGTAGTTGCATGGCAATATATCTCGGAATGACTTTGCAAAAGCCATAGTAGGTAGGTATGGTGGCTGTTTTGAGGGAGGCCAATGGTGGGTTTTGTGCACCGGCGAAAGTTGCACGGCACTAAAGAAGATAGTGATGGTGGAAGGTGAAAGTGCATCTAAACCATGGACTCAACATTAGTCATGAAGAACTCATATACTTGTTGCAAAAAATTTATTAGTAATCGAAGCAAAGCATTCAACGCATACTCCTAGGGGAAGGGTTGGTAGGTATAAACCATCGCGCGATCCCGACCGCCACGCAAAGGATGACAATCAATAGACTAATCATGCTCAGACTTCATCACATAGCGGTTCACCATACGTGCATGCTACGGGAATCACTAACTTCAACACAAGAATTTCTAGATCCACAACACCTTACTAATATAAATTCAATATTACCATAACCACAACTCAAAACTAGTTGAGATGAATCAAACTTCTCTAACTATTCAATGCACATGAAGGTGGAAGTTTTCTTATCCCTTTGGATAACTACCCCTTTTGAGACTACTTTCAAAGCATAGATCAACTACCAAGCCACGCACCGCCATTCTCTAAAATATATAAGTGAAGCACATAGAGCAAAAGCATCTAGCTCAAAAGATATAAGTGAAGCACATGTGAGCTGAATTGTCTACCAAAGGATATAAGTGAAGCTCGACAAAATCACGGTGAGTGCATGTCTCTCTCTCTAGGTGTGCAGCAAGGATGATTGTTACACAACAAAAATAAAAGACTCCTACGATACAAGACGCTCCAAGCAAAACACATAACATGTGGTGAATAAAAATATAGCCCCAAGTAACGTTACCGATGGATTGAAGACAAAAGAGGGGATGCCTTCCCGGGGCATCCCCAAGCTTAGGCTTTTACGGCATCCTTGAATCATCTTGGGGTGCCTTGGGCATCCCCAAGCTTGAGCTCTTGCCACTCTTTATCTTTTTGTCCATAAGAACTTCACCCAAAACTTCAAAACTTCACAACACGAAACTTAAACAGAAACTCGTGATAACATTAGTATAAGAAAGCAAACCACCACTTCCTTAGGTACTGCAGAAAACTTAAATTATACTTATGTTGATGTTGGGTTACTTTATTTTCAATCTTCCATGGCTAAACCCCCCGATACTATCCATAGTTTCATCAAAATAAGAAACCAACACAACAAAAACAGAATTTGTTAACAGCAGACCCGTCTGTAGCAATCTGTATACTTCCTGTACTTCTGGTACTTCAAAAATTCATAAAAATTACGAAAGTGTGAAGAATTTGCGTAGAAATCAGCAGAAAAAAGAATCAACTCAAAAGCTCTTACAGAAAAAAATGAAAATTCTTTTCGTGAGCACAAAGTTTCTATCTTTTCCAGCATGACCAAACGATCATACCCAAGACTAATCATAACGGTTTTGCTTGGCACAAACGCAAAAAGAAACACAAAAAACACAATCATAACAGAATTATGAAAGTGTGGAAAACACAAAACAGAAAGAAAAAGGATAGATTCGTTGGGTTGCCTCCCAACAAACGCTATTGTTTAACGCCCTTAGCAAGGCAAAAGGTGATGGAATCACGTATAGTCATCTTTGGTGCTCAAACCATAAGTAGCCCTCATCATAGATTCATAAGGCAATCTTATTTTCTTTCTAGGAATATGCTCCATGCCCTTCTTTAGAGGAAATTGAAATCTAATATTCCCTTCCTTCATATCGATGATAGCACCAATAGTCCTTAGGAAAGGTCTACCAAGAATAATGGGACATGAAGGATTTTAATCTATGTCAAGTACAATGAAATCCACGGGTACATAGTTCTTATTTGCAACAATAATAACATCATCGATCCTTCCCATGGGTTTCTTGACAGTTGAATCCGCAAGATGCAAATTAAGAGAACACTCTTCAATCTCATGAAAACCAACAATATCACATAAAGACTTTGGAATCGCGGAAACACTAGCACCCAAATCACACAAAGCATTGCACTCATAGTTTTTGATCTTGATTTTGATAGTAGGTTCCCACTCATCATGAAGTTTTCTAGGTATAGAGACTTCTAGTTCGAGCTTCTCTTCAAGATATTTCATCATAGCATCTACGATATGCACAGTAAAGGCTTTGCTTTGGCTATAAGCATGTGGAGAGTTTGCAATGGATTGCATCAAAGAAATGCATTCAAACAAGGAGCAACTATCATAATTGAATTCCTTGAAATCCAAAGTGGGAGTTTCATTACTACCCAAAATTTTGATTTCTTCTACTCCACTCTCCACACCTTTATCATCAAGATAGGTGGACTCCGAATCATTGTGGCGTTTCTCAACCAAAGTGGATTCATATCCAGCCCCTTCATCAATAGGTTTGACACACGAAAACAAAGATTCAAGAGGAGTCACACCAAGCACTTTAAGATCTTCGTGATTTTCATCACAAATTTCAGGTTTAGCTGCCATCTTATTGACTAAGGTAGCCTGCTTGTCAGAAATTTGGCCCACCAATTTTTCAATGTGAGCAAGCTGAGAATTTAGTGCAAGGAAATCTTTGGCCATATCATCAACTTCTTTATTCAAACAGACCAAAAAGGAATTTTGCTCTTTTAATTCCCTACGGAAATAATTATTTTGGTCAAACTAAGAAGACATGAAACCTTTGACATTAGTTTCAATCTCCTCCAATTTTCTGAAATATTTTGGTTTGGCCATGAGGAAAGGTCTCTCACGAACAAGCCTAAGAGCAGGCGAGGAAAAGGGCGAAAGAGAACGGGAAAGGAAGCCAGCAAAATGACAAAAGGCAAAAGAAAACGGCAAAGGAGAAAGGCAAATGAAAACGGCAAATGTGAAGTGCGGGAGAGGAAAATGAGAGGCAACTGGCAAAAAAAGTAAATGCAAGAGATGAGTTTGTGAGACCTACTTGGATAGATCTCTCCTTCCCCGACAACGGCGCCAGAAATACTTCTGCTACTGCAACAAAAGTCCTTCCAACGGCGCCAGAAACAAGTGTGCTGATGGGAGACTATTCTTGTCTTGATTCTCCTCAGCAACGACACCAGGAATCCTTCTGCTACGGCTACACCTTTAGGCACTTCCTAGGAAAATATGCAAAGGACTCCCCCGTGGCCTTGGAGCCTTGCGTTGGTGTTCCCTCGAAGTGGAAAGGGCGATGTAGCACAGCGGTGGTAAGTATTTCCCTCAGTTTTGAGAACCAAGGTATCGATCCAGTGAAGGAGTATCACAAGTACCTGCACAAACACAAAGAGCTTGCTCCCAACGCTATGAAGGGGTTGTCAATCCCTTATAGATTGTTTGCCAAGTGAGAACTGAAAGCAACAAAGTAACAAAGCAAAGTAAAAGCGAAGCTGGAAACAATAGGTGTGAATAGACCCGGGGGCCGTAGTGTTCACTAGTGGCTTCTCTCATGAAAGCAAGTAGACGGTGGGTGAACGAATTACTGTCGAGCAATTGATAGAACCGCGCAAAGTCGTGACGTTATCTATGGCAATTATTATATCTATAGGCATCACGTCCAAAACAAGTAGATCGATACTTTCTCCATCTACTACTATTACTCCACACGTCGACCGCTATCCAGCATGCATCTAGTGTATGTTCATGAGAACAGAGTGACGCCTTAAGCAAGATGACATGATGTAGATGGACAATCTCATATCTACGACAAAGCCCATCTTGTTACCCTTGATGGCAACAACACGATGTGTGCCTTGCTGCCCTTTATGTCACTAGGAAAGGTCACCACACGGTATGAACCCAAAACCAAGCACTTCTCCCATTGCAAGAATCATAGATCTAGTTGGCCAAACAAAACCCAAGACTCGGAGAGACTTACAAGAATATCAAATCATGCATATAAGAAATCAGCAAAGACTCAAATATATATCATAGATAATCTGATCACAAATCCACAATTCATCGGATCTCGACAAACACACCGCCAAAGAGGATTACATCGGATAGATCTCCATGAAGATCATGAAGAACTTTGTATTGAAGATCCAAGAGAGAGAACAAGTCATCTAGCTACTAACTACGGACCCATAGATCTGAAGTGAACTACTCACGAGTCATTGGAGGGGCGATGATGTTGATGAAGAAGCCCTCCAACTTCAAAGTCCCCTCCGGCAGGGCACCGGGAAGGGTCTCCAGATGAGACCTCGCGGAAACGGAAGCTTGCGGCGGCGGAAAAGTGTTTTCGTGGAAGCTTTGATTTTTTTCCGGATTTTTAGGGAATTTATAGGCCAAAGACCTAGGGCAGGGGAGCGCCAGGGGGGCCACAAGCTTGGTTGTCGCGGCCTCCCCCTGGCCGCGGCAACAGGTCTTGTGGGCTCCCTTTGGGCCCACTTGTTTGGCCCTCAAGCCTCCCGATCTTCTTCCGTTCTGGAAAAAATCATTTTGGGGATTTTATTCCGTTTGGATTCCGTTCCAAAATCAGATCTGAAAAGAGTCAAAAACACAGAAAAAACAGGAACTGGCACTTGGGACTGAGTTAATAAGTTACTCCGAAAAAAGATATAAAAGGAAAACAAAACATCCAAAGTTGACAAGATAACAGCGTGAAACCATCAAAAATTATAGATACGTTTGAGACGTATTAGTATTGCCCTGACTTGGACAAGCATCCCACTTATGATTAACCCCTCTCGCAAGCATCCGCAACTATGAAAGAAGAATTAAGACAACGTCTAACCATAGCATTAAACTAGTGGATCCAAATCAGCCCCTTACGAAGCAACGCATAGACTGGGGTTTAAGCTTCTGTCACTCTAGCAACCCATCATCTACTTAATACTCCCCAATGCCTTCCTCTAGGCCCAAATATGGTGAAGTGTTATGTAGTCGACGTTCACATAACACCACTAGAGGAAAAGACAACATACAGCATATCAAAATACCGAATGGATACCAAATTCACATGACTATTATCAGCATGACTTATCCCATGTCCTCAGGAACAAAAGTAGCTACTGACAAAGCATAATCATCATCATGATCAGAGGTGTAATGAGTAGCATCAAGGATCTGAACATAAACTCTTCCACCAAGTAATCCAACTAGCATCAACTACAAAGAGTAATCAACACTACTAGCAACCTTACAAGTACCAATTAGAGTCGCGAGACGGAGATTGGTTACAAGAGATGAACTAGGGTTTGGAGAGGAGATGGTGCTGATGAAGATGTTGATGGAGATGACTCCCCTCCGACAAGAGGAGTGTTGGTGATGACGATGGCGACGTTTTCCCTCTCCGGGAGGGAAGTTTCCCTGGTAGGATCGTCCTGCCGGAGCTCTAGATTGGATCTGCTCAAGTTCCGCCTCGTGGCGGCGAAGAATCCACGAAAAAGCTCCACACTGATTTTTTTCTCGGACGAAACCCTTCATATAGCAAAAGAGGGGGGGCAGTAGCCCTGTTGCCCTGGCCAGGGGGGTAGGCCGCGGCAACCAGACTTGTGGGCCCCTGGTTGCTCCCCTCTGACACTTCTTTCGCCCAGTATTTTTCATATATTCCCAAAAAAATCCACGTTGATTTTTAGGGCATTTGGAGTTGCGCAGAATAGAGGACTCAAACTTGCTCCTTTTCCTGTCCAGAATTCCAGCTGCCGGTATTCTTCCTCTTCAAATAAACCTTGCAAAATAAGAGAGAAAAGACATAAGTATGGTACCACAAAGTAAAATAACAGTCCATAAAGCGATAAATATCAACATGAAAGCATGATGCAAAATGGACGTATCAAGGAGGAAGTCCTCAATCCACACAGCGAGGTTAGTTGTTCCATCGTATTGTTCAATGTTCAGAGGCTTCAACCCTTCTTGGAACTGGTGCTGCATGTTTCCTTCATTAGTAGATGGAGCATGAGGGAGAAACTGGCCTTAAATTTAGTTTCTTCCATAGATCATGAGCTTGAGCGGGAAGAATTGGATCCTTTCCATGTAGGCGAGGTATCGCAAGGGGATCCTTATATCCTCCCGCAGCCTGTCTCAACCCAGAGGGTGCTTGGGCTTCTCAGCCCATTCGTGTTTTGATAGCACGTTGTCATTGACTTACTCGTCAAACGTGGGGAGCAGGGCCATCATTGGTAGGATTAGGCATTGCCTACGAGTCTATCCTCCAGATCTTGCTCGGCTCCTAGGACTGGAACCCATTTGTCATTGAGCTCGTCCTGGTCAGCCTTGAGCTTATGGATTTGCCTTTTATGCTCTTGGTGGTGTTGATTAGCCTCCGTCAAAAGTTTTCCAGCGCAAGGGGCTCTTTGGGGACGTCGAACTCTATGGGCTCGAGGCTCACATCTTCGTCGAAATCCAGGTAGTAAATATCATCCTCGGGGTCATCATCGTCATCTTCGACCTCCTTGGCATCGTCGATGTGCTTGGGATTGGCGTCTTGGTTGTTATCCTGGTCCTCAGCACCGTCCGTTATGGCACATTTACGAGTGGCATCATTGGTAGTGTTGCTAGCGCCCCATTACCCGTGCTCTTAGTCTGTCACATCCATCATTAGCGTTTGCGGGGTCCTTATCTCCTTCATCGTCCTGTGGAGTGTCTACAATTTAGACATTGTAGGTGGCGGTGTTCGCCCATCCGCTCATATTGGAACTAGCTAGGGGTGACACAATGTAAGACATGTTATTAGCATCTTCATCCATGTTGGTCGCCTCCTTAGAGGCATAGTCGAGTATGTCGGTTAAATCCTCGATTGTAGCAGCTAGATGGGTGGTGGGTGGGGCGAAAATCTGTGTGTCCCAATTTACATCTTATCTAATCATAGACTGAAGTTTTTCCTTTGATACTTGTGATTTGCGTTTGGTTTTCTGTGAAGAGGAACGAGTAATCGCAACATAATGAGCGTAAGTATTACCCTTGATTAAGAAACCAAGGTTTACCGAAACAATAGGAATATCAATCCTCAGCCGTCTTCAGCAGCTGCACGTAAAAGAGCAAACAACTTGCACCCAACGCGGGCAAGAGGGGTTGTCAATCCCCTTGATCTCGTTATTTGCAAGCAAGTGAGGTGTCTAGATAAATGTAACTTACAAAATAAAATAAAAAACAACTAATAACACCGAGGAAATTATAAGTTTTTTGAATATATAGGGCCTGGTGTTCTGTAGCGGCATCTCTCCTGAAAGCAACATATGGTGGGTAGACAAATTACTCTTGGGGAATTGATAGAACAACAAATAGTTATGCGATTTTCACATCAATGATCATGTGTATATAGGCATCACATCCATAAGTAAGTAGACCGACTCGTGCGTGCACCTACTACTATTACTCCATCTGTCGCCCGCTATCCAACATACATCTAGAGTATTAAGTAAAATACAGTAATGCTTGGAGAATGATGACATGATGTAGACAAATTAAACTGAACCAATATGAATAAACCCCAACGTTTTATCCTTAGTGGCAGCAACACAAAGACGCAACTTGCCCCCTTCTCTCACTAGGATATAGAAACTCGCCAGGTTGAACCCACTACAACGCACCCCTCTCACTAAAGAAATACCAAACTACTTGGCCAAAGCAATTCAATAGATCAGAGAGAATTATGAAGCTATGATGATCATTCAAATAAGAACTATAATAATTTCAGAGAAGACTCAAATACTTTTCATAAATAATCTGAACATAAACCCACAATTCATCAGATCCCAAAATTACATCGGATAGATCAAAGCGAAGATGCGATGATCATTGTATTGAAGATCGAGAGAGAGAGAGCCATCTAGATACTAACTACGGACTCGTAGGTCTCTGCAAACTACTCAAAAATCATCACGAGGGCAGCAAGGTTGATGAAGAGGCCCTCCTTGATCACCCCCCCCCCTCCGACAGTGTGCCAGAACAGAGATCCACATGGGATCACCATGGAACAGAGACTTATGGTGGTGTAAAAAGTGTTTGGCGACTATTTTTATGGTTTCTGAAATATATGTTAATTTATAGGGGGGGAGAAGAGAGCAAGAGGGGCCATCAGGGCGTGACCACCCCCTGGCCACACCCTATTGGCTTGTGGCTCCCTCGTGTTGCTATAGGTCTCCTCCCGAAGCTTCCAGGTCTTCTTTTGGTCCAGAAAAAATCATAAAAAGCTTTGTGGCAATTGGACTTCGTTTGGTACTCAAAACCTGAAAAACAAAAAACATGCAGAGAACAACAACTGGCCATGGACACTGGGTTAATAGGTTAGTGCTCAAAAATAATATAAATCGGTGAATTGTGACCCTAAAAGTATCCTAAGATGATAATATAATAGCATGGAAGAATCAAAAATTATAGATACGTTGGAGACGTATCAAGCATCCGCAAGCTTAATTCATGCTCATCCTCGAGTAGGTAAATATTATAAACATATTTTTTTATGTGACATGCTACCCAATATGTAATCTTTTGCATGAATTCTCATTAAGCAATGATGAATTAAAAATCATCAACATAGTAATAATTATAAGCACAAGCAACAAAATTGTCAATCTTTCAAAGTATACGATCCTAAAAGAATGTTTACCCCCATTCATGTTTCATATTAGCAAAGCATGGCTCCATCTTCACCACATTACTACAAATTTCAAGCACCACGGTGTACAAGTCAGGCAATTGGATAATACTTTTTCAAAGTGAATCAACTTTTTATTCTTCACGCAATACATGAGCTTGAGCTATGGACATAGCATAATGTGGAATAGAATATGGTGGTTGATATCAAAGGGGTAAAAATGGAGAAGATAGTCTCACATCAACTAGGCGTACCAACGGGCTATGGAGATGCTCATTGGTTGATGTCCATGCAAGGAGTAGGGATTGGCATACAAATGATGCACTAGAGCTATAAGTGTATGAAAGCTCGAATGAAGCTAAGCGGGGTGTGCTTCAAACGTGCTTGCTCATGAAGACCTCGGGCATTTGAGGAAGCCCCTCATCGGAATATGCAAGCCAAGTTTATAACAAGGATAATGTGATAGCCACTAGCATATGAAAATGACATATCATGAGACTCTCTATATGAGGTACATGGTGCCACTTTGAGGCACAAGTGTGGTAAAGGATAGTAGCAAAGTCCCTTCTACCTTTTTATCCCATTCATTTTTTTCATATTTTTCATCTTTTTTTATGGTGGGATCATTTAGCCTACCCCATTTTTATTTTTATTTTGGAGTCTCCTCCCGACTTGTGGGGGAGTCATAGTCTCCATCATCCTTTCCTCACTGGGACAATGCTCAAATAATGATGATCATCACACTTTTATTTACTTACAACTTAGGAAAGCTCTATATGAAGAAATATGACTCAATATTAGTGCCTCTGGCAGTGTACCAAGATGTGAAATATGACTCAATATAATAAATGGTGGCTTTAGCATAAGTGCTATGTGAGATCTATATGATCATGCAAAGCAATATGATGATGAATGAACTAGTCATATGATTTAATTGTGGAATTTGCATGACAATGTATCTCGGAATGGCTATGAAAACGCCATGATAGGTAGGTATGGTGGCTGTTTTGACCAACATATAAGAAGGTTTATGTATGACAGAGCATATCATGCCACGGGGTTTGGATGCACCGGCAAATTTTGCATCGATCCTCGAGGTGAGAATGGGCAATGCACGGTACCGAAGAGGCTGGCAAAATATGAGTAGGTGAGATTGTGTACGTTCATGGTTTCAAATTAGTCATGAAGAACTCATATACTTATTGATTTTTTTATCAGTTTCATCACAAATCAAAGCACTACCTGCATGCCCCGAGGGACAGGGTTGGGAGGAGTTAACCATCGCGCGACTCTCACTCGAAACAACACTGGGATTTCAACGAGGAACAGAATTGCTCACACATCCCCGCCATGCCTTTTTAATATTCATAGAAATAAGGAATTAACACCTCTTAATACCTCTACTTCTATGAATCAACAATGATGCACTTACACCTTTTTCATATTATCACATCAATATCATTAACCCACAATTTCTCTTTATGTGCTACACGATGGTTTTGACTATCATCCATTGAATACTTATTATTTTTGGACTAGATTTATTACTCATGCAAATTACCGCTACTGTTTATTAACTCCCAAACAAATATAAGTGAAGAACGAGGGTTTAAATCTTTCTATAAAATCTACACGCCATCGTGCTCCAAAAGATATAAATGAAGTACTATAGCAATTGTTTAGCTCAAAAGATATAAGTGAAGCACAAAGAGTATTCTAACAAATCATGATAAATGTGTATCTCTCTCAGGTTGGTGTGTCAAGAAAAATATGATTGTGGCAAACTAAAAATAAAATGCAAACAAAAGAAAACGACGCTCCAAGCAAAACTCATATCATGTGATGAATAAAAAAGTAGCTTCAAGTGACATACCGATGGATTGAGGCGAAAGAGGGGATGCCTTCCGGGGCATCCCCAAGCTTAGACACTTGAGTCTTCCTAGAATATTACCTTGGGCTGACTTGGGCATCCCCAAGCTTAGGCTCTTGCTGCTCCTTATTCCATTGTTCATCGCAATAACATCCAAAACTTGAAAACTTTAATCATACAAAACTAAACAAAACTTCGTGAGATCCATTAGTATAAGCAACATAAAAAATACTTAGGTGTTGTTGTAAATTGATTATTATTTGATTATTGCATAACATGTATTGTATTTTAACTTCTCCATGGCTTATACCCTTGATACAATCCATAGCATCATCAAAACAAGCAAACTATGCAAGCAAAAACAGAATTTGTTCAATTTAGAACTGTCTGTAATGATCTATAAAGAACCTATACTTCTATAAATCCAAAATTCTGAACAACTAGGATGACCTGAGGAATTTGTAGAGAAATAGTTTGTAAAAAAGTGAGCTTCAAAAGACGTTACAGTATAATGACAGAAATTCTGAACTTGACGTCAAAGTTTTTTGTTTTTGCACCGTATCAATTCTACTTATCATGCAAGCCAGCCCAAAGGCTTTACTTTGCACAAACACTGATTTAAACATCATCATATTGCTTTGCACAGTTACATCATATGACTAGTTCGTTCATCATCATATTGCTTTGCACACTGGTACCATTACGTGCTATACAAACGATTTGTACCCCCTTTTCGCGATGGAGTTTTAAACCGTCGCCTCGTCAGAGTGGGAGATAGGGGGTCCTTCCCATATGACCCATAAACCATCGAGGATAGGCGAGCGGCTACTGACGATTGCCATAGAATAAACTTATAAGAAGTCGCGCTTGTCCCACACGTTACATCTCGACATTACGTTTCTGATCCGAGAGACATCCGAAACGACTACACTGCTATAGTCGTGTAGAAAAGGTGTATATTACAAACATTTAATCTACTAATGTGTTTGTGATAGGTACTTTATCACACACAGTTCAAAAATATAAAATGTGTGCGGAGCCTCTACTATTACCAACGTGTTCATTTTCATAGCTGTGTGCGATAGGTATTTCTATCACACACGGGCTCCATATATGCACCGTCTTCTTTTTGTCCAATATTATACACACATACAGGTTTAAATCATTTGCCGTATTACCATGAATTGCACACCCATATGAGAAGAAACGGTTTGTGCGTCCGTCGACCATCGCAAATATTTCACGTCAAAGAACCGTCTGTTCTCAACTTTTCCATCGCACATGCTGTTTGCTTTTTAACCGTGTGTACATTATTTAATTCGCTCCAGTTTAATTTTATTTTTCCTTATAATTCATTACTATAACTGGAAATTTTCAAATATGAAACACGAAATTCAAATTCTGAGCACAATGGTTCAACAACCGATACATAAATAAAATTCTCACTACAATATGTTCATTAATTACAGGATTAGGCAGCAATTAACTATGATGAACCATAATATTTAGATGCAGTAAAGGTGAAGCGACAAGTGTAAATCATTTTGGCTGCGGATGGTGTTGAAGAAGCGGTATGCCCATAATGTGCCCTCCTGCATGCCATAGGCACGAACAACTTTTGTCCATCCCCTTGGGACAATCGCTCGCCCATCCTTCACCGTCTTCAAGAAGACTTTTAGACCTTCATAATGGTAGTATGAATTATATAATTTAACGTTAGTTTCCTCCACTCCGCTCATGTAGTTTGCAAGGTAATCATCAGTAAATTGTTTCAGAAACCACTGAAAAGAGAGAAAACTTTCAGAAAACATGTCTAATAGAGTAACTTGTTGTGTGAAGGGGGGAAAGGCACCACAATACTTACCATCCTAAATTTCACTGTTGTCTTGTACAAAGTGTAAATAAAGAGTTTAATTACCATCACCCGTTTCTTTCGTGTAACAATCTTTCTTAGTTTCCTCACTTGACGCTTGTTTATGAATATCTCATTGCCCCATATGCAAAAGGGATAAAAGCGTGGATCAGTACCACTGATATATGTACCTACATACAAGAAGTAAATGTTAGAAGTTCAATAGTGATTGTACAAATGGTGTAAAATACAACTGCCTACGTTCCTAATACAAGTATTTTTTAGAGATTTTAATACGAACTACATACACATGTATATAGACATAGTTTAGATTAGAATGTCGATTCACTCATTTTGATCTGTATGTAGTCTATAGTGAAATCTCTAAAAATACTTATATTTAGGAACAGATTATGTATAAGACATGGGATGCAGCTAACCTCGGCGGCAAACAACATCATCGCCCATTATACCCCTACGTAAGTACATGGAAAGGCAATGTTAACTACAACATGGTTAACATCCACCAAAAATAGCAAATGGTAATAAAATGACAGCATGTGTAGTGATATCTTCATTGAGAAAGAGTATCATGGTAGCAAAGAGACGGATTAAAAAATGGATACAATTGTTTACTACAATATGCACATTTTTACTACAGACAACCTAGTATAGCCATTGAAACTGGTATTGAACTACCATCAAAACAAAATTGACATAATTAAACATCACAAGGCTGGTCCTACTAGAGCAAAGAATGGCCTTGTTGTCTATAAAAGGTAGGGAATATAGATAAAACGGGTTAGGCGTGTTTACTATAACATCCTTAATACATCAACCGTACAAAATATGTCCATTGCAACTGGTATTGATAAGATTCAACTAGTCAGTTCATACTTGATAAGTCATGAGGGGTAGTTGCTGGGGCACTTCAAATGTGCAAGAGCCCGTCCCAAGTCGGCTGCAGCGGAGGCGAGGTGTTCCTCCGGGTCGAACCGTGGATCGGTGCCACTGACATGTGTACCTAAAAGAAGGAAGTAAACTTTAGAAGCTAAACTTCAAATGCATAAATGATGTAAAATAGTATAAGACATGGGATGCAGCTAACCTCGACGGCAAACAACAACATCGCCCGTTATTGCCATGCATAAGTACATGGAAAGACATGTTAACTACAATAGGGTTAGCATCCACCAAAAATAGCAAATGGAAATAAAAGGACAACATCTTTGGTATATCTTCATTGCGAAGAGTAGGACGGTAGCAATGGGACGGATTAAAAATGGATACAACTATTAATTGCAACAGGCTTAACAACATCCTACGTCATCTTTTGTAAGTTTGTAGCTGTTATTGGTGAAATTGAGCTAGACAATTCATACTTGAACATCCAAAAGTATGCAGTACTGAAAATAACAAGGCACGTTTAACTACATGTAACCTAGTATAGCCAATGAAACTGATACTGATAAAAATGCAATTGACACAGTTAAGCATCGCAAGGCAAGTGATGCCACAACAGAGAATGACCCTTTTGTCTATAGAAAGGTGGGGGAAATAGCTAAGACGCGTTAGGCATGTTTACTACAACATGCTAAATACATTAACCGTACAAAACATAGCCATTGCAACTGGTATTGGTAAGATTGAACTCGTCAGTTCATACTTGATAAGTCTTGAGGGGTAGTTGGTGGGGCACTTCAACTTGGCACAGCCCGCCCCAAGTCAACGGCATGGGAGGTGAGGTGTTCCTCCAGGTTGAAGTGTGGATTAGTGTCACTGACATGTGTACCTGCATGCAACAAGTAAATGTTAGAAATTAAACTACGATTGCACAAATGATGTGAAATATTGTAAGACATGGGGTGCATCTAACCTCGACGGCAAACAACAACACCGTCCGTTATGGCCCCGCGTAAGTACATGGAAATGCATGTTAAGTACGACATGGTTAGCATCCACCAAAAATAGCAAATGAAAATAAAACAACAACATCTCTAGTGATATCTTCATTGCGGAGAGTGGCACGGTAGCAAAGGGACAAATTAAAAAAATGGATACAACTGTTAATTATAACAGGCTTAACAACATCTTGAGTCATATATTGTAAGTTTGTTGCTGGTACTGGTTAAATTGAGCTGGACAGTTAATACTTGAACATCACACAATATGTAGTACTAAAATAAACAAGGCATGGACATGCTTAATACATCCACAGTACAAAACATAGCCATTGCAACTGGTATCGGTAAGATTGAGCTAGTCAGATTATACTTGGTAAGTCCTGGGGTGTAGTTGATGGGGCACTTCATTTGAGCCAGAGCCTGCACCAAGTCGGAGTCGGCGGGGGCGGAGGCGATGTGTTCCTCTGGGTCGACACGCACAACGGCCATCGCGCCATCGACCGCCATCAACTCCTCGATCTCCACATGATACATGGTTGGGCATGCGTGGCAATGCTCTGGACGTAGGGGCGGTGGGGTTTTGAAGGCATGAGGATGTTTCGCAAGCGCCATTTAAGCAATTAGGTCGTGGCCGTAATAGAGATCGATGGGTTAGCTGACTGGATCGATGATGCTCGAGCACAACGTAGATATGGTTTAAGTTGTGGTTGCGATGGCGGCGGCGGCGGTTTGAGCTGCCGAGAGGGGGGGGGGATATTGCAGAAATGTGATGGGTGGGGATGTGGTAGGAGGAATAAATTCTGAAATCGCACGCCTATTGAAATTTTTGCTGTGAAACTTGAAACTTGGGCGGAGGAAACACACAACTCAAACAAAACGCGTAAAATACTCGTGTGCGAGAAAAGAGAAAATTAACGGATCCCGTCTTAAAAAAACTACATCGTGTAGTTAAATTTTTGACTCAATGGACGTTTGCTTTATTAAAAAAAGATTGCACATGTAACTAACTTATGAATCATTAACGCAAAAAACGCATACGGGTACGCCATAGAAATCGTGTGTTTTGTGATATTTTTAATAATTCTTATATCTATCAGGATCTACAACCATCTGTGTAAATATAAAAATCCCTTTCATTGTAGCAAGGTTATTCAATGTACGTTAACAATAAATAGTAGTACCAACTTAAAGTACTACTATTAATTTGCTCTAAAACTACTCTATCTGTTTCTAAATATAAGTCTTTTAAGATATTACATTAGGAGTCTACATACGAAGCAAAATGAGTGAATCTACACTCTAAAGTATGTCTATATACATCCGTACATAATCCATTAATGAAACCTCTTTAAAGACTTATATTTAGAAACAGAGTGAGTAGTATATAGTAGTGGTAGATGCTCGTTTTTAATTATACAAACTTACGGTTGACACACACTAACTACTTCTCACATACTAACTACTTCTCACATGCTAGCATTGGGGGCATGCTAGCGAGACGTCGTCATTCTTCTTCCCGGACTTGTCGGCGGCAGCCCACCGTGCTTGGATCTTCGCCGAGCTCTCCTCCGCACAGTGTGCGGCCTCTTCTTTCTTGTGACGGCTGGACTCTCTTTTCTTGACTGCTTTCTACATTTTCCGCTCCTTCTCACTTGCTTTGGCCGCCTTTTGATCCATCGCACATTCGCCCATGGCAGCATCAAAGTCCGCCCAGGTAGTTGTGCGACCGCGGGCGGCGATGAACTCGACGCGGTGGGATGCCATCGCTTCCTTGTCATGTGTGCGGTCGCGAGAGGCGAGGAACTCGGCACATCGGGATGCCGTCGCCTCCTTACCAGTTACTGTGCAGCGCACTGCCATGAACGACCCTTAAGAGAGTTCTGGGACAAAGTGGCCAGACAACCGGAAAAGTGCGATGGTTATTAAGAGCTCAAGGACAAACGATGATGGAAATTTGGCTTCTCTTACAATCTCAGTCATTCGTTATCGCACACGGTTCATCTCCGTCGCCTTTGAAAACAGTGTGCGCTGAGCCTATTGTGTGTTGCGTTATGTTCGGCCGGAACCTTAGCCACGCAAATCGCGCGTGTACACCCTAGGATGCACCATGATTTTTTGATTCTTTCACGTGGCGCGTCTACACATATTATTTATTTATGACAAAATTTTAAATAATAAAAACATGATTTTTTGAGGGGTGTTACAGAAGGTTCTGTTCATTCATGGGTTTCAGGTTTGGTTACTCTTGTCGAGGGCTATGTCATGGGCTCGTGCGCTTATCTAATGGTTTCGTCGGCTCCTGACAGGAGCGACGACGACGCGCACCGTCTTCTCGCGTTGATGGATGTGGTGAATCAGCTCTTAAAGGATCCGTTTGTAATTTTCTTTATTTCTGAGGCGCATTATACTACTGATTGTTGGCAATATAGTCGTGGGGCCATTCGCCAAAATAAAGAGGCTATGATGTGAAAGCTTAGGTCCATAGAACTGATTAATCTAAACTCGGAAAAGGTAATCTAAACTGAGATAGAGAAATCATCCGAAGACGAATGTTTAGGCAAAAAATTCATCATGGTTTACAGTGATATATACTTCCTGTGTTCTAAAATAAATGCCTTAAGATTAGTACAACTTTATATTAAAAATAGTATAAAATTAAGACACCTATTTTAGGACGGAGTGAACATTTTCCTTTTCTCCAGGGCAAAAGAGAGCACATTTTCGGTAAGGAAAAACACGATCCGGGAGGCCACAGAAACGGCGGGGTAGCCACGCGGCCGAATCGCAGCCGTCCAGACCACGTGCCCGTTCCCCGATCGCGCGGTCCTAGACCGGTCAACCCGAGTGGCCCTCGTCTCGCCACCCTCCTCCTCGTCCAGCATACGGGCCCAACACCACCACCCAGGGGCCGGATCCTCTGCGGCCGCCCCCTCCCGCATCTCCCTTCCACCAGCACCGGCCATGCCGGACGACGCCGTCACCGCCGGCCAGCACCCCCGCAGAAGATCCCGGGGTGTCTGCGGCGATGGCGCAGTGGCCTTGACTGTTTAGATTTGCAGGAGCAAACAGTATCGATAACAGAGCATAAAAAGCCTTTTCTTTCCTGCAGGCCCGCCACCCTGCATCATCTCATCTCATCCCATCTTTTTTCCTTTTTTCTCCAGCTGATCCCCCTTCATTCCATTCTTTCCATGCCAATATCTTGCAGCAAAAAACCACACATCTTTCTTTGCCCCTTTTTTCATCTATTAATATCAGCAGCAGCGCATTTCTCTGCCAAGCTTTGTTTACAACACACGGGGGATAAAAAGACTACATGAAAGAAAGAAAAAGCAAAGTGTCAATCTTGAAAGAATGGAAGCCTGATTTTAAAAACAAACAAATAAAAACACCCACGCCGGTCTGGTCTCTAAAAAGCGGTGGCAATTTCTTTTTTTACTGCTACTATAACCCCCGCTCCACGCCTGAAGAATCTTTCTTCTGGGCCTGCGATTCCTTAAGGAATCCTGCTTCTGTGACACTGGACTGGAGCCTTGCAATGCGATGCTTAAAGCTGTCCCCTCACGTCCCATCCCACTGTAACCATGCCCAAGCCATCCCGTTATGTAATCTCTCTGCTTTGAACTTCAATTATCTTTAGACACCACACCAGCGCCAGTAAAAAAAAACTGCAGTGAAGTTTGTAATAAGTGATGCACTATACGTAGTTTGCAAGTAATTTGTAAACATGCAGTGGTGTTTAATAAGCATTGTAAAGAAAAGGGTAAGCAAGTCATGTCTGGGAAGGAAATGTTTCATTCCAATCTGAAATATACCCAACACAAAAGTGAAGAGAGAGAGAGAGAGAGGCTGAGTGTAGGGAGAGAAAGACTGAGTGTAGAGAGAGAGGGAGGGAGTAGAGGGGTCACTGTCAGTCCTGGCTTGGCCACTGGACCGGGCGCAGTATTAAAACGAGGGCAGGCAGGGCGTGCTCACCCCTTCCAACACCAACCACCCCCCAAGAAACCGGAAAGCGAGCGGCATGGCGACCCGCAGCGGAGCACGCCTCCCCGCCCCCTCCTCCTCCTCTCCCTCTCGCAGGCCATGACGCGCCACCGCCCTTGGCCTCCTCACCCCCATCATCCTCCTCCTCCCCATCCTCTTCGCGTAGCAGCACCAGCAGCGGCGACAGACAGCGGCGCCGGCAAGATGGCGAGGCTCTCCCCTGGGGCGGCGGCGCCGCAGGTGGACACGGGCAAGTACGTCCGCTACACGCCGGAGCAGGTGGAGGCGCTCGAGCGCGTCTACAACGAGTGCCCCAAGCCCAGCTCCCTCCGCCGCCAGCAGATCATCCGGGACTGCCCCATCCTCTGCAACATCGAGCCCAAGCAGATCAAGGTCTGGTTCCAGAACCGAAGGTCAGCACCCTCTCCCCCTCTCCCTCCCCGATCTGGGCCGCTCTAGGTTTTCGTCTGCCGCTGCCGGGAATGCGGGAAACCAGCTTCCTCTGCGTTCTGCAAGAGGGGCATTTTTTCTGGGGCGTGGATTTCAGCAATGCGACGAGCTCCTGTGATTTTCTCTCTCGCGGAAAGGGCCAAGCTTGGGGGAAATTTTGGGAGTGGCAGGTTATCTTCTGTATGGTTTATTTGGTGCCTTCTTTACTCTGTTCTTGGAGGTTCAAATGTGTCTCCATCAAATGCAAACAAACGCCTAAAATAAAGGACGGCCTCTGCCTGCTGCTAGCTCGCATCTGGTCTTTGTTTAGGCTCTATTTTTATCCGAGCATCTTCTCAAGATTTTTGACAAGCTCTCCGCGCTGATTTGGGCCCTGCGCCCCCACTGTTCTTTGCCATTTGTGGATTTCCTGGTCAAACAATCTCACATGTCTTCCGTTGGATTTATATGGGAAGATTTGGGCTGTGACTGTCACTCCCAAATCTGGGCTCTACTGTTTTGGTGCTGCAATGGGTTTCTCCAACAAATATTCCCTCGGGCATTTCTTGTTTCCTGTGCATCCTCTCGCCACTGTCTCGTGTGCCGGTGTTCTTGTTTACTGTGCTATCTTATTTTAACTTCATCTCTTATGTTACTTTATTGTTGAATCTTTAGTGGATGGGTACATGTAGGGCAACATCTTTTTCCTGTGCTTGGTAAATCTGTGTAAGAACATGAAGAAGAACATCACTTCTTGGCAGTAGTAGTTTGCTAGTATCATACAGTACCCATGAAGGGGAAACATGGCCCAAGAATCTTCTACCCATTACAAGATGTTGAAATCTGGTGTGGACTTTCGCAGATGCAGGCACACACACACACACATCACTGTCAATTAGGCAATGATTCACACATATCTGTTCCATTTGCATAGTAGTATTAACCATTTGTCTCTTTTGCAAAGGGCTTTTTGTGCCTTGTTCCTGTTTGATTTGATGAGGCACACTTTATGACATAAGGGGGGCACATTGCAGGATCTTGCCTTTGCCTAATAACAAGAATATCATTGTGTTAGAGGCCACCCGCTATCCTTTCAGCACTAGTTTTATCCAGGTGCGCGTGCCACCGAACTGAATCGTGTGGCTTTTTCTTGTGATAGGTGCCGGGAGAAGCAGCGCAAGGAGTCCTCCCGCATGCAGACGGTGAACCGGAAGCTGACCGCGATGAACAAGCTGCTCATGGAGGAGAATGACCGGCTGCAGAAGCAGGTGTCGCGTCTCGTCTACGAGAACGTGTCGGCCAAGAGCCTCAAGACTAAGATCCACAATGTGAGCTCACACTGCCCTTTAAAATGCTATGTGTGCTTGTGTACTTGATGTGGTTTCATGCTGTGTTGCTGATTCAGAGGATTCAGTGGCTATTGCCTTTCTTGTTTCACCTGTGGTGACATTTTCTTGCAATCCCTGCAGGCTTCTGCGGCCACCACGGACACGAGCTGCGAGTCTGTGGTGACGAGTGGTCAGCAGCAAGCCCTAGCAGCACCGCGTCCGCAGAGGGATGCAAACAACCCAGCTGGGTAAGTGCAATGCCGAGTCTCATTTCTTAGGTAAATGGGGTTTGGTCGAGGCATGTCTTGCTGAGATGCTGTTTGTCTTGTGCAGTCTTCTCGCAATCGCTGAGGAGACCTTGACAGCGTTCATGTCCAAGGCGACCGGAACCGCTGTCGAATGGGTGCAAATGATGGGAATGAAGGTAATGCCTTCATTGTACATGATGATAGCAGTGCACGTTGTGCTGGCTTTCTACCAAGTTTGTTCTAACCGCTCTAAACTGGAACTTGGCTGCAGCCTGGTCCGGATTCCATTGGAATCATCGCTGTTTCGCACAATTGTATTGGCGTAGCAGCCCGAGCTTGCGGTCTTGTGAGCCTTGAGCCCACAAAGGTATGATGTTGCTCATTGACATTGCTTTTATTTATTTTCTTTCTGCAGTTACTAGGCAGCTCCTAACAAGCTTCGTTTTTAGGTTGCGGAGATCCTCAAGGATCGTCCATCTTGGTATCGCGACTGTCGTTGCGTTGATATCCTCCATGTCTTCCCTACGGGTAATGGTGGAACTATCGAGTTAATCTACATGCAGGTGTGTATCTGCTCACAATTAAGTTACAGTTTCATATGTTTGTTGCTTTACTAGTGGATCTATTGGTTGTTGGTGATGATCATTGCCATTTCAATTTCTTAGACTTATGCGCCGACGACTTTGGCGGCTCCACGCGATTTCTGGACGCTCCGCTACACCTGCGGCCTTGAAGATGGCAGTCTTGTGGTATTAAACTGATCTTTAATTGCTTGTTATGATCTTACCAAACAGTATACATGTCTCCTGTCGCTGTTGATTGTTGTTGGTCTTTGTCATGTTCTGATTGGGCTCAATCTGTTTGGATGAACATTATTACTGTGACTTATAACTCTGGTGTAATGATTCTGTTTGTGATGGTGCTTTTGCTGCCATTTCTTCACAATTGCAGTAAGTACCCCACAGTGTTGCTTATAGTGTGATGCTGTTGTTCTGCAGATCTGTGAAAGGTCATTGACCCAGTCCACGGGTGGTCCATCTGGGCCTAACACTCCTGGTTTTATTAGAGCCGAGGTGCTCCCTAGTGGTTATCTGATTCGACCGTGCGAGGGAGGTGGCTCCATGATCCACATTGTGGATCATGTTGATTTGGATGTAAGTGACAACAAAGGCTTTCATATCAGTGAGTGTCACACTTGAGTACTGTTGCAAGAAATCCATCTTATAAATTCTATGTATCTATAGGCTTGGAGTGTGCCTGAAGTCCTTAGACCGCTCTATGAATCTCCAAAGATCGTTGCACAGAAGATGACTATTGCGGTATGTGTGCCATTCCATTTGGTTGTTGCCCCCCATTCGTTGGCCTTCTGTAGCAAAGCTGAATTTGTTAGTTTATCGATTCACGAGTGACATGTCAGGCAAATCATTTTCTCTTCATGCTAATGGCTCTTTACGTGCAGGCACTGCGACACATCAGGCAAATCGCGCATGAATCAAGTGGTGAAATCCCCTACGGTGCTGGACGCCAGCCTGCAGTTCTCAGAACCTTCAGCCAAAGGCTCAGCAGGTCAGTAACATTAGAATGGCCATGTGGTCTTCAAGGCATCTGCATTTGTCTACAATGTCTCTAAACTCGATACACTGACTTTGCAGAGGCTTCAACGATGCTGTGAGTGGATTTCCAGATGATGGTTGGTCTTTGTTGACGAGTGATGGTGCTGAGGATATTACCATCACAGTAAACTCATCACCAAACAAGCTTGTTGGATCCCACATCAGCCCTTCCCCGCTCTTTTCTGCTATCGGAGGTGGCATTTTGTGTGCAAAGGCATCAATGCTAGTGCAGGTATTTACTGATACCCTATTCAGTTTATTGATCCTCTTTTTACATGGACAATCTTTATGTTTGTTCGGTTGTTCCACATCACCAGATTTATTCCTCCTATCATACTTAACCAAGTGTACTTCTGGATAATGTAGGATGTCCCTCCTGCTTTACTTGTGCGATTTCTGAGGGAGCATCGCTCCGAATGGGCTGATCCTGGTGTTGATGCTTATTCTGCTGCCTCTTTGAGGGCCAGCCCGTACGCAGTTCCAGGTTTAAGAGCTGGTGGGTTCATGGGAAATCAGGTTATACTGCCACTCGCGCACACCCTGGAGCATGAAGAGGTAACGAGTCAATTCAGCCCTTTCTCAGTTCTCTCAGCATAATGGATTGCCAGTATCAGTGCATCAAGCTAGATTTTTTTTTATTTGCAGTTCCTTGAGGTCCTTAGGCTGGAAGGACATGGTTTTAGCCACGACGAGGTGCTTCTTGCACGAGATATGTACCTTCTGCAGGTATGGTGTTTTCCTGTCTGTTTCGTTAGGATGTTCTATATAGTTGCCAGTGTCCTGATGGTATGATGTTATTTTGGTACCCCCCAGCTTTGCAGCGGTGTTGATGAGAATGCTTCAGGCGCTTGTGCGCAGCTTGTCTTTGCACCTATTGATGAATCTTTTGCTGATGATGCGCCGCTGCTACCCTCAGGCTTCCGTGTTATACCTCTGGACACAAAGACGGTTAGTACATTTGAAAAATGCTGCTATATATTCCTAAGGCTCATCTGGTTTTCGTTATGCCACAACTAAGTGCTAACTAGTTGATTATACCCTGGACTGCAGGATGTGCCATCTGCCACACGCACACTTGACCTTGCGTCTGCCCTTGAGGTTGGATCTGGTGGAGCTTTGCGCGGTTCAGGTGACTCCCCCGGTGGCTGCACGAGGTCGGTCTTGACCATTGCCTTCCAGTTCTCATTTGAGAACCACCTCCGAGAAAGCGTGGCAGCAATGGCGAGGCAGTATGTGAGGGCTGTTATGGCATCCGTGCAGAGGGTGGCCATGGCAATAGCTCCTTCTCGCCTCGGCTCACAGATCCAACTGAAGCACCCTCCGGGCTCCCCCGAGGCGCTTACCCTCGCTAGCTGGATTGGCAGGAGCTACAGGTAAAATAAAACCCTCTACTTGGGGTTGGCATGTTGCGGCCTTATCGCCTTATCCTGAAATCATGTATGCTTTTGTTGTTGCCCACTGTTTCTCAAGTTGTGAAAACTTGCAGGGCTCACACTGGAGAAGAGATCCGTTGGTTGGACACTGAAGAAGCGGATTCTCCCCTGAAGCTCCTGTGGAACCACAGCGACGCCATACTCTGCTGCTCTCTGAAGGTGATTTTCTCAGTCAGTTGTTTTGCCTGTGCTGCTACTCCAAAAAGGAATGAAAAAATTTCTTATCCTGAAACCCACCATCTAACCGTGCCAAGGGTGTCTTTTTTTGGCAGCCTGCTCCGATGTTCACCTTCGGCAACAACGCGGCCCTTGACATGCTGGAGACGACGCTGGTGAACCTGCAGGACATCTCGCTGGAGGCGATCCTGGACGACGAGGGGCGCAAGGCGCTGTGCGCCGAGTTCTCCAAGGTCATGCAGCAGGTAACTTCAACTGACCAGCAGCAATGCACCTCCGTTGGTTACATGAGTAGATGACTGAATGAGATGTTCCATTTGATGATGCAGGGTTTCGCGTACCTCCCCGGGGGCGTGTGCAAGTCGAGCATGGGGCGGCAGGCGTCATACGAGCAGGCGGTGGCGTGGAAGGTGGTGGGTGATGACGTGGCGGGCGCGCCGCACTGCCTTGCCTTCATGTTCGTCAACTGGACCTTCCTGTGACCGCCTCGCCCATCTGCTTGATCAAAAGACCTGAAAACTGCCGTTCGTTTTGTATGGTTCAGTTATCTATCTATGTAACCATCCTATCTATGGACCTATGGTTTGCATGTTTGTTGCCGTGAACCGAAACATAGTTGGCATTCCTTCCTGATCGACAAGAAAGACCTATGTATGTGTGTGTGTAACTGTCAGTCAGTCAGTGTGTGTGATGAACCGAACAGTGGCTTGCGGTTCTTGTAACTTGCTTTGCGTACCCTACCCACCCCTGTGCCCTGTGTGGCTTGCTTGTGTCAGGTCAGGGTTCCCTTGACGTCATGCCCTCTGCCAGTCAAAGGAACTTTCACCTGGCTAGCATTTTGCTAGGATAGTTTTGCTTGTAGGTGAGCATTAAATATGCATAGCTCAGAGTGCATATTGATATGATGGTTCGTTCGCTCTGTGCAATGACCAAGTTCGAACTAACCCCATGAATCGGAATCGGTACCCCTCACTTCCTTGCTCCTCGCTCTCTGCTTCTCCCTCTCCGTTGTTCGTCGCCACCACCGCCGCCGCCCCTGGCACATCTCCAACCGCTGACGATGCCTCGCGATGATGTCCTAGAGTGATGGGGATAGCAGCAAGAGTTCCTTCCATTACCTTAGCCCTGCTTCCGACGATGGCATGTATGTCAGTTGAACTAGGGTTAGGGTTAGGATTCGGGGATTTCTTTGTTGATTTTGTTCTGATCACTTTCACAATTTATGTCTTTCCTTTGCACATGCAGCTCCCTGCTACCACGGAGGACTCCGATTTCGCGGGAATTGAAACTCACATTGATGTGTTCTGCCACGGGCATGGGAAGGCAGCAGAGAGGCATGTTGCTTTCGAGGGAACCCCTACTGGCAGGAGGTTCCTTGCCTGTCCCGAGAAGGTACTGATGCTTTTTGTGGCACTGATTTTGTCAGTAGTTAGTGCTTTGGTAGTTAATTGTTTATATGTTAGTGACCACTAGTGCTTTGGATATGGTGTGATTTGTTTATATGTAGTTCGTTCTTTACTAGTGATATGGTTGTGGCTGCCTCAAGTGCATAGGGTTGTGGCACTGATTTATAGTTGTTAATTTAGAGCTCATATATGATTGTCTTATAGGAGGATAAAAACTATGGTCTGGTTGAATGGATTGATTCATCTTGGTCGACTACAATAAAGAATGCATTGGCCAAGTTGTGGGACATGTATGAAGATTGAAAGAAAAACAGGATTGAGGACAATCTGATGAACTCATTTGCTATTCACACACTGAAAGAAAAACAGGTTGGTTGAAGATGTCAATGGCCTCTTGGATGCCCAGGAGCAGAGGGTTCATATGGCAAGGAAAACTGATGAAATCAAACTGCAGGAGAAGTATGACTTGCTGAAGAACCTGACAGTTTCTCAAGCCACTGTCGTTAGGAACATGAAGTTGAAACTTGATGAAGAGAAGAGCAAGTTGCAGATCCAGATCAGTGAGCTTGAAAAGGTGGTGGAACAGAGCAAGGTCAAGCTGAATGGTATCAATGCATCTTAGATGAATGAGCATCTAATATGCTACTTCTTAGTTATGCTCAAGTTAGGCTGATGTAATATGGCACTTATTAGTGCTATCATCATGGTTATGTAATGGTATTGTATGGATCTCCCAAATATGCTACCTATTAGTTATGTAATGGTATTGTATCGATCTCCCAAATATGCTCAGTGTACTCTGAATGTGATGAAGATGGTTCTTGATATGCTAATGTAGATTGGACAACAAGATATATAGTTCAACATCATACATAGTTCAACGGCATACACAGTTCAACATCTTACATAATTCATCATCACTCAGAGCCAACAAAGGCACTAACAACATAAATAGTTCAACAACACTCACAGCCAACAAAGGCAGCACCAACTAGTTACCAGATGTATATAGATATTCTTTCATCTTGTAGGAAACAGTTCTATTTCTTCTAGTTTGTCTTGGAGACTGAAATATTCCCCTCCTTGGAGGAGCACTAGGAGCAGGGGTAGCATTCTTCCTTGGAGACCTCCTTGGAGGAGCACTAGGTGCAGTAGCTGCAGGTGCAGCAATAATAGCTTTCTTCCTTGGAGGAGCACTAGGTGTAGCAGCAGCAGGTGCATCAGAAGAAGGTGCAGCAGCAGTAGCTTTCTTCCTGGGAGGAGCAGCAGCAGTAGGTGTGGTTGATTGCCTCTTCTTTGTTGGTGCAGTAGTTGTAGATGAAATTGTGTTTGATCTCCTTGGATGCTGAAAGGATCGATATGGTTGACTAGAGGGGGGGGGTCAATAGGCAACTACCAATTTTTAGTTTTTCTTAACAAGTTAGGGTTAGCAACATAAAGGTTCTCTAAAATAATAACTAGGTGAGCAACCTATATGATGCTACCAACTATAACCGCTAAAACAAGTCAGAAATACTCTACAACAATAACATACATAATGTAAAGGTAAGAGATAACCACAAGTGGAACCGATGAAGACGAGGATGTGTTACCGAAGTTCCTTCCCTTTGACAGGAAGTACGTCTCCGTTGAAGCGGTGTGGAGGCACAATGCTCCCCAATAAGCCGCTAGGGCCACCGTATTCTCCTCACGCCCTCACACAATGCAAGGTGCCATGATTCCACTATAGGTGCCCTTGAAGGCGGCGACCGAACCTTTACAAGCAAGGTTGGGGCTATCTCCACACAAAGCTTGGAGGCTCCCAACAAGACCACAGAGCTTCACCATAATCAATGTGGCTCCGAGGTGACCTCAACTGTCTAGGGTGCTCAAACACCCAAGAGTAACAAGATCCGCAAGGGATTAGTGGGGGGAATCAATTTTCTCTTGGTGGAAGTGTAGATCTTGGCCTTCTCAACCAATCCCTAGGAAATCAACAAGTTTGATTGGTTAGGGAGAGAGATCGGGCACATATGAGCTTAGGGAGCAACAATGGAGTCTTGGAGGATCAAAGGTAGGGTTTGTGAGGTAGGTGAACCCTTTATATAGTGGGGGAACAAGTCCAACCGTTACCCCCACTGTCAGCACGCCCCTGGCGATACTACCGCTTGGGGGCAGCGGTACTACCGCTGTCCCTAGCGGTACTACCGCAAGCCCCAGCGGTACTACCTCTTGTTCTTTCTCATCCTCTCCCCCTTTCATTCTTGGATCTCGGGGCGAGATCCTCTTGTAGCGTAGGACAGTTGTGACAGTCCGATGCCGACGTTCCAGAAGATTCCCTTTCCTTTCCGTTTTCGTCGTGTGCCTGTTTTATTTGTCGCATCAGCATCGCATCATGCGCATCATCTGCATTGCATCGGCATCTCCGTTGCCGCTAGTTTTCAAAAAAAACTTGCATTCGTTAGTAGTTGCCGGTTCTCGTCGTTGTCCGTTCTGAGTCCAACCGCACACGCACGTGCCCGCGGCATCGTCAAACCCTGTTTTTAAAAGTGAGCGTAAAACTTTCTCTGATTGGGGTGAGATTTGACGTGCGGTGTTATTTTAATATAGCTAGGCCGCCTGTCGAATTTCGTCGCGATCGGAGTCCGTCTGGTACCTGAACGGTCGACCGTAGCGGCACCGTATTCGGTCTACCCTCGGACGTTTGTCGGTGTTTTAAAACACGTGTCACAGACGCACCCCTTCCCTCTCATCTTAGCCTAAGCATCTCTACACAGCCACCTAACCACACTCCGCGACAGAAGCCATCCGTTTTCGATCGTGCGGTCGAAATCGGCCCAGAAAACCCCTAACCCTAGCCCCCTTTCCTATTTAAACACCCCATCCTTTAATTTAGACAGCAAGCCCCTCTTCCACCTCATTTTCCGTGCGAAGCAGTGTGCAGCCTCCACCCCATCGCCCCTGTCTCCCTCCTCCAGCCGTCGGCCCGCGGAGCCCGCATTGGGCCCGCCCGAGCCCATCTGGGCCCAAGCTCCCCGCCACCAGCACGGACCGAGCTCCCGTGCCCGTCCCCGACCGGCCCCGCCACCTGCCCGGTGCCTCGCCGCCAGCATCCGGCCCCGTCGCCTACCCGGTGCCTCGCCGCCAGCGTCCGCCCTCGCCCGCCCCTGTACCTGCCAGCCATGGCCGAGCTGCTCGGGCCGCCGCTGCCTGCCATCGCCTCGCCCCGCTGCCGTGTGTTTCCCTCGTCGCAGCCCGTCGGCGGCCAGATCCGCGAGGCGGCGCCGCCCTCCGGCCACCCGTCGTCGTTGGGGACCGCCCTGTAGTCGGAGCTGTCATCGGAACCTCGCCGCCGCTGGGGGCTCCTGCGAAGGAGGACGACGGGGTCTGTTCCAGAGCCTCCCGATGGCTCCCTGGCCCGTGCCTCCTCGTGGGCCGCCTCCCTGTCCCGCTCCTGGGCCTCCCCGATGGCTCCCTGGCCCAGGAACGCCGCCGACCAGGCCTCGGTCCCCTCCTCAACCAACCCGGGCCGACCCAAGGTGAGAACACCACCAGACCCCTCTATTTTACGCCCGCGCATGTCTTAGCAAATGCGCCACATGATTCGGCCCAGTAGTTGTCTTAGGATTTAATCCGGTTTTATTATTTCAGGCTTAATAGATATTTAAAACGTCTGTATCTTTCAATCCGTAAGTCGGAACGAAGCGTGTAATATATGGTTTTCGCGTAGTTTACGCTTAGATTACGTTTGTGCACCTTGCGTATTTGTTCGATTTAGTTTAGCGTGCCAAATGCATTGTTTACCGTGCTGTTTATATAGGATAGACGCCGTATTTATTTTTCGCGCTAGACCGTATTGCCCGAATGCCGTTTTAGAAATGCCCATGTTTTAGGGACCATTTTTCCATGCATTTTAGAGCGGTCATTTGTATTTTTGCGTGTAGGGAATTGCCTCTAGTTTATTTTCCCGCATATAGGTTATTTTCTCGCATTTAATTGTCGCGATATTTTAGTGTTGCAACCCCACATGTTTTATATGCTTTCGGGTAGAAAAATCCTTGTGATTTTTCTGTGCATTTAGTTTTAGCTTTTGAGTAAGTTAGTTCGCGAGATATTTTGCCATGTTGCCCTTTTGTTTGATTCGTAGGATTTAATCCGTTCTTCGTTTGACGGAGTTGTCAACTAGGGAGTTCTTCTTGGGTGTTTAGTCTAGCCCCTGGTATTTTTGGTTGCAATAGAAATGCATGTTTAGGTGTGGTTTGATTGCTCTCAAGTTGCTGAAAATAGTGCTGATTTGGAGGAGCTGAAATATTTCTAAGTCTGGAATCTGTTATATTTTGTTGCTGTCTTGTCCAGCTTGCATCTTGTGATATGTAGCTCTTTTGAGGTTGGTACAATGGAGTTAGTTGTACCCCTTGTGTTTCTCTAGCATGCTGTAAAGTTTCATGCCATTTGGAGCCCTTTAGCTTATGGTTTTGCTGCTGTCAATATGCCTTCAGGCTGAAAACTGCACTTTCATGAGGTGTAATTTTCACTAAGTCCGAAATTGTGTGTGAGATGCCATTTTGTGTCTTCTTTTCCTAGTGCTCCTTGCTACCATGGTAGTTGTTGTTAGTTGTTTGTAGTAGTGATTCTTGCCCTCTTCCGTGTCATGCCTTGCTTGAGCAATCGGAGTTGTGTAGCCGTAGTTGTGGGGCGTAGAAAATGCTATGTGGCTGATTTTGGCAGATTGTAGTGTTTTCTCGTTTTGCTCGTAGATGTGGATCCGTAGCTCTGTTGTGATCGTGTCCTACATGAAACTTGCTTAGAATCTCGTGTAGTTTCATTTTCTCTTGCTGTTTGTGTGTTTTGAAGTGCTCGTGACCGTCGTTGCACACATATTGCATTCATGCCATCATATCTTGCGGTGCTTGTATCTTTTGATCCGTAGCTCCGTGGAGATGTTCTTTATGTGTAGGTTGCTTGAAATGACACGTAGAATCACGTGAACCTATTTGTTTAGCTGTTAAACAACTAATTAAACGCGTTAATTCAGATCTGGACAAAATTGTAAATTAACATGTGAGGTTGTCTCGGAGGTGCTATATGTCATTTCCGACCTCATTTAAAATGCCTAGATAGGTAGATTAATTATGCTTCACCTCTTGCCATGTTTAATCACATTTAATATGGCCGTGTATCTAATCGGGATAGAACTAAATAATTAACGTGGAGTTTCGTCAATATGCAACTCGTTGCATATTGAAATTCACTTAATGTGTAGTGTTTGATTGTGTGAATTGTCATGTCGTGACTTGCATGTATTCAGCTGCTCATGCATCATTTGTGTTGTGCATCGTGTGTTGAATATCGTGTGTTGATGCTTGTTTCCGGTTTTCCCCGTCTCGATAGAGTTCCGCAGCGTGCCGGATTGTGAGGACCCGTTCGACTACGTCGGTTCGTCTGCTTCACGGAGGCATTCTTCTTCTAAGCGGGATCTCAGGCAAGATGATCATTTCCCTAGATACCATTACTATCATTGCCATGCTAGTTTACCGTTTCTGTCGATTATGTCTCGTTGCCTACCACATGTTAAATACCAGCCTCTTCAACAATGCCATGTTACCCTTCAACCTGTTCGACCTAGCAAACCACTGATTGGCTATGTTATTGCTTGCTTAACCCTGTTGATAGCGTTGCTAGTTGCAGGTGCAGATGCTTCCATGTGAAAACATGGGTTCCTTGTTATATCACCATATTAATGCTATTTAATTTAATGGACCTATATACTTGGTAAAAGGTGGAAGGCTCGGCCTTTCTAGCCTGGTGTTTTGTTCCACCTTTGCCCCCTTAGTTTCCGGCTACCGGTGTTATGTTCCATAATTGAGCGCTCCTAACACGATCGGGGTTGTTATGGGGACCCCCTTGATAATTCGTTTTAGATTAAAGCTTGTCTAGCAAGGCCCAACATTGGTACTACATTTGCCTAATCACCTAATAAAATTGCATAGGGACCCGCCGGCACCCGCGGACTATTTTAATCAACCCCCGGGCCAGTGCTCCTCATGAGTGTTGGTCCAAAACAGAGCAGCTTATTAACGCTACCCGGGGCAACTCGGCGTTTGGCGTGGTAACCATCGCTCATCTGTCGTGTCCTCAGAACGAGGTACGCGACTCCTATCGGGATCGTCGACACGTCGGGCGGCCTTGCTGGATTAGTTTTACCTTTAACAGAATATCTTGTGCATCGGGATTCCGGTGATGCTTTGGGTAATCTCAGAGTTGAGGTTTTCCACTAGGGAATCCGACGAGATCGCGAGCTTCGTGATTGAGGATTTCTATGCGGCTTGTGGTAATTTGTGATGGACTAGTTGGAGCACCCCTGCAGGGTTAAATCTTTTCGGAAAGCCGTGCCCGCGGTTATGTGGCAACGTGGAAACTTTGTTTAACACTGGTTCTAGATAACTTGAAGTTAACTTAATTAAAACATGCCAACTGTGTGCGTAACCGTGACTGTCTCTTTCGTGAGTCCCTTCTCCGATCGAGGACACGGTGGGGTTATGTCTGACGTAGGTAGGTGTTCAGGATCATTCATTTGATCAACCGTAGTTCACGTCCGTTATGCGTAGATCTTCCCCCTCTTACTTCTTGTACTCGTAAGTTTAGCCACCAAATATGTGCTTAGCCGTCGCTGCAACCTCACGACTTAACCATACCTCACCCATTAAGCTTTGCTAGTCTTGATACCTTTGGAAATGAGATTGTTGAGTCCCCTATGGCTCACAGATTACTACAACACCAGTTGCAGGTACAGGTAAAGGCTACTTGACACGAGCGCGTTGATTGTTCATTTGGAGTTGCTTCTTCTTCTTCATCATCATCGATCTAGGATGCGTTCCAGGCCGGTAGCCTGGGATAGCAAGGATGGACGTCGTTCTTACTTTTCTCGTTTGTTTTCGTCCGTAGTCGGACCCTGCTCTTACTCTTGATGATTATGTAATGTACTGATGTGACTCTGATGTAGCATGTGGCGAGTGTAAGCCAATTCTTTATATTTATCTCTTCTTCTCAGTACATGTACTTGTAACGATATCCATTCTTGCGACATGACGAGATGCGCTTCTATACCTGACGAGGCCCTCGTGCCAAATTGAGGATAGGGTCGCATCTTGGGCGTGACATGGAACCTGGACTTGGGCAAGCTCGTGGCGCAACGCGATAGCTCAGAGGGGAGCTGCAGGCCGTGGAGGAGCAGGTGCACGTGAGGACCATCGACATTGCCTCGTACGCCGCCTGGGATGAGCTCAACTTGGAGCGGGGTGAAGACGACAACGTGGTCCCTGAGGATCTGCACGGCCTTCAGCCCTATGACGCCGAAGGCAGCTCCGACCAGGCGGCCCGTGAGGTGGAAGACGCCTCCTCCAACGGCGAGGCATATGCCGACTCCGCTAAGGACGGAATCGGAAGCTCTCACGGAGGAGACGATGCCACCGCCTCGGGAGCAACCGGTGATGGTGAAGACACCACTTCAAGAGCAGCAGCCGGGGCCACGGACGAGGCAGCCACTGTTGGAATTATGCCCTAGAGGCAATAATAAATATAGTTATTATTATAATTCCTGTATCAAGATAATCGTTTATTATCCATGCTATAATTGTATTGAATGAAGACTCATTTACATGTGTGGATACATAGACAAAACACTGTCCCTAGCAAGCCTCTAGTTGGCTAGCCAGTTGATCAAAGATAGTCAGTGTCTTCTGATTATGAACAAGGTGTTGTTGCTTGATAACTGGATCACGTCATTAGGAGAATCACGCGATGGACTAGACCCAAACTAATAGACGTAGCATGTTCATCGTGTCATTTTGTTGCTACTGTTTTTCTGCGTGTCAAGTATTTGTTCCTATGACCATGAGATCATATAACTCACTAACACCGGAGGAATACTTTGTGTGTATCAAACGTCGCAACGTAACTGGGTGACTATAAAGATGCTCTACAGGTATCTCCGAAGGTGTTCGTTGAGTTAGTATGGATCAAGACTGGGATTTTTCACTCCGTGTGACGGAGAGGTATCTCGGGGCCCACTCGGTAATACAACATCACATACAAGCCTTGCAAGCAATGTGACTTAGTGTAAGTTGCGGGATCTTGTATTACGGAACGAGTAAAGAGACTTGTCGGTAAACGAGATTGAAATAGGTATGCGGATACTGACGATCGAATCTCGGGCAAGTAACATACCGAAGGACAAAGGGAATGACATACGGGATTATATGAATCCTTGGCACTGAGGTTCAAACGATAAGATCTTCGTAGAATATGTAGGATCCAATATGGGCATCCAGGTCCCGCTATTGGATATTGACCGAGGAGTCTCTCGGGTCATGTCTACATAGTTCTCGAACCCGCAGGGTCTGCACACTTAAGGTTCGACGTTGTTTTATGCGTATTTGAGTTATATGGTTTGTTACCGAATGTTGTTCGGAGTCCCGGATGAGATCACGGACGTCACGAGGGTTTCCGGAATGGTCCGGAAATGAAGATTGATATATAGGATGACCTCATTTGATTACCGGAAGGTTTTCGGAGTTACGAGGAATGACGAATGGGTTCCGGGAGTTCACCGAGGGGGGGGGGGCAACCCACCCCGAGGAAGCCCATAGGCCTTGGGGGTGGCACACCAGCCCTTAGTGGGCTGGTGGGACAGCCCAAGAAGGCCCTATGCGCCATAGGAAGAAAATCAAAGAGAAAATAAAAAAAAGGAGGAGGTGGGAAAGGGAAGAAGGACTCCACCTTCCAAACCAAGTTGGATTCGGATTGGAAGGGGAGACCTTCCCCCCTTGGCTCGGCCGAAACCCTTAGGGGTCCTTGGACCCCAAGGCAAGGCTCCCCCTCTCCCCCCTATACATACGGAGGTTTTAGGGCTGATTTGAGACGACTTTTCCGCGGCAGCCCGACCACATACCTCCACGGTTTTTCCTCTAGATCGCGTTTTTGCGGAGCTCGGGCGGGGCCCTGCTGAGAAAAGATCATCACCAACCTCCGGAGCGCCGTCACGCTGCCGGAGAACTCTTCTACCTCTCTGTATCTCTTGCTGGATCAAGAAGGCCGAGATCATCGTCGAGATGTACGTGTGTTGAATGCGGAGGTGCCGTCTGTTCGGCACTAGATCATGGGACTGATCGCGGGACGGTTCGTGGGGCGGATCGAGGGACGTGAGGACGTTCCACTACATCAACCGCGTTCACTAACGCTTCTGTTGTACGGTCTACAAGGGTACGTAGATCACACATCCCCTCTCGTAGATGGACATCACCATGATAGGTCTTTGTGCGCGTAGGAAAATTTTGTTTCCCATGCGACGTTCCCCAACAGTGGCATCATGAGCTAGGTTCATGCGTAGATGTCTTCTTGAGTAGAACACAAAATTTTTTGTGGGCGGTGATGTGCGTTTTGCTTCCCTCCTTAGTCTTTTCTTGATTCTGCGGTATTGTTGGATTGAAGCGGCTTGGACCGACATTACTCGTACGCTTACGAGAGACTGGTTTCATCGCTACGAGTAACCCCGTTGCTCAAAGATGACTGGCAAGTGTCAGTTTCTCCAACTTTAGTTGAATCGGATTTGACGGAGGAGGTCCTTGGATGAGGTTAAATAGCAACTCATATATCTCCGTTGTGGTGTTTGCGTAAGTAAGATGCGATCCTACTATATACCCATGGTCGCCACGTAAAACATGCAACAACAAAATTAGAGGACGTCTAACTTGTTTTTGCAGGGTATGCTTGTGATGTGATATGGCCAACGATGTGATGTGACATATTGGATGTATGAGATGATCATGTTGTAATAGATAATATCGACTTGCACGTCGATGGTACGGCAACCGGCAGGAGCCATAGGGTTGTCTTTATACTAATGTTTGTGCTTGCAGATGCGTTTACTATTTTTCTAGGATGTAGCTTTAGTAGTAATAGATGAGTAGCACGACAACCCCGATGGCGACACGTTGATGGAGATCATGGTGTGGTGCCGGTAACAAGAAGATCGTGCCGGTGCTTTGGTGATGGAGATCAAGGAGCACAAGATGATGGCCATATCATGTCACTTATGAATTGCATGTGATGTTAATCCTTTTATGCACCTTATTTTGCTTAGAACGACGGTAGCATTATGAGGTGATCTCTCACTAAAATTTCAAGACGAAATTGTGTTCTCCCCGACTGTGCACCGTTGCTACAGTTCGTCGTTTCGAGACACCACGTGATGATCGGGTGTGATAGACTCAACGTTCACATACAACGGGTGCAAAACAGTTGCGCACGCGGAACACTCGGGTTAAGCTTGACGAGCCTAGCATGTGCAGACATGGCCTCGGAACACATGAGACCGAAAGGTCGATCATGAATCATATAGATGATATGATTATCATAGGGATGCTTACCACTGAAACTATACTCAACTCACGTGATGATCGGACTTGAGCTAGTGTAAGTGGATCATGAACCACTCAAATGACTAGAGAGATGTACTTTTTGAGTGGGAGTTTAGCGAATAATTTGATTAAGTTAAACTCTAATTATCTTGAACATAGTCTAAGTCCACTTTGAATATATTTGTGTTGTAGATCATGGCTCACGCGACAGTCCCCTGAATTTTAATACGTTCCTAGAGAAAGCTAAGTTGAAAGATGATGGAAGCAACTTTGTAGACTGGGCTCGCAATCTTAAGCTAATCTTACAAGCTGGGAAGAAGGATTATGTCCTTAATGCTGCGCTAGGAGATGAACCACCCGCTACGGCTGATCAGGATGTTAAGAACGTTTGGTTAGCACGTAAGGAGGACTACTCAGTAGTTCAATGTGCAGTCTTGTATGGCTTAGAACCGGGACTTCAATGTCGCTTTGAGCGTCATGGAGCATTTGAGATGTTTCAGGAGTTGAAGTTTATCTTTCAGAAGAACGCCCGGATCGAGAGGTATGAGACCTCCGATAAATTCTATGCTTGCAAGATGGAGGAGAACTCGTCTGTCAGTGAACATGTGCTCAAAATGTCTGGGTACTCAAACCGTCTAGCTGAGCTGGGGATTGAACTCCCGCAAGAGGCTATCACTGACAGAATCCTTCAATCACTGCCGCCAAGCTATAAAGGCTTTGTGTTGAACCACAACATGCAAGGGATGAACAAGTCACCCGGCGAGTTGTTCAGCATACCGAAGGACAAAGGGAATGACATACCGAAGGACGAATGGGTTCCGGGAGTTCACCGGGGGGTGGGGGGCAAGCCACCCCGGGGAAGCCCATAGGCCTTGGGGGTGGCACACCAGCCCTTAGTGGGCTGGTGGGACAGCCCAAGAAGGCCCTATGCGCCATAGGAAGAAAATCAAAGAGAAAAAAAAGGAGGAGGTGGGAAAGGGAAGAAGGACTCCACCTTCCAAACCAAGTTGGATTCGGTTTGGAAAGGGAGACCTTCCCCCCTTGGCTCGGCCCAAACCCTTAGGGGTCCTTGGACCCCAAGGCAAGGCTCCCCCTCTTCCCCCTATATATACGGAGGTTTTAGGGCTGATTTGAGACGACTTTTCCACGGCAGCCCGACCACATACCTCCACGGTTTTTCCTCTAGATCGCGTTTTTGCGGAGCTCGGGCGGACCCCTACTGAGACAAGATCATCACCAACCTCCGGAGCGCCATCACGCTGCCGGAGAACTCTTCTACCTCTCCGTCTCTCTTGTTGGATCAAGAAGGCCGAGATCATCGTCGAGCTGTACGTGTGCTGAACGCGGAGGTGCCGTCCGTTCGGCACTAGATCGTGGGACTGATCGCGGGACGGTTCGCGGGGCGGATCGAGGGACGTGAGGACGTTCCACTACATCAACCGCGTTCACTAACGCTTCTGTTGTACGGTCTACAAGGGTATGTAGATCACAAATCCCCTCTCGTAGATGGACATCACCATGATAGGTCTTCGTGCGCGTAGGAAAATTTTGTTTCCCATGCAACGTTCCCCAACAGCCGCCCCTTAGCCGGTCTTGTTTTTTTTGGTTGTTTGCAATGAATTGTCAGTCCAACAATTCCACCCACTGGGGGGTGAGTAATGAACTTCGGCCGTGAGCCAATGCTTTTGAATGTATGAATTCTGCATTATATTCATAATGCCATGCGTGCTGCTTTATGTTTTCATCTTTTGATTCCTGCTTGACTTCTTTTTCTCCAACCCTTCACTCCCTCTAGCGTCTACCCCGCCAACCCGACAGCCGGGAGCCGGTTTGTGACTGGGTCGAGGCTTCTGCCTTTGGGAATATTGGACTTAGATATTTCGAAGCCATCAAGACTTAAAGACTCAAACACAAACCAACAGAGGCCGCTAGAATAAGATCGTAAAGAGATCGAGCCAACCCGAGCCGGCAACCTTTTTGTAGTCGAACTTTATGTGCATCCGTCCTTACCTGGCGTCGCCTCGCTAGCCGGACAGCCGGGAGCCGGTCTGTAGCTGTTACGAGACGACCAGGGATTGATCCGGCGTGCACTATGTGTTCTTCTACAAGTTAAGGAAGTCGTTCGGGCGGCTAGCAATCCCCCTAGCCCATCTGAGCCGGACCAAGGGACTCACAAAATGAGTGAAAACTCTAGTCATGAATCTAAAAAGAAGCATATGTGCATGCTCTTTTCATTTCATTCATTAGAAATCCCGAAGAGGCAGAAAGATACATATGTGCATGCTCTTTCCGTGTTTGTTACTTGCCTTCTAGCAATAGAACGGGCGAAGCAACATCGCGTTCCATGGACGTTCCGTCTCCTGGCCGAAGTCGTCCCTCTTGCGCTTCCTTGGCTTCTCGGCATCGATCAGGTAGTATGCATTGTTATGCAATGCTCTGCTGATGATGAAGGGCCCCTCCCATGGGGATGAGAGCTTGTGCTGGTCGGATATTCGATGAATTCTTCTGAGCACCAAGTCCCCCTCTCTGAAAGAGAGGGGCTTGATCTTCTTGCTGTGGTAGTATCTCAGCTTCTGTTGATAGATTGCCGTCTGGCTCAAGGCTAGGTCCCGTGCCTCCTTGAGCAGATCGACACCGTTTTCTCTTGCCTCCTTCGCTTCTGTTTCTACGTATAGGGTGACCCGAGGCGATTCGAACTCGACATCCGTAGGGATGATAGCCTCGGACCCGTATACCAGAAAGAATGGGGTGAAGCCGGTTGATCGGTTGGGCGTGGTGTGGAGGCTCCACAGTACTGCCGGCAGCTCTTCGATCCAGCAGCCGGCTAACCTGACGAGTGGTGCCACCAGTCTTGGCTTGATGCCGGCCAGGATTAGTCCGTTGGCCATTTCCACCTGGCCATTGGACTGGGGGTGTGCCACTGATGCCAAGTAGAGCCGGATGCCTACCTTGGAGCAGTAGAGCGCCAAAGCACCCTTGGCGAAGTTGGTGCCGTTGTCAGTGGTGATGTTGTGGGGGACGCCGTATCGGACAGAGATGTTCGTGATGAACCTGACGGCCGTGGGGCTGTCAAGCTTCTTGATGGGTCTAGCCTTGATCCACTTGGTAAATTTATCGATGGCCACCAAGAGATGGGTCATGCCACCGCGAGCCGTCATTAATGGCCCCACCATGTCCAACCCCCAGACGGCGAAAGGCCATGACAAGGGGATGGTTTTGAGGGCAGAAGGCGGCATGTGGCTCTGCGCGCCAAAGCGTTGGCAGCCCTCGCACTTGTTGACCATGTCCACGGCCTCCTCGAGGGCCGTGGGCCAGTAGAATCCATGGAGGAATGCCTTGGCCACCAGGGTTCTAGAGGCGGCATGATGCCCGCGCTCCCCCTGGTGAATGTCTCTGAGGATCTCCTGTCCCTTTTCTGATTCGACGCAGCGCTGGAACACGCCAGTCACGCTACGCCGAACCAAGCTCGCGATTGATGATGGCGTAGGCTGCAGATCGACGCTGGATCTGCCTTGCCTCCGCCTCCTCTTGAGGAATTTCGCCGCGAAGAAGGAAGGCCAGGATGGGTTGAGCCCACGACGGAGCCGACACAAGGGTTGGCTCCGTCTCGACCTGAATGTCGGGGGCTTCTGCAGCCCCGGCGCTTGATGAAGCAGTTGCAGGCTCGAGACGCTCTGTCTCTGATGCCGTCGTGGCAGCCGGCTCGCCGTCTACCTTCATGACGTCCACCCACTAGGTGTCGAGACGACAGGATTCGAGGCTTAGCGGAGCTGGATTTGTTGTTGTAGCCGGCGAAGTAGTCGTAGCCAGCGGAGTGGTTGTAGCCGGTGCCACAATTGGAGTCCGCACAGCCAGTGCGGCCGGCACATGAGCTGTAGCCGGCGCAGCTGGCGTAGCCGACGACACTTGCACCGAGGGATCAGCCGGCAAGAAAATTGATGCCGACTCTGGAGACGGCTTGATGGATGGCTTATGCAGCTGTTCGAGGGGGACATCGGCTGGAATGGCTTGTCTTGTGGAGCCAATCTTGGCCAATGTATCGGCCGCCTCGTTGTCCGCCCTGGGAACATGGTGAAACTCGCAACCCTTGAAAGGGTCGCTGAGCTGCTGGATGAGGAAGCGGTAGCTCGCCATGTTGGCGTCCCTGGCGTCCCATTCACCAGAGACTTGCTGCACCACAAAGTCCAAGTCGCTGAAGCAGAGGAGCCGCCGGATGCCAATCTCCTTGGCAAGCCGGAGGCCGTGAGCGAGCGCTTCGTACTCGGGGACGTTGTTGGAGGCGGCGAAGTGAATCTGGAGAGCATACTTGAGCTGGTCTCCTTTCGGAGACGTCACGACGATGCCGGCTCCGAGACCAGTTCGCATCTTCGAGCCGTCGAAGTGCATCCGCTAATGAGTGGAATCCGGAGGCGGCGGCTCAAACTGGTTTTCAGCCCAGTCGACAAGTCGACCACCACCTAGGACTTGATGGCAATGCAAGGCTCATAGCGGATGTCGTGGTCACCCATGGAGATGGACCACTTGGCAATCGTGCCAGTCGCGTCACGGTTGCCCATGATTTCTGAAAGTGGAGCAGTGCTCACCACAGTGATGGCATGCTCTTGGAAGTATTGCTTCAACTTTTTCATGGCAAGGTAAACACCATAACACATTTTTTGGTAGTGGGGGTAGTTTTTCTTGGAGGCGGACAAGACCTCGCTGAGGTAGTAGATAGGGCGTTGCACTAACAGTACCTTGCCCTCCTCCTTGCGTTCAACTACCAGCACTACACTAACCACGTGAGTGGCGCTGCAATTTATATGAGAATGGGTTCCCTTTCAGCCGGCACTGCCAAGATTGGCAGGCTCGAGATGACCCGCTTGAGGTCACGGAAGGCTTCGTCCGCCTGGTCGTTCCACTCGAACTTCGTTGTCTTCTTCATGAGCTGATAGAGTGGAAGGGCCTTCTCGCCGAGTTGGCTGACGAACCGGCTAAGGGACGCCAGGCAGCCGACGAACTTCTGGATGTCTAGGATTCGAGTCGGCTTCACCATCCGCTCGATGGTGCCGATTTTCTCGGGGTTCACCTCGATGCCGCGAGCGGACACGAAGAACCAGCAATTTGGAAATTCTGATATATATGTGTGAGGCTGAATCTTTGTGGACAATTTGGAAAAACATGGTCGACTTCATTTAAAAGGTCGTGTTCACACAGTAGGAACTACATCTAAGCATGCGCAAGGCTTTAAGATAGCTATGAAACAACAGAGTTATGAAAAGAGAAGTTTACCTTCTGCCTATGAGAAATTATTGTGTAGTAGCCAAATTGTCCACTTTCTCCACCAAGTGCATCTTTGAGGTGTGTTAAGAACGAGGTCCAGTTATGTGTGTCCTCTTTATCAACAACTCCAAATGCTATAGGGTATATATTGTTGTTTTCATCCCTTCCAGTTGTAGCAAGAATTTTTTGTCATGTTGATAGCTTGATAAAACACCCATCTACCCCTATGAATGGCCTGCATCCATTTGAAAACCCTTCTTTGCAAGCATTAAGACGGAAGAACACACTACAGAACCTTGGGTTTTTGCTTGGGTGTTCTGGTATGTGCTTTGTGGTCACAATACATCTACTGCCTGGATTTGTATCCAACACAACCTGCAAATAGTCTCTGATCCTAGTGTATTGTCCTCTCTGATCTCCTTGGACAACCTTCACTACTTGTTTCCTAGCCCTGTAGGCCATATCGTTGAGATCTCTACTCCATATTTCTTCTTCAAATTCTAGATTATTGTGGCGATTGGTGTACCAATATCAATTCTGATCATGGCCTCACACTAATGTGCTACCCATTTTCCTATGACCTTGGTGTTCTCTGTTGCTGCTAGGCATGTGTGAAGAAAATTAGCCTTTCTTATGCAGAAAGTGCTCCCATTTGCAACATAGAAGATGCAATGTAGAAAGGGCATTTTACAGTAGTGCACACAACTATGATGATATCATTGCGGTTTCTATGGAACTCATAGTTCCTATTCTGACTTATGTGAAATGTCCGAAGTGCTCTCCTAAATTGGTAAACATCAAGGAATCAAAGCTTTCTATAAAACTGCTCCTCTCGATTCTCTCTTTATTCACTATACCACTTCCTTGGCAAAGATTCATATGCTCTTCTCTTTCTTCCACTCGGTAGGAAAAATTGTGCTTCCTCAGCACCATCATCATATTCTGAATTGAAATCACCTACATCTGGCTCCTCATCTGATGATAGCACCCACACATGCTCAAACCTTTGCTCCAAGCAGCATGTGACCTCTTGGTTGACCCTTTTCTATTTCTTCTTCTTCTTTGCTGCTTCCTCTGTTGGTTCATGTTGTTGCTCCTCTGGCTCTTCCTCAACCTGCTCCTCTTGCTCTTCCTCAACCTGCTCCATTTGCTCTTCTTCTTCATACATTTCATCCACATCCGTGCCTCCTTCAAAATGAAGGAGTGGGTCCTCTCTGTGCCTCCTCATCTCATTAAGCCTCTTAAGAAAGCCCTCATCTCCATCCAGATCTGAATCGTCTTCAGTTAAAAGAACTGGATTTTTTTGCCTAACCATTTGAACATGCTCAATTGCCTTCTTATGTTTCCTAAATTTGGCAATTTTTATTCTCCTCTTAAGCTCCATTAGTGTCTCCAGCTCATCCTTTTCATCCTGCTGCATAGCAGCATCCAAAGCTACACCCCTGTTTGTGCTTTGTTGTGTGGAGAAGAAGTACAGTGGCTCTGGCTTCTTATATTCCTTGCATTTTTCTCGTGATCTAAATAGAACACTAGAAGGATTGACTTCATAGACATGTTTCTCTCCTATTTGAGTCAAAGGAAACCACTTCTCATAAACATAGCCTGAATTCAAATATGAGGTCTTGGATCAGTGGCCCTAATCACTGTCAAGTTAAGTATAGTGTGACCTTTATTAGCAATATGATCAAGCATTTCATCCACCTTGTCATCATCAAAAATTTCTTCCAATCCTGCAAGACCCACACCAGGATCCTTGAGAAAGTAAATGTAATCATTTAGCCCATATCCATGTGTCTCTATTAGTGCTACCAAATTGCAATAAGTGATGTGTGAAAGGCAGATTGATCTCTCCAAGTTGTCTCTGTCATGGAAGTGCATTCTAACTTCCGAAACAACATCATCCAAACTACACACAAGAAAATACAACAATTAGTATGAAAGTTAAAAGATTTTTGTTTAATTAACACCGCTCTAACTAACACTACTCTAAACTACCCAAACTAACAGTGCCAACAAATCAACTCTAATTATCAGTGGCCTAACTGAATATTGAGTAGTGGCTTAACTGAATATTAGACACAATGGCTTAACTGAATATTGAACAGTGCCTTAACTGAATATAAAACAGTGACTTAACTGAATATTAGACACACTGGTTTAACTGAACATTGCCAACAAATTCTCACTACTCTAATTAGCTAGCTCATTGACTACTCTAACAGTGCCAACATATCTAATTAACAGCACATACTGCCCAAATTCGAATAAGCCTAACCATAACCTTAGAAATCAATCGAAACTAGGTCAAATGTGGATGGAAACTTACTAGGCGCCGCCGAATGACGAGCCCGAATGACGAGCCCCACTAGTGGCTTTCTGTTGGATTATCCTTCATGGTCATGGCCCAAGATCTAGCCATGGCGAATTCGAGCAACTGCTAGGGGCTTGGGTTGTTGTCCGAAGGGGCGTCGGGGTTTGAGCTGCCGTAGAGATCCGCCTCCGATTCTTCTCCGCTGCCAGCAAGGCCGCCGCAGTCATCGCCGCCGCTCGGCGTCACCATGTTTAAGATGAGAGGAGAGGGCGCAGGGGAGGGAAAGAGATAGGGAGGAGAGCGGGGTGAGGGAAGGAGATAAGGGTTAGTTCGAACCTAACCGGCACGCGGCGTCATACGGTGTCAAACGACTTTGTCAGGTGAACAGTGTCGCCACGTTGACAAAATCGGGTCCCACCTGTCATAATCATACTTAAAGGGCCGAACCGAACGGCTTGTGTTTTTTGCAAAAAATTAGCCTGGAAATTAGTGATTTTGGACATAATTCTAAAATGTTGTGGTTCCTACAACCCTAGCCTTCAATGTCGATGTTTTCTGCAATTAACTTGGTCATTCTCACCATGCCACAACAGCACCTTGTCTTCTCTTCCTCCTCCAGCTCGACGTCGGTATCTTCCTCACATTCTTTGCAATTAGTGGTACCTACCTCACATTCTATCTTCCTCACATTCTTTTCAATTAGTGGTACCTATTCTTATCACTGATCTTTGTCTCGTAAAACCTGCCAGGGACGTATTTTTCCGTAGTAATGATATTCCTACATAAATAATGTGAAAAACTCAACACGGACAATAAGCCTATTAAACTTTGCTTGTTAGAGCGCTAATTTGGAGGCCAATAATGACTAATTTTCCATTCTTTTTTTCACAATGAGAACTATGACAATACGGAAGATACGTAAACATAAATTGGCTTCACCCAGGTTCCAACCGGGAGAAACATACACCTCCTCAGTATGTTAGACCGGCGTGTAACCAACCACATCACAAAACCTTGGTGACATTTCAGTTCAAAATAGTTAGAAAGCAGATAAATCCACTAGTCCTACAAGATGATCCACTGATTGAAGCATCTAATTGTTTCAGCTAGAAAATCAAGCCACATTAAAAATGGAAAATCATACAGCTTATACATGTCAGAATAAATAGTCTAGTGATCCACAAGAAAAAAAAGATACAATGTGAAGAGCAAACGTTTTACAAGAATAGTCCACATTAACAGCATATATTCAATCGCGGGTACATTCAACAAACGTGAGCAAACTAGAAATTCTGCTGCCAGGAATTGAATGTCACCGGTGGACGGCAACAGCAAGCCACAATGAGCACACTAGCTACTGGTGACATCCAATGGCTGGCAGCTCTCTCCCATGCCAGGGTTTCAGCTCCGCCATGAATGCCACCACGGCCTCCACCGTGTATGGAGAACTATCATGAGGAAATGCTTAAGTTATACCTATGAATTTTACTGGGGCAAACTCGAAGGTATAGGGTCCAACATAAATTCTCGATTACGAAGTTTCGGACTGCAAACAAATAAAGTGATAAGCTGAGCATGGCAAGCACCACAAAAAACAACATTTTATGAGATGGTTCTCTGGACATGCCGTCAGTCAGTAAAGAAGATACATTCTGAAAGACATGTATGTGTTTGCCTCTGAGGATCTTCAAGCAGACGACTTGGTGCTAGTTTGTTGAGTTGTGGCACCAGAAGCTTTTGGTGCAGGTGGCGGCGGAACATACATCTTAGCTCTTCGAAGAACCTCGGCAACAATCCAATGCTTGTTTTTGCTCAATGGCCTAGAAGGATCCAGCCTAACCTGGAGAGATATTGATGCAGCCATTATAAGAAGAAGAAAACTGTTCCAGTTTAAGTTATGTTACACATTGAGTGAATGAATCATAGTGCAAAAAAGAACACTAGTCTCCAGTAAGTAAGCAGATAAATACAGAATACAACACAGGACAAAACAACGCAAACTCGTTAATCTATTCGACAGAGCAACTGCATAACTTTTTATATTCACAGCCACACCAAGCTTCTTAACAAAACCAAACCGCTCCTAAATAAGGTGGACCTCTGGGTGCTGAAAGCAAATTTAATTCAGCAGAAAACATATTATGAGCAAATTGCAGGGTTACCACCTTAACTGGCGTGACATGCACACAACACCAGGTCCAAGCAATCTTTTCAAATGAAACCATGGTACCTTAGAATATCATGAAGGATGGAAGGAGATTTTTTTTCTATTACTGTAACAACAACCGTCATCACTCAAGTGTTCAAGAGGCGATATTGTTTACTCAAAAGATTGCAAGCAAAAATTAGGTTTCTCCAATAACCTAGCTAGCTTAATGAAACTTGAGCTAACAAGCCTAAGAAAGTACATCAGATCTATCTTATTTGAAGTTTACGGAAGAGAATATGCCAAGAAACAAAATGCTTTGATTCAGCTGATAATATTATAGGTTGACATATAGAAACATAAAGCAGAAGTGCCATTATGTGACATGTTAAACACCATGTATTGATGTCAGTGTTGCATATCCCCTGGATGGCGAGCCAAACGTGGAATTGGCACTTGGAGGTGGTCTGGATGCCAAATTAGATCCTTGTAGTTAGATCGAATCAGTCCTTGAAAGAGGATCTTGTACGCAGAGGTTGCAGATATCAATGAGTGTGTCAGAGCTCTGCAACCTGCACCTGGAAACGGCACTGCACCTCTTCGCCCAATGCCCATTCAGCAGGGAGACATGGTCTCCCGTTCAGCAGCGTTTTCACTGGAACATCACCGAGCTGGAACCCGACGAGCCAAGCTGATTAGAATTTAGAAGTTGGAACATCATCTGGCTGGTGGATTCGAGCGTTGAGACAAGCCTCTATGCCAACCAGAAGAATGACTAGCTGCCTCATTATATGCACCTGGTGGCAACTATGGAAGGAAAGGAACCCTAGAATCTTCAGGCGCCAGAGCGGCCTTGCTGATGCTATCCATCAAGAAATAGCCGCCTGGAACAAGGCCGGCCTAGTAGGGGCGATGTGGTTACCAGCTGATTAGAATTTAGAAGTTAGCCAAGTTCTTTCTCACGTTGTAAATATTATGGCGACCGTACTGTAACTCAGCCGTCTGGCTTTTCTCTTACTGAAATGAAATCAGCGCTCGCTGTTTTCATCAAAAATGGATATCTATCTACTGAAGTAAAAAAAGCTAGTAACTGTGCTAGTAATAAATCCGCTACATTCCTCCGATGTAACTCCAAATTTCTCAGCCACAAGAGCTACATGTAAACATTGTTTGCAAATGTAACCAATTAAAATTATCATGATTAAGATCTAAACTAAATTCTAAGAGGCTGAATACAAAGGCCCTCAGACGACAGACAGACTAGAAACCTTAACTACTAACCTTAACAAATTCGCCCCATCAAAGGCACCAGCAGAGGTTAGGGGTTAATGACATACATACCCTGTCGCCGATGTTGCAGCCTTCGGCCTCGTCGTGCGCCATGAACTTGGAGGTGCGCTTGACGTAGCGGTTGTACACCTTGTTGTGGAAGAGGCGGTCGACCGCCACCACTACCGACTTCTGCATCTTGTTCGACACCACGATACCCACCACTGGCTTCATCTCCGCCCGCTGATTACCGGTGGCGGCGGAAGAGGTGGTCGGGGGAGACAGAGAGTCGACGCAGCCTGCGTGCTGCCGTCGATTCGCGGACGAGGTTGACGATTAGCAGCGGTGGGGAGGGCGGCCGCCGGCGGACGAGGTGATCTGCGCCGTCTCCTGCCGGTGGCGGCTAGGGTTGGACGAGGTGCTGTGGAGAGGAGGGAGGGGTGGCAGCCAGATGCGCGCTCGATCGAGTCACTGGCAAAGCTGGCCAAACGGGCCGTGCTTTTTGGGCCGGCCCGGAAGCACGTCAGCCAAGCACGCCACGGGTCAGGCACGGCACGGGCTAATCGGGCCGTGCCAGGCATGCAGCCCGCCTCGGGCCGTGCCTGGGCCTGAGTGCTGGGCACGCGGGCTGACACGACAAGGCCCGTTTATCATATTTATTATTTATTCATATATATATATAAGATAAAAAAAATAACCTAATAGGTCAAAATTGGTCCAAAACATAGCCCAATATATTAAAGTCGACCAAAAGACAGCCGAACAAACCAAAATCAGTCAAATAATAAATAAACCGAACAGGCTAGCAGGCCTGGCGTGCCCATGGGCCGGCCCGTATAGCCTCTGTGTCGTGCCTGGGCCGGGAGGCTGTGCACGTGGGCCGGCACGACACGACCCGACTAATATTCGTGCCCGAGCGGGTCGTGTCGTGCGAGGCCCGTTTATGGCGGGCCGTGCCGGGCCGGCCCGTTTGGCCAGGACTGGTCACTAGGTTGTATACCTGGGCATTACTCGGGCGGGCCAAAAAAGCCCGATGCTAAAAGCCCAGGCCCGAGCCCGGCCCGGCCCGGCCGTCGGGCTTAAATTTTGGGCCCAAGCCCGACCGGAACCTGACAGGCCCGGCTCGACCACGACGTATTTTTTTTTCATAGGCCCGAGCCCAGCCCGAATTGACCATCGAGTTCAACTTTTCGGCTCGAGCCCAACCCGATGGGACAAATAGGCCCAGCCCGGCCCAGGATTTCTGAGCCGGGTCGGGTCGGGCCGGCCGGGCCGACCTACCCATGCCCAGGTATACTTGGCGGTGGCAGGTGTCCGTAATTTCTCCCGTCTCCTGGTTTTAGAAGAGCTCATTTTTCCAGCTCGTTAGAGCATCTATATCCTTTTTACGGGTCCGTTTTGCGGGGTCTGCTCGGTCGTCGTCCGTCGCCGACCCGTAAATCAGTTATTTGCATTTCAATTTCGAGCATGAAAACATATTTTTTCGCTTATTGATATTCTTTAAAGGCATTGGATATATAATAATTCACCGAATCTTTGCTAAAATAGCAAGACCAAAGAAAACAAGAATCATAATTAGGCATTTAAAAGATATCCAACTTTCATAACTGCTTCCACTAATTGGACCAACATCTTCTCCATACATTCATTGTTGATCTGCGTATTCTTGATCTTACATTCTTCATTCTTCGGTTTTGATACTAAAGAATTAGACATTTTTCGGTTTTGATACTAAAGAATTAGATGTTGCTTTCCCTCTAATTTCTTTTCTAATTACACATACATACGCATCATTAGCCTCAATTATACTAAGGAATGCACGAACATCTATTAAGTTTCTTTTCAATAAATCGATGTATTCTTCTTTCTAATACCAAAATGAGCATCCACCTTCCTACCCACATGAACATCTCAATAAGCAACTGAAATTTAATCAAATAAGTTGACAAAGCTGAACGAAAAGAAGAACATACCCCGTCGTTATTGCATTTGAAGAATACCCATCCGAGGTGTTGCCGCGTGCTAGATGTGAGCCACAACATTGTCTTTGTGTAGTCGTCGGCTCGTCGCACTGTATGAGCAGCATCGGCAAGCCGACGAGCCGCTGCGCGAGCACCGAGCCCGGGCGACGGTCGTCCGAGTCCTTGACGGCAAACCGACGACGACGACTAGAAGACGAACCAGTACGTGCATGTCGCGCTGACGCTTTGCCGGGCTGTGTGGGGTGCTCCCCGACCAATCCATGGCTTGGCGCAACCGCTGGTGGCCGGAAATGCCAGATCTGGCAGGCACGACAAACGGTCGCCGATCTGCAACTTTTCGGTCGGTCGAGGTAGCAGGAAGGGGTAGAGGTAATTACCGGGCATGTGGCGGCCCGCCGGTGTGGTCCCGGCGGCTCGTATGGCCGGAATCCTAGGTGGCAGCCCGACGACGGTGGGTGGGGGAAAAGCACGGGCTGAAATTTCCAACCCACCAACCGCTCCCGATATATACAGGACACCGATGGGGCGAGGGTGAGAACCTGCGTTTTCGTTGGTTGGGGTGGGTATTTTGCCGCGCCCGCATAAATATTTACGGGTCTAACGAATTTGCGGGGTCTGATCGGGCAACTTTTTCCGCACAGACCCGTATTTTGGCGGCTATTTTGCGGATCAGGACATTATACGAGGTCTGCTAGAGATGCTCTTAGAGCATATGTAGCACACCCCGTATAAGTGGTCAGAACCTTATAATTTTTGCGTTTTACAGTTTTGGTCGAAAAAAGTGTCCAAAACAGAAACCGTAAAAGTGGTCCAACCAGTAAAATTTTGAAGGGCCACCGAAAATGCACACCCAAAACCCTTATATTTGAAGGTTGGAAGGCCGAACCAAGGGGGCCCCGTATACCGGTAAAACCTCGTCGGAGCAAACTTGCCGCCGTGGAGTTTGCGAGAATCCGCCCTAAACTCGCCGGAATTTATCACCGCACACCGGAAAAGGCCGCTAGACGCCGCAATCGACCACCGCCGGTTCGAATTGGACGAGCTCGACCTTGTCGTGGCCTCCCATGACCTTAACCTGGCTGCCGGAATCCTTTCGGCGGGGCAGGCAAAGGGGCACGGCTCGGCTGATGCAACTAGCAACGGAGCAAGGCGCAGACGACAGAGGCGACGGAGCTTGGCCGGCGGGCAGTGATACGTCTCAAACGTATCTATAATTTTTGATGGTTTCATGCTGTTATCTTGTCAACTTTGGGTGTTTTATATACCTTTTATATCTTTTTTGGACTCACTTATTAATTCAGTGCCAAGTGCCAGTTCCTGTTTTTCTGTGTTTTTGACTCTTTTCAGATCTGATTTTGGAACGGAGTCCAAACGGAATAAAATCCCCGAAATAAATTTTTCCAGAACAGAAGAAGATCGGGAGGCTTGAGGGCCAAGGCAGAGGGCCCACAGGGAGCCCACAAGCCCTGTTGCCGCGACCAGGGGGCCCGCGACAACCAGGCTTGTGGCCTCCCTCGCGCTCCCGTGCCCTAGCTCTTTGGCCTATAAATTCCCTAAAATTGCAGAAAAAACTAGGGCATCCACGAAAACACTTTTTCGCCGCCGCAAGCTTCCGTCTCCGCGAGATCTCATCTGGAGACCCTTCCCGGTGCCCTGCCGGAGGGGACTTTGGAGTTGGAGGGCTTCTACATCAACATCATCGCCTCTCCAATGACTCGTGAGTAGTCTACTTCAGACCTACGGGTCCGTAGTTAGTAGCTAGATGGCTTCTTCTCTCTTGGATCTTCAATACAAAGTTCTCCATGATCTTCATGGAGATCTATCCGATGTAATCCTCTTTGGCGGTTTGTTTGTCGAGATCCGATGAATTGTGGATTTGTGATCAGATTATCTATGAATTATATTTGAGTCTTTGCTGATTTCTTATATGCATGATTTGATATCCTTGTAAGTCTCTCCGAGTCTTGGGTTTTGTTTGGCCAACTAGATCTATGATTCTTGCAATGGGAGAAGTGCTTGGTTTTGGGTTCATACCGTGTGGTGACCTTTTCCAGTGACAGAAGGGGCAGCAAGGCACGCATCGTGTTGTTGCCATCAAGGGTAACAAGATGGGATTTTATCATAGATATGAGATTGTCCATCTACATCATGTCATCTTGCTTAAGGCGTTAGTCTGTTCTTTTGGACTTAATACACTAGATGCATGCTGGATAGCGGTCGACGTGTGGAGTAATAGTAGTAGATGCAGAAAGTATCGGTCTACTTGTTTTGGACGTGATGCCTATAGATATAATCATTGCCTTAGATAACATCACGACTTTGCGCGGTTCTATAAATTGCTCGACAGTAATTTGTTCACCCACCGTCTACTTGCTTTCATGAGAGAAGCCATTAGTGAACACTACGGCCCCCGGGTCTATTCACAACTATCGTTTCCACTTTCACTTTGCTTGTTTACTTTTTTGCTTTCAGTTCTCACTTCGCAAACAATCTATAAGGGATTGACAACCCCTTCATAGCGTTGGGTGCAAGCTCTTTGTGTTTGTGCAGGTACTTGTGACTTGACGAGATCCTCCCACTGGATCGATACCTTGGTTCTCAAAACTGAGGGAAATACTTACCGCCGCTGTGCTACATCACCCTTTCCTCTTCAAGGGAACACCAACGCAAGGCTCCAAGGCTGCGGGGAAATCCTTTGCATATTTGCCAAGGAAGTCCCTAAAGGCGTAGCCATAGCAGCAGGATTCCTGGCGCCGTACCAGGGAAGGTCTGTTGTCGCAGTAGCAGAAGGATTTCTGGCACCGTTGTCGGGGAGGAGGATCAAGTCAAGAATAGTCTCTCGTCAACGTGCTGATTTCTGGCGCGGGGAGGAGAGATCAAGTCATATTTACAAGTAGGTGTCACAAACTCATCTCCTGCATTTACTTTTTTGCCAGTTGCCTGTCGTTTTCCTCTCCCCCACTTCACATTTGTCGTTTTCATTTGCCTTTCTCCTTTGCCTTTTTCGTTTGCCTTTTTCATTCGCCTTTTCGTTTGCCTTTTTCATTCGCCTTTTCGTTTGCCTTTTTCGTTCGCCCTTTTCTCTCGCTTGCTTTTTGTTGTCCTATGTTGCCATGTGCCTCCTATTTGCTTGCATCTTTGCTTCCTAAGAATCTAGTGATATGGATCCTCATCCACTTGCTAATCTCTTTAAGAGATCCAATTATGTTGATCCAATTGCTAGTGAGTTGAGTGCACTTGACTATCTTTATGGAGTTTTGCTTGAGATGCGTGAATCTGAAAATCGTGCTGAAGAAATTTATGAAGTGATTCACGAGGGCTCCTTGGATGAAAAGCATGATTGCAATGGTTTCACTATAAATTCTATTAGTGACAATCATGCTAAAAATATGCAAAACCCTAAGCTTGGGGATGCTAGTTTTGCTTTGTCCACTACTTGTTGCAATAATCATGATTGGGGTGATGATCTTTCTTATGATCTTGAAAATTTGCTCAAACCTCATGATGAATATGATATTGGCAATAATATTGAAAGTGGGTTTGGAGAAGTCATGACTTTAGTTGATGATAATCCCACTATTTTTGAAAAGCGTCAACTTTGCATGCATGTGGATCATGAAAAGAATATCGTATGTGATAGTTACATTGTTGAATTCGAATATGATACCACATGTAATTATTATGAGAGAGGAAAATATGGTGGTAGAAACTTTCATATCACTAAATCACCTCTCGTTATGTTGAGATTGCTATTGTCTCTTTCTTCTTCCTTGCATATGGTAACTATTGGTTGTCTTGACAATCTGTTTTCCTATAAAATGCCTATGCATAGGAAGTATGTTAGACTTAGATGTGATTTTCACATGCTTTATGATGCTCTCGTTGTGCTTCAATTCTTGTCTTTTGTGTGAGCATCATTGAATTATCAATGCCTAGCTAAGGGCGTTAAACAATAGCGCTTGTTGGGAGGCAACCCAATGAATCTATCATTTTTCTTTCTGTTTTGTGTTTTCCACACTTTTCTTTTTTGCATTTGTGCCAAGCAAAACCGTTATGATTAGTCTTGGGGATGATCGTTTGGTCATGCTGAAAAAGACAGAAACTTTCTGCTCACGAAAAGATTTTTTTTTCTGTAAGATATTTTGAGTTGATTCTTTTTGCTGCTGATTGCTACACAAATTTTTCAGACTGTCGTAAATTTTCAGAATTTTTGAAGTATCAGAAGTATACTAAGTATACAGATTGCTACAGACTGGTCTGTTGTTAACACATTCTGTTTTTGTTGAGTTGGTTGCTTATTTTGATGAAACTATGGATAGTATCGGGGGGCATTAGCCATGGAAGATTGAAAATACAGTAACCCAACATCAACATAAGTAGAATTTAAGTTTGCTACAGTACCTAAGGAAGTGGTGGTTTGCTTTCTTATACTAATGTTATCATGAGTTTCCGTTTAAGTTTCTTGTTGTGAAGTTTTCAAGTTTTGGGTGAAGTTCTTATGGACAAAAAGATAAAGAGTGGCAAGAGCTCAAGCTTGGGGATGCCCAAGGCACCCCAAGTTGATTCAAGGATGCCGTAAAAGCCTAAGCTTCGGGATGCCCCGGGAAGGCATCCCCTCTTTCGTCTTCAATCCATCGGTAACGTTACTTGGGGCTATATTTTTATTCACCACATGTTATGTGTTTTGCTTGGAGCGTCTTGTATCGTAGGAGTCTTTTATTTTTGTTGTGTCACAATCATCCTTGCTGCACACCTAGAGAAAGAGACATGCACTCACCGTGATGTTGTCGAGCTTCACTTATATCCTTTGGTTAGACAATTCAGCTCACATGTGCTTCACTTATATCTTTTGAGCTAGTTGTTTTTGATCTATGTGCTTCACTTATATCTTTTAGAGCACGGCGATGCGTGGTTTGGTAGTTTATCTATGCTATGGAAGTAGTCTCAAAAGGGGCGGTTATCCAAAGGGATATGAAAACTTCCACCTTCATGTGCATTGAATAGTTAGAGAAGTTTGATTCATCTCAATCAGTTTTGAGTTGTGGTTATGGTAATATTGAAGTTATACTAGTAAGGTGTTGTGGATCTAGAAATACTTGTGTTGAAGTTAGTGATTCTTGTAGCATGCACGTATGGTGAACCGCTATGTGATGAAGTCTGAGCATGATTAGTCTATTGATTGTCATCCTTTGTGTGGCGGTCGGGATCGCGCGATGGTTTATACCTACCAACCCTTCCCCTAGGAGTATGCGTTGAATGCTTTGTTTCGATTACTACTAAAACTTTTGCAACAAGTATATGAGTTCTTCATCACTAATGTTGAGTCCATGGTTTAGATGCACTTTCACCTTCCACCATCACTATCTTCATTAGTGTCATGCAACTTTCGTCGATGCACAAAACCACCCATATAGCCTCCCTCAAAACAGCCACCATACCTACCTACTTTGGCTTTTTCAAAGCCATTCCGAGATATATTGCCATGCAACTACCACCATGACATGTGCCACCACTTCTACATTGCCATTGCATGATCATAAGATAGCTAGCATGATGTTTCCATTGATGTCTATGCCATGCTAGATCATTGTCACGGTACACTACCGAAGGCATTCGATATAGAGTCATCATTGCTCTAAGTTTTGAGTTGTAAGTGTGATGATCATCATTGATGGAGCATTGTCCCATGTGAGGAAATAAAACAGGCCAGCGAAGCCATATACAAAAAGAGGCCAAAGATGCCCACCAAAAAAAGAGAGGCCAAAGAGCCCACCAAAAAAATGAGAGAAAAAGAGAGAAGGGACAATGCTACTATCCTTCCACACTTGTGCTTATTAAGCACCATGATCTTCATGATTGAGTGTCTCTCGTTTTGTCACCACCATATAGCTAGTGGGAAACTTTCATTATATAACTTGGCTTGTATATTCCAATGATAGGCTTCCTCAAAATTGCCTTAGGTCTTCGTGAGCAAGCAAGTTGGATGCACACCCACTAGTTTTATTTAAGAGCTTTCACATACTCTTAGCTCTAGTGCATCATTTGTATGGCAATCCCTACTCATTCACATTGATATCTATTGATGAGCATCTCCATAGCTCATTGATATGCCTAGTCAATGTGACCATCTTCTCCTTGTTTGTCTTGCAACCTCCACCACACTCCACACCACTCATAGTGCTAAAACCATGGCTCACGCTCATGTATTGCGTGAGAGTTGAAAATGTTTGATAAAGTAAAGGCGTGAAAACAATTACTTGGCCAATACCGAGGTTGTGCATGATTTAAATTCGTTGTGCAAGGATGATAGAGCATAGCCAGACTATATGATTTTGTAGGGATAAGTTTCTTTTGGCCTAGTTATTTTGAAAGTTCATGATTACCTTGCTAGTTTGCTTGAATTATTATTGTCTCCTCGTCAATAGGAAACTATTGTTTTGAATCTAATGGATCTGAACATTCACGTCACATAAGAGGAGTTACAAAGGACATCTATACTAGGTAGCATGAAAGCATCAAAAATTCATTCTTTATCACTTCCCTACTCGAGGACGAGTAGGAGTTAAGCTTGGGGATGCTTGATACGTCTCAAACGTATCTATAATTTTTGATGGTTTCATGCTGTTATGTTGTCAACTTTGGATGTTTTATATACCTTTTATATCTTTTTTGGGACTAACTTATTAATTCAGTGCCAAGTGCCAGTTCTTGTTTTTTCTCTGTTTTTGACTCTTTTCAGATCTGGAGTCCAAACCGAATAAAATCCCCGAAATAAATTTTTCCAGAACAGAAGAAGATTGGGAGGCTTGAGGGACAAGGCAGGGGGCCCGCAGGGAGCCCACAAGCCCTGTTGCCACGGCCAGGGGGGCGGCAACCAGGTGACTGCACTCTGTGGCAATAGCTAGACGAATGCTGATGACAACAAACCTTCCCCTGAAACGGCACCAGAAGAATGTTGCTAGCATTCCCCGGCAATCAAAACGAGAAGAATGTTGTTGACGCCCACCAGCGCGTGGGATCGTAGCAGTTTTCGAGGGTAGAGTATTCGACCCAACTTGTTGATAAGCCAGACTGGAGGTGAGAGAATACTCTCGAGTATTAGCAGCTGAATTTGTCAGATTCAACCACACTTGAAAGATTAGTATCTGCAAGCGAAGTAGTAACAACAAAGTAGTATGATAACAACGGTGTCAGAAACGATCTGTTGACGGCAGACTATTCTAACGATTGTATCAATGGCACCAAGTTGCCGCGTTGATGGAAATTGTTGGTTCCCGTCAACGTCCAAATACCAAGATTGTAACAGGTAGCAGCAGTGTAACGAGCAATAGCAGTGGCAAGGAACAACAGTAGTGACAACAGTAGCAAGTAGCAACAGTAGTAACAGCAGTAGCAGAGCAAGACAAGTAACAACAGTAGTGACAATAGTAACAGCAGCAACAAAGGAGGACAAGTAACAGCAATAGCAACAGTAGGACAAATTCGTAGGCAATGGGTCGGTGATTTGTTTGGATGATATTCATCATGCAACAGTTATAACACGGAGAGATATGTGGCTAGCTCCCGTTCGTCAATGTGATGTAGGCATGCATTCCGTGTGTCGTCATACGTGCTTAGGGAAAAGAACTTGCATGACATCTATTGTCCATCCCTCCCATGGCAGCGGGGTCCAAAAGGAAACTACGGGATATTAAGGTTCTCCTTTTAATAAAGAACCGGACCAACGCATTAGCACTTGGTGAACACATGAAATCCTCAAACTATGGTCATCATCGGGAGTGGTTCCACTTATTGTCACTCCGGGGTTGCCAGATCATAACACATAGTAGGTAACTACAACTTGCAAGATCGGATCTAAAACACACATATATTGGTGACAACATAATAATTTCAGATCTGAAATCATGGCACTCGGGCCCTAGTGACAAGCATTAAGCATGGCAAAGTAGTAGCAACATCAATCTCAGAACATAGTGGATACCAGGGATCAATCCCCATCAAAACTAACTCGATTACATGATAGATCTCATCATACTCATCACCGCCCAGCGAGCCTACGGATATATTACTCACGAACGACGAAGAGCTTCATGGAATTGGAGAGGGAAGAAGGTTGATGATGACGATGGCGACGATTTCCCCTCTCCGGAGCCCAAGACGGACTCCAGGTCTGCCCTCCAGATGAAGAACAGGTGGTGGCGGCGCCTCCGTATCGTAAACGCGACGAAAACTTCTCTTTTTTTCTGTGACGAAAGTGAACTTAGATACCTGAGGTTGGGGGCGGCAAAGCCGTGTGGGCCCCACAAGCCTGCCCACCGCCACGAGGGGGGTGGTGGCGGAGCCAGGGCTTGTGGCCCACTGGCCCATCCCCTCAGGTGGTACTTGGCGCAGATATTTTTCATATTTTCCAAAACTGCTCCCCGTAAATTTTTAGGACGTTTGGAGAACTTTGATTTCTGCACAAAAATAACACCAAGGCAAATCTACTGAAAACAGCGTCAGTCCAGGTTAGTTCCATTCAAATCATGCAAATTAGAGTCCAAAACAAGGGCAGAAGAGTTTGGAAAAGTAGATACGATGGAGACGTATCAACTCCCCAAGCTTAAAACCTTGCTTGTCCTCAAGCAACTTAGTTGTCAAACTGAGAGAGAAAGAAAAAGTTTGACAAACTCTGTTTGATCTTGTTGTTGCAACTATGTCTAACTCATAACCATAATTTCAGCAAGATCACAAGTTAACCACATAAGCAAATGACACAAAGGTCTCACGGTAAACTAATATCAATCCGGGGGGGAGTCTTGTTTTACAGTTATGTTTTCGATTTAAGCGTGGAACTGGGCATTCCAATTACCGGCCCCTTTCTCGTGAATGAAAGTGAATAAACACATGTCGAGGATAACACTCCTAGCATGGAAGATACCAATAGCCCTCTGTCACCACATGAGCGGTTCGGGCATGCAAAACAGATTATTTCTTGAAGGTTTTAGAGAATGGCACATGCAAATTTACTTGGAACGGCAGGTAGATACCGCAAATAGGTAGGTATGGTGGACTCTCATGGAAAAACTTTTGGGTTTATGGAAGTGGATGCACAAGCAGTATTCCGCTTAGTACAAGTGATGGCTAGCAAAAGACTGGGAAGCGACCAACTAGAGAGCGACAACAGTCATCAAGATGTAATGAGTTTGACTAACATTGAATGCAAGCATGAACATGATATAAATCACCATGAACACGAACATCATAGAGGCTATGTTGATTTTGTTTCAACTACATGCATGAGCATGCTCCAAGTCAAGCCACTTGAAACATTCGAAGGAGAATACCATCCTATCATACTACATCATAGTCATCTCAAAATCTATGTTGGCATTCAAGACAAACCATTATAAGCTCTCAGCTAAATAAGCATGGCATCAGAAACTATGATCTCTAAGTTGTCATTGCAAACATGGTTCTATCACAACAAAGCTAAATCTGGGTCGACAAGCTAGTCATATTTACAAAAACAAAATAGATAGAGTTCATACCAACTTTTCAGTCTCAGTCACTTCATCATATATCATCATTGTTGCCTTTAATTTGCACAACCAAACGATGTGAACAATAATAAGCGCATTGGACTAAGATGAATCTGCAGGCAAACACAAAGGAGAAGACAAAGTAATATGGCTTTTTGAAAACTAAACAGGTAAGCATGTAAGAACCAATAAACATTGTAACCAATATCTTCTACCTTGACACAAAGAAAAAGAAAACTATTTACACGGGAAAGCTCCCAACAAGCAAAAGAAGAAAGAAAAATCTTTTTGGGTTTTCTCAAAAGGACACAAAACAAGAAAACGAAAATAAACTAGCATGGATAATACAGTGGCAAAGTGTAAACACCGGCTAACAAAGTGAAAGCATAAGCATGAATGTAAAGTCGATGAGAAACACATACTCCCCCAAGCTTAGGATTTTGGACTAGCTTGGTCTACTCCCAAGGTGGGAAATAACCAGCTCCGGGATACTCCAGAGCAGACTGTGGATGCCACTGCTGTGTGAGATCCTCTGGCTCCCACTGATAAACTGGCGTCTGGTACTCGACTGGCGGCTCGGGCACGGGCGCCTGTGGTTGGGCCAAGCCCCAATATGCGTAGATGTCCGAGGGCATAATAGTGTACCTGCCTGCATGAAGATCGAACAAAGAAGGAGCAGGCAAAGTAATAGTCTCTCGAGTACCTTGACTAAATACCAGGTTATAAATGATCCGTCTACTAGCATCTCTATCCAGAAAATCATGGCGAACCATGCTGTCATAATCCAGATATTTCTCAGGGAGAAGCATCTCTCCTTCCTCTCCCAGTCTAATGGGTATCTCAAAGTGTCTGGCAAGATGGGTAGGGTAGATACCTCCATAGATAACACCCTTAGAACGGTTCAGGTTCAACCGTTGAGCTACTATAGCGCCTAAGCTATAAGTCTTATCGTTATAAAGGCCTTCGCGCAAAACCGCAAGGTCTGGAGAACTAAGTGATCCAGCTTCCCCACGGCCAATCAAACATTTTCCCACAAATAGTGAGAAGTACCGAAGCATAGGAAAATGTATGCTAGCAATTCTAGCGCGAGACACTCCTCTCTCCTCTCCAACAGCAATAGAACCAATGAAATCCTCCAAGTCCCGTGGACGAGGGTCACGGATAACCCCAACATAAGGTAATTTGCATACATTGCAAAAATCCTGCAGCGTCATGCACTGGGGGACATCATATATCATGAACTCAACCATGGGAGGATTCTTCCTCGGATAAAAGTTGAAGCTTTGAACGAAAATATTGGTGAGGAGGAGGTATTGTGAGCACTTATCTTCAACGAACGCAGTAAGACCTGCGTTCTCCACCAAGTGATAAAAGTCTTCATAAAGTCCGGCGGCGCGCAAAAATTCATCACTTGGCCACTCGCACGCTCGAACTTCTGTGACTCGAGGAACTACGTACTTGGGGTGGTTCTTCTCATCCTCCTTGGGGTTACGGCTTGAAGAGCCTCTCAAGAACCTCCTCATCTTTTCCTTTTTCTAGCTCTGAAAAATTCTGAAATTTTTAGAGACTTCGAAAGAAAAGTGAATAAAGATTAACCCAACTTGTAACAACTACTCCTACTAGTGCCTAGAGACCGTATCATGCGCTAAAACTACTTGGGACCAGCTAAAATCAACATTTCTAGCTCAAGAACAGGGTCACCAAGGTAGCAAGAATTCGCGAAGGATAAAGCACTAGAGCAAAAACTAATTGGACCAATGGAGGAGTCACTTACCAAGGAGTAATTTCCCCAAAACGGTTCTGAGAAAGGTGCTTTGAGCAAGGAGATCGAAAATCACAGCCAAATGAGCAAGAACACAGGTTTGAGCTGCGAAACAATTTTTTCTGGAGGTAGAAGAAGAGGCTGGGAGCTGGAAGGAGTGGAGGGGGTCCTTGTGGGCCCCACAAGCTTGCACCCCGCCACCAGGGGGTAGGTGGCGGTGGAAGGGCTTGTGGCCTACTCGTCTGGCCCCCAGGCCAGCTCTCTGGTCCAGAAATTTTCAAAAATTCCAGAAAAAATCATACTAAATTTTCAGGACCATGAGAGAACTTTTATTTTCGAGGTATTTTTCTCCGGGACGCTAAAACAGAAAACAGGGAAAAACTAAACTAATTCTATCATTTTTCTTCTAAGCAAAAGAAAATGAAAGCTCAAAACAGAGGTATGTGACTCTTTGATTCATCCGTTTCATGGTCATCAAAAGAAATCCGTCAATGGGATTGATCAAGTCCTCATGACAAAACCTTCTCGAATCGCAAGAGAGAACGGAGAATTTTCGAATAGCCACTAAGTCACCTCAATGGGGATATGTATCTCCCCAACAAGCAAATCATACTTCATCTTGACACGAGGAATAGGGCATTCAAAGCTCCCAATGAGAATCGATGAAGTCTTTTCGATAACATTGATGCAATGTACTTGATATCGTTTCTTCAGAAAGTGCACTGTGTGCTCATTACCGTTGACATGGAAAGTGACATTGCCTTTGTTGCAATCTATAACAACCCCTGCAGTGTTTAAAAAGGGTCTTCCGAGGATGACAGCCATGGCATCGTCCTCGGGAATATCCAAGATAACAAAGTCTGTTAAGACAGTGGTGTTAGCAACCACAACAGGCACATCCTCGCAAATGCCGATAGGGAAAGCAGTCGATTTGTCGGCCATTTGCAGAGAAATTTCAGTGGGTGTCAACTTATCCAACTCAAGTCTATGATAAAGAGAGAGTGGCATAACACTAACACCGGCTCCAAGGTCACATAAGGCAGTTCTTACGTAGTTTCCTTTAATGGAGCAAGGTATAGTGGGCACTCCGGGATCACCAAGTTTCTTAGGAGTTCCACCTTTAAAAGTATAATGGCAAGCATGGTGGAGATCTCAAGATTTGGTATCTTCCATTTATTAGTCATGATATCTTTCATGTACTTGGCATACGGAGACATCTTGAGAATATCAGTTAACCGCATCTGCAGAAAGATGGGTCTTATCATCTCAACGAAGCGCTCAAAATCCTCGTCATCCTTTTTCTTGGATGGCTTAGGAGGAAAGGGCATAGGTCTCTGAACCCATGGCTCTCTTTCTTTACCATGCTTCCTAGCAGTGAAGTCATTCTTATCGTATTTCTTAGGTTGTTGGTTATCAGGATTAACCATAGGTTCAATCTCCACATCCTCATCATTTCTAGGTTGAGCATTATTATGAACATCACTGTCCACATTGTCACCAGGTTCATGTTCATCATGAGATTGTGTTTCTGCATCAGACGCAGAAATATCATTAGGTTCTTCAGGTGTGACAGTATTTGGTGAACTGGCATGTAGGTTTCTATCATCCTTCTTCTTCTCCTTAGGATGACTGGGTGTATCAGCATTGATTCCTTGAGAATCTTGATCAATTCTTTTAGGATGACCTTCAGGATACAAAGGTTCCTGAGTCATTTTGCCTCCTCTAGTAATGACTCTGACAGAGTTGTCATTTAATTCATTGAGCAGGTCATTCTGAGCTTTAAGTACTTGTTCTACCTGAGTAGTAATCATAAAGGCTTGTTTACTCAGAAGCTTCAGATCATTGGCATTTCTGTCTACAGAAGCACTTAAATGGCTAAGCATACGAGTACTTTGTTCCAAATGTCTGCTAACATAATCATTGAAACTCTGTTGTTTGGCAACAAAGTTGTCAAATTCATCAAAGTATAGGCTAGCAGGTTTGTCAAAAGGAATATCACTCTCATCAAACCTACACAGATAATTCACTTCTACTACATGTATCGGGTTATCGAGACCATGGATCTGTTCGATAGGTGATAGATTTTTGACATCTTCAGATCTAATGCCTTTCTCTTGCATAGATTTCTTGGCTTCTTGCATATCTTCGGGGCTGAGGAATAGAATACCTCTTTTCTTCGGAGTTGGCTTAGGAGGTGGTTCAGGAATAGTCCAAGCATTATCGTTGATCAAGATGTTATTCAGTAGGGTCACAACTTGTTCTACAGTTCGTTCCCTAAAAACACAACCATCACAACTATCTAGGTGGTCTCTAGAGGCATCGGTAAGTCCGTTATAGAGGATATCAAGTATCTTGTTCTTCTTAAGAGGGTGATCAGGCAAAGCATTTTGTAGCTGGACGAGCCTCCCCCAGGCTTGTGGAAGACTCTCTTCTTGGAGTTGAGCAAAGTTGTATATTTCCTGCAAGGCAGCTTGCTTCTTATGGGTAGGGAAATATTTCTCATAGAAGTAATAGATCATATCCTGGAGACTACTCACACATCCAGGAGTAAGAGAGGTGAACCAGGCTTTAGCGTCATCCTTTAAAGAGAAAGGAAACAACTTAAGGATATAGTAGTGGCGGATCTTCTCCTCATTAGTGAAAAGGGTGGCTATATCGTGTAGTTTGGCAAGATGGGCTACGACCGTCTCAGACTCATAACCGTGAAAAGGATCAGATTCGACTAGAGAGATTATCTCAGGGTCGACAGAGAATTCAAAATCCTTATCGGTGATAAAGATAGGTGAAGTGGCAAACTTTGGGTCATATTTCATCCTAGCTTCCCGAGATTTTTCCTTCCACTTGAGAAGTAATTTCTCAGCGTCATAGGCATCCTTACATGCAAGAAAATCCTCAGTTATCTCTCCCTCCCTAAGGTAACCCTCAGGTATATCAGGCAATTTATATCTAGGAGAGCTAGATCTAGCAGGAGCGAAAGCAGGTTCTATCTCAATAGTATCGGCAGTATCAGAAGCATCACGAGCATTGGCAGTAACTCTAGCAATATGAGCATCAAGGAACACCCCTAGTGGAACATCAGGCAAAGTAGTATCTCTAGCAGTATCAAGCATATCATCATCACGCAAAATAGCATCTCTAGCATCATCAGGCAAAGCAGTATCAAGCATAGCATCTCTAGCAGTACCAGGCATAGTATCAAGCATAGTATCATCAGGCAAAGCAGGAGGTGATGTCGCAAACTTAGTCATAACAGAAGGTGAATCAAGTGCAGAGCTAGATGGAAATTCCTTACCTCCCCGCGTAGTTGAGGGCAAGACTTTGGTCTTTGGATCCTTCAGATTCTTCATAGTGATCAGCAGATTTAAATCCCAAGTGACTCAGAGAATATAGCAATACCTCCCCGGCAACGGCGCCAGAAAAATGCTGACTGCACTCTCTGGCAATAGCTAGACGAATGCTGATGACAACAAACCTTCCCCTCCAACGACACCAGAAGAATGCTGCTAGCACTCCCCGGCAATCGAAACGAGAAGAATGTTGTTGACGCCCACCAGCGCATGGGATCGTAGCGGTTTTCAAGGGTAGAGTATTCGACCCAACTTTTTGATAAGCTAGACAGGAGGTGAGAGAATACTCTCGAGTATTAGCAGCTCAATTTGTCAGATTCAACCACACCTGAAAGATTAGTATCTGCAAGCAAAGTAGTAACAACAAAGTAGTATGATAACAACGGTGTCAGAAACGATCTGTTGACGGCAGACTATTCCTAACGATTGTATCAATGGCGTCAACTTGCCGCGTTGACGGAAATTGTCGATTCCCGTCAACGTCCAGCGTACCAAGATTGTAACAGGTAGCAGCAGTGTAACGAGCAATAGCAGTGGCAAGGAACAACAATAGTGACAACAGTAGCAAGTAGCAACAGTAATAACAGCAGCAGCAGAGGAAGACAAGCAACAACAGTAGTGGCAGTAGTAACAGCAGCAGTAGAGCAGGACAAGTAATACCAGTAGCAACAGTAGGACAAACTCGTAGGCAATGGGTCGGTGATTTGTTTGGATGATATTTATCATGCAACAGTTATAACACGGAGAGATATGTGGCTAGCTCCCGTTCGTCAATGTGATGTAGGCATGCATTCCGTGTGTCGTCATACGTGCTTAGGGAAAAGAACTTGCATGACATCTATTGTCCATCCCACCCGTGGCAGCGGGGTCCAAAAGGAAACTACGGGATATTAAGGTTCTCCTTTTAATAAAGAACCGGACCAACGCATTAGCACTTGGTGAACACATGAACTCCTCAAACTATGGTCATCACCGGGAGTGGTTCCCGTTATTGTCACTTTGGGGTTGCCGGATCATAACACATAGTAGGTAACTACAACTTGCAAGATCGGATCTAAAACACACATATATTGGTGACAACATAATAATTTCAGATCTGAAATCATGACACTCGGGCCCTAGTGACAAGCATTAAGCATGGCAAAGTAGTAGCAACATCAATCTCAGAACATAGTGGATACTAGGGATCAATCCCCATCAAAACTAACTCGATTACATGATAGATCTCATCCTACTCATCACCGCCCAGCGAGCCTATGGATATATTACTCACGAACGACGAAGAGCTTCATGGAATTGGAGAGGGAAGAAGGTTGATGATGACGATGGCGATGATTTCCCCTCTCCGGAGCCCAAGACGGACTCCAGATCTGCCCTCCAGATGAAGAAAAGGTGGTGGCGGCGCCTCCGTATCGTAAACGCGATGAAAACTTCTCTTTTTATTTTTTCTAGGATGAAAGTGAACTTATAGACCTGAGGTTGGGGGCGACAGAGCCTTGTGGCCCCCACAAGCCTGCCCACCGCCACGAGGGGGGTGGTGGCGGAGCCAGGGCTTGTGGTCCACTGGCCCACCCCCTCAGGTGGAACTTGGCGCAGATATTTTTCATATTTTCCAAAACTGCTCCCCATAAATTTTCAGGACGTTTGGAGAACTTTGATTTCTGCACAAAAATAACACCAAGGCAAATCTGCTGAAAACAGGGTTAGTCCAGGTTAGTTCCATTCAAATCATGCAAATTAGAGTCCAAAACAAGGGCAAAAGAGTTTGGAAAAGTAGATACGATGGAGACATATCACCAGGCTTGTGGCCTCCCTGGCGCTCCCCTGCCCTAGCTCTTGGCCTATAAATTCCCTAAAATCGCAGAAAAAAACAAGGCATCCACGAAAACACTTTTCCGCCGCCGCAAGCTTCCGTTTTCGCGAGATCTCATCTGGAGACCCTTCCCGGTGCCGTGCCGGAGGGGACTTTGGAGTTGGAGGGCTTCTACATCAACATCATCGCCTCTCCAATGACTCATGAGTAGTCTACTTCAGACCTACGGGTCCGTAGTTAGTAGCTAGATGGCTTCTTCTCTCTCTTGGATCTTCAATACAAAGTTCTCCATGATCTTCATGGAGATCTATCCGATGTAATCCTCTTTGGCGGTTTGTTTGTCGAGATCCGATGAATTGTGGATTTGTGATCAGATTATCTATGAATTATATTTGAGTCTTTGCTGATTTCTTATATGCATGATTTGATATCCTTGTAAGTCTCTCCGAGTCTTGGGTTTTGTTTGGCTAACTAGATCTATGATTCTTGCAATGGGAGAAGTGCTTGGTTTTGGGTTCATACCATGTGGTGACCTTTCCAGTGACAGAAGGGGCAGCAAGGCACGCATCGTGTTGTTGCCATCAAGGGTAACAAGATGGGCTTTTATCGTAGATATGAGATTGTCCATCTACATCATGTCAACTTGCTTAAGGCATTACTCTGTTCTTTTGGACTTAATACACTAGATGCATGCTGGATAGCGGTCGACATGTGGAGTAATAGTAGTAGATGCAGAAAGTATCGGTCTACTTGTTTTGGACGTGATGCCTATAGATATAATCATTGCCTTAGATAACGTCACGACTTTGCGCGGTTCTATCAATTGCTCGACACTAATTCGTTCACCCACCGTCTACTTGCTTTCATGAGAGAAGCCACTAGTGAACACTACGGCCCCCGGTCTATTCACAACTATCGTTTCCACTTTCACTTTTACTTTGCTTGTTTACTTTTTGCTTTGAGTTCTCACTTTTCAAACAATCTATAAGGGATTGACAACCCCTTCATAGCGTCGGGTGCAAGCTCTTTGTGTTTGTGCAGGTACTTGTGACTTGATGAGATCCTCCCACTGGATCGATACCTTGGTTCTCAAAACTGAGGGAAATACTTACCGCCGCTGTGCTACATCACCCTTTCCTCTTCATGGGAACACCAACGCAAGGCTCCAAGGCCGCGGGGAAATCCTTTGCATATTTGCCAAGGAAGTCCCTAAAGGCGTAGCCGTAGCAGCAGGATTCCTGGCGCCGTACCAGGGAAGGTCTGTTGTTGCAGTAGCACGCAGCGGGGCGCGACCGACGGGCGACGGGGTGCGGCCGGCTCGGGGAAGGGGCGGTGGAGGCCGGACCGGAGGAAGGAGCTCTTTATCCCAGGTTTATAGTTTGTTTTTACATTACGTGTTCAGCCGTAGCTAAAATGAACCTTTAAAATGCCTTTTTTGGACTCGTATCCGAGTTTTACACTTTGCAATTGTAAGGGGTGTGCTAGAGATTCTTTTAGAGCATCTACAATCGGATCTTGCAAATCCGGCCCCTCAAACGCCCGCGGACGCGCCCGGTTAGTGACCGGACGTGTCCCCTATTTGTCCTTCCGCGTAGCCACACTCCTTATTTTCTTAATCACATGTCCGGTCACTTGCACATGATTGATGGAGAGGAAAAAATAGAAAGTAAAGAATGAATAAAAAAAAGGTGGTCCGGGATGGGGTAGCGTACTACGTGACGGACTGACAGTACGCGTCCGGGCACGTCCACGAGCCCTCATATCCTCCCCATATTTGAGATGGCCGATATGAGGGTTAGCGGACAACCCAAACATATAGTGTAGCGACCCGACCTGAAACAGCCAAGTCTCTGGTGTTTCGTTCCATCCCAAGATCATGCTAGTACACACAGTACATCAATGTATATATCGAGAGTTCAATCACATAGCTTTACTAATCGGATCTCATATCGAGTACAATAAAGAGGCTGAAGGCCAACTCATGAGATAACTAAACGAAGACTAGCGGAAGCTTCAAAGGTAGTTGAGTCCATCTGACTCCAGGGCATATCACCAAGCGTAGATCGTGACCTCACTCCTGTTCGGAAAAATACTCTTCAACATGACACGTTGCAGCCGTGTAGGTCAGCATATTGAATATGCAGGCAAGTCACAAAAGAGAGAGGTGAAAAAGTATCATCTATACTATATGCATATATTGCAGGTGGGGCTGTAAGTTTTTTTAGCGGAAAGCAAAATTTTCTCCTACAACAAGAGAGGGGCTAAAAGCAAAATTTTACCACATTGTTGGTTGTTAGTGAGATGGTTCCACCAACCATATCTCATACCCAAGTTATCAATAATACCCACATCATTAAATATTATTTGTGTTGAGAATTCCAGATAGTTCAGTTCCTTCGGCTCAAGTTGTCCATGGCCGTGGACACGGCTAATCGATTAGGTTTGAGTACTCTGCAGAGTTTTTCACACGTTCCCCACAAGATTTGACCGCCTCCGTTGGAGTCCTCGCACTTCAGGGTGTTTGAGAACCGGATGATCAAAACATGGTCTTCCAAGGGGTTCCTCTCAGCCACTGTCGCGCCCATCCAATCCTACCGTTCTTCTACATCTGGTAGCACCGCCCGACCAGAGTCACCACATTGTCCAACCAAGCCAGAGCCCATAATGACTTGTGGCTGTGCAGGTAAGCCTTGGGTCTTGAAGCATCCATCCATCTCTTCGTGCCTGGGTGAAGCTTTCCGCAAGATGTCATGGCACTTCCCCATGCATCCCGGGTCATCCAGTGGTTTCCCCATGGAGCCCATCTAAACCATCCTTCACCCATAGGTGTGTTGCATGACGAGGCCTTGAAAAGTCTTGAAATATTCCGGTCTTGATTATTAAATTCTCACAATACTCGTGATAAACACTCATCCAAAACCCCATCTAGTAAAAGCATAGAAAAAATAAAATTATCGTCCCGGGCCAAGTAATAAGGGTGATGGGTGCCTACTGATAACCCACAAGTATAGGGGATCGCAACAGTTTTCGAGGGTAGAGTATTCAACCCAAATTTGTTGATTCGACACAAGGGGAAGCAAAAGAATATTTTCGAGTATTAGCAGTTGAGTTGTCAATTCAACCACACCTGAAAGACTTAGTATCAGGAGCAAAGTTTCAGTAACAGAGTGGTGTGATAGCAACAATAGCAGCAGTGACAACAGTAGCAGTAATAATAGCAGCAGTGACAGTAGTAGCAGTAACAGTAGCAAAAGTGACAGTAGTAGCGGCAAAGTAACTTAGCAAGTACCAGTAGGAAAAACTCGCAAGCATTGGATCGGTGATGGATAATTATGCCGGATGACATTCATCAGGCAACAGTTATAACATGGGGAGATATGTAACTAGCTCCAGTTCGTCAATGTAATGTAGGCATGCATTCCATATATAGTCATACGTGCTTATGAAAAGAACTGGCATGACATCTATTGTCCATCCCTCCCGTGGCAGCGGGGTCCTAATGGAAACTACGGGATATTAAGGTTCTCCTTTTAATAGAGAACCGGAACAAAGCATTAACACTTAGTGAATACATGAACTCCTCATACTATGGTCATCTCCGGGAGTGGTTCCGGCTATTGTCACTCCGGGGTTGCCGGGTCATAACACATAGTAGGTGACTACAACTTGCAAGATAGGATCTAGAACACACATATATTGACGAGAACATAATAGGTTCAGATCTGAAATCATGGCACTCGGGCCCTAGTGAGAAGCATTAAGGATATCAAAGTAGTAGCAACATCAATCTCAGAACATAGTGGATACTAGGGATCAATCCCCATCAAAACTAACTCGATTACATGATAGATCTTATCCAACCCATCACCGTCCAGCAAGCCTACGATGAGATTACTCACGAACGGTGAAGAGCATCATGGAATTGGCGATGAAGGAAGGTTGGTGATGACGATGGCGATGATCTCCCCTCTCCGGAGCCCAGAACGGACTCCAGATCTGCCCTCCAGAGGAAGAACAGGTGGTGGCGGCGCCTCCGTATCGTAAAATGCGATGAAATCTTCTCCTTGATTTTTTTCCGGACGAAAGGGACTAAATAGAGCTGGCGTTGGAGGCGGCGGAGCCCTGAGGTCCCCACAAGCCTGCTAGGTGCGGCTAGGGGGGCGCCTCCTGGGCTTGTGGCCTCCTCGCTCGACGTCTTCGATTGATTCTTGTGCCAGTATTTTTTATATATTCCACAAAAAATCCTCGTAAATTTCCAGGTCATTCCGAGAACTTTTATTTCTGCGCAAAAACAAACCGTGGTAATTTTGCTGAAAATAACGTTAGTCCGGGTTAGTTCCATTCAAATCATGCAAATTAGAGTCCAAAACAAGGGCAAAAGAGTTTGGAAAAGTATATATGATGGAGACGTATCAACTCCCCCAAGCTTAAAGCCTTGCTTGTCCTCAAGCAATTCAGTTGACAAACTGAAAGAGGCAAAAGAAAAACTTTTACGAACTCTGTTTGATCTTGTTGCTATAATTACGTCTAACTCATATTCATATTTTCAGCAAGATCATAAGCTAACCACATAAGCAATGACATTTAGGTTTCAAGAGGAACTCATATCAATAGCATAATCAACTAGCGAGGAATAATAATAAGTTTCAAACGTCAACACTTCAGTCAAAACAATCATGAAGCAATATGAACAGATGGTATCTCGCTAGCTCTTTCTGAGACCGCAAAACATAAATGCAGAGCACCTTCAAAGACCAAAGGCTGACTAAACATTGTAATTCATGGCAAAGAAGACCCAGTCACAGTCATACTCAATAACAATTAAAAGCAAAGCATAAAAATGACTCTACAGAAACATAAATAGATAGGCCCTTCGGAGAGGGAAGCATTGATTTGCAGAGGTGCCAGAGCTCAAGCTTTGAAGACAGAGATAAATAATTTTGGGTGGCATGCTTTCATTGTCAACGTAATGACCAAGAGTTTTCACCATCTTCCATGCTACACATGCTATAGGCGGTTCCCAAACAGAAAAGTAAAGTTTTGACTCCCCCACCACCGATCAATCACACTCCACGACTAGCCGAATCCTCGGGTGCCGTCCATACCAACAACAATCCAGGGGGAGTTTTGTTTGCAATTATCTTTTTCATTTGAGCATGGAACTGGGCATTCCAATTACCGGCCCTTTTCTCGTGAATGATAGTGAATAAACACGTATCGAGGATAACACACCTAGCATGGAAGATACCGATTGCCCCTTGTCGCCACATGAGCGGTTCGGGCATGCAAAACTGATTATTTCTTGAAGGTTTAGAGAGTGGCACATGCAAATTTACTTGGAACGGCAAGTAGATACCGCATATAGGTAGGTATGGTGGACTCATATGGAACAACTTTGGGTTTATGGAAGTGGATGCACAAGCGCTATTCCTGCTTAGTACAAGTGAATGCTAGCAAAAGACTGGGAAGCGACCAACTAGAGAGCGACAACAATCATCAATATGCATTGAAATTAACCAACATTGAGTGCAAGCATGAGTAGGACATAAATCACCATAAACATGAATATCATAGAGGCTATGTTGATTTTGTTTCAACTACATGCGTGAACATGCGCCAAGTAAAGCCACTTGAATCATTCAAAGGAGGATACCATCCTATCATACTACATCATAATTATCTCAAAATTCATGTTGGCATCCAAGACAAACCATTATAAGCTCCTAGCTAATTAAGCATGGCATCATAAACTATGATCTCTAAGTTGCCATTGCAAACATGTTTCTCTCATAACAAAGTTGAATCAGGAACGATGAGCTAGTCATATTTACAAAAACAAAATAGATCGAATTCATACCAGCTTTTCAAGGCTCAGTCACTTCATCACATATCGTCATTATTGCCTTTCACTTGCACGACCGAATGATGAGAACAATAATAAGAGTGTTTGTGCATTGGACTAAGCTGGAATCTGCAAGCAAACACAAAGGAGAAGACAAAGTAATATGGCTCTTTGACAGATAAACAAATATGCATGCGAGAGCCACTAAACATTGTAACCATGGTCTTCTACCTTGATGCAAAGAAAAAGAAAACTATTTACACAGGAAAGCTCCCAACAAGAAAAAATAAGAATGATAAATCTTTTTGGGTTTTCTCAAACTAGACAAACACACGAGAAGAAAACGAGAAAAAGAAATAAACTAGCATGGATGATACAGTGGCAAGGTGTGAACATCGACTAACAAAGTGAAAGTGTGAACATGAATATAAAGTCGATGAGAAACACGTACTCCCCCAAGCTTAGGCTTTTGGCCTAAGTTGGTCTACTCCCATGGCTGGAAGTAACCATCTCCGGGGTAGTCCGGAGTGTACTGAGGGTGCCACTGCTGGGTGAGCTCCTCTGGCTCCCACTGATAAACTGGCGTCTGGTACTCGACTGGTAGCTCGGGCACCGGCGCCTGTGGTGGCGCTATGCCCCAATATGCGTAGATGTCCGAGGGCATAATAATGTACCTGCCTAGATGAAGATTGAACAAAGAAGGAGCAGGCAAAGTAATAGTCTCACGAGTACCCTGACTAAATACCAAGTTATAAATCATCCGCTTATTTATATCTTTATCAAGAAAGTCATGGAGAACCATGCTATCATAATCTAGATATCTCTCAGGAAGAAGAATCTCTTCTTCCTCGTGCAGTCTAATAGGTATCTCAAAGTGTCTAGCAAGACGGGTAGCATAGATACCTCCATAAACAACGCGTTTAGAGCAGTTTGTGTTCAACCGTTGAGCCACTATAGCGCCCAAGCTATAAGTTTTATCATTATAAAGGGCTTCGGGCAAAACCGCAAGATCTGGGGAGCTAAGGGCCCCAGCTATCCCACGGCCAATCAAACATTTTCCCACGAATAATGAGAAGTACCGAAGCACGGGAAAAATGTATGCTAGTAGCTCTAGCGCAAGACACTCCTCTCTCCTCTCCTACAACAATAGTATCAATGAAAGCCTCCAAGTCCCGTGGACGAGGTTCATGAATATCCCCAACATAAGGTAATTTGCAGACATTGCAAAAATCCTGAAGTGACATGCGCTGGGGGATATCATATAGCTTGAACTCAACCATAGGAGGACTCTACCTTGGATAGAAGTTAAAGCTTTGCACGAAAATATTAGTGAGGAGGAGGTATTGTGGACACTTATCTTCAACAAACGTGGTAAGGTCTGCGTTCTCCACCAAGTAATAAAAATCCTCATAAAGACCGTCGGCACGTAAGAACACATCGCTTGGCCACTCGCATGCTCGAACTTCTGCAACTTGGGGGACCGGATACTTGGGTTTCTTCTTCTCATTTTCATCATCCTTGGGGTAACGGCTTGAAGAGCCTCTTAGGAACGTCCTCATCTTCTCCTTTTTTCTTTCTCTAAAAATTTCTGAAATTCTTAGTGGCTCAAAGGAAAAGTGAACAAGGCTCAACGAAACTCATAGCAACTACTCCTACAAGTGCCTAGAGGCCATATCACGCATCAAAACCACTCGGGACCAACTAAAATTAGCATGCAAAGCTCAAGAACAGGGTCACCAAGGCAGCAAAATATGCAATGAATAAGGCACTAGAGAAAAAACTAATTGGACCAATGTAGGAGTCACATACCAAGGAAGAATTTCCCCAAAACAGTTTGGTGAATGGGGCTTTGCACAAGGAGATCGAAAATCGCACCAAGAAGAGCAAGAACACGAGTTTGAGTTGTAGAATGAATTTTTCTGGAGGTAGGAGAAGGAGATGGGAGATGGAATAAGTGGAGGGGGCCACGTGGGCCCCACAAGCATGGTAGGCGCGGCCAGGTGGGTGCTCGCGCCTCCTGGGCTTGTGGCCCACTGGTGCATCCCCCTGACTAGCTCTCCGTCTCAGAATTTTTCAAAAATTCCAGAAAAAATCATACTTGATTTTCAGGGCATTTGAAGAACTTTAATTTTCGGGGCACTTTTCTACGGGACGGAAAAAGCAGAAAACAGGAGAAACTAAAGCTAAATCTATCATTTTTCTTCTAACAACGAAAAGTAAAAGTTCAGAAGAGAGGTTTTTGACTCTTAGATTCATCCATCTCATAGTCATTAAAAGAAATCCACCAATGAGGTTGATCAAGTCTCCTTGACAAACTTTTTTTGCATCGCATAAAACGGAGAATTTTTGAATAGTCACTAGGTTACCTCAATGGGAATGTGCATATCCCCAACAAGAAAATCATACTTCATCTTAACAGTAGGTATAGGGAATTCAAAGCTCCCAAGAAGAATCGATGAAGTTTTTTCGATAGTATTGATGCAATGTACTCGATATTGTTTCTTCGGAAAGTGCACCATATGCTCATTACCATTGACGTGGAAAGTGACATTGCCTTTGTTGCAATCAATAACAGCCCCTGCAGTGTTTAAAAAGGGTCTTCCAAGGATGACCGCCATGGCATCATCCTCGGGAATATCCAGAATAACAAAGTCTGTTAAGATAGTAACGTTAGCAACTACAACACGCACATCCTCGCAAATGCCGATAGGGAAAGCAGTTGATTTGTCGGCCATTTGCAAGGAGATTTCAGTGGGTGTCAACTTATCCAATTCAAGTCTACGATAAAGAGAGAGAGGCATAACACTAACACCAGCTCCAAGATCGCATAAAGCAGTTCTAATGTAGTTGCCTTTAATGGAGCAAGGTATAGTGGGCACTCCGGGATCACCTAGTTTCTTAGGAGTTCCACCCTTGAAGGTGTAATTAGCGAGCATGGTGCAAATCTCAACCTCAGGTATCCTCCTCTTATTAGTCACAATATCCTTCATGTACTTAGCATAAGGAGACATTTTGAGCATATCTATCAAACGCATTTGCACAAAGACAGGTCTAATCATTTCAACAAATCGCTCAAAATCCTCATCATCCTTTTTCTTGGATGGTTTGGGAGTAAAGGGCATGGGTTTCTGAACCCATGGTTCCCTTTCTTTACCATGCTTCCTAGTAGTGAACTCGTTCTTATCGTATCTCCTATTCTTAGGTTGTGGGTTATCAAGATCAACACTATGTTCAATCTCCACATCCTTATCATTGCTAGGTTGAGCATCAAGATGAACATCACTATCGATATTATCATTAGGCTCATGTTCATCACCAGATTGTGTTTCGGCATCAGAAACAGAGACATCATTTGGATTCTCAGGTGTAAATACAATAGGGTTGCTAGAATGCAAGTTCCTATCATCTTTATTTTTATTCCTAGGATGACTAGGTGCCTCGGTGCTAACTCCTTGAAAATCTTGTCCAATTCTCTTAGGATGACCCTCAGGATACAAAGGTTTCTGAGTCATTCTACCACCTATAGTGACAACTCTTACAGAATTGTCATTCATCTCATTGAGCAAGTCATTTTGAGCCTTAAGTACTTGTTCTATGATACGTCTCCAACGCATCTATAATTTTGGATGGTTTCATGCTGTTATCTTGTCAAACTTTGGATGTTTTATATGCCTTTTATATCTTTTTTGGGACTAACCTATTAATTCAGTGCCAAGTGCCAGTTCCTGTTCTTTCCGTGTTTTTGACCCTTTTTCAGGCGGAGTCCAAACAGAATAATTCTTTCGTGATGATTTTTTATGGAAAATATCAAAAATACCGGAAGAAAAAGATACCGGAGAGGGGTCCCCAGGAAGCCACAAGGCTTGTCGGCGCGGCCCCCCAGGCCGCACCAACCAAGCTTGTGGGCCCCTCAGGGGCCCACTTGACGCAACTCCACCGCCATGTGGTCCTATAAATCCAGAAACCTCCAGAAAGAAACCTAGATCGGGAGTTCCTCCGCCGCAAGCCTCTGTAGCCACCAAAAACCAATCTGGAGCCCGTTCCAGCACCCAACCGGAGGGGGAATCCATCTCCGGTGGCCATCTTCATCATCCCAGCGATCTCCATGACGAGGAGGGAGTAGTTCTCCCTCGGGGCTGAGGGTATGTACCAGTAGCTATGTGTTTGATCTCTCTCTCTCTTGTGTTCTTGAGATGTCTTGATCTCGATGTACCATGGGCTTTGCTACTATAGTTGGATCTTATGATGTTCTTCCCCCTCTCCCTCTTGTAATGAATTGAGTTTCCCCTTTGGAGTTATCTTATCGGATCGAGTCTTTGAGAACACTTGATGTATGTATTGCACGTGTCTATCTGCTCTGATCAACTTGCAGGCTTGTGACATTGGGAACCTATGCATATGGGTTGGCACACGTTTGATTCATGTGAGTACTCGATGTATGTTTTGGTGATCAACTTGCGGGTTCGTGACATTGGGAACCTATGCATAGGGGTTGGCACACGTTTTGACTCTCCGGTAGAAAATTTGGGTCACTCTTTGAAGTTCTATGTGTTGGTTGAATAGATGATTCTAAGATTATGTGATGCATATCGTACAATCATGCCCACGGATACTTGAGGTGACACTGGAGTATCTAGGTGACATTAGGGTCTTGGTTGATATGTATCTTAAGGTGTTATTCTAGTACGAACTCTTGAATAGATCGATCAGAAAGAATAACTTTGTGGTGGTTTCGTACTCGACAATAATCTCTTCGTTTGTTCTCCGCTATTAGTGACTTTGGAGTGACTGTTTGTTGCATGTTGAGGGCTAGTTATATGATCCAATTATGTTATCATTGTTGAGAGAACTTCACTAGTGAAAGTATGAGCCCTAGGGCTAGTTTCCACGCATTGCAATACCGTTCGTGCTCACTTTTACCATTTTTTACCTTGCTTTTTTGTAATTTCAGATTACAGAAACCTATATTTACCATCCATATTGCACTTGTATCACCATCTCTTCGCTAAACTAGTGCACCTATACAACCTACCATTGTATTAGGTGTGTTGGGGACACAAGAGACTCTTTGTTATTTGGTTGCATGGTTGCTTGAGAGAGACCATCTTCATCCTACGCCTCCCGCGGATTGATAAACCTTAGGTCACCCACTTGAGGGAAAATTGCTATTGTCCTACAACCCTCTGCACTTGGAGTCCCAACAACGTCTACAAGGAGAAGGTTGCATAGTAGACATCAAGCTCTTTTCTGGCGCCGTTGCCGGGGAGGTTAGCGCTTGAAGGTATATCTTTAGATCTTGCATTCGAATCTTTTTGTTTCTTGTTCTTTCGCTAGAAAACTACAAAAAAATGGAATTGAGGATGCCTCATATGCTCCATCTTTTCAATGTCTTTCGTGAGCATGATGGGAAGGAAAATTGTGCTCAAGTGCTGAAAGAAGAATTACATAGAATGCTTGGCATAGAATATGTGAATGATGAGCATGATTGCAATGTTGTTAGCATGAATTCTTTGAATACCCATGATTCTAATGATATGCAAAGCCACAAGCTTGGGGATGCTATATTTGATGAAGATGATCTTTTTAGTTCTTGCACTTTGAATGATCAAAATCATTTTGATGAAAGCATGCCCCCTATCTATGATGATTATTGTGAGGATACTTATGCTTTAAATAAGATGGATGATAAAACTTATCATACTCTCGAGAACCCCTTTGCTAAACATTGTTTTTTCATTGTGGACACAATTTGTAGTGCTCAAGTCTTTTACGATACTCCCACTACTATTCTTGAGAATAGATTTCCTTATGTGGAGAGTAGTAAAATTTCTATGCTTGTAGATCATGAAAAGAAATCCTTAGGTGCTGGTTATATTGTTGAATTCATTCATGATGCTACTTAAAATTACTATGAGAGAGGATCATATACTTCTACTTATTGCAATAGTATAAAGCTTCCTCTCCATATGTTGAAATTTTTGAAGCTATGCTTGTTTTGCCTTCCTATGCTAGTTGATTCTTGCTCCAATAAATTGTTTGATCACAAAATCCCTATGCATAGGAAGTGGGTTAGACTTCAATGTTCTAGCCATTTGCTCCATGATGCTCTCCTTGTGTTTCAATCCTTACCTTTTATGTGAGCATCATTGAAATCAATGCCTAGCTAAGGGCGTTAAACGATAGCGCTTGTTGGGAGGCAACCCAATGAATAAAATTTTCTTTGCTTTTTTATTCCTATCTTTTTTCTCCACACCATCATAATTCTGTTATGATTGTGTATTTTGTGTTTCTTTTTGTGTTTTTGCCAAGCAAAACCGTTATGATTAGTCTTGGTGATGATTGTTTGATCATGCTGGAAAAAGACAGAAACATTCTGCTCACGAAAATAATTTTCACTTTTATTATGTAAGATATTTTGAGTTGATTCTTTTTGCTGCTGATTTCTATGCAATTTCTTCAGACTGTCGTAATTTTTCAGATTTTTTGAAGTAACAGAAGTATACAAAGTATACATATTGCTATAGACTGGTCTGCTGTTAACAGATTCTGTTTTTGTTGAGTTGGTTGCTTATTTTGATGAAACTATGGATAGTATCGGATGGTACTAGCCATGGAAAAGTGAAAATACAGCAACCCAACACCAACATAAGTAGAATTTAAGTTTGCTACAGTACCTAAGGAAGTGGTGATTTTCTTTCTTATACTAATGATATCACGAGTTTCTGTTTAAGTTTTGTGTTGTGAAGTTTTCAAGTTCTGAGTGAAGTTCTTATGGACAAAGAGATAAAGACTGGCAAGATCTCAAGCTTGGGGATTCCCAAGGCACCCCAAGTTGATTAAAGGATGCCAAAAAAGCCTAAGCTTGGGGATGCCCCGGGAAGGCATCCCCTCTTTCGTCTTCAATCCATCGGTAATGTTACTTGGAGCTATATCTTTATTCATCACATGATATGTGTTTTGCTTGGAGCGTCTTGTATCGTAGGAGTCTTTTATTTTTGTTGTGTCACAATCTTCCTTGCTGCACACCTAGAGAGAGAGACATGCACTCACCGTGATTTTGTCGAGCTTCACTTATATCCTTTGAGTTAGGCAATTCAACTCACATGTGTTTCACTTATATCTTTAGAGCTAGTTGATTTTGCTCTATGTGCTTCACTTATATCTTTTAGAGCACAGCGGTGCGTGGCTTGGTAGTTGGCTTATGCTATGAAAGTAGTCCCAAAAGTGGTAGTTATCCAAAGGGTTAAAAAACTTCCATCTTCATGTGCATTGAGTAGAAAGAGAAGCTTGATTCCTCTCAATTAGTTTTGAGATGTGGTTGTGGTAATATTTAAGTTATGTTAGTATGGTGTTGTGAATCTAGAGATACTTGTGTTGAAGTTAGTGATTCCCGTAGCATGCACGTATGGTGAACCGCTATGTGATGAAGTTTGAGCATGATTAGTTTATTGATTGTCATCCTTTGTGTAGCGGCCGGGATCGCGCGATGGTTTATACCTACCAACCCTTCCCCTAGGAGTATGCGTTGAATGCTTTATTTCGATTACTACTAAAACTTTTGCAACAAGTATATGAGTTATTCATGACTAATGTTGAGTCCATGGTTTAGATGCACTTTCACCTTCCACCATCACTATCTTCTTTAGTGTCGTGCAACTTTTGCCGGTGCATAAAACCACCATTAGCCTCCCTCAAAACAACCACCATACCTACCTACTATGGCTTTTTCAAAGCCATTCCGATATATATTGCCATGCAACTACCACCATGACATGTGCCACAACTTCTACATTGCCATTGCATGATCATAAGATATCTAGCATGATGTTTCCATTGATGTCTATGCCATGCTAGATCATTGTCACGGTACACTACCGAAGGCATTCCATATAGAGTCATCATTGATCTAAGTTTTGAGTTGTAAGTGTGATGATCATCATTGATGGAGCATTGTCCCATGTGAGGAAATAAAAGAGGCCAACGAAGCCCATTTACAAAAGAGGCCAAAGAGGCCCACCAAAATAATAATAATAATAAAAAGAGGCCAAAGAGCCCACCAAAAAATGAGAGAAAAAGAGAGAAGGGACAATGCTACTATCTTTCCACATTTGTGCTTATTAAGCACCATGATCTTCATGATTGAGAGTCTCTCGTTTTGTCACCACCATATAGCTTGTGGGAAATTTTCATTATATAACTTGGCTTGTATATTCCAATGATAGGCTTCCTCAAAATTGCCTTAGGTCTTCGTGAGCAAGCAAGTTGGATGTACACCCACTAGTTTTCTTTAAGAGCTTTGACATACTCTTAGCTCTAGTGCATCATTTGTATGGCAATCCCTACTCTTTCACATTGATATCTATTGATGAGCATCTCCATAGCTCATTGATATGCCTAATCGATGTGACCATCTTCTCCTCTTTTGCCTTGCAACCTCCACCACACTCCATTCCACTTATAGTGCTAAAACCATGGCTCACGCTCATGTATTGCATGAGAGTTAAAAAAGTTTGAGAAAGTAAAGGTGTGAAAACAATTACTTGGCCAATACCGAGGTTGTGCATGATTTAAATTCGTTGTGCAAGGATGATAGAGCATAGCCAGACTATATGACTTTGTAGGGATAACTTTCTTTTGGCCTTGTTATTTTGAAAGTTCATGATTACCTTGCTAGTTTGCTTGAAGTATTATTGTCTCTACATCAATAGCAAACTATTGTTTTGAATCTAATGGATCTGAACATTCATGTCACATAAGAGGAGTTACAAAGGACATCTATGCTATGGAGCATGAAAGCATCAAAAATTTCTTCTTTATCACTTCCCTACTCGAGGACGAGCAGGAGTTAAGCTTGGGGATGCTTGATACGTCTCCAACGTATCTATAATTTTTGATGGTTTCATGTTGTTATCTTGTCAAACTTTGGATGTTTTATATGCCTTTTATATCTTTTTTGGGACTAACCTATTAATTCATTGCCAAGTGCTAGTTCCTTATCTTTCCGTGTTTTGACCCTTTTTCAGGCGGAGTCCAAACGGAATAATTCTTTCGCGATGATTTTTGATGGAAAATATCAAAAATACCAGAATAAAAAGATACCGGAGAGGGGTCCCGAGGAAGCCACAAGCCGTGTCGGCACGGTCCCCCAGGCCGCACCAACCAAGCTTGTGGGTCCCTCAGGGGCCCACTTGACGCAACTCCACCGCCATCTGGTCCTATAAATCCAGAAAGCTCCAGAAAGAAACCTAGATGGGGAGTTCGCCGCTGCAAGCCTCTGTAGCCACCAAAAAACAATCTGGAGCCCGTTCCAGCACCCTGCCGGAGGGGGAATCCATCTCCGGTGGCCATCTTCGTCATCCCGGCGATCTCCATGATGAGGAGGGAGTAGTTCTCCCTCGGGGCTGAGGGTATGTACCAGTAGCTATGTGTATGATCTCTCTCTCTCTCGTGTTCTTGAGATGTCTTGATCTCGATGTACCATGGGCTTTGCTACTATAGTTGGATCTTATGATGTTCTTCCCCCTCTCCCTCTTGTAATGAATTGAGTTTCCCCTTTCGAGTTATCTTATCGGATTGAGTCTTTGAGAACACTTGATGTATGTCTTGCACGTGTCTATCTGCTCTGATCAACTTGCGGGTTTGTGACATTGGGAACCTATGCATATGGGTTGGCACACGTTTGATTCATGTGAGTACTCGATGTATGTTTTGGTGATCAACTTACGGGTTCGTGACATTGGGAACCTATGCATAGGGGTTGGCACACGTTTTGAGTCTCCGGTAGAAACTTTGGGGCATTCTTTGAAGTTCTATGTGTTGGTTGAATAGATGATTCTGAGATTATGTGATGCATATCGTACAATCATGCCCACGGATACTTGAGGTGACAATGGAGTATCTAGGTGACATTAGGGTCTTGGTTGATAGGTATATTAAGGTGTTATTCTAGTACGAACTCTTTAATAGATCGATTAGAAAGAATAACTTTGTGGTGGTTTCGTACCCGACAATAATCTCTTCGTTTGTTCTCCGCTATTAGTGACTTTGGAGTGACTGTTTGTTGCATGTTGAGGGCTAGTTATACGATCCAATTATGTTATCATTGTTGAGAGAACTTCACTAGTGAAAGTATGAACCCTAGGCCTTGTTTCCACGCATTGCAATACCGTTCGTGCTCACTTTTACCATTTGTTACCTTGCTGTTTTCGTAATTTTAGATTACAAAAACCTATATCTACCATCCATACGACATTGCGCGGTTCTATCAATTGCTCGACAGTAATTCGTTCACCCACCATCTACTTGCTTTCATGAGAGAAGCCACTAGTGAACACTACGGCCCCCGGGTCTATTCACAACTATCGTTTCCACTTTCACTTTTACTTTGCTTTGTTTCCTTTTTGCTTTCAGTTCCCACTTTGCAAACAATCTATAAGGGATCGACAACCCCTTCATAGCGTTGGGTGCAAGCTCTTTGTGTTTGTGCAGGTACTTGTGACTTGACACAATCCTTCCACTGGATCGATACATTGGTTCTCAAAACTGAGGGAAATACTTACCACCGCTGTGCTACATCACCCTTTCCGCTTCGAGGGAACACCAACGCAAGGCTCCAAGGCCACGGGGGAATCCTTTGCATATTTGCCAAGGAAGTCCCTAAAGGCGTAGCCGTAGCGGAAGGATTCCTGGCGCCGTTGGTGAGGAGTATCAAGACAAGAATAGTCTCCCGTCAACACGCTTATTTCTGGTGCCGTTGGAAGGTCTTTTGTTGCAGTAGCAGTGGCGTGTCAAAGCGACACAGTCAAGGAAAGCTGTATGGAGCGGGGGATCTCCTTCGCGGATGGATTCTCCAAGAAAATTTGCTATGCGAGTGGCATAGATCCCACCAAAGAAATCCCCTTTATTAGCATTCTTATTCAGCCTCGTCGCTATTATAGCTCCCATGTTGAAACTCTTGTCACCCGTCACTGTGCTCTTAAGTATACTAAGGTCGGATGCGCAAAGGTGACAATGATCTATCTTGCCATTAATGCATCTGCCTATGAAGAGGGGAAAGTAATGCAAGGCAGGAAAATGAATACTCCCCATGGTAGCTTGCGTAATGTCTCTAGTTCCTCCAACAGTAATACCAGAGAAAAAAAATCTCTAACCGAGGATTTAGGAGGATCACTGAGGCTACCCCAAATAGGTATTTTGCAAATTCTATTAAAATCCTCTAAATCCATGGTGTACGATTTATCATAGAGATCAAACAGTACCAAAGTGTCACGGCCAACTGACAATTTGAATCTACGAACAAAAGAGGCAGTGAGAGCAACATACTGTTCACATTTATCGGAGATGCATTCTTCAAGTCCGATGTTGCGAACAAGTGCATCAAACTCGTCTTTGAAACCTGCCTCAATCATAAATTCATCAGAAGGCCATTCACATGGTTGTACCTGCGCATCCCTTGGTTGGTAAGGATCAGGCTCCCTAATCGCAAGATGGGGACCTCTCTTGCTTGAGGAACCACCATGAAAGTTTCTCCTGAACATCTTCCTTCTTTGAAATTTTCAGTGACCCAAAGGAAAAGTGAACAAGGCTCAACTAAACTAGTAGCAACTACTCCCACAAGTGCCTAGAGGCCATATTACGCATCAAAACTACTTGGGACCAGCTAAAATCAGCATGCAAAGCTCAAGAACACGGTCACCAAGGCAGCAAAAATACACGGAGTATGAGGCACTAGAGCAAAAACTAATTGGACCAACGGAGATGTCTCTTACCAAGGAGTAATTTCCCCAAAACAGTTCGAAGAATGGTGCTTTGAGCAAAGAGATCGAAAATCCCAGCAAGAGGAGCAAGAACATGGGTTTGAGCTGCGAAACGATTTTTTCTGGAGGTAGGAGAACCAGATGAGAGCAAGAATGAGTGGAGGGGGTTCCCGTGGGCCCCAGAAGACTGGGTGGCGCGGCCACGGGGGTGCCCGTGCCGTCAGGGCTTGTGGCCCACTGGTACAGCCCCCACACAAACTCTTCGTCTCAGTATTTTTCAAAAAATCCAGAAAAAATCATACTTGATTTTCAGGATGTTCGGAGAACTTTTATTTTCGGGGTACTTTTCTACCGGACGCTAAGACAGAAAACAGGGACAACTAAACTAAACCTATCATTTTTCTTCTAAGCAACCGAAGGTGAAAGCTTAAAACAGAGGTTTGTGACTCCTTGATTCATCCATCTCATGGTCATCGAAAGAAATCCAATAATGGGGTTGATCAAATCCCCTCGACTAAACTTCTCGGATCGCAAAAGAAGACGGAGAATTTTCGAATAGTCACTAGGTCACCTCAATGGGGATGTGTATCTCCCCAACAAGCAAATCATACTTCATCTTAACAGGAGGAATAGGGCATTCAAAGCTCCCAATAAGAACCGATGAAGTTTTTTCGATAGCATTGATGCAATGTACTCGATATTGTTTCTTCGGAAAGTGCACCGTATGCTCATTACCGTTGACATGGAAGGTGACATTGCCTTTGTTGCAATCTATAACAGCCCGTGCAGTGTTTAAAAAGGGTCTTCCGAGGATGAAAGCCATGGCATCGTTCTCGGGAATATCCAAGATATTAAGATAGTGACTTTAGCAACCACAACAGGCACATCCTCGCAAATGCCGATAGGGAAAGCAGTTGATTTGTCGGCCATTTGCAGAGAGATTTCAGTGGGTGTCAACTTATCCAGTTCAAGTCTATGATAAAGAGAGATAGGCATAACACTAACACCGGCTCCAAGGCCGCATAAAGCAGTTCTAACGTAGTTACCTTTAATGGAGCAAGGTATAGTGGGCACACCGGGATCACCTAGTTTCTTGGGAGTTCCAACCTTGAAGGTATAATTAGCGAGCATGGTGGAAATCTCAATCTCAGGTATCTTCCTCTTATTAGTCACAATATCTTTCATGTACTTAGCATACAGAGACATCTTGAGCATATCCGTCAAACGCATTTGCAGAAAGACAGGTCTGATTATCTCAAAGAATCGCTCAAAATCCTCATCATCCTTTTTCTTGGATGGTTTGGGAGGAAAGGGCATGGGTTTCTGAACTCATGGTTCCCTTTCTTTACCATGCTTCCTAGTAGTGAAGTCATTCTTATCGTATATCTTAGTCTTAGGCTGTGGGTTATCAAGATCAACACTAGATTTAATCTCCACATCCTTATCATTGCTAGGTTGAGCATCTTCATGAACATAACTATTGATATTATCATTAGGCTCATGTTCATCACCAGATTGTGTTTCAGCATCAGAGACAGAGGCATCGTTTGGACTCTCAGGTGTGGCAGCAACAGGGTTGCTAGCGTGTAGGTTCCTATCATCTTTCTTCTTCTTTCTAGGATGACTAGGTGTATGAGTGCTAACTCCTTGAGAATCTTGTTCAATTCTTTTCGGATGACCCTCAGGATAGAGAGGTTCCTGGATCATTCTACCGCCTCTAGTGACGACTCTGGCAGAATTGTCATTTAACTCATTGAGCAAGTCACTCTGAGCTTTAAGTACTTGTTCTACCTAAGTAGTAACCATAGAGGCATGTTTACTGAGAAGCTTAAGATCATTGACGTTTTTGTCCACACAAGCACTTAAATGACTAAGCATACAAGCATTCTGTTCCAATTGTCTGCTAACATAATCATTGAAACTCTGTTGTTTGGCAACAAAGTTATCAAATTCATCCAGGCATAGGCTAACAGGTTTATCAAAAGGAATATCACTCTCATCAAACCTACACAGAGAATTTACTTCTACTACCTGTATCGAGTTATCGAGACCATGGATCTCTTCGATAGGTGGTAGATTTTTGACATCTTTAGATTTAATGCCTTTCTCTCGCATAGATTTCTTGGCTTCTTGCATATCTTCAGGACTGAGGAATAAAATACCTCTTTTCTTCGGAGTTGGCTTAGGAGGTGGTTCGGGAATAGTCCAAGCATTCTCATTGCACAAGATGTTATTAAATAGAATCTCAGTTTGTTCTACAGTTCGTTCCCTAAAAACACAACCGACACAACAATCTAGGTGGTCTTTGGAAGCATTAGTAAGTCCATTATAGAAGATATCAAGTATTTCATTCTTCTCGAGAGGGTGATCAGGCAAAGCTTTGAGTAGCTGGATGAGCCACCCCCAAGCTTGTGGGAGACTTTCTTCTTCAACTTGAGCAAAGTTGTATATTTCCTGCAAGGCAGCTTGCTTCTTATGGGCAGGGAAATATTTTTCAGAGAAGTAGTAGACCATATCCTGGGGGCTACGCACACAACCAGGAGAAAGAGAAGTGAACCATGTCTTAGCATCATCCTTTAGCGAGAAAGGAAACAACTTGAGGATATAGTAGTGGCGGATCTTTTCCTCACTAGTGAATAGGGTGGCTATATCGTGCAGTTTGGTAAGATGGGCTAAAACCATTTCAGACTCGTAACTGTGAAAAGGATCAGATTCGACCAGAGAGATTAACTCAGGGTCGACAGAGAATTCATAATCCTTATCGGTCACAAAGATAGGCGAAGTAGCAAACTTCGGATCGTATTTCATCCTAGCGTTCACAGATTTTTCTTTCCACTTGCGTAGTAATTTCTCAACATCATAGCCATCCTTACGCGCAAGAAAGTCCTCAGCTATCTCTCCTTCCATAACATAATGCGTATCAGGCATATCAGGTCTAGGAGAGCTAGTTCTAGCAGGCAAAATAGCAGGTTCTACTTCAATGGCATCAGCAGTTTTAGAAGTATCATCACATCTAGCAGCAACTCTAGCAATTTGTGCATCAAGGAATGCACCTATTGGCAAAGCAGTATCAAGCATAGCATCATCAGGCATAGTATCAAGCATAGCATCATCAGGCATAGTATCAAGCATAGCATCATCATAAGCATCATGGGTAGCAGAAGTAGCATCATCAAGCACAGGCGACAAATCAAGATTTCTAGCAGGAGGTGATGTCGCAAACTTACTCATAACTGAAGGTGAATCAAGTGCAGAACTAGATGGCAGTTCCTTACCTGTCCTCGTAGTGGAAGGCAAGACTTTAGTTCTTGGATCTATCGGATTCCTCATAGTGATCAGCAAACGTAAATCCCAAGTGACTCAGAGAATATAGTTGTGCCTCCCCGGCAATGGCGCCAGAAAATAGTCTTGATAACCCACAAGTGTAGGGGATCGCAACAGTTTTCGAGGGTAGAGTATTCAACCCAAATTTATTGATTCGACACAAGGAGAAGCGAAAGAATATTCTCCAGTATTAGCAGTTGAGTTTGTCAGTTTCAACTACACCTGAAAGATTAGTGTCTACAAGCAAAGTATCAGTAGCAAAGTGGTATGATAGCAACGGTGCCAGAAAAAGATCTGTTGACAGCAGACTATTCCTAACTTGTTGTATCAATGGCGCCAGAAAATATCACGTTTGACCGGGGACTATTCTTGAGAATAATGCTTCCCCGACAACGGCTCCAGAAAAGTCTTGCAACAGGTAACAACAAAGTAACAAGTAACAACAGTAGTGACAGCAGCAGCAAGGAACAGCAGTAGTGACAACAACAGAGTAACAGCAGTAGCAACAGAGTAACGTAGCGAGGACCAGTAGTAAAAGACTCGTAGGCAGTGGATCGGTGATGGATGAGTATGACGGATGTGATTCATCATGTAACAGCTATAACATGGACAGATATGTAACTAGCTCCCGTTCTTCAATCTAATGTAGGCATGTATTTCGTATGTAGTCATACGTGCTTAGGGAAAAGAACTTGCATGACATCTATTGTCCATCCCTCCCGTGGCAGCGTGGTCCTATTGGAAACTACGGGATATTAAGGTTCTTCTTTTAATAAAGAACCGGACCAACGCATTAACACTTGGTGAATACATGAACTCCTCCTACTATGGTCATCTCCGGGAGTGGTTCCGACTATTGTCACTCCGGGGTTGCCGGGTCATAACACATAGTAGGTGACTACAACTTGCAAGATAGGATCTAGAACACACATATATTGGCGACAACATAATAGGTTCAGATCTGATATCATGGCACTCGGGCCCTAGTGACAAGCATTAAGCATGGCACAGTAGTAGCAACATCAATCTCAGAACATAGTGGATACTAGGGATCAATCCCCATCAAAACTAACTCGATTACATGATAGATCTCATCCAACTCATCACCGTCCGACAAGCCTACGATGAGATTAATCACGAACGATGAAGAGCATCATGGAATTGGCGATGGAGGAAGGTTGATCATGACGATGGCGACGATTTCCTCTCTCCGGAGCCGAGAACGGACTCCAGATCTGCCCTCCAGATGAAGAACAGGAGGTGGCGGTGCCTCCGTACGTAAAACGCGATGAATCCTTCTTCCTGATTTTTTTCCGGGCGAGACGGAATAAATAGAGCTGAGTTTGGAGACGGTGGCGCCACGTGGGCCCCACAAGCCCTCACGACGCGGCCTGGGGGTGGCTGCAGACCCTTGGCTTGTGGCCCACTGGCTCACCCCCTCCGGTGGATCTTTGCGTAGGTATTTTTCATTAATTCCAGAAAATTCTCCGTAATTTTTCAGGACATTCCGAGAACTTTTATTTCTGCACAAAAACAACACCATGGTAATTCTGCTGAAAACAGCGTCAGTCCGAGTTAGTTCCATTCAAATCATGCAAATTAGAGTCCAAAACAAGGGCAAAAGAGTTCGGAAAAGTAGATACGACGGAGACGTATCAGACATCATAGATCGCACCATATCTAACAAAGTACGATTACGACGTTCGGACACACCATTACGCTGTGGTGTTCCAGGCGGTGTCAACTGTGAAACAATTCCACATTGTCTTAAGTGAGCACCAAACTCGAAACTCAGATACTCACCCTCGCGATCATAACGTAGGAACTTGATCTTCTTGTTACGATGATTTTCAACTTCACTCTGAAATTTCTTGAACTTCTCAAATGTTTCAGACTTGTGCTTCATCAAGTAGATATATCCATACCTACTCAAATCGTCAGTGAAGGTGAGAAAATAATGATACCCGCCGCGCGCCTCCACACTCATCGGACCGCACACATCGGTATGTATGATCTCCAACAAGTCACTTGCACGCTCCATTGTTCCGGAGAACGGAGTCTTAGTCATCTTGCCCATGAGGCATGGTTCGCACGTGTTAGGTGATTCAAAATGAATTGACTCCAAAAGTCCATCGGAATGGAGTTTCTTCATGCGCTTTACTCCAATATGACCTAAGCGGTAGTGCCACAGAAACGTGGCGCTATCATTGTTAACTCTACATCTTATGGTCTCAATGTTGTGTATATGTGTATCATCACAATCAAGATTCAATATGAACAATCCTCTCATATTGGGTGCATGACCATAAAATATATTACTCATAGAAATAGAATAAACATTATTCTCTGACTTAAACGAGTAACCGTCTCGCAATAAACAAGATCCAGATATAATGTTCATGCTTAACGCAGGCACTAAACAATAAGTATTTAAGTTCATAAATAATCCTGATGGTAACTGAAGTGAGACTGTGCCGACGGCGATTGCATCAACCTTGGACCCATTTCCCACGCGCATCGTCACTTCATCCTTCGCCAGCCTTCGTTTATTCCGCAGTTCCTGTTTCGAGTTGCAAATATGAGCAACAAAACCGGTATCAAATACCCATGCACTACTACAAGAGTTGGTTAAGTACACATCAATAACATGTATATCACATATACCTGATTTTTGTTTAGACGCCTTCTTATCAGCCAAATACTTGGGGTAGTTGCGCTTCCAGTGACCCATTCCCTTGCAATAATAACACTATGTTTCCGGCTTAGGTCTAGCCTTGGGTTTCTTCGTTGGATTGGCAACAGGCTTGCCGCTCTTCTTGGAGTTACCCTTCTTGCATTTGCCATTTCTCTTGAAACCAGTGGTCTTATTGACCATCAACACTTGATGCTCTTTTCGGAGTTATGACTCTGCAACTTTCAACATCGCGAATAACTCGACGGGTGACTTGTTCATCCCTTACATGTTATAGTTCAACACAAAGCGCTTATAGCTAGGTGGCAGTGATTGAAGAATTCTATTAGTGATAGCCTCTTGCGGGAGTTCAATCCCCAACTCAGCTAGACGGTTTGAGTACCCAGACATTTTCAGCACATGTTCACTGACAAACGAATTCTCCTTCGTTTTGCAAGCATAGAATTTATCGGAGGTCTCATACCTCTTGATCCGGGCATTCTTCTGAAATATAAACTTCAACTCTTGGAACATCTCATATGCTCCATGACGTTCAAAGCGTTGTTGAAGTCCCGGTTCTAAGCCATACAAGACTGCACATTGAACTACTGAGTAGTCCTCCTTACGTGCTTGCCAAGCGTTCAAAACATCTTGGTCAGACATAGCGGGTGGTTCATCTCCTAGCACAGCATCAAGGACATAGTTCTTTTTCCCAGCTTGTAGGATGAGCCTAAGATTACGTGCCAAGTCTACAAAGTTTCTTCCATCATCTTTCAACTTAGTTTTCTCTAGGAATGTATTGAAATTCAGGGTTGCTACTGCGTGAGCCATTGATCTACAATATAAAATATTGCAAAGTGGACATAGACTATGTTCAAGATAATTAGAGTTTAACTAATCAAATTACCAATAAAATCCCACTCAAAAATACATCCCTCTAGTCATTTGAGTGGTGCATGATCCAAATCCACTAACTCAAGTCCGATCATCACGTGAGTTGAGTATAGTTTTAGTGGTAAACATCTCTATGCTAATCATATCAACTATATGATTCATGCTCGACCTTTCGGTCTCTTGTGTTCCGAGGTCATGTCTGCACATGCTAGGCTCGTCAAGTTTAACCCGAGTGTTCCGCATGTGCAACTGTTTTGCACCCTTTGTATGTGAACGTTGAGTCTATCACACCCGATCATCACGTGGTGTCTCGAAACGACGAACTGTCGCAATGGTGCACAGTCGGGGAGAACACAATTTCATCTTGAAATTTTAGTGAGGGATCACCTTATAATGCTACCGTCGTTCTAAGCAAAATAAGGTGCATAAAAGGATTAACATCACATGCAATTCATAAGTGACATGATATGGCCATGATCTTGTGCTTCTTGATCTCCATCACCAAAGCACCGTCATGATCTTCTTGTCACAGGCGCCACACCATGATCTCCATCATCGTGCCGCCATCGAGGTTGTCGTGCTATCTATGCTATTAGTACTAAAGCTACAACCTATCGATATAGTAAACACATCTGCAAACACAAACATTAGTTTAAAGACAACTCTATGGCTCATGTCGGTTGCCATAGCATCGACGTGCAAGTCGATATTAACTATCACAACATGATCATCTCATACATCCAATATATCACATCATGTCTTTGGCCATAGCACATCACAAGCATACCCTGCAAAAACAAGTTAGATGTCATCTAATTTGTTGTTGCATGTTTTACGTGGTTGCTATGGGTATCTAGTATGATCGCATCTCACTTACGCAAAAACCACAACGGAGATGTGCAAATTTCTATTTAACCTCTCTGCAAGGACCGCCTCGGTCAACTCCAATTCAACTAAAGTTGAAGAAACCGATACCCGCCAGTCATGTTTATGCAACGAGTTGCATATTGGTCGATGAAACTAGTCTCTCGTAAGCGTACGAGTAAAGTCGGTCCGGACCGCTTCAATCCAACAATACGGCCGAATCGAGAAAAGACTAAGGAGGGTAGCAAATCGAATATCAACGCCCACAAAACCTTTTGTGTTCTACTCGAGATAACATCTAGGCATGAACTTAGATCTGATACCACTGTTGGGGAACGTTGCATGGGAAACAAAAATTTTCCTACACACACGAAGACCTATCATGGTGATGTTCATCTATGAGAGGGAGATTGAATCCACATATCCTTGTAGATCGCTAATTGGGGAGCGTTAAGAAACGCGGTTGATGTAGTGGTACAACTTCGTGATTCAAATCACCGTCATCCCACGATCTGTCCCACGATCCGTTTCGATCTAGCGCCGAACGGACGGCACCACCGCGTTCAGCACACGTACATCTCGATGACGATCTCGGCCTTCTTGATCCAGCAAGAGAGACGGAGAAGTAGATGAGTTCTCCGGCAGCGTGACGGCGCTCCGGTGATGGTGCTGATCTACTCCTGCACAGCTCCGCCCGAGCTCCGCGGAAATTCGATCTAGAGGAAGAACTACGTGGTATAGGTTTGAGTTGGACGTGGCAAAGTTGTGTCTCAAAATCCCTAAAAGCACCAATATATATAGGAGGAGGAGGGGGGGGGGGCGCCGACCGATTCGGAGGAGGTGGACTCCCACCCCAATTCGGTTTGGGGGGAAGGAGTCCACTCCTTCCTTCCCACCTCCCTCTTTCCTTGTTTTTTCTTTTCCTTTGGTTTTTTTCACTTGTGGCGCCATAGCCCTCTTGGGTTGGCCTCACCAGCCCACTAAGGGCTGGTGTGCCACCCTAGGGTCACCGGGCTCACTCTCGGGTGGGTGGGCCCCTCTCGGTGAATACTGGAACCCATTCGTCACTCCCGGTACACTGCCGGAAATGCCCAAAAACTTTCCGATGACCAAATGAAACCATCCTATATATCAATCTTCGTTTCTGGACCATTACGGAAACCCTCGTGACGTCCGTGATCTCATCCGGGACTCCCAACAACCTTCGGTCACCAACACATATAACTCAACTATACTAAAACATCATTGAACCTTAAGTGTGCAGACCCTGTGGGTTCGAGAACTATGTAGACATGACCCGAGACACTCCTCGGTCAATATCCAATAGCAGGACTTGGATGTCCATATTGGATCCTACATATTCTCTACGAATATCTTATCGGTTGAACCTCGGTGCCAAGGATTCATATAATCCCGTATAACATTTCCTTTGTCCTTCGGTATGTTACTTGCCCGAGATTTGATCGTCGGTATCCCTATACCTATTTCAATCTCGTTACCGGCAAGTCTCTTTACTCGTTCCATAATACAAGATCCTGTGACTTAGACTTGAGTCACATTGCTTGCAAGGCTTGTATGTGATGTTGTATTACCGAGTGGGCCCAAGATACCTCTTCGTCACATGGAGTGACAAATCCCAGTCTTGATCCATGCTAACTCAACGGACACCTTCGGAGATACCTGTAGAGCATCTTTATAGTCACCCAGTAACGTTGTGACGTTTGATACACACCAGGTATTTCTGCGGTGTCAGTGAGTTACATGATCTCATGGTCATAGGAATGAACACTTGACACGCAGAAAATAATAGCAACAAAATGACATGATCACCTGCTATGTTTATAGTTTGGGTCTAGTCCATCACATGATTCTCCTAATGATGTGATCCAGTTATCAAGTGACAACACTTGCATATGGTCAGAAAATCTTAACCATCCTTGATCAACTGGCCAGCGAACTAGAGGCTTGCTAGGGACATTGTTTTGTTTATATATCCACACATGTATCTATGCTTTCATTCAATACAATTATAGCATGGATAATAAACGATTATCTTGAAACAGGAAATTTATAATAACTATTGTATCATTGCCTCTAGGGCATATTTCCAACACATTCTCCCAAATAGATGGCTCATCGGCGGCAAGGATGATTTTACGAACACGGGATGAAGTGTCATATTTGCTGCATATCGCCGCTTGTTTAATTGTAATAATGCGTTGTAGGCGGAGTTACATGCATTAATGCAGGGTATGGCACGGTTCAACATTGTAATTTGCCAATCATTGTTCAGTCTGATTCCTCGGTTGCACTTTCGGCGATGACTAGTTAGAGTCTCAACAGATCAACATATGGTCATTTGGTTGCTGAAATAAAACATCTTATGGTATACAGGGAGTTTGTTCCTCTAAAAATTAAATGTGAGCAAAATAGGGTAGCAGATCGATTGGCTTGTTGCCTCTCGATTGTAACCCTATGCATATGAAATAAAACTCCTTTACCCTTGCAAAAAAAAGTATTATCACATCAATATTTTCTAAGATACATAGTATCACATTAGTTATTATGACATCCCATAGTAATAGGTATTCCCTCTGTCATAGTTTAGAAGGCATGCACGTGTACCTAGATCGTCAATTTAACTTATATAAAATATATTGATTAACATAAATAATATATCAACAGAAAATAGAACATCTAAAGTTTCTAATAATTTTTTTATTGTTATATATGTCTCTTATTAAGTTGGTTAAATTAACGATGTATGGACATGTGTCGAACTTATAAAATGAGAAGGAGGAAGTATTAATATATTATGGATCATATTTTTGCTGTTTTGTTTGCTCCCGAGTTGGGTAATCAGGTCACATATAGAGAATAAAAAGTATTACTGTCGAGGACTTTCCTGTCGGCCGGCTAGCCATCCTTAATTTCACATTTTAGATTTCCCGCTGTCTAGTGATCACATGAATTTTTGGCCTTCCATTTTTTTTAGCATAGCGAGCCTTTCGGGTAGGGCAGTACTGAACGCCGGCATGTCGGCCCGAACGCTCGCATCGGTCGCAGCCCAGTCGTGAGATTCACGGGCCACATCGTTAGATCTTTCATGCACCAAAAATCCCTCGATGCAACATATTTAGGCCATGACGCAGCAAATTTTGATCGCACGGGCTGCCCGGAAAAGTAGGATCGCACGAGGCGATCAAGGGAGGCGACGAGGGTTCCCTTGCGCGCCGCGGGTGACGCCACCTGTTCCCTCTCTCTTCGTCGGCCGCCCCGGCGGCGGGAGGGAGGGGGAACCTCGGGTCTGTTCGCTAGGTGGGTGTGTGGTAGGGTTAGGGTTGAGGGAGACGTTGTCGAGGCCGTTGCGGTGGTGTCGCGTCGGAATTAGTTTCTCCGGGCTCCATTCATGGTCAGGCGAGGCTTTTGCCTTCGTCTAGGAGCCAGCGGGGTTGGGGATTCCCGGATCTCGTGGAGGTCGTGGGCTATGGTGGCTGGAGGTCCATTGGCACTAGCCGTTTGGGTCCTTAGATGGGCGATGGATGTAGGGAGACGAAGACCTTTCTTCTTCCTTGTTGGTATGATTTGCTGCTGCTGTTCTTCTTCTTCCTCTGCGCTGATGTTGGTGGGAGATCCTGCTTTGTCCGGGCGGATGGCCCGGCTGCGGTGCTGGACCGGTCGGATGACTCGAGTTCTCTTCCATCCGGAAGAGACACTTTTCACGGTACTCAAAGCCAAAGATGACGACGGCTGTTGCACATGTGTTGGATTGATATCCATGCCCTCTCAGCGCTGGTGTCAAGAAAGGGGGAAGCAGCATGGCGGCAATTGTACCGTGGTCGAAGATGATGACCTGCTTGCGACTGGTTGCAGATCCTTCTGCTGCAGGAGTCTTTCTCTCAAGATTCAGGGATGATGACACAGAGCTCCGAAGATCTTTTTGTTATGGTTGTCTTAGGTACTCTAGGTGTTCATGGTCCTATGTGTTTGCGTTTCAGTGTGTTTGTAAGGGTCAACTTCTTTGTACTGATTCGTGCTATGAATGAAAAAACTCTCAAATAAAAACTCACTGCTCGATTGTGGCATAAACCACATTTACACGGATTAACGTTTAGTGTGTGTCTTGACTTCGATTTGCACTAGTGTTTCAAACATGGCGAGGCATGAAAATTGTGAGGCTGCTATCATGCTACGTACAGTAGCCTTCGTCAACCAATGTGTAAACTCCGTAGAAACGTTCGCCTTGGCCTGCCGTCCTGGTTTTTTTTTTTAGCAGAGCCGTCCTGGTTTGCTAAGATGTGTTTACGGACCAAGTTACCTTTGACTGTTTGATTGCTTCCGAGTTAGGCAATGAGGTCACACATATCTAACTTGGAAATATCCCATATATATGCAGATTAGAAATGTATTAATTGTTGCCGGCCATTGCCCCTGCTGCCGGCCAATAGCCCACCTTAATTTCACATTTTAGAAGTCTAGCTGATCAGTGATGACTTTTGAGTCTTCCTTTGACGGCAACAAGCTATCAACTCCCTGCTGTATTTAAAATTAGATTAGATTGTATATTAACTAATGACCAGGTCCAGTTAAATATTTAGGAGTATGTGTAATTGTTTTTGATTTTTTCACAAGTTCAGAAATACTACGATTTTCAATTCAAGGACGCCCAGTGGTAAGTGCAGGGCTCGCCGTTGTATTTAAGAGAAGGGAGTTTACAGAGGCTTAACCACCCATACGGCATACTGAGCAAACAATGTCGTCGATGTCATGGATGTTGGTGCTACTGCCATTAGCTGCATGGGCAACCACTGCCTCTAGCTCACTGGCGAAGCCAGGCTGCCAGGCGCGATGCGGCGGCATTGACATCCCCTACCCGTTCGGCATCGGCGCCGGCTGCTTCCGCCCGGGCTTTGAGATTGCCTGCAACAATATGACGCCGTTTCTACCGGGCGCCGTTGCGACGAAGCTCGTGCGCGTGCTGAACCTGACCATGACACCGCGCGCACAGGTCCAGGTGCGGCAGCCCGTGGCGCATCAGTGCTTCGACGCCGCCGGCAACAGGACCGCCGGCGGCTTCAACGGCAGGCTGATGGTCAACAAGCGGCGTGTGTACCGCATCTCCAACACCGACAACGAGCTCTTTCTCCTCGGCTGCAACACCCTCGTCTATGCCGGCAGAGCGTCCCGGGTCCGGAATGCAACAGCCAACGGCTACTTCAGCGGGTGCCTGGCCCACTGCAGCAGAGCACAGAAGCCGCGGGACGGCCAGTGCGAAAACATCGGATGCTGCCATGTTAAGATCTTGCCGATGCTCACCGATACCAGGATAAGGTTCGCGAAATGGCGTGGATCAAGCGTCCTCACGCGCACCTGCAACTACGCCTTCATCGTAGAGAAGAAACACTACCGCTTCAGGGCCGCCGATCTGAAGAGGATGCCGGAGTCAGACCCGGCCAAGCGATGGAGCATGCCGCTTTGGCTCGACTGGGCCATCCGCAACGGCAGTAACAGTCTTTGGTGCCCCCAGGCGGTTAAGACGCCAGGATACGCTTGCTTGAGCAAGCACAGCGACTGCGTGAATTCCACCAACGGGAAGGGGTATATCTGCAAGTGCAAGGAAGGCTACGAGGGCAACCCATACCTTCACAACGGATGCACAGGTAAGAGCAACTCTATAGTATATAGTACACCCTACTGGCCGGAGCTATGGAAAGCCATGGTGGTTCAATAATACATATTATTTTTTTAAGTGCTAAAAATAGAAAAACAATGGTATACATGGGCTATACGGGAAATTCCTGTTTTCCCTCCAAACTCCATCAAATCTGTCAGTTTGAAGTTTTTGTCTTAAAAAGTCACTCCACCATGTATCCTATAACCAACCCTTTCCATACCAGTAATATTTGGAGCATGGTGCAACAACAATAAATACACTATGTATTTGGTGGTTGGTGAAGAGATTATAGAGCTCTCTTCATCCATATTGGTTGGTGGGCATCTAATACAAATAGTCATTGCATAGAATATAGAGCTTTATTCAGCCATATGTTTAAGCCCGGTGAACTGAGAATAAATTAGGTGGTTGGATTGTTTGTGGTGGAACGATCGAGTCCTAGGTTTGGCACGGGTGCTCGCATATATTCTGAATCTATTCAGGTTCTTCGACACTATTCTTCAACACTATTTAATAGCGTATGGCGTGCCCCGCAAGTACGAGGAGTATGTGGAAAGGAACGTTTCAGAACCTTTTGATTCCACCTCCGGCCTCACTATCAATGCGGGTTGGCAGCACTCACCACTATTGACCTGTTCCCGGCCCTACCACACACCATGGTTGCCCTGTGTGAGCTTCCCACCATTTGCAAGATCACGACCATGGCCGCACCACGAACTCGACGTGGGCCTGTCTCTGCCACTAGTCCTCCGTTCCCCGACTTGTCGAGGAGGCTGAAGTCAAGCATCACCCATCTATCATCGCCAATTTGATCCGTCATGCCATCTAGCTTCCACATGTGCTACATCTTGCCCGCCTGAGCTAATTCCCATGGGTCACAAGCTCTAGACTACATTCTAGCCATTGTTTGCCCGTTCACAGCACCTTGTGCCCCCGCATGCAACCCGCAACCTTCTCCCACCACTTATGAACGTCTCCCTGACTCCACTCTTGCATTCGGCCAACGATTACCTCGACACTTAGCGTGTTTAACGACTTGCCCCAATGTATATTTGCCTCAAATTTGTTCGTATTTTATAGTCTAGCTTCCTATAGATTTGTGCAGATGGGATGTAATTCACGATTTGTCTCGATGCCATCATGATAAAGGAGTTTTCTCACGATCCACCATCTTCCATGGACAATTTTGATGTTGATTTATTCAGTGAGTAAGATGAGGAGATTTTGTGATGGTTACTCAATGAATGATGGAAAGTGGAAGGAAGACAAGTTGTGGAGGGTCATAACTCGGTCATTTGACATATCACCAGAATAGACAAGCAGCACATGACCTATATAGCCTCTACATCTCTTCCAGCAACACTTGTAGGTGTCAATAGAGTTGTTTAGCACATTGATGAAGTCATGTAAGCTAATCAAACATTCTTTTTTCATGAATACACAAAGCTTGTGTATCATTCATTGATAGAAGGAGTTAGAACGAGTACAGGTAAGGGTACATTACACAGAAACACAAGTAGGCATGTACATGGCACCCGAAGCAGAGAGATATAGAATGCTTGGTTCAAGTAGACAAAACTTCACAACTAAACCCACAAAGCCCGTAACAAGAGAAGCAAATCAAACCAACAAGATGTCCAACATCGCCAAAGCAAGCACCGGAGGCACCACGAGCGACAAGATAGTGCCTTCAACGAGGAAAGTGCCGCCACGCCATCGCCGCCATCCGGTTTGGAGAAGCGGACTTAGTGTTTTCCCAGAGATCAAAGCTGCTCGCACCGGCAAGCCGAGCAAAGATTTCTCCTTGACCTGATACTCAGCTATCACAAAGCTGCCGAATCCGAAATCAGTAATGGGGAAGCTGCAGTTGGCCAGAGCCGTCAACTCTGTATTGGGGTTGCCAGCTGGAAGGTTGTACCGCGCGCTACCAGGCACATGATGTAGGATCTGGCACCAAGAAACGTGTGAAGGCGTACGAGGGTCCGTTGCAGTGAGGTGGAGAGAACCGGCGTAAGGCCATGACGACCAGCAACGTCGGCAAGCTTAGACTAGAGAGGGCGAGGATCCAGGCTGTCGGGGCAGTAGCTGTCAGAGCCGATGAGCAAAGATAGCTGGAAGGGACACATCTACCAGATCGTCGAGGCCGGAGATGCACTAGGAAATGATGTCAGCAAGCGATAGACACTAGAAAAGCATGTCCAGAGGCTTTTAGGGCCGGAGTAACGTCAGCAATACCCCACCGTGAGGCACCGCACAAACACGAAATCAACCATTATAGGGTCAACCGCACAAACTCGGAGCCGACACAATAGCGCAAGGGAGGCGGGCGCCGCCAGAGACGAGGGCTACATGGATGAGGAAGGCAACGACCGACCCAACATCCGCATCCACACCCTGACAAGCCACAACAGCAACAACATTGTTGGTTGCGTCAATGAGGATGGAGGGGGTACAAATGTGGGATTCCACGCAGTTCTGTCGGCCGGACTGATAATGGGGGGCAGACGGAGGGGGCACCACACACATGAGATCCAATCTAGGGGAGGGGTAATCGGAGTGGGGCACCATGCACACGAGATCCAATCTCTGGAAGGAGGGGGGATGGTGTAGTGCATGGGGGAGGAAACAGTGCCACCACCACAGTGGCCATGACCAGGCCAGGCCCGCAAGGAGGAGGGTGCACCGGAGAGGCCCACACTGCCCATGGATAGATCTTTGGGAGGAGGGGTGCCACGCCCGAGGGGGGGGGAGCAAGTGGTGATACTCTCACATGCAATTTCAATGTCAGTGGGCATGATTATGATCAAGGATACTATGTTGCCAATGGCTATATTCCTAGTGGTTAGCATTCGTCTAGACAATTTTAACTCATCGAGGTTAAGAAATAAACACCTTGCCAATTGCCAAGAATGAGCAAGCAAGGATATTGACGAAGCATTTGAGTCTTGCAACCTTAGTTTGCATGTGTCCGGAGTTTTTGCTCACTTCTCGAACAAGAAGACTATAAATTATCTTGGACTGCTCGCCTTCTAGGCACCTCCGCGGGCAAGGAGGCCCTCCTCACCATCTGTTTAGCAAGGGCCTCCTGGGGGTAGCTCCCTAGAGGCCCCCCATCCGTCTCAACTACCTAGGCGCGTCGCACCCGGAGGGCTTCCCTCGGGGGTGCATGATGAGTGGGACGCAGACATGACATGGGCCACTTCTCTGTAGTGAGATTATAGGGCCTGTTTGGATTGTGACTACATTTGCCATATATTGCCACATTATTTTTGCCACACCTGTCACATTTGCCTTACTTGAGTTGTTCAAATTGTTAGCCACACTTTGGCTTGCCTAAGGGAATCTTGCCACACTTTTTGTGTCTATAACATGTGGGGTTCACTGCTCATAAAAAAATCTTACCATAGGTGTGGCAAGAACCAAACACACACCTAACTTTGTCAAACTTGACTAAGATGAGGTGTGGCAAAGTATGGTAAGGTGTGGCTAGGAACCAAACAACCCCTACACCACGCCAGCGTGTGCCCTCTCTTGCGCTATGCCAAGTGCACTGGGTTGGCCAGGCCCGGCTCGGCCGGGTGCACCGCTCGTTTGAACTGTGCACGTGCGTGTGCATGGCTCGGATCTGAGCGGTGTGTGCTCCACCACACAAGACAAGTTTGATTGTCCAACCAATTGTTCTTCTATTCGAGTCGCCATGCTTGTGTACTTGGCTCGGCGCTCTCTCCTCGTTTAATAGGCCTGGGCCACTACGACCCGCTTCTGATAGTCGTGGTTTGGCCAGTCGGGTTGTTTCGTGGGTGTTCAGATCTCTCCCATGAGACGGTTGTGTTTTACTATAAGTTTGTTATTTCATTCCACATATCAGACACCACACACTGGCTTGCCTCTCGCTTCACTTTGCAGCTCCTGCTCCGGATGACCCTTTGCCCATTCTCGGTGCCTGTGAGTGCAACCTCGAGGCGGATGTTCTCAGGCACGAGGATGGACAGCCGTAGCGCCACAACTGTGTGGAAGTAGTCCTCGCCACGGAGACTAGTGAGGGTGATGGGCAGCATGGTGCCTACTTTCATGGGTTAGTGCTGTCGGGAGGCCACCGAGGGCATCCACTGTCACCACCATCACCACCATCGCCTCCATTGTCACCGCCATCGACTGGAACGATTTCACCAACATCTCCATCACCATCTTTGTCCCTTGATTAGCGGCTTCTCCATCCATAAACCTCTGAAATCCTTTGGCAAACAATGATGTCTTATGCTATGAATTATTTTCTTATGATTTGTCATATCTTTATCTCTATGTTTGATTTCTTTTATATTGCTTTTTTATGCGTGTCCTTGATCGTTCACATGTGTTGTTCATATATGCATGTGTATTAGGACTGGTTGCCTTGTGGTTGTTTGTTCTGTTCCTTAGAGGATGCAGACTTGTCCGGTTTGTGCGCCTAGAGGTGTTGCAGTCTCATGTGTAGTTGGGTAGTTTGGTTTCCTGCATGTATTACAGACACAGAATAGGTAGACAAGTTTCCCGAGGTGCTATTGGGACTTGACTCCTCACTTTTCTTATATTTAACATTCATATAAACACTTACATTGCACCCACACTTGAACCCATGTGTCTAGATGTGCATCTACTACTATATCTACTTCGTTGTGGAGTATGCTGAAGTTTTTAGGGATAATTTGGTTAATGCCCCTAGTTGGGTCACACTTGGCAGGTTTACCCTTAGTTTTCGAAAACACTCGTTCCCGCTCAAACCACTTGGTTCATCTTATTTTTTGGCCTTTGATCATTTGATGTCACTTTGAAAACTTCATAACAAATTCCTACAAACTCAGAAAAAATAATGCAAATATGATATAAAATGTTTATAAAATCATCACTTATATGTGCATGTCATTTGCATTCCTAAAAGTCCCCATCTAAATTTGACCTCATATGATCTCACCACGAATAGTAAAATCTAGAAAAAAAATCTATTTTTTGGAAAACATTGAAAATGTTATGATCGTTTGCGAAGTTTCATCAAGGAATGATATTCGTGAAAGTCATGACAAGAAAACAAAATTAGCACTCCAAATGCTTTTGTTTTGGAGCATCGATTTTTTTCCATCACTTCCACGAATGTCATTCCCTTATGAATCTTGGCTAGCGCTCAAAACATTGATCAATATTTGCCACCAAAACAATTTTGAATTTTTGGATTTTTTTTTTAGATTTAGTCTTCATGGTGAGATTATATGAGCTCAAACTGAAATGGGACTTTCCAACAATTTTTTCATGAATGCAAATGAGGTGCGCGCACACGCACGCACGCACGCACGCACATAAGACGAGCATAAGACCGGCATTGTGGTTTGGGCGGGAATGGATGTTTTTGAAAATTAGGGATAAATCTGCCGAGTGCGATCCAACTAGGGGCATAAACCAATTATCCCTTTTTAGCACAACAAGCCTTCCTCCATGCATGTTGCCTTCTATCATCCAAAATATAGATTCACATGATCAAATTGGCTTAATGCTTCCGTGTTTTATGTAGATATCGACGAGTGCAAACAGCCACAATTACATTCATGCTTCGGCAAATGTACTAACATGGATGGATCTTTCGAGTGCACGTGCTCACAAGGATACGAAGGCGACGTCACCAAACAAAATGGTTGTGTGAAATCCACAAACACAGGCGGGCACCATTTCTTCTCACTTTCGTTACGATCAATATGTATACAAACTATCTTAGATCAAGTACAACAATTATAAAATAAGTACTTCCTCGTTTTCCAAAATGTAACTTCTAGGTTTGTTCTAAGTTAAACATTCTTAAGCCTAAGCAGTTATATATAAAATAGCAAACATCTTGAACAAAAAATTAGCTTCGTTAGATCAACTGTGAAATATGTTGTCAAGATGTCTTTATTTGGTGGCATATATTTTTACAATTTTTTCATGTTTGGTAAGACTTAAAGAAGTTCGACTTTGAAAACATAAAAATATATCATTTGAAATGAAGGGAGTAGGTGAAAAGATATTGTTCCTTCTCAATCATATGTAGCAACTCTCTCTTGTTGTCTTAAATTAAATGCAAATATAATTCTCGAAGTTAGTTCTACATGTTAGATCATGAACCATAACAATAGTGTATATTGCATGAAAAATAAGCTATGCAATGCAGATAAAATTCAGATTTCTGCTAAAAAAATCTACACTACACAAATATATTATTTCAAGAGGCAGCAATCCCTAAATAAATATGTTGCAACCCACAATTATAAAAGAATAGAATGGCACCATTTTATATAGAAGAAAAGGACACAATAAGTAAGGATTTTTTTAAGATGTATAGAAGAAAAAATTAGAATTTATGTACGATTAAACATCCCAGGAAAATACATAATTTTGATATTAGTACTAATAAATAAATAGATTCCGAAATTTCTAAATAGAACTCATCACTCTCTCTTAGCTACACATACTCTTATATGCATCCTTTCCCATGCAACCCACCTGGTACTTTGGTAAGTGCGTGGTTAGCGGACTTACATGGGTTAAACAGTGGACACTCCTATTAGTTGGGTCACTGGAATTTGATTTTTCTTTCCTAAGATTTGATATTTTTGGAATTTTATCCAGTATAGTTAGTTGATTTTCTTTCAATTGGGTAATACCTCTCCCCTACCAAGACTTCAAACCCTCGATCCAACCTATATCTCTTCCTTCAACTATTATTGATCAGTTATGTCACCATGTACCCTAATTACATGTCCATCGGTATTTTTTTTGCAGCTTTAACCATTGGCCTATCCATTTCTAGTGGACCAACTATTCTAGTTCTGTTTCTTGCCTCAAAGATAATAATTCGCAAGCTTAAGCGTCAAAAGGAACAAAAGTTGAGACGAAAGTTCTTCAATCAAAATCGTGGACATTTGTTGCAAAAATTGATATCTCATAGGTCAGATATTGCAGAGAGGATGATCATCCCTTTAAGGGAGCTAGAAAAGGCCACAAACAAGTTTCATCCAAGTCGTAAGCTTGGTGGTGGAGGGCATGGTACTGTATACAAAGGAATTTTATCAGACTTGCATGTTGTCGCCATCAAAAGGTCGAATATTGTGGTCAAGAGTGAGATTAACGAGTTTATAAATGAAGTTTCCATACTCTCACAAATCAATCACAGAAACATTGTAAAGCTTTTTGGATGTTGTCTTGAGACAGAAGTCCCATTATTGGCTTATGAGTTCATTTCCAATGGAACCCTATGTGATTACCTTCACAGGAAACCACTGAGATCACTACCTTGGCAAGACATATTAAGGATTGCAACAGAAATTGGCAACGCCCTTTCTTACCTTCACTCGGGTATTTCCGTCCCTGTAATACATAGAGATATCAAGTCCACAAATATACTTCTTGACGATGCCTTGACAGCGACTGTGTCTGACTTTGGAGCTTCAAGGTACATTCCTAGAGATAAAACAACAATTACAACAATGGTGCAGGGAACGTTAGGATATTTAGATCCTATGTACTTTTACTGTGGTCGGCTAACAGAAAAAACTGATGTTTATAGCTTTGGAGTTGTTCTTGTTGAGTTGCTTACGAGGAAGATGCCAATTAGATATAGATCCCCCACAGGTGAAGGGCTAGTTGCACAATTTGTTGAACTACTTGCAGAAGGTAAATTGGTAGAAATATTGGATCCACAGGTAATGGAGGAGGGAGGTAGCCAAGTTGAAGTAGTAGCTTCTTTAGCTATGTCTTGCACAAAGCTAAGAGGAGAGGAGCGACCAACCATGAGGTCAGTAGAGATGACACTAGAAGCACTTCAAGGACCCAAAAAGTTATCTCTGGTTCGGGATGCAACATATGAGGGGAGTTATTCGGCAACAAGATATACATCACCAATAACAAGGACATGCTTAGAGGATACGAGCAGACAATATAGTCAAGAAGAAGAGTTCGAGTTGTCCGCGAGTTACCCTCGATAGTATTGCTTACATTTATAAAAGAGTTGGTATGTATAACATGCATGTGTGTTGAGTACGTTCAGACATTGTTTGTGCTTTAATGTCATGTTTTGAATCAAAATCTAAATATTACATGGTTGGTTATTTCATCACTGTACAACCAAAACAAATTCTTTCATAATGTGGGTATTCACTGTACACTACATATGCATGTCTATCTTCAAGTTGGGTTGCCCTATTTTCCATTTCTCCAATAACAGAAATTCCCAAACAAAATTCAAAGTATATATAGTGCTCAAAATGTTGTCGATCAAAGATATTTGGTGTGATTAATGTTTTCTAATTCAAAATTCCCTAAGGTGATCTGAAATATATCTAGTAAAGTAGACCAATCCCGTGCATTTGCAAGTGCAACATATTATTTCATTTTTTTAATATGGGAAAGAAGTATATCAAACTTCTAATGACGAGTTTAGTGGACAATATCTGCCGGAGAACTCTAGAAATAGTTATTTATAATCTGTAGTGAATGGATTATTTGAATGTTTTTATTAGTTATATTATTTTACACATACATTATGTTTATTTTCTTTTAAAACATTATGTATGATATTATTATTTACTAACTCTTAAGATACTCACACACTACTTAAAATTAAATTGAAACCTTATAATTTTCAGAAACTTGTGATTTATTTTTTGTATGTTAGTTTATTATATTAACACAAGATTCTATAAATACTTGTGTTTGATTTACAATGAATGGATAAAATATGTTTGTAATTAAAAATAAATAGGGTCAAATATGATCTTTCAATCTTATATGAGGCATCATTATTTCACAATTTCAAATGCCATTTTTTGTTAAATCAAATGATGGTGGAATCTCTCTAGGGTATGCCCATGTGTAGGATTATTTCCACCTTATCAAATATAACTCTCAATCTATCAATTTTATTTTGCAAAAAGTTTTATTCCATTCTTTATGTGAAGGTATAAATTCTTCAAACATCGCATCTAGACGAGTGGGTGTTTGAATTTTTTCATAAGGTTTATTTAGAGGACATGGCTTAGGATAATTATGTTCATAGTTGTTTCTATACGCATTGTTTTTGAAGTTATTCAAGAAACAAAATGAACATCAAAATTGTCTTTTGGTCAACCATATCATCAATAGAAACATCGTTGGAACCAGAAGCGTTATTGTTAATGAAAAAATTAGCCACAAACATATGGATTTTCTCATTCAAGTAACCAATCATCTACGCAGTTTACTCCTTCTTTGTTGTTGAGTCCTCTCAGTATGTCATTGGGTATTATTTTTCATCATGTTGTCAAAAAGAGTTTTAGCATTTACTTGAGTCATGTTTTTCATAAAAGTTTCACCTACATCTGAATCTAAAATATCTCTCTTGAAATAGGATTTCGCCCCGCTATATAGATATAGCAACCACACAATACAGCTCTGAGTCCAATACTCGGGGAAATAACACAAGCACACTAGTAGAAAAACTACTTTACGTGAGATACATTAGTCCCGGTTTGTAAACGGACTCGCACTAATGCGACCATTAGTGCCAGTTCCAAGGTCTAGGGGGCGGGCATCAAGTACCGGTTCGTGTCGAACCTCTAGTACCGGTTCGTGACACGAACCGGGACTAAAGGGATGGTGACAGGCTGGTGTCAGGCTGGGGGCCCACTAGCACCTTTAGACCTGGTTCATGGCACGGGCCGGTACTAGAAGATCACATTTAGAACCGGTTTGTGTTATGAACTGGGACTAAATGTTTCCCTATATAAGCCCTTCGTCGAGCCAGCGTTCCAGCTCTCTCTTCTTTCCCTTTCCTCTCCTCTCTGTTCTTCCCCAAAGCGCGAACTCATCCTTCATTTTGCCCAAAATTTGTCAATATTTGAAGGCCGCCCATCCATCCAAGTGATCACAAAGCTTAGCAACTTTGTCCTTTTATCTCTCATTGCTAGATTAGCTCTTGCAATGCTCTATAAGTATAGTGATTTGTGGGTTCTACTTTGGGAGTAATTATATGTGGTAGTTTATTTGATCTATATGCAATTTGAGCTCAAATTAACTCTTAGTTTGCATATGTAGGTGTGGTTTACTTAGTGCTTTCCCGTCCCCGTCCTAACCACCGTCGATCGCCCGCATCGTCCCGTCGCTGGCACCACCTTGTTGAGCCTCTTGTTCTTATTATCTTTTCTATAAAAAAAATCATGTTTGTGTGATTTATATATATAGTCACTTGTATAATTTTCTTACTCGTACGTTGTTTGTTATACATAGTGGCATGGTTTATGATTCAGATGTGGTATATTCTCTTTTATAACTATTTGTTGTACTTCGTGTTTATGATAAATTATGCCCATCAAGTTGACATAGATATTTTTATCTAGGAGGTATGTGAACTGGAAATTCCAACCGACCCTCTTGTTGAGAGGTTAAATTTAGTTGAAAAATAAAACGAGTATTTGAAAGAAAAATTGAAAATAATTGAAGAAGAGAAGATGAAACTGGAGTTGTATGTTGTCGATATCGTCGATGATCACAAGATCAAGATGGAGAAAATGCGCTTGAAGATTAGAGAAATTAGAAAATATTTCATTGATAGGGAGGCTTGGTATCATTATGCTGTTGGATCAATTGTTACCTTAGTTGTGATCTTGATCGCATTTGTTGCTGCATTTAAATGCTTTAGCTAGAGAGTTTGTATGTTGTTTTATGAGAATAAGTGTGTATGAACTTGTATTAATTTGTTCTTTTCTGTGTTGTGTAATGAAGATGAGCCGACAATGGATGTACGATCACCGATGCTCTCCCCAGTTCATTAAAGGCGTGGATACTTTTCTGATTGCGGCGGATGGCTTTATGTTTTGTCCATGTGTTGTCTGTAAGAATTATCAGAGTTAATCTAGGTCAAGAATCATTCACGTCGCCCTGTTTGAGTCTGGTTTCATGCCCCACTATAATGTTTGGACCAAGCATGGAGAAAGAGGGGTTATGATGAAAGACAATGAAGAAGAAGAGGACGACGATAGCTATCCTAACCATGGGTTCCTTGAATACGATGGTACAACTATGGGGGAAGAAGATGAGTCGGCAATGTGGGAAGAAACTAAAGAAGAGACATCAGATGAGCCCGTTGATGATCTTGGTCGGGACATTGCCGATGCAAAGAGAAACTGCGCAAGTGAAAAGGAGAGGCTGGAGTTGCAGTGCATGTTAGAGGATCACAAGAAATTGTTGTACCCAAATTGTGAAGCTGACAAGAAAAAGCTGGACACCACACTGGAATTGCTGCAATGGAAGGCAGAGAATGGTGTATGTGACAAGGGATTTGAAAAGTTTCTGATAATGTTAAAGAAGATGCTTCCAAAGGACAACGAATTGCCCGACAGTACGTACGAAGCAAAGAAGGCTGTGTACCCTCTAGGATTTGAGGTGCAGAAGATACATGCATGCCTCTACCGTGGTGAGTACGAGGATTTGAATGCATGCCCTGTATGCGGTGACATGCACTATAAGATCAGCCGCGATGCCCCTGGTGATGTTGAGGGCGAGCACCCCAGGAAGAATATTCCTGCCAAGGTGATGTTGTATGCTCCTATAAAACCACAGTTGAAACGTTTGTTCCAAAACAAAGAGCATGCCGAGTTGATGCGATGGCACAGAGAAGACCATAAGAAAGACGGAAAGCTGAGAATACCCGCTGACGGGTCGTAGTGGAGAAAAATCGAGAGAAAGTGGCAGGACTTTTGCCGCTGATGTAAGGAACGTATGGTTTGGTCTAAGCGCAGATGGCATTAATCCGTTTGGGGAGCAGAGCAGCAATCATAGCACCTGGCCTATGACTCTATGTATGTATAACCTTCCTCCTTGGTTGTGCATGAAGCGGAAGTACATTATGACGCCAGTGCTCATCCAAGGCCCTAAGCAACTCGGCAACGACATGTATGTGTACCTAAGGCCATATGTTGAAGAACTCTTAAAGTTGTGGACCTGCTAGGCTTTTTGGGCGTGTATGGGAAAACAAAAGATACACCGGAGGCACAGGAGGACCAGCAACGTATGCAAGGAAACGACGGCATGCATCAGGGTCATGCCAGCTACACTTTTACCAAAGAAGAGAAGAAAATATTATTTGAATGCCTGCTCAGTATGAAGGTCCTATATGGATTCTCATTGAATATAAAGGGAATAATAAATATGGCAGAGAAAAAGTTCCACAACCTAAAGTCCCATGACTGCCACGTGATTATGACGCAACTGCTTCCGGTTGCATTGAGGGGCCTTCTACCGGAAAATGTTCGATTAGCCATTGTGAAGATATGTGCATTCCTCAATGCAATCTCTGAGAAGGTAATCAATCTAGAAATCATACCAAGGTTAGAGAATGATCTGGTGCAATGTCTTGTCAGTTTCGAGTTGGTGTTCCCATCATCCTTCTTCAATATCATGACACATGATACTTCTCCAACATATCTATACTTTTTTATTGTTCCATGCTATTATATTATATGTTTTGGATGTTTTATATGCATTAATATGTTGTTTTATATTATTTTGGGGACTAACCTATTAATCTAGAGCCTAGTACCAGTTTCTGTTTTTTCCACATTTTTGAGTATTGGAGATAAGGAATATTAAACGGAGTCCAAACGGAACAAAATCTCTGGAAAGATTTTTCTTGAACCAGAAGACACCCAGGAGACTCGGAGTAGGGGGCAGGGCATCTGCCAGGAGGCCACAAGCCTCCAGGGCGTGCCCTGTGGGTGGACACGCCCCCTGGCTTGTGGGCCCCGTGCATGTCTCCTAACCCTATTCTTTGGCCTATAAATTCCCAAATATTCCCGTATCACCAAAAAGAGCCACAAAAATACTTTTACGCCGTCGGGAGCCTGTGTTCCCGAGAGATCCAATCTAGGAGCCTTTTCCGGTAATCTACTGGAAGGGAATTGATCGCGGAGGGCATCTACATCAACTCCATTGCCCCTCCGATGATGCGTGAGTAGTTCATCACAGACCTACGGGTCCATAGCTAGTAGAAATATGGCTTCTTCTCTCTCTTTGATCTTCAATACCATGTTCTTCAAGATCTTCATGGAGAACTATCCGATGTAATACTCTTTTGCGATGTGTTTGTCGAGATCTGATGAATTGTGATCTTATGTTCAGATTATCTACGAATATTATTTGAGTCTCTTCTAAATTCTTATATGCATGATTTCATATCTTTGCAAGTCTATTTGAATTATTGGTTTGGTTTGGCCAACTAGATTGGTAATTCTTGCAATGGGGGAAGTGCTTAGTTTTGGGTTCAATCTTGCGGTGTCCTCACCAAATGACAAAGTAGGGGTAGCGAGGCACGTATTCTATTGTTGCCATCGAGGATAAAAAGATGGAGTTTGCATCATATTGCTTGATTTTATCCCTCTACATCATGTCATATTTCTTAATGTGTTACTGTGCTCTTCATGAACTTAATACTCTAGATGCAGACAGGAGTCGGTCGATGTGTGGAGTATTAGTAGTAGATGCAGAATCGTTTTGGTCTACTTGACACGGACGGGATGCCTATATGCATAATCATTGCCTTAGATATCTTCATAATTATTTGCTTTTCTATCAATTGCTCGACAGTAATTTGTTCACCCACCACATTATTTCCTTTATGAGAGAAGCCTCTAGTGAAACCTATGGCCCCCGGGCCTATTTTCCATATTATATTTTCAGATCTATAAACCAAAAATACCAAAAATACTTTGCTGCAATTTACTTACTTTTGTTTCTACAGTCTTTTATATCTATCTCCATCAGATCTCATCCTTGAAAATAACTCTGAAGGGATTGACAACCCCTTTAAAACATTGGGTGCAAGTGTTTAATTATTTGTGTAGGTACTACTGTTGGGTCCTTGCTTGTTTCTCCTACTGGATTGATACCTTGGAAAAACCAATGCAAGATCAAGAGGTAGCAAGAAGGTAGCAAGCTCAAGAGGTAGCAAGAAGGATTTCTGGCGTCGTTGCCGTGGAGGATACATAGCAAGATCAAACCTACCAAGTACCCATCACAAACTCATCTCTTGCATTTACTTTATTTTCCATTTTCCTCTCGGTTTCCTCTCGCCCACTTCTAAAACGATTTTCACAAAATACCAAAAAGATTTGCCTTTTTATTGGCCCTCTTTTCCGTTTGCCTTTTTGCTTGTTTTCTATCTTTTCTTGTGTCGCCATGCGCCTTCTATTTGCTTGCATCTTTGCTTGTTAAAAATCTATTGATATGGATCCTCATCCACTTTCTAATCTTTTCAAGAGATCCAATTATGATGAACCAATTGCTAGTTAGTTGAGTGTACTTGATTATCTCCATGAAGTTTTGCTTGAGATTCGTGAATCTAAAAATTGTGATGAAGTGATTCACGATGTTTCCTTGAATGAAAAGCATGATTGCAATGATATTGTTATAAATTCTATTAATATAAATTGTGCTAATGCTATGCAAACCCACAAGCTTGGGGATGCTATATGTGTTAAGTTTGCCATGACCACTACATATTGCAATGATCATGATTGGGGTGATAATGCTTCTTATGATCTTGATAGTTTATTTAATACTCTTGATGAATATGATATTGAAAGTGGGTTTGGAAGAGTATCAACTTTAGGTAAAAAGAATCCCACATATTTGGAGAGTGTTCAATCTTATGATTTTTTTTGATAAAAGTTGGTTTGGAGAGGTCATGACTTTAGTTAATGTTAATCCCACTAACTTGGAAGATTGTAAGACTTTTATGCATGTGGATCATGAAAATAATGCTTTATGTGATATCTATATTGTTGAATTTATTCATGATGCTACTGAAAATTACTATGAGAGAGGAACATATGCTTTTACATATTGCAATAATATCAAGTTTCCTTTCTATGTGTTTAAAGTTTTGAAGTTATGCTTGTTTTGCTTTCCTATGCTAGTTGATTCTTGTTCCCATAAATTGTTTGCTCACTAAATCCCTATGCATAGGAAGTGGGTTAGACTTAAATGTATTTTTCATGCTATTCATGATGCTCTTTTGCATATTTGAATTACTAGTTTTTATACGAGCATCATTGAAAGCATTATGCCTAGCTAGGGGCGTTAAACAATAGCGCTTGTTGGGAGGCAACCCAATTTTATTTGTTTTACTTTTGTTTTTTGCTTCTGTTTTTGAGTAATGCACACATTATTACCTCCATAATAAGTGTGTTTTCTTGTTTTAATTGGTGTTTGAGCCAAGTAAGACCTTTGGGATGGTCTGCGGTGTTTTCAAGTTGATTTTAATGAAAAACATAAACTTTTGCTCTCAGTCCAGGAATTTTAAAAATTCACTGGAACATGCTTTTGATATAAATTTGTTACAAAAGATTGGTTTACTAATTGCCCAGGTTTCCTAATTGTTCAGAACTTTTGGAGTTACATAACTATTCGAAGTAAACAGATTGCTACAGACTGTTCCTTTTTTGACAGATTATGTTTTCTTTGTGTTGTTTGCTTATTTTGATGAATCTATGGGTTGTATTGGGGGGTATGAACCATGGATAAGTTGGAATAAAGTAAATATTATATCAAAATAAATAAAGAATGAGTTCACAACTGTACCTAAATTGGTGATTTATTTTTCTTATACTAACGGATCTCATGAGTTTTCTGTTGAGTTTTGTGTTGTGAAGTTTCATGTTTTGTGTAAAGATTTGATGGACTACGGAATAAGGAGTGACAAGAGCCTAAGCTTGGGGATTCCCAAGGCACCCCAAGCCATATTGAAGGATACCAAAGAGCCTAGGCTTGGGGATGCCCCGGGAGGCATCCCCTCTTTCGTCTTCAATCCATCGATAAATTCACTTGAGGCTATATTTTTATTCACCACATGATATGTGTTTTGCTTGGAGCGTCTTGTATGATACGAGTCTTTACTTTTTAGTTTGCCACAATCATCCTTGCTGCACACATCTTTTGAGAGAGACACACTGAATCGTGAAGTTATTAGAATATTTTTTGTGCTTCACTTATATCTTTTGAGCTAGGCAATGTTGCTCTAGTGCTTCACTTATATCTTTTAGAGCACGACGGTATTGTGTTCTATAGAAATTATTAAACTCTCGTACCTTACTTATATAATTTTGAGAGTTCTTTAAACATCATCGTAATTGGTTTAGGTTATGAATTTAGTCCTAACATAGTAGGCATCTGATGTCCGTTATGCTACTCCACAAAAGACCTTCCGGTGGCGCCAGAAATGGGCACGTTGACGGCACCAGGAATCCTTCCGCGTTGGTGTTCCCTCGAAGCGGAGAGGATGATGTAGCACAGCGGAGGTAAGTATTGCCCTCAGTTTGAGAACCAAGGTATCAATCCGGCGGAGGAGTATCTCAAGATCCTGCACAAACACAAAAACTTGCACCCAACGCTATGAAGGGGTTGTTAATCCCTTATAGATTGTTTGCCAAGTGAGAACTGAAAGCAACAAAGTAACAAAGCAAAGTAAAAGCAGAGTTGTAAACGATGGATGTGAATAGACCCGGGGGCCGTAGTGTTTACTAGTGGCTTCTCTCATGAAAGCAAGTAGACGGTGGGTGAACAAATTACTGTCGAGCAATTGATAGAACTGTGCAGAGTCGTGACAATATCTATGCAATGATTATTTCTATAGGCATCACGTCCGAAACAAGTAGACCGATACTTTCTCCATCTACTACTATTACTCCACACGTCGACCGCTATCCAGCATGCATCTAGTGTATTAAGTCCATAAGAATAGAGTAACGCCTTAAGCAAGATGACATGATGTAGAGGGATAATCTCAAACCAATGATAAAAGCCCCATCTTTTAACCCTTGATGGCAACTGCTTGATGTGTGCCTTGCTGCCCCTACTGTCACTGGGAAAGGTCACCACATGGCAGAACCCAAAACCAAGCACTTCTCCCATTGCAAGAATCATAGATCTAGTTGGCAAACAAAACCCAAGACTCGGAGAGACTTACAAGGATATCAAATCATGCATATAAGAAATCAGCAAAGACTCAAATATATATCATAGATAATCTGATCACAAGTACACAATTCATCGGATCTCGACAAACGCACCGCCAAAGAAGATTACATCGGATAGATCTCCTTGAAGATCATGGAGAACTTTGTATTGAAGATCCAAGAGAGAGAAGAAGCCATCTAGCTACTAACTACGGACCCGTAGGTCTGAAGTGAACTACTCACGAGTCATTGGAGGGGCGATGATGATGATGAAGAAGCCCTCCAACTCCAAAGTTCCCTCCGGCAGGGCGCCGGGAAGGGTCTCCAGATGAGATCTTGCGGAAACGGACGCTTGCGGCGGCGGAAAAGTATTTTCGAGGCTCCCCTGATATTTTGCGGAATATTTGGGAATTTATAGGCCAAAGACCTAGGTCAGGGGGCGGCCAGGGAGGCCACAAACCTGCCCACCGCCACGTCCCGCCTAGTGGCGAAGTGGGGGCTTGTGGGCTCCCTGGAGCCCACCTGGCTTGGCCCAAAAGCCCCCTGGACTTCTTCCGTTCGGGAAAAAAATCAGTTCGGGGTTTTTCTTCCGTTTGGACTCCGTTCCAAAATCAGATCTGAACAGAGTCAAAAACACGGAAAAAACAGGAACTAGCACTTCGCAATAAATTAATAAGTTAGTCCCAAAAAGATATAAAAAGGTACATAAAACATACAAAGAAGGCAAGATAACATCGTGAAACCATCAAAAATTATAGATACATTTGAGACGTATCAAGCATCCCCAAGCTTAACTCCTGCTCGTCCTCGAGTAGGGAAGTGATAAGAATGAATTTTTGATGCTTTCATGCTACGTAGCATAGGTGTCCTTTGTAATTCCTCTTATGTGACGTGAATGTTCAGATCCATTAGATTCTGTTGAAAACAGCGTCAGTCTGGGTTAGTTCCATTCAAATCATGCAAATTAGAGTCCAAAACAAGGGCAAAAGAGTTCAGAAAAGTAGATACGACGGAGACGTATCAGACATCATAGATCGCACCATATCTAACATAGTACGATTACGACGTTCAGACACACCATTACACTGTGGTGTTCCAGGCGGTGTCAACTGTGAAACAATTCCACATCATAAGTGAGCACCAAACTTGAAACTCAGATACTCACCCCCACGATCATAACGTAGGAACTTGATCTTCTTGTTACGATGATTTTCAACTTCACTCTAAAATTTCTTGAACTTCTCAAACGTTTCAGACTTGTGCTTCATCAAGTAGATATATCCATACCTACTCAAATCGTTAGTGAAGGTGAGAAAATAATGATACCCGCCGTGTGCCTCCACACTCATCGGACCGCACACATCAGTATATATGATCTCCAACAAGTCACTTGCATGCTCCATTGTTCCGGAGAACGGAGTCTTAGTCATCTTGCCCATGAGGCATGGTTCGCACGTGTTAGGTGATTCAAAATCAATTGACTCCAAAAGTCCATCGGAATGGAGTTTCTTCATGCGCTTTACTCCAATATGACCTAAGTGGCAGTGCCACAGAAACGTGGCGCTATCATTGTTAACTCTACATCTTTTGGTCTCAATGTTGTGTATATGTGTATCATCACAATCAAGATTCAATATGAACAATCCTCTCACATTGGCTGCATGACCATAAAATATATTACTCATAGAAATAGAATAACCATTATTCTCTAACTTAAACGAGTAAACGTCTCGCAATAAACAAGATCCAGATATAATATTCATGCTTAACGCAGGCACTAAACAACAAGTATTTAAGTTCATAACTAATCCTGATGGTAACTGAAGTGAGACTGTGCCGACGGCGATTGCATTAACCTTGGAACCATTTCCGATGCACATCGTCACTTCATCCTTCGCCAGCCTTCGTTTATTCCGCAGTTCCTGTTTCGAGTTGCAAATATGAGCAACAGAACCGGTATCAAATACCCACGCACTACTACAAGAGTTGGTTAAGTACACATCAATAACATGTATATCACATATACCTGATTTTTCTTTGGCCGCCTTCTTATCAGCCAAATACTTGGGGCAGTTGCGCTTCAAGTGACCCATTCCCTTGCAATAATAACACTCTGTTTCCGGCTTAGGTCCAGCCTTGGGTTTCTTCGTTGGATTGGCAACAGGCTTGTCGCTCTTCTTGGAGTTACTCTTCTTGCCTTTGCCATTTCTCTTGAAACCAGTGGTCTTATTGACCATCAACACTTGATGATTTCCGGAGTTATGACTCTGCAACTTTCAACATCGCGAATAACTCGACGGGTGACTTGTTCACCCCTTGCATGTTATAGTTCAACACAAAGCTCTTATAGCTAGGTGGCAGTGATTGAAGAATTCTATCAGTGATAGCCTCTTGCGGGAGTTCAATCCCCAACTCAGCTAGACGGTTTGAGTATCCAGACATTTTCAGCACATGTTCACTGATAGACGAATTCTCCTCCATTTTGCAAGCATAGAAATTTATCGGAGGTCTCATACCTCTTGATCCGGGCATTCTTCTGAAAGATAAACTTCAACTCTTGGAACATCTCATATGCTCCATGACGTTCAAAGCGTCGTTGGAGTCCCGGTTCTAAGCCATACAAGACTACACATTGAACTAGTGAGTAGTCCTCCTTACGTGATTGCCAAGCGTTCAAAACATCTTGGTCAGACGTAGCGGGTGGTTCATCTCCTAGAGAAGCATCAAGGACATAGTTCTTTTTCCCAGCTTGTAGGATGAGCCGAAGATTACGTGCCAAGTCTACAAAGTTTCTTCCATCATCTTTCAACTTAGCTTTCTCTAGGAACGTATTGAAATTCAGGGTTGCTACTGCGTGAGCCATTGATCTACAACATAAAATATTGCAAAGTGGGCTTAGACTATGTTCAAGATAATTAAAGTTTAACTAATCAAATTAACAATAAACTCCCACTCAAAAAATACATCCCTCTACTCATTTGAGTGGTGCATGATCCAAATCCACTAACTCAAGTCCGATCATCACGTGATTTGAGTATAGTTTTAGTGGTAAACATCTCTATGCTAATCTTATCAACTATATGATTCATGCTCGACCTTTCGGTCTCTTGTGTTCCGAGGCCATGTCTGCACATGCTAGGCTCATCAAGTTTAACCCGAGTGTTCCGCATGTGCAACTGTTTTGCACCCTTTGTATGTGAACGTTGAGTCTATCACACCCGATCATCACGTGGTGTCTCGAAACGACGAACTGTCGCAATGGTGCACAGTCGGGGAAAACACAATTTCATCTTGAAATTTTAGTGAGGGATCACCTTATAATGCTACCGTCGTTCTAAGCAAAATAAGGTGCATAAAAGGATTAACATCACATGCAATTCATAAGTGACATGATATGGCCATGATCTTGTGCTTCTTGATCTCCATCACCAAAGCACCGTCATGATCTTCTTGTCACAGGCGCCACACCATGATCCCCATCATCATGATCTCCATCATCGTGCCGCCATCGAGGTTGTCGTTCTATCTATGCTATTACTACTAAAGCTACAACCTATCGATATAGTAAACACATCTGCAAACACAAACATTAGTTTAAAGACAACCCTATGGCTCATGTCGGTTACCGTAGCATCAACGTGCAAGTCGATATTAACTATTACAACATGATCATCTCATACATCCAATATATCACATAATGTCTTTGGCCATATCACATCACAAGCATACCCTGCAAAAACAAGTTAGATGTCCTCTAATTTGTTGTTGCATGTTTTACGTGGTTGCTATGGGTATCTAGTATGATCGCATCTTACTTACGCAAAAACCACAACGTAGATGTGCAAATTGCTATTTAACCTCTCTGCAAGGACCGCCTCGGTCAAATCCAATTCAACTAAAGTTGAAGAAACCGATACCCGCCAGTCATCTTTATGCAACGAGTTGCATGTTGGTCGATGAAACCAGTCTCTCGTAAGTGTACGAGTAAAGTCGGTCCGCCGAATCTAACAATCGAGAAAAGACTAAGGAGGGTAGCAAATCGAACATCAACGCCCACAAAAACGTTTGTGTTCTACTCGAGATAACATCTACGCATGAACCTAGATCTGATACCACTGTTGGGGAACGTTGCATGGGAAACAAAAATTTTCCTGCGCACACGAAGACCTATCATGGTGATGTTCATCTACGAGAGGGAGATTGGATCCACATATCCTTGTAGATCGCTAATCGGGGAGCGTTAAGAAACACGGTTGATGTAGTGGTACAACTTCGTGATTCAAATCACCGTCGTCCCATGATCTGTCCCACGACCCGTTTCGATCTAGCACCGAACGGATGGCACCACCGCGTTCAGCACACGTACATCTCGATGACGATCTCGGCCTTCTTGATCCAGCAAGAGAGACGGAGAAGTAGATGAGTTCTCCGGCAGCGTGACGACGCGCCGGTGATGGTGATGATCTACTCCTGCACAGCTCCGCCCGAGCTCCGCGGAAATTCGATCTAGAGGAAGAACTACGTGTTATAGGTTTGAGTTGGACGTGGCAAAGTTGTGTTTCAAAAGCCCTAAAACCACCAATATATATAGGAGGAGGGGGGCGCCGACCGATTGGGAGGAGGTGGACTCCCACCCCAATTCGGTTTGGGGGGAAGGAGTCCACTCCTTCCTTCCCACCTCCCTCTTTCCTTGTTTTTTTTCTTTTCCTTTGGTTTTTTTCACTTGTGGCGCCATAGCCCTCTTGGGTTGGCCTCATCAGCCCACTAAGGGATGGTGTGCCACCCTAGGGTCACCGGGCTCACTCCCAGGTGGGTGGGCCCCTCTCGGTCAATACCGGAACCCATTCGTCACTCCCGGTACACTGCCGGAAATGCCAAAAAACTTTCCGGTGACCAAATGAAACCATCCTATATATCAATCTTCGTTTCTGGACCATTCCGGAAACCCTCGTGACGTCCGTGATCTCATCCGGGGCTCCCAACAACCTTCGGTCACCAACACATATAACTCAACTATACTAAAACATCATCGAACCTTAAGTTTGCAGACCTTGTGGGTTCGAAAACTATGTAGACATGACCCGAGACACTCCTCGGTAAATATCCAATAGCGGGACTTGGATGTCCATATTGGATCCTACATATTCTCTACGAAGATCTTATCGGTTGAACCTCAGTGCCAAGGATTCATATAATCCCGTATAACATTTCCTTTGTCCTTCGGTATGTTACTTGCCCGAGATTTGATCGTCGGTATCCCTATACCTATTTTAATCTCGTTACCGGCAAGTCTCTTTACTCGTTCCGTAATACAAGATCCTGTGACTTAGACTTGAGTCACATTGCTTGCAAGGCTTGTATGAGATGTTGTATTACCGAGTGGGCCCCAAGATACCTCTTCGTCACATGGAGTGACAAATCCCAGTCTTGATCCATGCTAACTCAACGGACACCTTCAGAGATACCTGTAGAGCATCTTTATAGTCACCCAGTAACGTTGTGACGTTTGATACACACCAGGTATTCCTGCGGTGTCAGTGGGTTACATGATCTAATGGTCATAGGAATGAACACTTGACACGCAGAAAATAATAGCAACAAAATGACATGATCACATGCTATGTTTATAGTTTGGGTCTAGTCCATCACATGATTCTCCTAATGATGTGATCCAGTTATCAAGTGACAACACTTGCGTATGGTCAGAAAATCTTAACCATCCTTGATCAACTGGCCAGCCAACTAGAGGCTTGCTAGGGACATTGTTTTGTCTATATATCCACACATGTATCTATGCTTTCATTCAATACAATTATAGCATGGATAATAAATGATTATCTTGAAACAGGAAATATAATAATAACCATTGTATCATTGCCTCTAGGGCATATTTCCAACACATTCTCCCAAATAGATGGCTCAGCGGCGGCAAGGATGATTTTACGAAGACAGGATGGAAGTGTCATATTTGTTGCGTATCCCCGCTTGTTTAATTGTAATAATGCGTTGTAGACGGAGTTACATGCATTAATGCAGGGTATGGCGCGGTTCAATATTGTAATTTGCCAATCATTGTTCAGTCAGATTCCTCGGTGGCACTTTTGACGATGACTGGTTAGAGTCTCAACAGATCGACATATGGTCATTTGGTTGCTGAAATAAAACATCTTATGGTATACATGGAGTTTGTTCCTCTAAAAATTAAACATGAGCAAAATAGGGTAGCAGATTGATTGGCTTGTTGCCTCTCGATTGTAACCCTATGCATATGGAATAAAACTCCTTTACCCTCGCAAAAAAAAGTATTATCACTTTCTAAGATACATAGTATCACATTAATTATTATGACATCCCACAGTAATAGGTATTCCCTCTGTCACAGTTTAGAATGCATGCACGTGTACCTAGATTGTTAATTTAACTTATATAAATTATATTGATTAACATAAAAGTTATATCAATAGAAAATAGAACATCTAAAGTTTCCATTGATATATTTTTTTGTTATATACGCCTCTCATTAAGTTGGTTAAATTGAGAATCTAGATACATGTGTCGAACTTATAAACTAAGACGGAGAAAGTATTAATATATTATGGATCATACTTTTGCTGTTTTGTTTGCTCCCGAGTTGGGTAATCAGGTCACATATAGAGAATAAAAAGTATTACCGTCGAGGACTTTCCCCGTCGGCCTGCTAGCCATCCTTTTTAGATTTCCCGCTGTCTAGTGATCACATGAATTTTGGCCTTCCGTTTTTTTAGCATAGTGAGCCTTCCGTGTAGGGCAGTACTGGGCGCCGGCACGTCGGCCCGAGCGCTCGCATCGGTCGCAGCCCAGTCGTCAGATTCACGGCCGCACCGTTAGATCTTTCATGCAGCAAAAATCTCTCGATGCAGCATATTTAGGTCATGACACAGCAAATTTTGTACACGGTTGCAATACAAATATGATTGTAGGAAAAAATATCAACGTGGTCGTAGCAAAAAAAAAAAGGACGCTGATGATGCGTGGTAGTAAAATAAAATGTGGGTTGTAGCAAAACAATCCGATGAACTCGGGTTGCTACTCTCACGAACGTGTATGCAACTTTTTTAATGATCGGTGCAGCAAAAAATGATACCGGTTGTAGCAAAAATTAACATGGTTGTAACAAAAATCAAACGCCAGTTGTAGCATAAAAATTCAACAAACTCGAGTTGCAACCAAACGTGAATATAACTTTTTAATGAACAAATTATAGCAAAATAAGAAATGGTTGTAGCAAATTTAAACGTGGTTGGAGCAAATCTGGACGAGAAAATGTTGCAAGCCTTGGCGAGTCAGCCGTGCGGGTCGCGCGTAACTGGCCGAACTATTCGGCAGGCGGACCGGTTGGAAGCGTTTCCCTTCCGTGTATGGTAGCAAGCCATCAACTCCCTGCTCGATTGTGGCATAAACCACATTTGCGACGGATTAACGTTTAGTGTGTGTCTTGACTTCGATTTGCACTAGTGTTTCAAACATGGCGAGGCATGAAAATTGTCAGGCTGCTATCATGCTACGTACAGTAGCCTTCGTCAACCAATGTGTAAACTCCGTAGAAACGTTCGCCTTGGCCTGCCGTCCTGGTTTGTTGAGATGTGTTTACGGACCAAGTTACCTTTGACTGTTTGAATGCTTCTGAGTTAGACAGTGAGGTCACACATATGTAGATTAGTAATGTATTGTTGCCGGCCATTGCCTCTGCTGCCGGCCAATAAGTCCACCTTAATAGGCTAGTAGAGTGACGGATTATGAGTCTTCCCTTGACGGCAACAAGCTATCAACTTCCTGCTGAACAAGACCAGTTAGATTATTTTTGGGTGGAGTACATGTAATTGTTTTTGTTTTTCATAACTTCAGAAATACACTTTTCAATTCAAGGAAGTGCAGGGCTCTCCCTTGTATTTAAGGGAATGCACGGAGGCTTAACCACCGATACCACACGAACAATGTCGTCGATGACATGGACGTTGGTGCTATTGCCTTTAGCTGCATGGGCAGCCACTGCCTCTAGCTCTTTGGTGGCGAAGCCAGGCTGCCAGGCGCGATGCGGCGACATCGACGTCCCCTACCCGTTCGGCATCGGCGCCGGCTGCTTCCGGCCGGGCTTTGAGATCGTCTGCAACAACACGACACCGTTTTTGCCGGACGCCACCGTCGCCGGCCAAACGCGCGCCCCAAGGTCCGTGCGCGTGCTGAACCTGACCGTGACGGTGGGCGCTCGGGTCCGGTTGCAGCTGCCTGTGGCGCACCAGTGCTTCGACGCTGCCGGCAACGAGACCGCCGGTAGCTTCGATCGCACGCTGAGGGTCAACAGGCAGAAGGTGTACCGCATCTCCAACACGGCCAACGAGCTCTTTGTCCTTGGCTGCAACACCCTCGCCTACGCCCGCAGAGGATCGCGTAAGAACGCCACATCAGACAGCTACTTCAGCGGGTGCGTGGCCTACTGCAACAAAGCCCAGGAGGCACAGAGCGGCAAGTGTGACAGCATCGGATGCTGCCACGTCAACATCTCGCCGTTGCTCACCAACACCAGGATGACCTTCCAGAGATGGTCGAAAGCACGTGCAGTTGACATGAGGCGCCCCTGCAACTACGCCTTCATCGTGGAGAAGAACAACTACACCTTCCGCGCTGCCGACCTGACCAGAATCCCGGACCCGGCCAAGCCATGGAGCATGCCACTTTGGCTCGACTGGGCCATCCGCGACGGCAGTAACTCCCCGTCCTGGCCTGTGCCGGACAAGACGCCGGGATACGCTTGCGTGAGCAGCCACAGCGAGTGCGTCGAATCCACTAACGGGAATGGGTATACCTGCAAATGCTGGGAAGGCTATGAGGGCAACCCATACCTTATCGATGGATGCACAGGTAAGAAGTACATTCTCCAACCTTAATAATGAAAATGTTCATATAAATTTGTTAAATGTTTATTTAGTACAAATCCATACATGCATATGCTATATTGCTATGCGGTGAATTCCAGGCGGCCTTCCTGATTTTCACCCGAAGTACGTAAAATCTGCCAGTTTGAAGTTTTCGGCTTAAAAAACAGTCAATCTACCAGGTTCCTCATCAACACTCCATACCCGTAACATTTGGAGCGTGCTGAAAAACCAACACATAGACTCCGTATTTGGAGGTGGTGGAGGGAAAGAGATCTCTCTTCAGCCATATTTGTCGGTGGACATCTCAAAAAAAAATATTGGTTGGTGGAGAGAATATATAGCTCTCTTCACAGGGGCGGAGCCAATGGGGGGACGGGCTAGTACTAATAACCTGTTGTTTAAATAGCCATTAGCATTTTTTAAATATAAGTAGGCCATTAGCGAAGAGTGTAGCGCGACATTTGTTCTAACTTCCCAATTTCCAACGCACTGGTAATCCCAAATCCAAAGTAATTAGCCCAGTAGATTATTGGTCTGTCCGACTAACCATGAACGAATTGATCCCGTTCCACGTCGTTCTACTAGACAACTCTCCTCCATCTTTCGCCGCCAACACCCAGGCTAGGTTTTCCTAAAAGGTTTGCTATCAAGCCGTCGGTGATCCGTGAACACGCATGAGGCACGACATGGCAGGTGATCTGCTGCCCCAGTTGACACACGGCTCTCTGTGACTGTCTCTCTATCTGAAGTCTCACAGCCTCACACGTCATGCCTTAATTGAACCCTAAAGGTAATTGGTATAGATTAGCATATACTAGATATTTGTGCGTGAGCATAGGCTAATCATACAACGGATATGGCGTCATATGATGGGAGATCACTAGGATAACTTCAGCTCCCTGTCTTTTGAGTAAGTTTTCTCAAGATTGTTGACTTGTTTGGTAGGCCTTGCCCGTAGAAGCAACATTCAAACAACAGAAATATAGTTTTCTTTCAACTCCAAAACATATATAGTTATAGTGGTGATACTGATGTTATTTAAGACACATGATATATATTTTAAGTTAAATCTTTTCTGACTTTAATATTTTCTTCGCCCCCCTATGATCAAATCCTGGCTCCGCCCCTGTCTCTTCATACAAATTTGAGCTATCCAATATTACAACAAAGAAACTTCAAAATATTTAATTTATTTCAATGAATAATATGATCATAACGTGAAAATTAATCATATCCCAACAAACACACCATCGATCACATCATGTGGATTATGATCATGTGAGACAGCTCATGGGAGCTTTGTATTGATTCACAAGGGAGAGAGGATGCCATATAACTATTACTATGGACCCTAATGTCCTAAAGAAACTACGCACACATGGTCATGCATGGAGACATCAAATTGATTAAGAAGCCTCCAATGGTGGATTCTCTGTATGGCAAGGTGCCGAAATAGGCCTCCAAATTGGATCAACTCAGAACAGAAATTTGCGACAGCGGGAAAATAGGAGAAAATTCGCTCGTCGGGTTTCACAAAATATGGAATTTATAGGCGGGAGAATGGACGGAAGGCGGTGCCCATGAAGCCCACACAACTTAAAGGCATGGATCATCCCAACTAGCATGGGGCCCCTGGCTCGCCTACCCCGTGACAGGTCCCATCACCTTTTGGAATTTTCGGGTCATGAAAAAAAATCGTATGCAATCCTCAATTTTTTAGGCTCCGTAGATATGAATTTTTGGGAAAACCAAAAACATTCATAAAACAACAGCTAACTCTAGGCACTGAATTAATAGGTTAGTCCAAAAATATTAATATAAATTTTTATAAAAAGTATTCAAAAGTGATATTATAATCGCATTAAACAATAAAATTCATAGATAGATTTGAGACATGTCACTCCTATCTTTTCTTACATTCAACCTACACATAGAAACTTACATTACACCCCCACTAGAACCCATGTGTCTACATGTGCATCCACTAATCAAACTGCTTCATTGTGGAGTATGATGAAGTTTTTGTCATCACGACAATACTTATGCCATGTTGTCTTCTGTCAACCAAAATATTAATTTGCATGGTCAACTTGGCTTAATGCTTCTGTGTCTTATGTAGATATCGACGAGTGCAAACAACCAAATTTATGCTTCGGCAAGTGTACCAACAAGGATGGATCTTTCGAGTGCACGTGCTCACAAGGGCACCAAGGCAACGCCACCCAAAAAGATGGTTGTGTCAAGTCCATGAACACAGGTGTGCACCATTTGTGTTTTTTACTCCCCTACTATCAACATGTATATAAACTGTCCTAGATGAAGCACAATAGTTGTAAAAAAAGTACTTCCTCCTTTTCAAAAATGTTAATTTTAGGTTTGTTCTAAATAAGACATCTTTAAGCCTAACCAATTCTATATCAAATATACCAACATCCTGTACAACAAATTAGCTCCATTAGATCAATTATTATGGAATATGTTGTCAATATGTATTTATTTGGAGTCATAGATGTTGCTACATTTGTTTACAGGTTTGTTCAGACTTAAAGAAGTTTGACTTCGAAATCATAAAAATATATACTAACATTTTGGAAATGGAGGGAGTGGGTGAAATGATATTTTACCTTGTCAATCATATTTAGCAACTCCCTCGTGTTGTCTTAAATGCAAATAGTGTTGTCATAGTTAGTTTTATGTATTAGCTCATACACCTTAAAAATAGAGTATATCGCATGAAAAAGAAGCTAAAATCAGTTATGTAATGCAGATACAATTCAGATTCATGAAAGGAAATCTAGATCATAGAAATATATTACTTCAAGTGGCGACAATCCCAAAATTTAATCAGTTGCAGCCCACAATTATATAAAGATGGAATGCCACCATTTCATAGAAAAGAAAAGAAACAATCAGTAAGAAAGTTTTTTAAGATGACTAGGAAAAAAACTTATTAGAGTATATATGCAACTAAATATGCAATGAGAATATATATTTCGCCATTAGTATTATATATATTCCAAAATTTTGACATAGAAGTCAGCTCTCTCTCACTAGCTACAATGCACTTATCTGCATCCTTTCACATGCGATCCACCTGGGATTTTGGTAAGTACCCTATTAGCATACTTATATGGGCTAAGTATTGGAACCTCCCATTAGTTGGGTCACTAGAATTTGAGACATTTTCTTGCTCAGATTTTGATACTTCCAAAATTATCCGGTAAAGTTCGTTGATTTTCGGTCAATTGGGTGATACCTCTCCCCTTACGAGGACATCAAATCCTGGGTTCAACCTCACATCTCTTCCTTCAACTATTATTGAATTATGTCACCACATGCCCTAATTTTGTGTCCATATTTTTTGTAGATTTAATCATTGGCCTATCAGTTTCTAGCGGCCCAACTATTCTAATTGTCTTTATTACCTCAAAGATAATAATCCGCAAGCTTAAGCGCCAAAAGGAACATAAGTTGAGACAGAAGTTCTTCAATCAAAACCGTGGGAAATTGTTGCAAAAATTGGTATCTCATAGGTCAGATATTGCAGAGAGGATGATCATCTCTTTAAGGGAGCTAGAAAAGGCCACAAACAAGTTTCATCCAACTCGTAAGCTTGGTGGTGGGGGACATGGTACCGTATACAAAGGAATTTTATCAGACTTGCATGTTGTTGCCATCAAAAGGTCAAATATTATGGTCAGGAGTGAGATTAATGAGTTTATAAATGAAGTTGCCATACTCTCACAGATCAATCATAGGAACATTGTAAAGCTCATTGGATGTTGTCTTGAGACAGAAGTCCCTTTGTTGGCTTATGAGTTCATTTCCAATGGAACCCTATGTGATTATCTTCATAAGAAACCGTTAAGATCATTACCTTGGCAAGACATATTAAGGATTGCAACAGGAATTGGCAAAGCCCTTTCTTACCTTCACTCATGTATTTCCGTCCCCGTAATACACAGAGATATCAAGTCCACCAATATACTTCTTGATGATGCTTTGACAGCGAAGGTGTCTGACTTTGGAGCTTCAAGGTACATTCCTAGAGATAAAACACCAATTACAACAGTTGTGCAGGGTACATTAGGATATTTAGATCCTGTGTACTATTATTGTGGTCGTCTAACGGAAAAAAGTGATGTTTATAGCTTTGGAGTTATTCTCATTGAGTTGCTTACAAGGAAGATGCCAACTATATATAGATCTTCCACAGGTGATGGGCTAGTTGCGCAATTTATAGAACTATTTGCGAAAGATAAGTTGGTAGAAATACTAGATCCACAAGTCCTGGAGGAGGGAGGTCGACAAGCTGAAGTAGTAGCTTCTCTAGCTATGTCGTGCACGAAGCTAAGGGCAGAGGAGCGACCAACCATGAGGTCCGTGGAGATGACACTAGAAGCACTTCAAGGACCCAAAGATCATTTTCGTGTTCGGGATGCAACATATGAGGGGGGTTATTCAACAATGAGATATACATCACCAATAAGAAGGACAAGCTTAGAGGACATGAGCAGACAATATAGTCAAGAAGAAGAGTTTGTGTTGTCCGCGAGCTACCCTCGATAGTCCTGCTTATGGTTTACATGTGAAAAAGTTGGTATGTATAACATGTGTGTGTTGAGTACGTTTGGACATTGTGTGTGTTTTAGTTTTTGGTTGCTTTAATGTTATGATTTTAATCAAAATGTATCAATTACATAGTTTGATTATTTCATCACTGAACAATCGGAAAACTTCCTTTATAATGTCTGCACTCATAGTACACCACATATACCTATCTTTCTTCAAGATGGGTTGCTCACATAATGTAAATTCGGATAAAAAATTCAAGGTATTTGCGGTGCTCAGAATGTCGTTATTCAAAGATTAGCTACCTAGTGCAATTAATATTTTTTATTTCAAACTTTTCCCTAACATGATATTACATATATCTAAAAAAACTAGCCCGTTCCCGCGCATCTAAGCAGACGACAGATTAGTTCATATTTAAATCTTATATGGGAAATTAGTACCTCATAACTTTTAGTGGCGATTTTAGTGGACAATATTTGCCATAAATCTAAAAGAAATAGTTATTATTGATCTATGGTGAATGGATTAATTTGAATGTTTTTAGTTATATTATCTCACCCAAACAATATGTCTACTTTCTTTTAGGACTTATATATTATTATTATTATTATTATTATTATTATTATTATTATTATTATTATTAAAGGGGATCTGCCGTTGTGATGGTTCGACCTCGTACGATTCCCACCTCCTCCCACTAGCTCTTCTAGTTTTTTTCAACCCTCCATAAACCAAGCGATTTAAATAAAAAACCAACCAGTTCAATAAAACCGCTCAGCCTCACCCGCTCATTCTCTCCACCGCCCAGCACCGCCGCCCCGTCTCTTCGCCAACTGCTCGGCCTCCACGCTTGATTCCTGGGCGCCCAGGCCCAGGCCGCCGCGCTCCGGGTCGACGCTGGCCTGCTCGGGCGCGCGCCGTCTGAGTCCTAGGTGTGCGGTTCGCCACCGACGAGGCTCAAGCCGCCGCGCTCCGTGCCCGCGCTGTCTGAATCGAACGCATGCTGTCAACACGATCTTGTCCGCCACGGGCAACGACCGGGAGGAGGAGGAAGACGCACGGGAGGCGGGGCATCGCTCCTTTCAAATGTGGGCTACACGCCGGAGGTGAAGGATGAGTCGCGACCTCGGACAACGAGGCGCATGTCGATCTATTCCAATTATGCAGTCAGCTCCTACAAGCTCAATAACGGCCAAGATGAGGACAGAATCAGCCTGCTCCTTGACGACTTCTGGTTGGGTTCCCCGTCGTGGCTGTGGGCCGCCTCTCCCTGACCATCCTACGCTCCACCTCCTCCACTTCAGGTGTCCGGCCATGGCTGAGGGCCCTTCCACCCTTCAAATCTGGAGCACAGGTGAAGAGTCTGGTTGTGTGTGGCAGGTATGGCGCTTTGCGCCCTATAAGCCTGGAGGGAGCTCCGACGAGGCCATGATCTCACGTACTATCGTGTTGGTCTCGCAGATGAGCTCCGAACGTGGCCAATGCTCTACAACTTCAATGGAATCTGTTAATGCTGATCATTGTTCTTCATTAATGCCTCCAGGCTGCAGTTGTTGATCGCTCAGAGGTATCTAACACTTGTACACTGTATAATGTTCCTCTGCTCTGTACTTTTAACATAATGCCTCCATCCAAAATTGCGAGGGGATCAAGAATTTTTGAACAACTTATGCATTGCATAATTGATACCGTTTAGTTCGTATTAAAAAACACTTCTATATTTTCCTGAACAATTTAGAATCACATAATGGACACATATCTGCATTTGCCCCTCAGTCTTTCAGTGTATTGATGCCAATGCCGCGTTCAGAGTTGGATATGCCTAGGCCACCTCCTGCAAGAGGAAAATGTGTTGGGGAACGTTGCATGGGAAACAAAAAATTTCCTACGCACACGAAGACCTATCATGGTGATGTCCATCTAGGAGTGGAGATTTGGATCTACGTACCCTTGTAGATCGCACAACAGGAAGCGTTAAGAAACGCGGTTGATGTACTGGAACGTCTTCACGTCCCTCGAACTGTCCAACGAACCGTCCCGCGATCCGTTCCACGATCCATTCCGATCTAGCGCCAAACAGACGGCACCTCCGCGTTCAGCACACGTACAACTCGACGATGATCTCGGCCTTCTTGATCTAGCAAGCAAGACGGAGAAGTAGTTGAGTTCTCCGATAGTGTGACAGTGCTCCGGTGGTGGTGATGATCTAATCCTGCAGGGCTCCGCCCGAGCTCCGCGGAAATCCGATCTAGAGGTGAAACTGTGTGGTTTAGGCTAGAGTTGCACGTGGCAAAGTTGTGTCTCAAATCAGCCCTAAACCACCAATATATATAGGAGGGAGGGGGAGGTCTAGCCTTGAGACACAAGGCGTCAAGGGTGCACCGTGTTGGAAATATGCCCTAGAGGCAATAATAAATTAGTTATTATTATAAATCTTTGTTCATGATAATCGTTTATTATCCATGCTATAATTGTATTGATTGGAAACATAGTGCATGTGTGGATACATAGACAAAACATTGTCCCTAGTAAGCCTCTAGTTGACTAGCTCGGTTATCAAAGATGGTCAAGGTTTCCTGACCATAGGCAAGTGTTGTCACTTGATAACGGGATCACATCATTAGGAGAATCATGTGATGGACTAGACCCAAACTAATAGACGTAGCATGTTGATCGTGTCATTTTGTTGCTACTGTTTTCTGCGTGTCAAGTATTTGTTCCTATGACCATGAGATCATATAACTCACTGACACCGGAGGAATGCTTTGTGTGTATCAAACGTCGCAACGTAACTGGGTGACTATAAAGATGCTCTACAGGTATCTCTGAAGGTGTTCGTTGAGTTAGTATGGATCGAGACTGGGATTTATCACTCCGTGTGACGGAGAGGTATCTCGGGGCCCACTCGGTAATACATCATCACACACAAGCCTTGCAAGCAATGTGACTTAGTGTAAGTCACGGGATCTTGTATTACGGAACGAGTAAAGAGACTTGCCGGTAAACGAGATTGAAATAGGTATGCAGATACCGACGATCGAATCTCGGGCAAGTAACATACCGAAGGACAAAGGGAATGACATACGGGATTATATGAATCCTTGGCACTGAGGTTCAACCGATAAACATCTTCGGAATATGTAGGATCCAATATGGGCATCCAGGTCCCGCTATTGGATATTGACCGAGGAGTCCCTCGGGTCATGTCTACATAGTTCTCGAACCTGTAGGGTCTGCACACTTAAGGTTCGACGTTGTTTTATGCGTATTTGAGTTATATGGTTGGTTACCGAATGTTGTTCGGAGTTGCGGATGAGATCACAGACGTCACGAGGGTTTCCGGAATGGTCCAGAAACGAAGATTGCTATATAGGATGACCTCATTTGGTTACCGGAAGGTTTTCGTGCATTACCGGAAAAGTTTCGGGCTCATCGGTAGTGTACTGGGAGTGCCGGGAGGGGTGCCGGGGACCATCAGGAGGGGTGTCACGCCCCAAGGGGTCTCATGGGCTATGGGAAGAGATAAACCAGCCCCTAGTGGGCTGGAATAAGTTCCCACTAAGGCCCATAAGGTTTCAGAAGGAAAAAACACAAGGTGAAAAGAGTTTCCAAGTGGGAAGGTGGAATCCTACTCCAAGTAGGATTGGAGTAGGACTCCTCCACCTCCAATTTCGGCCAAACCTTTAGGTTTTGAGGCTGCCTCCTCCCCTCCCTCCCTCCTATATATAGTGGGGTTTTAGGGCTGATTTGAGACAACTTTGCCACGGCAGCCCGACCACATACCTCCACGGTTTTTCCTCTAGATCGCGTTTCTACGGAGCTCGGGCGGAGCCCTGCTGAGATTAGATCACCACCAACCTCTGGAGCACCATCACGCTATCGGAGAACTCATCTACCTCTCCGTCTCTCTTGCTGGATCAAGAAGGCCGAGATCATCGTCGAGCTGTACGTGTGCTGAACGCGGAGCTGCCGTCCGTTCGGCACTAGATCGGAGCGGATCGTGGGACGGATCGCGGGACGGTTCGTGGGACGGTTCGCGGGGCGGATCGAGGGACGTGAGGACGTTCCACTACATCAACCGCGTTTCTTAACGCTTCTGCTGTGCGATCTACAAGGGTACGTAGACCGGAAAACCCCTCTCGTAGATGGGCATCACCATGATAGGTCTTCGTGCGCGTAGGAAATTTTTTGTTTCCCATGCGACGTTCCCCAACACGCCAGCCAAGGGAGGAGGAGGACTCCTCCTCCAATTCGGTTTGGGAAGGAGGAGTCCTCCTCTTCCTTCCCACCTCGCTCTTTCCCTTTTTCTTTTATTTTCTTTTGGTATTTTCTTATGTGGCACCATGGGCCCCTTGGGCTGAATCCACCAGCCCACTAAGGACTTGTGGCGCCATCCTAGTGCCTTGGGCTCACTCCCGGGAGGCTGGGCCCCTCCCGGTGAACTCTCGGAACCCCTTCGTCACTCTCGGTACACTGCCGGAATTGCCCGAAACTTTCCTGTGACCAAATAAAACCATGCTATATATCAATCTTCGTTTCCGGACCATTACGGAAACCCTCGTGACTTCCGTGATCTCACCCGGGACTACGAACAACATTCGGTAACCACACATATAAGTCAATTATACTAAAACATCATCGAACCTTAACTGTGCAGACCCTGCGGATTCGAGAACTATGCAGACATGCCCCGAGACATTCCTCGGTCAATATCCAATAGCGGGACCTAGATGCCCATATTGGATCCTACATATTCTCCGAAGATCTTATCGGTTGAACCTCAGTGTCAAGGATTCATATAATCCCACATGTCATTCCCTTTGTCCTTCGGTATGTTACTTGCCCGAGATTCATTCGTCGGTATCGACATACCTATTTAAATCTCGTTACCGGCAAGTCTATTTACTCGTTCTGTAATACAAGATCCCGTGACTTACACTTAGTCACATTGCTTGCAAGGCTTGTGTGTGATGTTGTATTACTGAGTGGGCCCCGAGATACCTCTCCGTCACACGGAGTGACAACTCCCAGTCTTGATCCATACTAACTCAACGGACACCTTGAGAGATACCTGTAGAGCATCTTTATAGTCACCCAGTTACGTTGTGACGTTTGATGCACACAAGGTATTCCTCGGTGGTGCCAGTGAGTTATATGATCTCATGGTCATAGGAACAAATACTTGACACGCAGAAAACAATTGTAATAAAATAACACGATCAATATGCTACGTTCATAGTTTGGGTCTAGTCCATCACATGATTCTCCTAATGATGTGATCCAGTTATCAAGTAACAACACTTGCATATAGTCAGAAAACCTTGACTATCATTGATCAACTAGCTAGCTAACTAGAGGTTTGCTAGGGACACTGTTTTGTGTATGTATCCACACATGTATCTATATTTTCATACAATACAATTATAGCATGGATAATAAACGATTATCTTTAAATAGGAAATATAATAATAACTATTTATCATTGCCTCTAGGGCATATTTCCAATAAAATGGTCACCTCCAGGCTACAACCGCAGGTACTCCCTGCGTACTTAATGTCTTTGAGTTCAGTAACCTGATGATCTACTCGAATTTATGACTCTTATGAATCTACTGCCAGCACTTCCAATGTAGTCGGGCGGTTGCCACCATTGGGAGACTGGTGACTGGAGGAACTACAACGTCTCTTTGTTTCTGTCATATCTAACCCCCGGCTGGATCTTTCAGTTCATCTACAACGCATGGTGCACATGGCGTCCCATTGGCATCGGTCTTGACGGGAACACGGGCCACCAGAATGTGCTCGTTGTCACGTTTCGAGAATTTCCTTGATGTTGTTGTATCAATAAAAATGATTTGCTGATTTTGGAATAAAATGATCAGGTGTGTAGTTCGATCATGTCTGCAGTTTCTTGTATGGTAGAAGGTAGATAGAATTGACTTTGTGTATGTTTAGATTCTTGTTTGGATGTCGATGTTACAGGGGCTATTTCCCTCCTGGTGAGACTGGCTTGTTTTTATATTCCCTCTTTTGATGATCTTGTTGTGTGTACCGACTATTTTTAAGTGATGTGTCAAGCTTTGTGACATGATTTATTAGTTGTAGGAGCATTATATCTTTGATAATTCATTCACTGGGTGTCTAGGTCGATTGTGTGCTACATGACAAGTAACTAAAAAAAATAAAGGAAACATAGTTGTAGAATAATTGTCAAGTTGATGTAATGAACTATGTTTTCTCTTTGTCTCACTTAATACTCTGTACAAACAAATTAGGAATATTTTTCGCTACGACAAAAAAATCTGAGATCTACGTGAACCCTTTGGCTGCATACGTAGCTTAGCCAATGCAACGTGAGGAAATATAAGAGGATCTAGCTTAATCCATGTGTATGGTAGCAGATCATCTACTTTGCTTTTTTCAATTTTCTAAATTGCAGTTTCATCTCTACCCGCATTTGCAGGTAAAGAACATGTGCACATACTGTAGTTTGTGCAAGCAGAAGATCTAAAAAATGTAATACAGTGTGTGAGCTACTGAATTGACATCTAATAAAAAGAGGCATTTTCTTTCATCTCGATACATAATACGACAGTGCTATTGGGTGCTCTCTTTACTAATGCATTTGCCCCGCCCACGGTAAAAGAGAACCTTGAGTTTATATAGTCTTTTGTTCTACACTATAACAATGTAAATATATACTTATACTAATTAGGGACTTTCCAGAAATTCACACGTTAATCAATAATTACAAGCCGTTTATTTGGTGGAACCAAATTATAACGGTGTAGATTAATTCCAGAAATTCACACGTTAATCAATAATTACAAGCCGTTTATTTTGTGGGACCGAATTATAACGGTCTACAGAAATTCACACGTTAATTAGTTATTACGAGCAGTTTTATTTTTGGTGGGACCGAATTATAATATTGCAGATTAATTTATGTAATTCTCGATTTGAACTATCATATCGTTCTCTGCCATCACGTTAGATGCATCTTTTTATATTTTGACCTATATTTATTTTGACCTATCTGTACACATCAAGTAAGGCAGCGTCTCCACGTTAACCTCAAGATGAAACAGCCATGTCCATTGCATCTTTGTTTTAATGAGAGGTTATAAGAGAGAGATATTAACCCCTGGATCTAAGTTTTTCTCAGTAAAAAAGGAGTGTTTTCACCCTTAAAAAAGGGTTGGTCTATCCTGATGTATTTCCTTTTCTCCAGATGCTATTCGACGACCTGGAATCTGTGTGATTAATCACTTCCAGTGCCACCATCATCCATCCAATGCTGCTTGCAGAGACGCTGTCATCATCTAATCCCCAACTCTGCTGCTTCCTGCGACTATTCATGTCTTGAAGCATCTGGAGTGTCTCTACTCAGATCGGATAACAATTTGGCCATTGACTCAGATGCATCGCTTCTCAACCACTTCTGAGGATCCAGATTAAGGCGCCTCATCCAGGAAAATAAATCGGGATGAAGCCTTGATGTTGATGTGGAAGCAAAAAAAACAAAAGCAGGGTGATGAAAAAGGATTGTAATACAAGAGCAAGGGGCGGACCAAGATGGCTACCTCCGTGATACTACCTTTATTTTTGTATAAACAGAATTTATTTGTCTGGATATCCCTGACGAGATCAAACTGAATTTTATCCAGTTTTTAGCTCAATTTGTTTCTGTACAAACACAATTATTTTCTGAGATATAGTTTATATTGGTGCAGGTCCCGACGGTAGCCGGTTTGATGAGAGTTCTTTCCGCCATGACGATGTATGATGTATGAACACGCACGCCTAAGCGTATGCTTTCCAGCGAGGCAAAGTACATGGAATTAAGCACCTTGCTTGATTTCTTACAAGAACGCAAGTCAAAAGGCTGGCTAGCCTAAGCTAGCTGCTGGATCGGAACAACCAAACACAAACATCGCCAGTGATTGCCCAAGTTCCGGTGATTAACCAGTCATCGTAGTTAATTCCACAAAGTTATTTGGCTCATTCCAGATGTTATATATCTTATTACTATCGATCATACTAACTGAACTGAGAAATAGAGAAACACGATGGTGTAACGTGACTTGGTGGAAGCAAATAAGTCTGCATGGAGCTGCATGTTTGCATAATTAGCTTAAGTGCCATCATTCTTCCGCCATATAATGTGCATATACCGTCATCGTTACTCTGCAAAATGCCATTTTTTAAAGTTTACATGCGGGTTTACATACCTCACAGTCTTGGTAGTTAGTTAGGTGTTCTCCAAGGTTTAGTAATTAATTATCATGGCTAACCCACACAAATCCGCTCTCAACTTGCTAATCATTATTCTTGAGTTGTTATTTCAGGGGCCTTTCAATTTCCATTGTTTGCGACTATATGATTCTATTTGTTTGGTTCCCCCCTTTTCCATTTTTTGCATTCTGCTTAAGTTATCAACATGCTGGAGTGGGAGTATTGGGCAAATATAGGGGTACATTTTATGAATGAGAAAAATGGTAAGCTTTCAGGGTCATCAACAACAGTGCAATGAATTATTATTTATAAGTTCTTAACTGTGTAAGATATTCTGAAAATTATTGTTTATTCTTTTCTATTTTTTTAGCTAGGCTTACTCTCAGATCCTATGGCTGGAGAAAATGGTAAGCGTTCAAGGGGTTATAAAATTGCAATTTGCATATTAGAACTATGCAATGTGCAAGATACTCTTTGAAGTACTGTTTCTTATTTTGTCTATTTTCTTAGGCTTATTCTCATCTCTATTATTTTCTGGATAATTTTGCTAATGATAAATGGCAAAAGGTAAATAATCTGAAACCGGACATGGTGTAAATACGCAGTTGTGTGGTGACTTTGAGGTGGTTGTTTCTTAGATGTAACTATATTCAAATTGAATCTTAGCAGTATTTTCCCCAAATTTGCATGCTCTTTATTTAGCATATAGGGTAGGATTCATAAGGCATAAAAGTGTGTGGCACTACAATTTTTGGGGCTACCAAGAGGATGGTTTCTTTAATTTTCAGTTGGTCTTCACATTCTCTCTTGATGTCTTGATAGTTAGTTATGGGTTCCATGACGTTTAGACTTCATTACGGCTTATCAACATCTCGCTTATACTTGCTAATGTTTCCGTTCTTCTTTGTTTTTTCAGGAGCTTTTCAGTTTCCATAGTTTACGCCTCCAAATAAGCATCTTATAGATGGTCCAACTTTATTGCATGAGTTTCATGGTGCCTGTTGCATATATCATTGTATATTAAGTAAGTCACAAGTGTTATGGAATAAGGGTATTTGACACTAATAGGGATACATCATGTCGTCTACAAGAATTGTGAGCATTCCAATATCAGCAACCCAAGTGTAATTTATACAACTATAGGTGTTCAGTAGTGTTACATATTCTTTAATTAGAACCACAAATATTACGTATTTTTTTCCATTTTTGTAGGTGCTTACTCTCTCATCATTGGCCTTAACCAAGGAGTTTTTCTCAAGACAAAGTTACCAAAAGGTAAATCCTCTAAAACCATGTATCCTTTTTAGTTGGGCTTAAAGCCGCTAAATATTTGTGTAATCTCAAAGCTGACATTTGCAGGTGATGAGCTACTAAGGATTCCTTTTCCCATGCCTTCTTTTTTGTTTAGATTTATTTCATGTCATCATGTCACACACAATATGTATAACCATGGGATTGGATTTTAAGAACATCAACAAAGAAATTTTTGATGTTCTATTAAGTATTCAGTTTTATGCATGGATATGCTCCTTTGAGTAATTGTCTTATCTGAGCGCATATATTGTACTCTGGCCATTGATTGCCACTTGGCTCCAAAGGAGAACTGGCCACTATGTTGCAATGTTTGCGCACATGGAGATTTCTTGCATAAGTCATGCTGCTTTTCTTTGCAACCGACATATAATTTATTTTCTATGAATAGTAAAGAAGATAGACTGTCTAATGTTTGTTATATATAATAATAGAATGTTAGAAAAGTGCACGCTACCCTATTAAAAATTTCTACAAGTTCTTATAGAAGTGTGTGCATATTAATAATACTAGCCCGTGCAACTACACGGGTTGACGACTAGTGCTACTAATTTGTGATACGCAGAGATAAAAACACACACTGCAACCAAATTGATTCATCCGATGATGAAGTGTTTCTTGCTCGTTTCATGACAACTTCAGCCCGAAATATAAAGTTGTGGGAAAGCACACATTGATAAATGTTTCTATAGTCGTGTGTTATTCGCTAGCCACTGAGCAAATATATCGACATACATATATTAAAAACGTGGTCTGTTTTATGAATATGAAGTAAATAATATCAAGCAAATGCTCTTTGCTTTTGAGTATTTTTGTTTGTCGTGGACCTTGTTTGGATTTTTTATGTGGTGAGAATTCTATGGATGATGTGAATCTGATCTAATTACAATACTTCATACATCAATTTTATGATATTTCACGATGTACCCTTTTATTCGATACATACACCACACAAATGTTTAGATTTTTTTTGCGGGATACATCTTCGTGCAGTACAAGATATTTTTATAACACCGCCTCCAACTCATGATCTTTGTGTCTAAATTTATTATTTGGTGGAACTTTTTTTTGTAACCAATATCTTACAAGGTACGCAAGATTTTATTGAGCACATCTATATACTTTTTTTCTTTCTCATGATGATAAGTGGGGAAGTCCGCAATTCAAGTTTGAGTCACATGTCTTGCTTTAGTGTCACATTGTATAGGGACGAAGGTATAATACTATTTTATGGGATGATGGCCTTTATAGAAGGGGTGGTTAGTGTCACATTGTATAGGGACTATTTTATGATATTTCACTAATTGTTGTTGCAAGTTTTACGTGGCTGATTTGGATTTCTAGCAAGAACTTCTTACTTATGTTACAGCCACAACATTGATATGCCAATGCTATTTACGCATCATAAGGACCTTCTTCATCGAATTCGATCCGACTAAAGTGGGAGAGACAGACACCCGCTAGCCACCTTATGCAACAAGTGCATGTCAATCGTTGGAACTAGTCTCATGTAAGAGTATGTGTAAAGTTAGTCCGGGCCGCTTCAACCCACGATGTTGCCGAATCAAGATAAGACTAGTAACGACAAGCAATTGACAAATCAGCGCCCACAACTTTTGTGTTCTACTCGTGCATAGAAACTACGCATAGAACCTTGGCTCTGATACCACTGTTGGGGAACGTAGTAATTTCAAAAAAAATCCTACATCACACAAGGATCTATCTACGGAGAAACCAGCAACGAGCAAAGGAGTAGAGCATCTTCATACCTTTGAAGATCGCTAAGAGGAAGCGTTGCTAGAACCTCTGTTTTTGTTACCGCGTGAGAAAAATGAGTATCGAGCGGTTACCGAGTTTCTCGCTACCCTTCGATAGATGGGCTTCTCGAGCAATTAAATTCGGCCTGTTTTGAAGGAAAAAAATCTGGCCCAGCGAGAGCCTGAGAAGCCACGGGCTAGTCTCTCTCGTCTTCTCGTGATGGATGCGCCTCGCTACTCACACAACCAAGTACAAACCCTAGAACCCCAAAATAGCAGTCTCTCTCGTCTTCTCTCCCCAAACCAGCTTCCCAAAAAAACTTGGCAACGGCGCCGGCGGCGGTGACTGCGACTCCGGCGCCCAATCCACCCCTTGGCTCGCTGTCCAGCTACAGCACAGTCGTGCTCTCCGTCATGGCCGGTGTTGCAAGGGGGATGGGGCGTGGTGATGGCGATGGATCTAGCAAACAACGAACTGTTGGGATGGCTGTCATCGCCGACGTTCATGGTGCAGGTCATGTGTCTATCACCATTGGTCAAGGCAGAGGGGGTGTGTTCGTTGATGACCTACCAAGCAGATTTGGAGGCAGAGGTCACGGAAGTGGCAGTGCGGCCATCTATTCATCAAGAGGAGGACAATCCTCGGAATGCGTGGACGACATCAATCGGTGCGGATATGCCACCGGCGTGGCTCGTCATGGTGGCATATACACAGGCCTAGATGTCCCATTGCCGATTCCAACACCAAAGAAAGGTTATTTCTTCAGTTTTTAAGATGTGTTTCATTTCACCAGTTCTAACTATTTGGTATATTTCTTCAGTTTGCAAAACAGTGAAGCCATACTTAGTTATAGTTGTTACCCTGCTTGCTAAATCACGTGTTGTTTGACCTCTTTTAGGTACTCTTACACAACTTAAATGTGCCTACTTCAGCAATCCAATATGGGGATTTTTGTAGAGTACACTATTACAGGTTAAATAAAAATAGAAGTCCCCTAAAAAAATAGAAGTAATAATTATGCAGGCATATAAAACTTCCTGAATTTTATCTGTAATTTGATGTACAGTGTGCATTCATTTTGCTTTGAATCAAATGTTTTCCAAATAGCATGCATAATCATTACATATGCTACTGTATTTTTGTTGAAGGTAATGCAAATGATGTATCAAATATATGGTGTCATGGGAAATCATTGGAAGGAAATGCATGGTCTTGTTCATATTGTGGGACTGTTAAACTTGGTGGGGGTGCAACCCGATTCAAGCAGCATCTAGCTGGACTGGAGCCTGAGTGTTAGTCTTGCCTGAGTGCGCCTCATCATGTAGTGGCTGTTTTTCGGAAAGACATTCCAGAGGGAATAGATAGGAGAAGGAAGTCCAAATAAGGAAAGAAAAGAGTAGTAAATGAGGTCAACCATATGAATAATCAAGGTGCATCAATACATATTGATTGTGAATATGAGGACATTGACATACTACGGCAGACCCTACAAAGTTCATTACGTCAAGATCAGCGGAGAACCAGTGGTGGTAAATCATCTGCAGGCAGCTCAGGTGGTGTCAAAGACTTCTTTGATGTTGATTTGGCATATAGCAAGACTAGGACGCAACAGACAATGGAGGTGTGTATTAACAAGCTGGAATATGAATCAAGGATTGGGAAGGCTTGGGCCAAGTGGTTTCATGCTAATGACATCCCTCGAAACAAAGCCAATTGTCCATACTTTATAGTAGCCGTGAAATTGAATCAAGAACTTGGCAAAGGGGTGCCTGCCTTTAAGGGCATAGATATTGATGGACTTTATTTGAATTCCAACTATGAAGAGTTGCAGCAATATGTGGCTAATTTCAAAGAAGATTGGCCCACATATGGTGTTACTATCATGTCAGATTCATGGACAGGTCCTTCTCAAATGAGCATTATAAAATTTATGGTGTTCTCCAATGGGCGTATGTATTTTCACAAACTTGTTAATGCCACTGGACACATGCAAAATTCGAAATTTGTGTATGAGCACATCAAAGAAGTGATCGAAGAGATAGGACAGGAACATGTTGTCCAGCTTGTGACAGACAATGGCTCTAACTTTAAGAAAGCATGTCTTGATCTTGTTGCTGATTTCCCACACATCACATGGCAGACATGTGCGGCTCACACACGATTAATCTCATGTTAAAGGAGATGGGATGTTTTTCTGAGATTAATAGAGTGATCAACAATTGTAAGAGAATCTGTAAATTCATGTACATTCATTCAACTTTGCATGCTGAAATGCAGAAGCACATAGGTGGAGAGTTGGTGCGACCGAATGCCATAAGGTTTGGAACTAACTTCATGTTCCTAGAAAGCTTTTGGGATAAGCAAAAGAAATTCAAGGTGTGGATGACATCTCCAGAGTGGAAAAATAGCTCTTGGAGTTCCGAGGTTGATTATGACTACACATATGATTGTTTGACAAGTAGGAAATGGTGGGATGGCGTGAAGATGGTGTTAGATGTAATCGGTCCAATATATACAATACTTCGATATGCTGATTCACAGAAGCTTGGATCACTTTCTGGATTCATGACAAGGATGATGCATGCTAGGCATCACTTGAATTCTTCTTTTCCTGAAGAATCTCTAGACAAATACAAGTACCTAAAGGTGATCGACAAAAGAGTTGATCATTTATACTGTCATAGTATTGTTATTCCTGCTGCCATAGTATTGTCGCTATCATATAGTTCTAGGTAACATGCTAATTGTTCTTATTCTTGCTGCCCTGCTACCTATCCATTCTACAGCTGGTCTTCTTGACCCGGAAGGGCACTGCAAGTATAACTTGGGAACAAATCTATCACACGAGAGGGCACTCAATGCAACACTTAGGAAGTTGGCTAGTCCTTTAGAGTTCATTCAAATGATTCCTGAAGTTGACATGTATACCAATACAAGAGGGGCTTTCGAAGGCATGCTCCCTCGTACTGCAGCCAGCCAAGTGACCCCAATTCAGTGGTGGGAAACATTTGGAGATATTACACCAATGCTTCAGAAGTATGCTATTTGGATTGTCTCTTAATGCACCTCCTCAAGCGGCTGTGAGCGAAATTGGAGCACATATGCTTTGGTGCATACACTAGTGAGGAACCGTCTTGGTATTGAAAGGGTACACAAGTTGGTTTATTGCCACTACAACCTTGGGCTGAGAATCCACTTAATTCTCGGTGACACAAAAGAGAAAGAGGTTGATCCTTGTGCATTATTAATGAATACCTCACTCTATGACCATGATAATGAAATCATGGGTTGGTTGGGGCCAACGGATGACTCCAGGACTTCAATGGATGAGAACAATGACTACGATGGTGATGCCTTCAATCGGGTTGTCTTAGAGGTGGGGTTGGGACAAGAAAATAGTTCTAGAGGAAGTATGCTGGATGCTGTTAAGGAAGATGAGGAAGAAGTGGAAGAGGAGGAGGAGGAGGAGGAAGAAGAAGGTGATTGCCCTTTAGTTTATATCAACACTATATGAATTTATTTATGTGGTTCAAGTGCTAACTAGTGATTTTTATAGCTAATAATGATGTGATGCTTCACAGCAACAACGAACCATTGCGGAAGTCTACTAGGAAGAGGAGGAAGAGGATGGTAATAATCAAGTGTTAACTTCAATTGTTTGCTTGCTGCCATGCAAAATTTTGTTTGCTTGCTACCTTCTAATGACATGCATCCATATATTCTATTTTGTGAACAAATACAATACTCAAATCTGTTTGCTAACAACTTGGCAATGAATTTGCTCACTTGCAGCTTCATTCACTCTAAGAGTTGAGGAAGGAGACTTGCTAGTCTAAAAAGAATCGAATGATCTATTTTATTGCTTGTTGCTATGGACCGAATTGATGTTTGTGGGAGTGGACTCAATTTATTTTGTTTTGGGACTCTAATATGTACTTCGGACTGAATTTATTTTATTGTTGGATTGCTATGTGTATTTTTTATGTGAACTTTAAACCTGAAGTTTAGTCTAAAAAATCTGAATTATGTTTCTGTTGGTCATTATGTTGACATGTCTCTTGTTCGCAACATCTTATATGTCATGTTCTTTTAATCTGTAATATGTTGATACGTGTCTTTTTATGTGAACAATTTCAAGTTTGTTCGTCTCTTAGGTATAGCCTGTGTTGCTATATATGCTGTGTAAACTGTGAATATATGATACAAATACAGTAGCCATGCTGTCGAAAATTCAATTTTTTATTTTTTGGTCCCAAAAATTTGAATTCAATTTTTAAAATAAATTTTCGCCTGAAATTTGCTTGGAAATTCGTGGTAACCGTGGTATCCGCATTTCCCAGTGACCCACGAGAAAAACACCTCCTCGGTAACCAAAAAATTGGCTAGAACGCGGTTGATGGAGTCGGTCTCGCAGCGATTCGGATCATGGTGGATTCCGATATATGCACCGAACAATGGTGCCTCCGCGTTCAACACACGTGCAGCCCGGTGACGTCTCCAATACCTTGATCCAGCAAGGAGGGAGGAGAGATTGAGGGAGAGCTCCGGCAGCACGACGGCGTGGTGACGGTGGAGCTGCGTGGTATTCCGACAGGGCTTCGCCAAGCACTACGGAGGACGAGGAGAAGGATAGATAGGGCTGCACCGAGGAGAGATCAAACTTGTGTCTCAAACAGCCCTAAAACCCCACATATATATAAGAGGAGAGGGAGGAGGGTGCCCACCCTTTAGGGTTTCCCACCTTAAAGGGTGCGGCAGCCCTAGATGGGTTTGGGGCGGCGGCCAAGGAGGTGGCGCCCTAGGGTGGGCCTTGAGGCCCAAGGTGGCCTCCCCACCTATAGGGTTTTGCCCCTCTCCACCCTTGCTGCGCCTTGGGATTCTTATGGTGGTGCACCAGCCCACATATGGGTTGGTTCCCATTACCTTTAGGCCCATGGAGCACTTTGGGGCTGGTGGCCTTTGCCGGTGGACCTCGAGATCCCTTCTGGTGGTCCCGGTACATTACCCGTGTCGTCCGAAACACTTCCGGTGACCAAATACTCACTTCATATATATCAATCTTTACCTGTGGACCATTCCGGAACTCCTCGTGACATCCGGGATCTCATCCGGGTCTCCGAAAAACCTCCGGTAACCACGTACACTATTTCCTTATAACCCCAGCGTCATCGAACCTTAAGTGTCACTAGTAGAAAACGGGCCTTTGGCCTGGACCATTTAGTCCCGGCCTGCCTCTGGGCCGGGACTAAAGGCCCGGCCACGTCGCCCCAATTCTCAATGCCTCCCTCGAGGCTTTAGTCCCGGACCGTAATGAGCCTTTAGTCCCGGTTCGTGTCCCAAACCAGGACTAAAGGGCTACGCGGCGGGCAGTGGTGGTGGCAACCGTTCGTATCCCCCTTTAGTCCCGGTTGGTGGCTCAACCCGGGACTAAAGGACTAACACGTGGCCTGCTGTAGTGGTGGCGACCGTTAGTATACCTCTTTAGTCCCGGTTGGTGGCTCAACCCGGGACTAAAGGCCTAACACGTGGCCTGCCGTAGTGGTGGCAACCGTTTGGTATACCTCTTTAGTCCCGGTTGGTGGCTCAACCCGGGATTAAAGGCCCAAACGGTTTGCATCCCACATCGTTTCAGGCGATGAAAAGCACGAACCGAAGCGTACAGTCGCCATTTCTCTGTTCTTCTTCTCTCTCGCGTCGCCCTCTCTATTCTTCTCCTCTCTTCTTCCCTTCTCTTCTTCCACCATGCCAACTATCTTTCGTGAGGTGCTCGCACATGGCACGACCAAGCTCCATGTCGTGTACACGAACCTGAGCAGGGAGGTGCCTTTTTTTCTTCAACAGTTGAAGGAACGATGGTTTGACCACGCAGCGGATCATGAGAAGTTCTTCGGGCTTGATCTGGAGTACACGGCCGATCAACGCGGTGTTGCCGTCATCCAAATACGCTTCGCAAGCCATGTCTTGATCTTCCAATGGGCGAGGTAAGTTTTGAGGCTTTCTTTGATCCAAGATAATGACATTGTAAGTTTATTTGTTTCAATCATAGTTGGTTCCCTTCAAATAGTTGTAGTGAAACAATTTTGATTAGTTGAAGGGGAGCACAATCTAATTGGAATAGTGTTCCATAATCTGAAAAATCGTATTAGAATCAACTAGTGTTTAATATGTTCCATTGGAATCATAGTTGGTTCCCTTCAAATAGTTGTAGTGAAACAATTTTGATTACTTGGAGGGGAGCACAATCTAATTGGAATAGTGTTCCATAATCTGAAAAATCGTATTAGAATCAACTAGTGTTTAATATGTTCCATTGGAATCATAGTTGGTTCCCTTCAAATAGTTGTAGTGAAACAATTTTGATTAGTTGAAGGGGAACACAATCTGATTGGAATAGTGTTCCATAATCTGAAAAATCGTATTAGAATGAACTAGTGTTTAATATGTTCCATTGGAATCATAGTTGGTTTGCTTCAAATAGTTGTAGTGAAACAATTTTGATTAGTTGAAGGGAACACAATCTGATTGGAATAGTGTTCCATAATCTGAAAAATCTGATTGGTTCAATATGTTCCATTGAAATCATAGTTGTAGTGATACAATTTTATGCGGTGTTCTTTGATCCAAGGTTATGAAAATTGAATATAGCTAGTGATCTCTCTAGGTTCCATTGGATAGCAATATGATATGTCATAGTCATGAAAATTGCATATAGCTAGTGATCTCTCTAGGTTCCATTGGATAGCTATAGTGATCTCTCTAGGTTCCATTGCATATGTTCTATTTGAATCCTAAAGATAAGTTTCTCTTTAGTTGTAGTGAAACATGTTTCCTTATTGTAGCAGTATGTAACATTTGTTCCATTTTAATTTGTTTTTGTTGCAGGAGTGACAAGCATTGTCCAGAACTCATGGAGTTCCTTCGCAGCGGCATCACTTTTGCTTCCGTTGACATAAGGAACGACAAGCTGAAGATGAGGCACAGCTTCGGTATTGAGATACCAGCTGGTTGCCTCGTTGATCTCCAAACGATATTCAGGCTTCGACATGACAGGACTTCGATGGCTCATATGGCAGTTGCCTTGATAGACGAGTCATATGGTGATATGAAGACCAGTTTCCCAAAGTATCAGCACAAACTTTGGGAGAAGGGCCCACTTGATGATATCAACATTGAGTATGCAGCAAAAGATGCATACGTTTCATACGAGTTGTACCGCAAGATTCGAGTCGTCAACTATGGCCAGCGTCACCTCGAGGAACGTGGACATTCTGATTTAGATGATTCAGACGAGTAGTGTTCTGAACGTCGAACACTTGTATATATATCTATGGTAACTATTATTATGTACTGTTTGGGCTAGTATCATGTACTTCTTGGACCAATTTATATATGTCTAGTTTCTGTTTGTGCCATTATAGTTTCCAAATTTGAATGGTTTAGCCCTTTCTAACTTCATTTGCTACTTTTGAATGGTTTAGCCCTTTCTAACTTCATGGTATCATGCATTTCGACCACATATATATACAAAAAGTCTTCAGTTCAAATAAGTTCAAAAAATGAAATCCCTTTTGTAACAGATCTGTTTTTGATTAAAACAATCATTTAAAAATGAAAGACCATTAGTCCCACGTGGCGTGCAGCGGAACCACGTGGCGTGCCGCGGAACCACTTTTTTTGTGGGGGTCGCTTCTCCTTCTTCTCCTTGTGCTAGATATTGGTTATGCACTAGGGGAAGTAGGAGTAGCGACCATCATCGACGGTTGAAAAATCAGGTGAGCTAGTGTCCACCATATATGAGAGAAGAAGAAATCCCTTTGTGACGTGCCTTTGAATGGTGCATTTTGAACACACAAAAAGTATGGAGTTCAAATAAGTTCAAAAAAATGAAATCCCTTTGTAAGAGATGAGTTCTCGTTCGAAACCCTGCTACTTCGAGAGAGATTGTCAGTTTTGTACACGAACTGCATCCAGTTTTTGTCGTAGCCCTCTAATCTTTTTAACACATGCTATGTGGGTGAAATTATGATAGCATGCAAACTTTCAACATTTTAAGAGTTCATTTGTAGTGCTTTTCAATTTCAGGGTCAACTAGCTCAAAAAAAATAAGTAAATGCACGAAATATACCAAATGAAGTCAGAAATTGTTGAAATTTTGTGATGTGCCTTTGAATGGTGCATTTTGAACACACAAAAAGTATGGAGTTCAAATAAGTTCAAAAAAATGAAATCCCTTTGTAAGAGATGAGTTCTCGTTCGAAACCTTGCTACTTCGAGAGAGATTGTCAGTTTTGTACACGAACTGCATCCAGTTTTTGTGGTAGCCCTCTCAACATTTTAACACATGCTATGTGGGTGAAATGATGATAGCATGTCAACTTTCAACATTTTCAGAGTTCATTTGTAGTGCTTTCCAATTTCAGGGTCAACTAGCTCAAACAAAATAAGTAAATGCACGAAATATACCAAATGAAGTCAGAAATTGTTGAAATTTTGTGATGTGCCTTTGAATGGTGCATTTTGAACACACAAAGAGTATGGAGTTCAAATAAGTTCAAAAAAATGAAATCCCTTTGTAAGAGATGAGTTCTCGTTCGAAACCTTGCTACTTCGAGAGAGATTGTCAGTTTTGTACACGAACTGCATCCAGTTTTTGTCGTAGCCCTCTCAACTTTTTAACACATGCTATGTGGGTGAAATTATGATAGCGTGCCAACTTTCAACATTTTCAGAGTTCATTTGTAGTGCTTTTCAATTTCAGGGTCAACTAGCAAAAAAAAAATAAGTAAATGCCCGAAGAATACTAAATGAAGTCAGAAATTGTTGAAATTTTGTGATGTGCCTTTGAATGGTGCATTTTGAACACACAAAAAGTATGGAGTTCAAAAAAGTTCAAAAAAAATGAAATCCCTTTGTAAGAGATGAGTTCTCGTTCGAAACCCTGCTACTTCGAGAGAGATTGTCAGTTTTGTACACGAGCTGCATCCAGTATTTGTCGTAGCCCTCTCAACTTTTTAACACATGCTATGTCGGTGAAATGATGATAGCATGCCAACTTTCAAAATTTTCAGAGTTCATTTGTAGTGCTTTTCAATTTCAGGGTCAACTAGCTCAAAAAAATAAGTAAATGCACGAAGAATACCAAATGAAGTCAGAAATTGTTGAAATTTTGTGATGTGCCTTTGAGTGGTGCATTTTGAACACACAAAAAGTATGGAGTTCAAATAAGTTCAAAAAAAAATGAAATCCCTTTGTAAGAGATGAGTTCTCGTTCGAAACCCTGCTACTTCGAGAGAGATTGTCAGTTTTGTACACGAACTGCATCCAGTTTTTGTCGTAGCCCTCTCAACTTTTTAACACATTCTATGTGGGTATAATGATGATAGCATGCCAACTTTCAACATTTTCAGAGTTCATTTGTAGTGCTTTCCAATTTCAGGGTCAACTAGCTCAAACAAAATAAGTAAATGCACGAAATATACCAAATGAAGTCAGAAATTGTTGAAATTTTGTGATGTGCCTTTGAATGGTGCATTTTGAACACACAAAAAGTATGGAGTTCAAATAAGTTCAAAAAAATGAAATCCCTTTGTAAGAGATGAGTTCTCGTTCGAAACCCTGCTACTTCGAGAGAGATTGTCAGTTTTGTACACGAACTGCATCCAGTTTTTGTGGTAGCCCTCTCAACATTTTAACACATGCTATGTGGGTGAAATGATGATAGCATGCCAACTTTCAACATTTTCAGAGTTCATTTGTAGTGCTTTTCAATTTCAGGGTCAACTAGCTCAAAAAAAAAGTAAATGCACGAAATATACCAAATGAAGTCAGAAATTGTTGAAATTTAGTGATGTGCCTTGGAATGGTGCATTTTGAATACACAAAAAGTATGGAGTTCAAATAAGTTCAAAAAAAATGAAATCCCTTTGTAAGAGATGAGTTCTCGTTCGAAACCCTGCTACTTCGAGAGAGATTGTCAGTTTTGTACACGAACTGCATCCATTTTTGTCGTAGCCCTCTCAACTTTTTAACACATGCTATGTGGGTGAAATTATGATAGCATGCCAACTTTCAACATTTTCAGAGTTCATTTGTAGTGCTTTTCAATTTCAGGGTCAACTAGCAAAAAAAAAAAGTAAATGCACGAAGAATACCAAATGAAGTCAGAAATTGTTGAAATTTTGTGATGTGCCTTTGAATGGTGCATTTTGAACACACAAAAAGTATGGAGTTCAAATAAGTTCAAAAAAATGAAATCCCTTTGTAAGAGATGAGTTCTCGTTCGAAACCCTGCTACTTCGAGAGAGATTGTCAGTTTTGTACACGAGCTGCATCCAGTATTTGTCGTAGCCCTCTCAACTTTTTAACACATGCTATGTGGGTGAAATGATGATAGCATGCCAACTTTCAAAATTTTCAGAGTTCATTTGTAGTGCTTTTCAATTTCAGGGTCAACTAGCTCAAAAAAATAAGTAAATGCACGAAGAATACCAAATGAAGTCAGAAATTGTTGAAATTTTGTGATGTGCCTTTGAATGGTGCATTTTGAACACACAAAAAGTATGGAGTTCAAGTAAGTTCAAAAAAAATGAAATCCCTTTGTAAGAGATGAGTTCTCGTTCGAAACCCTGCTACTTCGAGAGAGGTTGTTAGTTTTGTACACGAACTGCATCCAGTTTTTGTCATAGCCCTCTCAACTTTTTAACACATGTAATGTGGGTGAAATGATGATAGCATGTCAACTTTCAACATTTTCAGAGTTCATTTGTAGTGCTTTCCAATTTCAGGGTCAACTAGCTCAAACAAAATAAGTAAATGCACGAAATATACCAAATGAAGTCAGAAATTGTTGAAATTTTGTGATGTGCCTTTGAATGGTGCATTTTGAACACACAAAAAGTATGGAGTTCAAATAAGTTCAAAAAAATGAAATCCCTTTGTAAGAGATGAGTTCTCGTTCGAAACCTTGCTACTTCGAGAGAGATTGTCAGTTTTGTACACGAACTGCATCCAGTTTTTGTGGTAGCCCTCTCAACATTTTAACACATGCTATGTGGGTGAAATGATGATAGCATGCCAACTTTCAACATTTTCAGAGTTCATTTGTAGTGCTTTTCAATTTCAGGGTCAACTAGCTCAAAAAAAAAGTAAATGCACGAAATATACCAAATGAAGTCAGAAATTGTTGAAATTTAGTGATGTGCCTTGGAATGGTGCATTTTGAATACACAAAAAGTATGGAGTTCAAATAAGTTCAAAAAAAATGAAATCCCTTTGTAAGAGATGAGTTCTCGTTCGAAACCCTGCTACTTCGAGAGAGATTGTCAGTTTTGTACACGAACTGCATCCATTTTTGTCGTAGCCCTCTCAACTTTTTAACACATGCTATGTGGGTGAAATTATGATAGCATGCCAACTTTCAACATTTTCAGAGTTCATTTGTAGTGCTTTTCAATTTCAGGATCAACTAGCAAAAAAAAAAAAGTAAATGCACGAAGAATACCAAATGAAGTCAGAAATTGTTGAAATTTTGTGATGTGCCTTTGAATGGTGCATTTTGAACACACAAAAAGTATGGAGTTCAAATAAGTTCAAAAAAAATGAAATCCCTTTGTAAGAGATGAGTTCTCGTTCGAAACCCTGCTACTTCGAGAGAGATTGTCAGTTTTGTACACGAGCTGCATCCAGTATTTGTCGTAGCCCTCTCAACTTTTTAACACATGCTATGTGGGTGAAATGATGATAGCATGCCAACTTTCAAAATTTTCAGAGTTCATTTGTAGTGCTTTTCAATTTCAGGGTCAACTAGCTCAAAAAAATAAGTAAATGCACGAAGAATACCAAATGAAGTTAGAAATTGTTGAAATTTTGTGATGTGCCTTTGAATGGTGCATTTTGAACACACAAAAAGTATGGAGTTCAAGTAAGTTCAAAAAAAATGAAATCCCTTTGTAAGAGATGAGTTCTCGTTCCAAACCCTGCTACTTCGAGAGAGGTTGTCAGTTTTGTACACGAACTGCATCCAGTTTTTGTCATAGCCCTCTCAACTTTTTAACACATGCTATGTGGGTGAAATGATGATAGCATGTCAACTTTCAACATTTTCAGAGTTCATTTGTAGTGCTTTTCAATTTCAGGGTCAACTAGCTCAAACAAAATAAGTAAATGCACGAAATATACCAAATGAAGTCAGAAATTGTTGAAATTTAGTGATGTGCGTTTGAATGGTGCATTTTGAGCACACAAAAAGGATGGAGTTCAAATAAGTTCAAAAAAAATGAAATCCCTTTGTAAGAGATGAGTTCTCGTTCGAAATGCTCATACTTCGAGAGAGATTGTCCGTTTTGTACACGAAGTGCATCCAGTTTTTGCCGTAGCTCTCTCAACTTTTTAACACATGCTATGTGGGTGAAATGATGATAGCATGCCAACTTTCAACATTTTTAGAGTTCATTTGTAGTGCTTTTCAATTTCAGGGTCACTAGCTCAAAAAAAAAGTAAATGCACGAAATATACCAAATGAAGTCAAAATAAAAAAATAGATAATAGTTTGGATAGTCAAAATTATTAATTATGAAAATAAAAAATAGTTTTGCATTATTTATTCAATTTGAAACACTTTTCATTATCATAGTTTTGTCAAATTCTCAAATATGCAAAAAGAATTTTTAATAAACATAGTTTTTAATTGAAAATAACAAAATAGATAATAGTTTGGATAGTCAAAATTATTAATTATGAAAATAAAAAATAGTTTTGCATTATTTATTCAATTTGAAACACTTTTCACTATCATAGTTTTGTCAAATTCTCAAATATGCAAAAAGAATTTTTAATAAACATAGTTTTTAATTTAAAATAACAAAATAGATAATAGTTTGGATAGTAAAAATTATTAATTATGAAAATAAAAAATATTTTTGCATTATTTATTCAATTTGAAACACTTTTCATTATCATAGTTTTGTCAAATTCTCAAATATGCAAAAAGAATTTTTAATAAACATAGTTTTTAATTGAAAATAAAAAAATAGATAATAGTTTGGATATTCAAAATTATTAATTATGAAAATAGAAAATAGTTTTGAATTATTTATTCAATTTCAAACACTTTTCATTATCATAGTTTTGTCAAATTCTCAAATATGCAATTTTTTTTTTAATAAACATAGTTTTTAATTGAAAATAACAAAATAAGTTAATAGTTTGGATAGTCAAAATAATTAATTTTGAAAATAGAAAAAAATTGAAGCTACATGAGAAATCATGGATAAAATTCGACCTGAATTCACTTTGAATTCAGATTGAAGTTTCTCCACAATTTCGAATATAGTTTCAATTTTCAGTAAGTTTAGGCCCGTAAGCCTGCTTTAGAGAGGAGCTCGATGGACAAGCTGCTACGGGGCTTATAAACAAGTGTTTGTCCCCCTTGCTTGGCGAGGTGGGACTAAACTTATCGTGCAGCCGAGGAGGGGCTTTAGTCCCGGGTGGAGCCACGACCCGGGACTAAAGATCCCCTTTAGTCCCGGCTGGAGCCACGCCCCGGGACTAAAGACCCCCTGCTTCCCGCCTCCTGGTCTGCCCGAAAAGAGGCCTTTAGTCCCGGGTCGTGGCTCCACCCGGGACTAAAGGGGGTCTTTAGTCCCGACCCGAGCCACGCACCGGGACTATAGATCCACCTATATAAGCGGGACTTCGAAAATTTCCAACCCAATTCGTCCATTTCTCTTCTTCTTCCTCTCGTTCTCCTGCCCGGCGCGGCACAACGACGAACTAACCAACGCCGTCAGGCTGCCCACCGTCCTGCTCGCCGCCGCCTGCCGTCCTCCTCGCCTTCGGACGTCCTCCTCGCCGCCGTGCCGTCCTCCTCGCCGCCGCGCCGTCCTCCTCGCTGTCCTCCTCGCCGTCGCGCCGTGCTCCTCGCCGTCGCGGCGTCCTCCGCGCCGTCCTCCTCGCAGCGCGCCGTCGACACTTCCGGCCGGTAAGCCCCCCGCCCCCTCCTCCCCAACACTTCGGCTAGTATATATAGAAGAAAGGAAGAAAAAGGAGAAGAAAAGAAGAAAAAGGAGAAGAAAACAAGAAAAAGAAAAGGATTTTTTTGTCATTTAATTCCTATTGTTATTAGGTTTGTGCTAGATTATTAGGGTTAGTAATATTTAGAATTAGGTTAGGGTTACAAGAAGAAGAAATATGAACAAAAATAAGAAAATAAGAATAGGAAAAATGAAAATAAGAAGAGGAGGAGAAGAAAAGAAGAAAAAGTGTATATTGTATAGTGTATATGCTTAAGTGTATAGTGTATATAGTGTATAGTGTATAAGGAGAGGAGGAATTTTGCTATAGTGTATATAGTGTATAGTGTATAAGAAAAGAAGAAAAGAAGAGGAGGAGAAGAGAAGAAAAGAAGAGGAGGAGAAGAGAAGAAAAGAAGAGGAGGAGAAGAAAAATGAAAATAACAAGAAGAGGAATTTTGCTATTGTATAGTGTATATGCTTATGTGTTAATAGTGTTTCTTAGATTATTGCTTAATTTTGCTATTGTATATGCTTAAGTGTTAATAGTTTAATTTTGCTATTGTATATGCTTAAGTGTTAATAGTTTATTTTTAGCAAGAAAATTAATAGAACTAGTTTATTTTTTTTAGTTCATTTTACGATGCCTATCCCGCATCCTCGTCGTCGACTCGGCGGAGGACACCTGCTTGATCAGAGGGGCCCTGTCCGGGACTGGGCTCCGCCCGACTGGTATTGGGAGGTGCTACCTTCCGGGGGGCGTAGGTTGGTGAGGAGCCAGCCCGTCGTTGACCCGATCCTTGTTTGGTGGCGGTCGCGTGGGCCGGTGAGGGTGTCGAGGCTTCCGGACACCGCGGAGGTGGTACGTCACCGTGTCAGTGAGGAGGATGAGCACGTCCGTTGCTACATGGTTGCGTTGGAGGGCAGGTTCGAGCATACCTGGCAGGTTCTTCGGGGATCTCACTGGAGCTATGATCCTGTGATGGTTCCTTCTCTTTGGGTGTCCACCGCCCGCGCCGATACCCGTCGGGCGCTACGGTTCTAGATGTATTAGTGATGCTATATGTATGATAGTATTCGAGGAGTATTAGTGATAATATTCGATGATGTACGGACAAAAGTGATGATGTATTAGCTTATAATTGAATTCATGCTAATTTGAATACTACTTTGTTTTACGATTTCGTTTTGCTTATTGAATGCTCAAATTGGAAAATTACTCCTACTTTGAATACTATGCAGAAATCTAGGAGTCTCAAATTGGAAAAGTACTCCTACTTTGGTTTTTGGTACAAAGGTTAAGAGAATCCGTTTTTTGCAGAACTATGGATCCACATATCAGGAACCTCGAAGAGGAAGAACTTCTCGAAGATATAATCAAAGACGGCCCCGACGTTGAACCAGCTGAATCTCCGTCGTCATATCTAAACCAGGACGTTGGAATGGAGGTCGAGCGACACGAAGATGAAGCCGATGGGGCAGGAGATAGGTCCAATGACGGAGAAGGTGATAGCTCCACTGATGGAGAAGCCGGTGAAGAGGAGAAGTCCGGTGAGGTATACATATGAAGTTCGACAATCACTTGTAATATGTGAAAAATATTGGAGATAGCTCTATATTGTATACATATACATTCATTTGACGAATGTTTCTCCCTCTTAGGCCTCCACATCGAGCAAAACTATGAAACGAGGCCCGACTAGAAAGTTGGATGCACGGACGCATTACACATTTGAGGTGATATTTCCTACGGGCGAACCCAAGCTTCCTAAGAATGCTGCTGACACATTCAAGAAGCAATGCGGAGTTCTCGTTAGGGATCACGTCCCGATCAGCGTTCGGGAGTGGAACAAGCGCAAAGGGGCAGCCGATAGTGACTATGTCGCCGAAAGGTACAAAGATAATCTTTGGAATGATCTGATGTCACATTTCAACCTGCCAGAATGTGAGAATGAAGACGCCGCAAACAAACTGAGGGCCAAAGTAAAGCAGTGGACTCTGAAGTAGATGTCCGAACTGTTCCATAGCTGGAAGAAGCTATGGAAAAACTATCTGAAGACACAGAAAGTGCCAGTATTCGAGGGGTATCTAGCCAAGCAGGCGAATCACTGGAAGGCATTTCAAGAGTACAAGGAGTCAGAAGATGCCCAGGCATTATCAGAAAAGAACAAGATAAATGCCGACAAGAAGAAATATCACCACAAGCTGGGGCCAGGGGCTATGAGACTGCCATCCCAAAGTGGGATAAGAAAGAGCAAGATCTGATAGATAAAGGCATCGTACCTGAACCACTCAGTGATGAGTGGGAATTGAGAGCAAGAAATTGGTTCCTTGCGCATGGTGGGTCGTACGACGAAAAAACAGGGGACCTCATCTGCAATGACGATCTTAGGATACCCAGGGAGAATTGGAAAAGGACAGTGAAAGAAATTAAGGAGGGACAAAGAAAGTTCACTGCAGATAGAGATAAAGATTTGCTCACACTGGTCCTCGGCAATGACGAACATGGAGGACGAACGTGAGGCTTTGGTCCTTCTTACCCGTGGTGGCTTGGGTTTGCCAGAGACCAAGACACTTACAGAAGCCGAGAGAGAGCAAAGAAGCGGCAGCATGATGAGGAGAATGACAAGTTCAACCAGTTGCTTGCCAGGATTAACGAGCAACAGAAGCAGATTGATGAGGTTAGAGGAGTACCGCGCCAGGAAGATCCTGCACTTGATATTACCGGCGCCCCATCTAAGCGGAAAAGCAGCGTGGCTGAATCTGAGGCCCCGCCCGACGATGAACGAAGAATGATAGAGGGCGGTCTCGGCTACCCCGTGGATGGAATCAAGGAGTCAACATCATGTGAACTCCATCAGAAATTCAAGAACATATCCATGAAGGTGGCCGTCGGACAAGCTTTACCTTCTGGCCCTGATGCACGCTGGCATGGCCATGAGATTCCAGCTGGCTTTGCTAAAGTCGGGGTGGATGAAATCATGACGGGGTTTAACGATATGGAGCTCGACATAGCTGGACCCGAAGATGAGAGGACACTCAGAGAAGTACTGGGTGGAGTCATCCTATGGGACAAGAACTACATCAAGCTTCCAGGCTCGGCCCCAAGGACAACACCGCCTCCGAGTCGTCGCAGGTCACCTACACCTCCATTACCTCCAAGCCCTCCACATGACGTCGGCCAGCACAACACGAGTCCATCTCGATCACCGCCGCCGGACTTGAGTCGTCCGTCTCCGCCGCCGCCCGCACATGATACTAAGCGGAAGCGTGCCAGCAAGAACGCTTCGTCGATGATTTCTAAGGGACGGAGCTCCCCAAAGTGCAAACTATCGCCCCTCCCAAAGGTACCTCATGCTAATCTTCCTATCAGACCTTATGATCGTACCCCCGAGGAAAACGCCAGGATAGCAAAGGAACAGCATGATGCGCAGATGAAAAGGAAGGAACCCGAGCCCCGCCCGAAATACACCAAGAAGAACATAGCATGGGCAAAAGACTTCATAACCACTCCATCACAGTATGACTTACACTATAAGCCTGATGACTATACACGCACATTGCAGAAGGAAGTGAAAAAGAGCAGGTCACGTGCAAGTGCAAGTGGGAGAAAATCAAGTTCAACTACAAGCAAGAAAAAATCAGACGTTCCTCAGCTTGGACAACAGGACAAACAGTCGATCCCACCCCTCAAGGTGTTAACCGAGAATATTCCCCCTCCGGTGCAGGGGCAAGCTTTTGAAAAAGCAAAGGAGTTGGCGTATGAATGTGGTATCTCGGTTGAAGATTTGCTCGCTTCCCAAGACGACAGGATACCCAAGGCTGTGGTAGCCCCTAAGCCACAGTTTGTCATGGGAGAGCCTTTGGCCAGCAAAGATGATCTCCCAACAAATATGCGTTACTTGCATAAATGGTACTTAAGTGAATCAAAGAATGGGAGAACGATGATCGTGCTGAGTGTCCCACAGGAGTACTACGACCGCTCCGAAGAAATCCATATCGACTTTGATGAACTCTTCCAGATGTACAATGGCGACGCCATCGACAAATCGCTTATGAGTTGCTATTGTCTGTAAGTTTTTCAATTTGTTGTCTACATATAACTTGTTTAGTTATTTCAATTCATTGTCTATATATAACTTGTACTCTATTATGCAGAATGAAGATTCTGGAGTGTAAAAGTAAGAGCATCCTAAATATTGGGTTTATTGATCCAGATAAAATACATATAGCGACGCTGACTAATTATCCCAAGGAGACGGAGGAAAACCTTCTAAGGTTTCTAAGAGATCAAAATTTCTGTGACCACATACTGTTTCCATACAACTTCAGGTGAGGGTCTTTACTCTGTTGTGTCCATTCACTTATAAGTGTAACTGATAAGTTACTGACACACACACACACACACACACACACACATATATATATATATATATACATGTGCAGCTTCCGTTGGATTATGTTGGACATTCAAATTGATAAGGGAAGAGTTGATGCCTTCGACCCATTATCGAGACCCTTGGAACAGTTCCAAAGCCTGCAGGACATGCTCCAAGGGTAATTTTAATCATTCTTGCGCTCTATCGGTCTCTTTCGATGATTTTCTGATATATCAATTAATGAAAAACTTAGCAAATCATTATCCTGTCGGGCAGAGTTTGGAATCGGTTCAAGTGCGTGACTCCCGGTAACTTCCGTGAGAAGCTGACCTTTAGAGCGGCTCAGGTAAGTAGTAGTATGATATACTTCTATTAATTTTCAATAAATTTATGATGCTAGATTATTATTTTGATTATATATATTCTATTCTCGTAAAGTGCGACCAGCAGCCACGGGGAACGCATCTATGCGGATACTATGTTTGCGAGACCATTCGCACGTTTACCTCTGAGTTCAAGGATCACAGATTCGACGTAAGAATGAACATTCACACCTCTATTTTTACCCATCATTCTTTGTTATCATGATTGATATTCATATTCATCTCCTCTTCTTATATAGCACACGGCCATGAGGACGAAGGTCCTACCAGAGCAACGCGCGATTGCTGTTGCAGAGGAGCTTGCGGGATTTCTAAGGACGGAAGCTATAGAAGACAAAGGACGATTTAGTGTAGCTAAGGGCCATTACTGATATTCGTCCATGTAATCGAATAGACGGACTCTAGACCCGATAATTCAGATCTCCATATAATTGTATATATATGATCGCTTGTAAGATAAGTTAATCTTATATATATATATGCATAATTATTTCTATTTTAAATTATATGAAAATTAATTCCCGAACACCAAACGAGGCATCACGTTAATCTCCCGAACACCTAAACCCTAAAACCCTAAAACCCAAAAATAATTTCATTCAAAAAAACCCAAAAGCGAGCAAAATCTGAAAATCTTTAGTCCCGGACCGTGTAACGAACCGGGACTAAAGGGCCTGCCCCTGGGGCGCTACGACGCGCCCACGTGGAGCACCTTTAGTCCCGGTGTGTAAGAGGGCCGGGACGAAAAGGTTAGGCCTTTAGTCCCGCCCCTTTAGTCCCGGTTGGTGAACCGGGACTAAAGCCCCTTACGGGCCGGGGCTATAGGCCCTGTCCCCACTAGTGTGTGTAGACCCTACGGGTTCGGGAGACATGCAGACATGACCGATACACTTCTCTAGTTAATAACCAACAACAGGGTCTGGATATCCATGTTGGTTCCCACATGTTCAACGATGAGCTCATCAGATGAACCATGATGACAAGGATTCAATCAATCCCGTATGCAATTCCCTTTGTCTACGTGTATGATACTTGCCCGAGATTCGATCGTCGGTATCCCCATACCTTTTTCAATCTCGTTACGGCAAGTCTCTTTACTCGTTCTGTAACACATCATCTCGTGGCTAACTCCTTAGTCACACTGAGCTCAATATGATGATGAATTACCGAGTGGGCCTAGAGATACCTCACCGTCACACGGAGTGACAAATCTCAGTCTCGATTCGTACAACCCAACAGACACTTTCGGAGATACCCGTAGTGCACCTTTATAATTACCCAGTTAGGTTGTGATGTTTGATACACCTAGAGCACTCCTACGGTATCCGGGAGTTACACAATCTCATGGTCTAAGGAAATGATACTTGACATTAGAAAAGCTTTAGCAGACGAACAACACGATCTAGTGCTATGCTTAGGATTGGGTTTTGTCCATCACATCATTCCCCAATGATGTGATCCCGTTATCAATGGCATCCAATTTCCATGATCAGGAAACCATGATCATCTATTGTTCAACGAGCTAGCCAACTAGAGGCTCACTAGGGACATGTTGTGGTCTATGTATTCACACATGTATTATGGTTTCCGGTTAATGCAATTATAGCATGAATAATAGATGGTTATCATGAACAAGGAAATATAATAATAACCAATTTATTATTGTCTCTAGGCTATATTTCCAATAGTCTCCCACTTGCACTATAGTTAATAATCTAGTTCACATCACTATGTGATTGCAATGAATCTAGCACCCATACAGTTCTGGGGTTTGATCATATCTTGCTTGTGAGAGAGGTTTATTAGTCAACGGTTCTGAACCTTTCAGATCCGTTTGTGCTTTACAAATCTCTATGTCTTCCTATAGATGTTGTTACCACATACCATTTGGAACTATTCCAAATGACTGCTCCACTATACGAATCCGGTTTACTACTGAGAGTCATGTGGATTAGTGACAAAGCTTGTACCGACGTAACCCCTTTACGATGAACTCTTTAATCACCTCCATAATGGAGAAAAATTCCTTAGTCCACTAGTTACTAAGGATAACTTTGACCACTGTCCAGTGATCCATTCCTGGATCACTCTTGTACCCCTTGACTGACTCCTGGCAAGGCACACTTCACGTGCGGTACACACCATAGCATACTATAGAGCCTATGACTAATGCATAGGGGACGACCTTCGTCCTTCCTCTTTCTTATGCCATGGACGTCGGGCTTTTTAGTCTTACTCAAATTCACACCTTACAACACAACCAAGAACTCCTTCTTTGCCGATCAATTTTTAACTCCTTCAAAAACCTGTCAAGGCATGCATTTCGTTGAAAGTTCTATTAAGCACTTTAATCTATCTCCATAGATCTTGATGCTCAATGTTCAAGTAGCTTAATCCTGGTTTTCCTTTTGAAAAACACCTTTCAAACAACCCTTTATGCTTTCCAGAAATTCTACATTATTCCCGACCAATAATATGTCAAGCAGATATATTTATTAGAAATTCTATAGTGCTCCCACTCACTTCTTTGGAAATATAAGTTCCTCATAAACTTTGTATAAAACCAAAATCTTTGATCATCTCATCAAAGCGTATATTCCAACTCCGAGATGCTTGCTCCAGTTCTTAGAAGGATCGCTAGAGTTTTGCATACTTGTTAGAATCCTTTAGGATCGACAAAATCTTCTGGTTGTATCACATACAACCTTTCCTCACGGAAACCGTCGAGGAAACAATGGTTTGACATCCTACCTGCAAGATTTCATAAACGATGCAGCAACCGCTAACATAATTCAAACAGACTTTCAGCCTCACTGTGAGTGAGGAAGTCTCATCGCAGTCGACTCTTTGAACTTTGTCGGAAACATATTTGCGACAAGTCGAGCCTTCTTAATGGTGACTTTTCACCATCATCATATGTCTTCCTTTTAAAGATCCATATGTAGTTAACAGTCTTATGACCATCAATTAGTTCTTCCAAAGTCTACACTTTGTTTTCATACATGGATCTTCTCTCGGATTTCATGGCCTCGAGCCATTTGTCGGAATCTGGGCCCACCATCGCTTCTCCATATCTCGTAGGTTCATTGTTGTCCAACAACATGACCTCTAAGACATGGTTACCGTACCACTCTGTAGCAGCAGTACGTGACCTTGTTGTCCTACGAGGTTTGTAGTAACTTGATCCGAAGTTTCATGATCACTATCATTAGCTTCCACTTCAATTGGTGTAGACGCCACAGGAACTACTTCCTGCGCCCTGCTACACACACTCGTTGAAGTGATGGTTCAATAACCTTATCAAGTTTCCACCATACTCCAACTCAATTCTTTCGAGAGAAACTTTTCCTCAAGAAAGGACCCGTAGAAATAAACACTTTTGCTTCGGAATCTGAGATAGGAGGTATATCCAACTGTTTTGAGTGTCCTATTGATACGTCTCCAACGTATCTACAATTTTTGATGGTTTCATGCTATTATCCTGTCAAACTTTGGATGTTTTGTATGCCTTTTATATCTTTTTTGAGACTAACTTATTAACTCAGTGCCAAGTGCCAGTTCCTGTTTTTTACATGTTTTTGACCCCTTTCAGAGGAGGATTTTGAACGGAGTCCAAACGGAAGGAAACTGCCAAAAAGATTTTTTTCTGAAACAGAAAAAGATCGGGAAGCCTGAGAATCAGGGAAGGGGGCTAGCAGGGACCCCAAAAGCCCCCTAGCCACGGTCGGGGGGCGCGCCTCCCAGGCTTGTGGGCTCCCTAGGCCGCCTCTGCCCTAGGTATTTCGCCTATAAATTCCCTAAAATCCGAGAAAAAATAAGGAGATCATCGAAAGTACTTTTCCGTCGCCGCAAGCTTCTGTCTCCGCAAGATCCCATCTCGGGCACGTTCTGCTGCACTGCTGGAGGGGGATTCAGATACGGAGGGCTTATTCATCAACACCATGACCTCTCCGATGATGCGTGAGTAGTTCACCATAGACCTACGGGTCCATAGCTAGTAGCTAGATGGCTTCTTATCTCTCTTGGATCTTCAATGCAAAGTTCTCCATGATCTTCATGGAGATCTATCCGATGTAATCTTCTTTTGCGGTGTGTTTGTCGAGATCCGTTGAATATTGTGGATTTATGATCAGATTATCTACGAATCTTATTTGAGTTTCTCCTGATCTCTCTTATGCATGATTTCATATCCTTGTAATTCTCTTCGAGTTGTGTTTTTTTGGCCAACTAGATCTATGATTCATGCAATGGGATAAGTGCTTGGTTTTGGGTTCATACCGTGCGGTGACCTCATCCAGTGAAAGAAGGGGTAGCAAGGCATGCATCGTGTTGTTGCCATCAAGGGTAAAAAGATGGGGTTTTCATCATTGGTGTGAGATTATCCATCTACATCATGTCATCTTGCTTAAGGCGTTACTCTGTTCGTCATGAACTCAAAACACTACATGCATGCTGGATAGCGGTCGATGTGTGGAGTAATAGTAGTAGATGTAGAAAGTATCGGTCTACTTGTCTCGGACGTGGTGCCTATATGTATGATCATTGCCCTAGATATCGTCATGACTTTGCGCGGTTCTATCAATTGCTCGACGTTATTTGTTCACCCACCGTAATATTTGCTATTTTGAGAGAAGCCTCTAGTGAACACTATGCCCCCCGGGTCTACTCCACACCATATTTTCAGCCTTACACTTTTTCTTGTCGCACTTTCCGCCTTCAGATCTCACTTTGCAATCAATGTTGAAGGGATTGACAACCCCTTTATAGCGTTGGGTGCAAGCTCTTTGGGTTTGTGCAGGTACTATGGACTTGACGAGATTCTCCTACCGGATTTATACCTTCATTCTCAAACTGAGGGAAATACTTACTGCTCCTATGTTGCATCACCCTTTTCTCTTCAAGGGAAAACCAACGCAAGCTGAAGAGACGACAGAAGGTTTCTATTGACGTAGGAGAAGGATTTCTGGCGCCGTTGCCGGGGAAGGACTTTTGTTGCCGTAGCACCTATGAAGACACATTTATTCGCTTTGGGTTCGATCTTCTCAGGTTGAAACTCTTTCACCTAAGCATCGTAGCCCCAAACTTTTAAGAAATGACAGCTTAGGTTTCTCTAAACCATAGTTCATACGGTGTCATCTCAACGGAATTACGTGGTGCCCTATTTAAAGTGAATGTGGTCGTCTCTAATAACTAAACCCATAAACAATAGTGGTAATTTGATAAGAGGCATCATAGTATGCACCATATCTAATAGGGCATGACTACGACATACGGACACACCATCAAACTATGGTCTTCCAGGTGGCATAAGTTGTGAAACAATTTTCACATTGTCTTAAATGTTTACCAAACTCGCAACTCAGACATATATGTTTATCTCCACGATCACATCGTAGACATATTATCCTCTTGTCACGATGATCTTCAACTTCACTATGAAATTACTTGAACCTTTCAATAATTCAGACTTGTGTTTCATCAAGTAAATATACTAGTATCTACTCAAATCATTTGTGAAGTAAGAACGTAATGATATCCACTGCGTGCCTCAGCACTGATTGGACTACACACATCAAAATGTAGTACTTCCAACAAGCTACTCTATTGTTCCATCTCACTGGAAAACGAGGTCTTCAGTCATCTTGCCCATGTGGTATTATCTGCATGTCTCAAGTGATTCAAAAATCAAGTGAGTCCAAACGATTCATATGCATGGAGTTTCTTCATGCGTTTATACCAATAGACATGGTCCGCATGTCTCAAACCTTTCAAAAACGAGTGAGTCCAAAGATCCATCATCATGGAGCTTCTTCATGCGTTTTATACCAATATGACTCAAGTGGCAGTGCCACAAGTAAGTGGTACTATCATTACTACTTTGTATCTTTTGGCAACAATATTATGAACATGTGTATCACTACGATCGAGATTGAATAAACCATTCGTTTTAGGTGCAAGACCATCGAAGGTATTATTCAAGTAAATAGAATAACCATTGTTTTCTTTAAATGAATTATCGTATTGCAATAAACATAATCCAATCAAGTTCATGCTCAACGCAAACACCAAATAACAATTATTTAGGTTTAACACTAATCTCGATGGTAGAGGGAGCGTGCGATGTTTGATCACATCAACCTTGGAAACACTTCCAACACACATCGTTACCTCGCCTTTAGCTAGTCTCCATTTTCCGTTGCTTTTATTTCGAGTTACTAACATTTAGCAACTAAACCGGTATCTAATACCCTAGTGCTACTAGGAGTGCTAGTAAATTACAATCAATATTATGTATATCCCATATACTTTTGTTGACTTTGCCATCCTTCTCATCTACCCAGTATCTGGGGTAGTTCCTCTTGAGTGACTGTTCCCCTTATTACAGAAGCACTTTGTCTCGGTTTTGGGTTCAACCTTGGGTCTATTCACTAGAGCAGTAACTGGTTTGCCGTTTAATGAAGTATCCCTTCTTGCCCTTGCCCTTCTTCGAAACTAGTGGTTTTCCTAACCATCAACAATTGATGCTCCTTTTTGATTTCTACTTTTGCGGTGTCTAACACTTCGAATAGCTCAAGGATCATCATATCCATCCTTGATACGTTATAGTTCATCACGAAGCTCCAGTAGCTTAGTGGCAGTGACTTTGGAGAATCAACACTATCTCATCTGGAAGATTAACTCCCACTCGATTCAAGTGATTTTAGCACTCAAACAATGTGAGCACATGCTCAACGATTGAGCTTTTCTCCCTTACTTTGTAGACATAGAATGTTGTCGGAGGTCTCATACCTCTCAACAAGGACATCCCAATTTCATCTCTTGGAATATCTCGTATGTCCCGCGATGTTTGAAACGTCTTTAGTACCTCAATTCTAAGCCGTTTAAGCATTATGCCCTGAACTATCATGTAGTTATCAAAAACGTGTATATCAGATGTTTGCAACATCCACACACGACGCTTGGGGTTCAGCACACCGAGCGGTGCATTAAGGACATAAGCCTTCTGTGCAACAATGAGGACAATCCTCATTTAACGAACCCAGTCTGCATAATTGCTACTATCATATTTCAACTAAGTTTTCTCTAGGAACATATCAAAAACCACAAAGCTCTAGTGCAAGTTATAACATAATTTGTAAAGACCTTTTTGACTATGTTCATGATAATTAAGTTCATCTAATCAAATTATTCAATGAACTCCCACTTAAATCGACATCCTGATGACCCATAAGTATAGGGGATCAACCGTAGTCCTTTCGATAAGTAAGAGTGTCGAACCCAACGAGGAGCAGAAGGCTCTGATAAACGGTTTTCAGCAAGGTAATAACCGCAAGCACTGAAAGTAGCGGTAACAAGTGATGGTGTAGTGCGGTGCAACGTAGCAAGCGAAAAGTAACAAGTAACAAGTAGTAGCAACGGTGCAGCAAGTGGCCCAATCCCTTTTGTAGCAAGGGACAAGCTTGAACAAAGTCTTATAGGAGGAAAAACGCTCCCGAGGACACACGGGAATTTCTGTCATGCTAGTTTCATCATGTTCATGTGATTCTCATTCGTTACTTTGATAGTTTGATATGTGGGTGGACCGGCGCTTGGGTACTGCCCTTACTTGGACAAGCATCCCAATTATGATTAACCCCTCTCGCAAGCATCCGCAATTACGAAAGAAGAATTAAGACAACGTCTAACCATAGCATTAAACTAGTGGATCCAAATCAGCCCCTCACGAAGCAACGCATAGACTGGGGTTTAAGCTTATGTGACTCCAGCAACCCATCATCTACTTACTACTCCCCAATGCCTTCCTCTAGGCCCAACTATGGTGAAGTGTTATGTAGTCGACGTTCACATAACACCACTAGAGGAAAAGACATCATACAACATATCAAAATACCGAACGAATACCAAATTCACATGACTATTATTAACATGACTTATCCCATGTCCTCAGGAACAAAATTAATTACTCACAAAGCATAATCATAATCATGATCAGAGGTGTAATGAAAAGCATCGAGGATCTGAACATATACTCTTCCACCAAGTAATCAAACTAGCATCAACTACAAAGAGTAATCAACACTACTAGCAACCTTACAAGTACCAATCGGAATCGCGAGACGGAGATTGGTTACAAGAGATGAACTAGGAATTGGAGAGGAGATGGTGCTGATGAAGATGTTGATGAAGATGCCTCCCCTCCGACGAGAGGAGTGTTGGTGATGACGATGGCGACAATTTGCCCCTCCGGGAGGGAATTTTCCCTAGCAGGATCGTCCTACCGGAGCTCTAGATTGGATCTGCTCAAGTTCCGCCTCGTGGCGGCGGCGAAACCACGAAAAAGCTCCCTCTTGATTTTTTTTCTGGAACGAAACCCTTCATATAGCAAAAGAGGGGGGCCAGTGGGCCGTCAGGGAGCCCACAAGCCCTGTAGCCGCCACCAGGGGGTGGCGGCTACCAGGCTTGTGGCGCCCTGGTAGCTCCCCTCTGGTACTTCTTTCGCCTAGTATTTTTATATATTCCCAAAAAATTCCACGTAAATTTTCAGGGCATTTGGAGTTGTGCAGAATAGTGGACTCAGATTTGCTCCTTTTCCAGTCCAGAATTCCAGCTGCCTGAATTCTCCCTCTTCAAATAAACCTTGCAAAATAAGAGAGAAAAGGCATAAATATGGTACCACAAAGTAATATAACATCCCATAAAGCAATAAATATCAACATGAAAGCATGATGCAAAATGGACGTATCAAATCCCTCTAGTCATCCAAGTGAAACATGATCCACGTCGAATAGTCCGTGTCCGATCATCACGGACTAGTCATCAATGGTGAGCATCTCTATCCTGATCGTATCAACCATATGACTCATGTTCGACCTTTCGGTCTCCCGTATTCGAGGCCATGTATGTACATGCTAGGCTCATTGAGTTAACCTAAGTGTTCTGCGTGTGTAAGATGGCTTACACTCGTTGCATGCGAACGTTAGAATCTATCACACCCAATCATCATGTGGTGCTTCGAAACAACGATCCTTCACAACGGTGCACACTTAGGGGAATACATATCTCGAAATTTTAATGAGGGATCATCTTATCTTTGCTACCATAGTTCTAAGCAATAAGATAGTGACATGATATAGTGACAGCACATGCAATCATATAGTGACATGATATGGCGAATATCATCTTGCTCCTTTGATAACCATCTTCGGGGCACCATGATCATCATTGTCACCGGCATGACACCATGATCTCCATCATTGTGTCGTTGAGAAGTCGTCTCGCCAACTATTACTTCTACTACTATAGCTAACTGTTAGCGATAAAGTAAAGTAATCGACATGGCGTTGCATCTCATACAATAAATTTATACAACTCCTATGGCTCCTTCCGGTTGTCGTACTCATCGACATGCAACTCGTGAATCCTATTACAAGAACATGATCATTCTCATACATCACATATGTAACATCACATCCTTTTGGTCATATCACATCACACGTCATACCCTGCAAAAACAAGTTAGACGTCCTCTAATTGTTGTTGCAAGTTTTACGTGGCTGATTTGGGTTTCTAGCAAGAACGCTTCTTACCTACGTGACAACCACAACGTTGATATACCAATGCTATTTACCCTTCATAAGGACCTTCTTCATCGAACCTGATCCGACTAAAGTGGAGTGTGCTACCTCTTGAACTTGCGTTGGTTTTTCCCTTGAAGAGGAAAGGGTGATGCAGCACAGTAGCAGTAAGTATTTCCCTCAATTTGAGAACCAAGGGATCAATCCTGTAGGAGAATCAAGCCAAGTGTCCAGAGTACCTGCGCAAACACAAACGAGCTTGCACCCAACGCTATAAAAGGGTTGTCAATCACTTCAAGATTGATTGCAAAGTGAGATCTGAAGGCGGAAAGTGCAACAAAGTAAAAGTGTAGGGCTGAAAATATGATGTGAAGTAGACCCGGGGGCCATAGGGTTCACTAGAGGCTTCTCTCAAGACAGCAAATATTACAGTGCATGAATGAATTACTGTCGAGCAATTGATAGAACCCTGCAAAGTCATGACGATATCTAAGGCAATGATCGTACATATAGGCATCACGTCCGAGACAAGTAGACCGATACTTTCTACATCTACTACTATTACTGCACACAACGACCTCTATCTAGCATACATCTAGTGTATTGAGTTCATGACAAACAGAGTAACGCCTTAAGCAAGATGACATGATGTAGAGGGATAAATTCATGCAATAGATATAAACCCCATCTTTTTACCCTTGATGGCAACAACACGATGCGTGCCTCGCTACCCCTTCTGTCACTGGGTGAGGTCACCGCACAGTATGAACCCAAAACCAAGCACTTCTCCCATTGCAAGAACTGTAGATCAAGTTGGCAAAACAAAACACACAACTCGAAGAGAATTACAAGGATATGAAATCATGCATATAAGAGATTAGAAGAAACTCAAATAAGATTCATAGATAATCTGATCATAAATCCACAATTCATCGGATCTCGACAAACACACCGCAAAAGAAGATTACATCCGATAGATCTCCATGAAGATCATGGAGAACTTTGTATTGAAGATCCAAGAGAGAGAAGAAGCCATCTAGCTACTAGCTATGGACCCGAAGGTCTATGGTGAACTACGCACGCATCATCGGAGAGGCAATGGTGTTGATGAAGAAGCCCTCCGTGTCCGAATCCCCCCTCCGGCAGGGCACCAGAACGTGCCCCAGATGGGATCTTGCGGAGACAGAATCTTGCGGCGGCGGAGAAGTATTTTCGTGGCTCTCTCCCGTGGTTTCATATTTTTCGGGGATTTATAGGCGAAAGAACTAGGGTAGAGGAGCCCAGGGGGCCCACAAGCCTGCTAGGCGTGGGCCCCCTTGGCCGCAGCTAGGGGGCTTGTGGCCTCCCCTGGTGCCCTCCGCCTTGGTTCTCAAGCTTCCTCGAGTTAGTAAACCATCTAAAGTTTGATAAGATAATAGCATGGAACCATAAAAAATTATAGATACGTTGGAGACGTATCAAGCATCCCCAAGCTTAACTCCTGCTCGTCCTTGAGTAGGGAAGTGATAAAGACTGAATTTTTGATGTGGAATGCTACCTGACATATTTGTCTTTTGTAACTTCTTTCATGTGACATGAATGTTCAGATCCGTAAGATTCAAAACAATAGTTTACTATTGACATGAAAACAATAATACTTCAAGCAAACTAGCAAGGTAATCATGAACTTTCAAAATAACAAGGCCTAAGAAATTTATCCCTACAAAATCATATAGTCTGGCTATGCTCCATCATCCCCACACAACGAATTTAAATCATGCTCAACCCCGATATTGGCCAAGTAATTGTTTTCGCACTCTTAATTTCTCAAACCTTTTTCAACTCTCACGCAATACATGAGCGTGAGCCATGGATATAGCACTATAGGTGGAATAGAGTGTGGTGGAGGTTGTGAGGCAAAAAGGAGGAGATGGTAACATTGACTCGGTGTATCAAAGGGCTGTGGAGATTCCCATCAATAGATATCAATGTGGATGAGTAGGGATTACCATGCAATGGATGCATTAACATCTATAAGTGTGTGAAAGCTCAAAAGGAGAACTAGTGGGTGTGCATCCAAGTTGCTTGCTCACGAAGACCTAGGGCAATTTTGAGGAAGCCCATCATTAGAATATACAAGCCAAGTTACATAATGAAGATTCCCACTAGTATATGGTGGTGACAAAAGAAGAGACTCTCAATCATGAAGAACATGGTGCTACTATGAAGCACACGTGTGGAAAAAGATAGTACCATTTGTCCCTTCTCTCTTTTTCTCTCATTTTTTTTGTTTGGGCTCTTTGGCCTCTTTCCATATTTTTTTTGGTGGGCAACTTTGGCCTCTTTTTTTATTTCCTCACATGGGACAATGCTCTAATAATGATGATCATCACACTTTTATTTACTCACATCTCAATGCTTAGAACAATGATGACTCTATAGGAAGTGCCTCTTGCAGTATACCGGGATGTGCAACGATCTAGCTTAGCGTATGACTCGCTAGCTATCTTAAGATCATGCAATGGCAATATGTAAGTGACGGCACAAGTCATGAGACGGAACGGTGGGAGTTGCATGGCAATATATATCGGAATGGCTATGAAAAGACCATGATAGGTAGGTATGGTGGCTGTTTTGAGGAAGGTCTATGGTGGTTTTGTGTACCGGTGAAAGTTGCGCGGTACTAGAGAGGCTTGCAATGGTGGAAGGTGAAAGTGCATCTATACCATGGACTCACATTAGTCATAAAGAACTCACATACTTATTGCGAAAGTTTTGATTAGTAATCGAAACAAAGTGCTAAATGCGTACTCCTAGGGGAAGGGTTGGTAGGTGTTAACCATCGCGCGATCCCGTCCGCAACACAAAGGATGACGATCAATAAATCAATTATGCTCCGACTTCCTAACATAGCGGTTCACCATACGAGCATGTTACGGGAATCACTAACTTCAACACAAGTATTTCTAGATTCACAACACCCTACTAACATGACTCTTAATATTACCAATTCCATATCTCAAAACTAATTGAGAGGAATCAAACTTCTCTTTCTAATCAATGCACAAGAATATGGAAGTTTTATTGTATCCTCTTTGGATGCCTATCATCTTTAGGACTACTTTCATAGCACAAGGCAACTACCAAGTTACTCAAAGAGAACACTCTCAAAAAGATATAAGTGAATATCAAGAGTTCTTATTTCTCCAAAAGATGACACCGCCGTGCTCTAAAAAGATCTAAGTGAAGCACTAGAGCAAAATTTTCTAGCTCAAAAGATATAAGTGAAGCACATGTGAGCTAAATTTCCTAACTCAAAAATATAAGCAAATTCACGATGGGTGCATGTATCTCTCAAAAGGTGTGCAGCAAGGATGATTGTGACACAACAAAAAGAAAAGACTCCTATAATACGCGACGCTCCAAGTAAAACACATATCATGTGGTGAATAAAAATATAGCTCCAAGTAATGTTACCAATGAATTGAAGACGAAAGAGGGGATGCCTTCCCGGGGCATCCCCAAGCTTAGGCTTTTTGGTGTCCTTGAATTTTGCTTGGGATGCCTTGGGCATCCCCAAGCTTGAGCTCTTTCCACTCTTTATCTCATCGTCCATGAGAACATCACCCAAAACCTGAAAACTTCACAACACAAAACTTAAAAAGAAACTCGTGATCATTAGCACAAGAAAACAAACTACCACCTATTTAGGTACTAGCAAACTTGATTTCTATTTATATTGGTGTTATACTACTGTATTCTCACTTTTCCATGTCTAGTACCCCCCCCCCCCCCCGAAACTATCTATAGTTTCATCAAAATAAGCAATCAACACAACAAAAACAGAATCTGTCAAAAACAGACCAGTCTATAGCAATGTGTATACTTCGTATACTTCTGGTATCTCAAAAATTCTGAAAACTTACGACAATTTGGGCAATTGGCGTATCAACCAGCAGCAAAATGAATCAACTCAAAATCTCTTTCTAGATAAAAATGAAAAATAATTTCGTGAGCCAAAAGTTTATGTCTTTCTCCAGCAAGATCAAACAGCCATCACCAAAACTAGTCATAAAGGTTTTACTTGGCTCAGACACAAAAAGAAACAAAAAAACACAATCATAACATAATTATGATGGTGTGGTTGCACCCTCTCTTGCTGCCTGGCAACTGGTGTGCAGACCTAAAAATAAAGGGGGCTTAGGTATTATGAATCTAGCAATCCAGAATGAAGCACTGCTGCTCAAGCATGTTGACAAATTTCTAAATCATGCTGATATCCCATGGGTTCACTTAATCTGGAACACTTACTATCATGACATAGTACCTCAGGGAACTGACCTTTGTGGTTCTTTTTGGTGGAAGGATATCTGTAAACGGCTTGACAAATTCAGATCAGTTACATATGTTCATCCTAACAAGGGTGACTCCTTCCTGTTTTGGTCTGACTCCTGGTTGATTGGAAACTCCACTAGGCCCCTGGCTGCTAGATTACAAAGACTTTTTACTTTTGTGGCTGATCCTTTCTGCACAGCTCAAGAGGTCTTTAAAGCCTTTTATGATGAAAGCATGCTCTCTATGTTCCACTTGCCACTGTTTGCTCAAGCTTACTAGGAGCTGCTTTCAGTTCAATCTTTGCTTCAAGACCTGGATATTGATCATCAGGCCTCTGATAGATGGGTATGGGGAAAAGATGATAAGGCCTACACAGCCAAGAGATACTATACTCACATTCATAGCAGTATTACACCAAACCCTTTACTCAACTGGATCTGGAAAAGTTGTTGTACCATGAAGATTAAAAAGTTTGCGTGGATGCTCATCATGGACAGGCTTAACACTCAAGACATGCTTGAACGGCGTCACTGGAATGTTTCCGACTCCAATCTCTATGTTCTATGCCATGCTCGAGTCAAGGAAGACAGAGATCACTTATTCTTCAACTGTCTTTTCAGTACCAGGGTCTGGAATTACCTGCAGATCACATGGCAGGGTCCATCCATGTGGAGTGCTACTGTAGCTGCTAAATGAGACTTCCATAACCCCTTTTTTGCTGAGGTGGTCTTCACTACATGTTGGAACATCTGGACTGTCACTACAAGGAATATGCTAGTACAAGACGCTATTTTTTCGTCACTACATCGTCACGGTTTTTCATTTACGACGATCGCACAACGAAAAACCAAGCGTCGGAAACGGAGCATCAGAAATGAACAGCAACGACGTTTTGATCAAAATCGTCGTAACTTTACGACGATTCCTGGATTGTCGTAATCTTTACGATGATCCCAAATCATCGCTGACAATCAAACCCAGTCCTACGTGGCAAAATTACGACGAAATCAAAACGTCATGGCTGAAATCAGCCCAACCCATTTCAATTGATCACATGGGCTCGTTTTATTTTTTTTGGGCTTTTCTTATTGGGCCTCTTTTGGGCCTTGGCCTATTTTCAGCCACTTTAGTTTTTTTTACGAATTTTTTTTATCATTCTAATTTGGGCTTCTTTTGGGCCTTGGCCTTTTCATGCCCAAATACATTTGATCCATTTTCAGTTTTGGCCTTTTTTTCATTTTTGAATTCAGCAACTTTTTTTTTCTTTTATGTCCAAATAAATCTAAGCCCATACAGATTCGAAGTTCATACACATAAATCTGAGCCCATGGAACTTTGAAGCCCATACACAGATTCTAAAACATCTCAGCCCACATCACAAAGTCAGCCCACATCACAAAAGTCAGCCCACATCACAAAGTATGAAGCACAACCAAAATCTGATATTATATAGCCCACATCACAAAGTATGTAGCACAACCAAAAATTTCAGCCCACACCAAAAATAGCATAGCACATACAGATCCTAAATCTGAGCCCATACAGATCCTAAATCTGTAGCACAAGAACTGCTACCAAAATCTGAGCACAACCAAAATAAATTTCAGCCCACACCATAGTTATCAAGTGCACAAGAACTGCTATAAAAATCTAGTTCTAAAACCAACTAGTTTCCTGTTTTGGCTCCAAGCAACGCCATCAGCTGAGCATACTTCGCATCATTTTCTTTCGCCTTCTTGAGCAGCAGCTCATAGGACTTGTCACGTTCAGCTTGTGCAGCTTCAGCTTCTGCTGCCTTCCTCTTCATAGCATCCATTTCTTCACGCATAACTTCACTTCTGTGACGCGACATCTCGAGCTGCTCTTGTAGATCTAGCACACGAGCATTGAAAGTAGCATTTGACTTGCTGGACTTGCTAGTAGAGTTTGGCTACAGATCAACATTCTTCAAGAATTTGCTTGATGGGCGATGCTTGGTCAGAACTTCCGCAACAACTGAAACAGAAGACTTTCGCTCTTCGCCTTCTTGTACAGGAGCAGTCATCTTCTCTTCCATCTCAGCTGAAAGATAATGAATGCATTGAGAAACAGTTTAAATCCATGAGAAAGAAAGCAAAATAAGCGCCCAATAATGAGGAAAGTAGACATAATGAAACCAGATTTCTGTTTCATGTTAATAGAACCAGTAGAGTTTGGCAATACCATCTCCCAATAAGATAGGAATAAGTTTCTGGTTACATGTTAATAGAACCAGGGAGAGGATAATACTTATCCAGAAATTACATACAGAAACTAATGAAACCAGAAACTACATAAAACCAGAAACTAATGAAATAATGAAACTACATACAGAAACTACATACAGAAACTACTTATACAGAAATTAATGAAGAATAATGAAGAATACAGAAACTACTTATACAGAAACTACATACAGAAACTACTTATACAGAAATTAATACAGAAACTACTTATACAGAAAGTACATACAGAAACTACTATTTTACTGGTTGTTATTTTAGACTCAGCAAACTACATGTATAAGCATGTATCAGCACATAGCAGGATAATAATACAAAGTCAAACAGGCATTTTACTGGTTGTTACAATAAAATGCTGGACACAAAAGGAGCTGATGCATATACTACTTATAGTGGCTCATCCAGAAACAAATCCATGTTTTTCACTCCTAGAGCATACAACGGTATAGCACATGAGGCGAGAAACAAATCCAAAGAAGATTACTTACTATAGCAACTTGAACATCCTCTGAGAATCCATGTTTGGTGCTGTTGTGTGTCGCCTTGAAAATGTCCAATGCAGATAACACTTCACCCTTTCTTTGCTCTTGCTGAAATGTTTTTCAACAACAACCCAACCATTAGCTTTTGCAACAAATTGATGCTTATGTCTAAAGGAAAACAACTAAAGGAACAACAGTGTTGCATCTTAAATTGCATGCACATGAGCAACATAGCATCTTGAACCAGTTTTCTGCGCAAACTTGACTTTGGTTCGATTAACCTTGTTATTGGCACATGTCTCCTACATATGTGCACATCAGATCATCACTTCCATACAATAAAGCAAATCACACAGTTTGCATGGGCAAGGTAAAGCAACAGTCACGCATTTACATACCTTGTGTCTTGGAGTTGACCACAGCTCGACCAACCTTTGCCATTCAGTATCCGTTATGTCAGAAACAGGGGACTTGATGCTAACCTTGCTTGCTTCGACATTGTCAAAGTACTGCTTCTTGACATAATGGCGTCTGTTCCTCAACAAATTCTTCAAGATATCAGTGCATGCATACTCAATGACACTTGATTCCGTGTCCATCTCAAAATTTGCCTACAAAGGCAGCAAACAAGATGAGTACCAAGATTAACCATCATATGAGATGTATAATAACAGGGAATAAAGACCACATTCAGCAACAAGATAGTTAGCTTACAGATACTTTTCCTATATAATTCTGCACAAGACTTGGGTTCTTTTTATACTCCTTGAAGTGAGGAAGCAGCGTCATATGAGCTCTCGCAATGAGGCCACCCTCAGATGCTAGCTTTGCAGCCTGCACGGGCTTCTCCGGACGCCTCATCCCTTCAGCGATTTCAATTCTCACCTTTGCTCCCATTAAACGTGTCAACTTTTCTAGCCCTTTGCCATTCCTAGAACTCTTGACCACATCAACAGCGCCTGAAAAGGATACATTCAAACATTAGTCAAGACTAGTAGTCACCCATACATGCATTGCTTACATTTAGAAAATGAACTAGTAAGAAAAGAAAACTAGATGAACATGCCTTCATCACCCATTGGCTGCTCAGGTTCTGTAGAAAGGACTGTCAAGTTCAACTCATGGCCATGATTGCTGACCACAGAAGGTGCAACGGGGCTGAGGTCCATGCACATCCTGCTTCCTTCTTCCATGGAGGCCAACTCATCATCAGTTCGCAGTGGTCCTTGACCCTTGTGCAGCAGGCTCTTGTCAACATCCTCCCTTACTTTCTACCTAGTGAGTCTATCCACAACTGGTTCATCATCAGGTGTCAGAAGCCTCTTTGATCCTTCTGTGAGTCTAGCCGCATCTGGTTCATCATCAAGTGTCAGAAGCCTCTTTGATCCTTCTGGAGATAGATCTAACACCCTTCCTGGAGCCATTAGAGTAGATGTTTCTGAAACTTTCCTCATGTTTCTGTTAGCACACATCTTCTTCCTAGAAACCTGCAGGGTGTCGTATAAAAGGCAAGGACGACAGAATTAGATCACAAGAAAATTCTGCAATGTACGAAAAAAGAAAGCACACAACATACAACTCCCACCCCAAACAAGATAGAGTTTGCACCTTTCCTTTCTTCTTCACTAATTTGTCATCAACTTCCTCTCCATCAATAACTTCATCATCTTTAGGGTTGTAGTCTGAGCTTCCATCTTGTGTTATGGTAGATGCCGATTCATTACAAGTAGCTGCACTACCGTCTTCACGTGCATTTGCCTTCCTAATCATTGATACTATCGCACCAAGACCTAGTGATTGGAACATGCGGTTGTTCCTCATCATAGTTCTAGCCCTAATCTTCTCGATCTGAGTCAGGGGTTCTTCTTTACATGAATAAGAAAACATAGCCATTAGATGAATGGTTGAAATGCATAGGGAAGCAAGACAACTCAAACAACTAAGGTATCCGATAAGATCTTAGTTTTATTTAATCCTAGTACATTAATGGCACAAGCAAAATATAAACCAATTGTTTGGACTAAAACAATATATTTCAATTACCAGATTACAACCATGAGCTAGGCACATTTCTATAGTTAGTACATAGACACACCCGTGCGCCACATAATATATTTTGTGTGAAACTTACAAACAAACAGTATTGCACCCAATGTCCCATGCATCCTGGTAGCTTAACATGGCTGATAAAACAAGCGGTACAATAAGTAGCAAGTTGTATACCAGGCGACGACTGCTTCGTCCTTGTCATGGCTGATCTCGAGGGGCTGTAGGCTGATCTCAAGGGGCTGTATATGTGCTGATTGTGCTGATGGTATCAAGTTGCCCTAATAGCTTGCAAAACAGAATGAACACGAATGAGATACAATGGGGATAAAGTAGAATGATTAAAGTAAAAGATGAGTTACTAACAATAGACTATTTACATTAATAGTTAATAACAAACCAACAACCATATACACTTTCTTTAGATTAACTAAAACTACCAGCCTACCAGCCACATGACCACTTGCTTCAGATCCACAATTGTGTTCAGATCGACAAGAATTAGTAGATGCACAAATCAAAACCTTCAACAAACAAATTACTCCCAGGATTTTCTTTACAAGGTGATGAGCACTGGCAATGAGCACTACCGTATACAGCATAGACTACCATATAAGTTCACAACTTTACATAAGTGTTCCACACCATAAATTTTACAGAATCACAACTAACAGAAATTAGGGAAGCGAGATAACCACAAAATCACACGGTCACGGCAGCTTGACTCCAAAACTTGGCACCTGCAATGGAATAAGAAATATTACTTAGCATATACAATGAGCTACCTGACAAAAGCATGTGAAAGAAGATCGCGCTATATGTTTAATGATCGTGTTCCTGTGTTAAGATACATCGAATTGCACCCTATTTCCACATGACCTAATATTGTTGAACTTTTAATCTAATTGATCAAAGTGTTTTACGCATAAACATGCAGAATGGATGGTGCATTACTTTTGGCAAAGTTGAATGCATGCCATAATTACAACAGCTTTCCAGCAAACGAACATCCATATTGACGACACAAAACAATCGAAATTCTGCAAGAACACGATATGTATGATGTCACGTCACATAAGCATAATTACAAGAGCTTTCCAGCAAACTACTAAAGGGCCTGAAGGTAGCACTGGGCAGGACACTAACCAGGCCAACTTACTACTCCTGGTAACACTATTCTCACGTTCATCAGTAGTACCCCTTATATGCTATAGCTAATAGCTAACTAAACACATACACACACACACACACCAACATGCCTACTAGCATGAGCACTCTCATGGCTCTCATGTGGTTGTGCAATTGCACAAGCATGTGTGAGTGATTCACACACATTGCACACACTCTCACACACACTCACACATGGTGATCTACCTCTACTCAAGCTTTGGGGGTGTTTGCACCACACAAGCACACATGCACCTAGTGGCTTGCTCACACAAACACTAGCATCACCTACATCAACTAACATAGCAATAAAATACAAACAACAAAGGAATTAGGCAAAAAATTAAAAGGCTTGGGGGTGTTTGCACCACACAAGCACACATGCACCTAGTGGCTTTCTCGCACAAACACTAGCATCACCTACATCAACTAACATAGCGATAAAATACAAACAACAAAGGAATTAGGCAAAAATATAAAAGTCTTGGGGGGAATCGATCCCAAGACCCCCTGGAAACTACACACAACAGCATGCCACCGTGCTACTGCTCGAGCACTTGACTGAATAGGGACTGCTATCCGCTACTAATCAAAATTAAAGACGAAAAAAGACATGCATCCGCGCATATATGAACCTGCGGCCCACAAAAAGAGCCTAAAACTCGATCTACTCGCAGATTTACCGCAAAAAGAGCCTAAAACTCGATCTACTAGCAGAGCATGGGTACTACACGCAAGCAAGCACGCAGATCTGAAGCTATTCGAGACCACGGACAACGAATCGAAGCAGGGAAGGTGGAACGGATCGGGATGCTCACCACCGAGGAAGGAGAAGGACAGTCCCAGACGAGAGCCGCTCCGCGCGTCGTCGCCGTCGACGAGAGCCACTCCTCGCGTCGTCGCCGTCGTCAGTAGCCGCCCCGCGTCGTCTCCCCGGAAAGTCGCGAGCCGTCGCCGTTGTCAGTAGCCACTCCGCGCGTGGTCGTCGGGCGTCGTTGCGAGCCGTTTGGGGAAAGGGTTTGGCTGCGGGTGGAGAGGGGAATGGGGTTTGGCCGCGGGTTCGGTCGGCCGATTGCCGCGGCGGGGGAGGGGAGAGGGCGAGCGGTTGATACGGCGGGCGGCGGGGGAGGGCTTGGAGGGAGGGCGAGGAGGCGGCCGGCGGCGGTGAGGGCCTCGTTGGCAGGGGAAACTCTAGGCTTTCGATTTGGGGGAGACGGGGTTGGGAGGGGGAGAAGCAGACAGCCGACCCGGGGTGCGGGGTTTCGATTTGGTGTTTTTTTCGGGTGCGGGGTTTGGCCGGGAGGGGTTTGGCGCGTGGAATGGGATTTGGCGCGTGGAATTGGTGGGAAGAATTGGGGTTTGGCCGGGAGGGAAGAATTGGTGGGAAGGGAAATTTTCCCTTTTTTGACAAGAATTGGAGGGAATTTTTCCGTGTTATTTTTTAGATAGTTTTTATGTAAAATATTACAATCTTAAATAATGTGAAAAAAGGTTTAGTGCTAGTTTGGCAATGTAGTATTTTCAAATCCATAGTAATTTAAAACCTTAGTAATTTAAATCCATAGTAATTTTAGACGTGGTATTTTTAAAATTGTGGTATTTATTCAAAGAAACCATTGTATTAAGAAATTCATAGTTTGCTATGAATGCCCAAGGTTACGAATGCTATGAATGATAGCTTGCTCGCTCCCTACTCAGAGAAACATATCTCGGATGCCCTTTTTCAAATTGGACCGATGAAGTCCCCCGTGAAGGTGGTGCAACTTCTTTACAACGGGGTTGATGCCAGAAGGGGTTAATGACACCTCCATCGTGTTGATTCCCAAAGTCCAGCACCCCTCCTCCCTGAAGGATTTCCGACCTATCTCATTATGCAATGTTTGTGTGATCTGCTGGGGCCAGACACCAAACTCACTGGCATTTGGTCACTTACCAAGATCAAATATCATGGTGCCTGGCGTCTGGCCCTTTGCCACGTCAGCAGGTCACGCGGGCCACATGCTAGACGCCAGAGACCATGGCATTCAGCGTATGACTCATTGCTCGTAGGTGCTAATAAACGTCATGATTCACGAGCAAGTTGCTCGCGGGGTTCGTTGCCTACTCGACACCACAGTTGAAGATTTATCTCTGATAATTCCATTATCGCCTTCGAGTGCATACATTATATTGAAACAGGGGCTAGAAGCAATGATTTTTGTGTCTACAAGTTGTTGTTGTTGTTGTTGTTGTCGTCGGTGTTGTTGTTGTTGTTGCTGGTGTTGTTGTTGTTGTTGTTGTTGTTGTTGTCGTTGTCGTTTTTGTTGGTTGTCGTTGTTGTTGTCGTTGTTGTTGTCGTTGTCGTTGCCGTGGTCGTTGTCATGGTCGTGGTCGTGGTCGTGGTGGTTGTTGTTGTTGTTGTTGTGGTGGTGGTGGTGGTGGTGGTTCTGGTTGTTGTGGTTGTTGTTGTTGTTGTTGTGGTGGTGGTTATTGTTGTGGTCGTGGTCGTTGTCGTGGTCATGTGGTTGTGGTTGTGGTCGTGGTCGTGGTCGTGGTTGTGGTTGTGGTTGTGGTTGTGGTTGTTGTTGTTGTTGTTGTGGTTGTGGTTGTTGTGATTTTTGTTGTTGTCGTTGTCGTGGTCGTGGTTGTGGTTGTTGTTGTTGTGGTGGTGGTGGTTGTTGTTGTTGTTGTTGTTGTTGTTGTTGTTGTTGTTGTTGTTGTGGTTGTGCTTGTTGTGGTTGTTGTTGTCGTTGTCGTTGTCGTTGTCGTTGTCGTTGTCGTTGTCGTGGTCGTGGTTGTGGTTGTGGTTGTGGTGGTGGTGGTGGTCGTGGTTGTGGTCGTGGTTGTTGTTGTTGTTGTGGTGGTGGTGGTGGTTGTTGTGGTTGTTGTTGTTGTTGTGGTTGTTGTTGTTGTTGTTGTTGTTGTTGTTGCTGTGCTTGTGGTTGTTGTGGTTGTTGTTGTCATTGTTGTTGTTGTTGTGGTGGTTGTTGTTGTTGTTGTTGTCGTTGTCGTTGTCGTGGTCGTGGTTGTGGTTGTGGTTCAGGTGGTGGTCGTGGTCGTGGTCGTGGTTGTGGTCATGGTTGTTGTTGTTATTATGGTTGTTGTTGTTGTTGTGGTGGTTGTGGTTGTTGTTGTTGTTGTTGTTGTTGTTATTGTTGTTGTCGTTGTCGTTGTCGTTGTCGTTGTCGTTGTCGTTGTTGTTGTCGTTGTCGTTGTCGTTGTCATTGTCGTGGTCGTGGTTGTGGTTGTGCTGGTGGTCGTGGTCGTGGTCGTGGTTGTGGTCGTGGTTGTTGTTGTTATTATGGTTGTTGTTGTTGTGGTGGTGGTGGTGGTGGTTGTTGTGGTTGTTGTTGTTGTTGTTGTTGCCGTTGTCGTTGTCGTTGTCGTTGTCGTTGTCGTTGTCGTTGTCGTGGTTGTGGTTGTGGTTGTGGTGGTGGTGGTGGTCGTGGTTGTGCTCGTGGTTGTTGTTGTTATTATGGTTGTTGTTGTTTTGGTGGTGGTGGTGGTGGTTGTTCATGTTCTTGTTGTTGTTGTTGTCGTTGTCGTTGTCGTTGTCGTTGTCGTTGTCATTGTCGTTGTTGTTGTCGTTGTCGTTGTCGTTGTCGTGGTCGTGGTTGTGGTCGTGGTTGTGGTGGTGGTCGTGGTCGTGGTCGTGGTTGTGGTCGTGGTTGTTGTTGTTATTATGGTTGTTGTTGTTGTTGGTGTTATTATGGTTGTGGTTGTTGTGGTTGTCGTTGTAGTTGTCGTTGTCGTTGTCGTTGTCGTTGTCGTTGTTACCTGGATGACTAGGCCGTCGCAAGAGGCCGTGAGACGGAAGGACTCGTCAAGCCGGGCAATGGGTTGGATCTGGGCGTCCGCGACGGCCCGGTGATCGAAGGTGTGTATGTGATCGTATGCCCCCTAGGGTATTTATGGCTGTTGACAATTGGAAGTGAGGGCTGGTGGGCGTCGTGGGCAAGGAGGAAGTCACGGGAGGTGGTGACGCATCGCCATGCGCGGCAGACGGTGCGGCAGCGGAGGAGGGATTTCGGGGGTAGACGGACGAGGATCTCCGAGACGATGATCTCCTCTGGAAGGCCACTGCCATGGTAGTGCAGATGATCTCCTCTGGAAGACTAGTTTTTATCATTAGTGTTCATAATAGTTCTTCACGTTCTTGTTAGAGCATATTTCACACCAGAAATATAGGCCTGCTTGGTCATTTTTTGCATTGGCACCAGAAATTTGGAAAGTTAGGCAAAACTATTTGTCAGAACACTGAGGCAACAACGCAACGCAACGCAATGCAAGATCACACACACACAGAGACACTTGGTCCGGCTCACACGCGGGCCCCCGAGAAGCAGAGGCACGGGCGCAGTGGATAGGGTCGCTGCGGGTGGGCTCCTTCACCGTTCGGTGGCCAGTTACCCTCTCCCGGAGAGAAACCCTAGCCCGCACGCACACGATGGCAAAGCCTCGCCCGGAGAGAAACCCTAGCCCGCCAATCTGGAACGCCCGCCGTCGCCGCGGGGAGACGCACACGATGGCGAAGCCTCGCCGCGGCCGCGGCCGCTCCGCGTCCTCGTCCTCGGGCTCCTCCTCCCGCTCCGCGTCCGCGTCCTCGGGCTCGCCGTCCTCGGGCTCCTCCCCCCGCCGCGGCCGCTCGGGCTCGCTGTCCTCGGGCTCCTCCCCCCGCCGCGGTTGCTCGGGCTCGCCGTCCTCGGGCTCCTCCCCCCGCCGCGGCCGATCGGGCTCGCCGTCCTCGGGCTCCTCCCCCCGCCGCGGAAGCTCGGGCTCGCCGTCCTCGGGCTCCTCGCCCCGCCGCGGCCGCTCGGGCTCGCCGTTCTCGGGCTCCTCCCCTCCCGCCAAGCGCAGGTGAGCCTTCTGCTTTGGCCTAACAAACTGTTATTACATATGCAGCATTCAAGAAGCTCACGTGATACCCAAGAAGGCAAAAATGGTAAGAAGTTGCCCATCTTTTTAATAAGTTGTCCATGTTGCCCATGTTTTTTTATGTGTAGTACTTCAACAAGCCCTACACCACTCAACACATCAAAAAGCGTCTTGCCTTGGAAGAAGAACATTCCCTCGAGGTCTATTACAAGGCGAAGTACATTGCTCAAGTTAGGCTGATCTTCAGCAAGGCAAAGAAGAAGGGTGCTAGCATAACAACCAACTGGAAGGATGTCATGGACAAGACCAAGATGAAGAGGGGAGATATCTTCGTGTTTTGGTTCCGCCATCACTTTGGTGGACTCAAATTAATAGTTACTAAACTAGTGTAGGACTATCTAGGTGTTATGGCTATGTAAGCTGATGGTACCCTGGTTATGTAGGTGTTATGGCTATGTAAACTGATGGCACTTGTTATGTTATGGTACCCAGTTTGATCAGAATCAAGTTTGACAAGTACCCTGTTCTTAAATCAGTTTCTGGTTATTAAATCACTACCCTGTTATTTTGTGCTGCTGCTATTCTAGATCCTAAATCAGTTTCTGGTTATTTTGTGCTGCTGCTGTTTCAGTTTCTAGTTATTTTGTGCTGCTGCTGTTTCAGTTTCTGGTTATTTTGTGCTGCTGCTATTCTAGTAATTAAATCAGTTTTTGGCAGTTGCACTTGCTGCTAAATGCATGAATATTTTGGCTATTCTGGTTATTAAATCAGTACCCTTTTATTTCTCTAAATGCATGAATACTTTGTGAAAATATTCTGGTTATTAAATCAGTACACTGTTATTTTGTACCGTGTTATTAAATCAGTTTCTGGCAGTTGCACTTGTTGCTGCTATCTTGTCATTTGTGCTGCTATTAAATTCTTTCTGCCCACCTGAGAAGGTTCCTGGGAACTAGAGCAAGATTTACATGTTTTCCTTGATAACAACTGGAAAACAATTTACAGACCATCAACACCCAGGAGAAGGTGCCTACTGGATCAAGATTTACATGTTGTTCTTGATAACCCCTGGAAAATAATTTTAACATGACAGGGAAGGCAGGCAGCAAACAATATAAGATACGATTAATGCGCAGAGAAACATTGCTTCATTGCTCCTGAATTTACAGACCATCCATTCCATGAGGAGACAATATGCCATATGTCAGATTTGTCTGATTCAGCATATAGGCACATTACATGACGAAACAAAAGCGAAACAGACAGACTACAATCTCTCTAGAGAATTCAATATATGCATAATACTGGCAAGACAGTCACTACATGTCTAAGGAACTGAACTGATTGTGGCAAAAGATGCATGAGCGGAACTGCTACTCGTCATCGTCCATATCATTCTTGCCGTCGCTACAATATTGGAGGATTGTATCGTCAGTCCCAATCTCTTCATCATCCTCGCTTTCATGACCATCCACTACCTCCTTCCTCCTTTTCTTCATTCTTTCTACCACTGCAGCCTCAACAAACACGCCTTCCCTGTCCCTTCGCAATCTGGTTTGCACATTGGCTTCTTGAGCTTGCACTGGAACTTCTGGGGTGTCATCATCTTGGTATGATAGCCCGATACCACCGGGACCATCTCCTATTTCATTTTCAATCACACTTCACAAATGCCTATGCTGGAACTTTTGCACAACTCGCCAATTTCCATGCAAACGAGTGTGTGGCACATAGAATACCATTGTTGCTTGTGTTGTTAGAATAAAAGGATCATTCTTGTACCAACACTTACCAGTGTTAATGCTTATGTAGTGTCCATCATCGTTGAATCCTGTGTAGGTTTTCTTGCAACTAAGATCAAACCAGTCACAACAGAATAAGACGACTGAATGACGGACACCTCTGATAGTGTTGTACTGCAGCTTTATGATGCTTTTGAGCTGACCATAGAAGTCGATGTCAGCGCCTTCATGTTCTCCCTCGGTAAAAATTCCATTATTCTGTGACTTTCGATCTTTCTCGCGGTCAACAGTGTGGTACCGAACACCATCAACAATACACGCAGAATACAATCTCACTCGCTTATCCGGTTCACATGCCAAGGCAAAGAGATCATCACTAACATTGTTCTTCTCATGTAATTTTCCAATCCGCACAAATAAAACCAGGGTGAATAACACACATGGAAAATTACGTGTCAATTGATCAAATGCTAAATATCTCACATGAGTCTTAAACCATTGAGAAAATCCCTTCGCAAGCCATTTATCAACATTGATGATACCTTGCTGGTTCAGCTCTTCCTTGCACAAGCTGTAATGCCAACAAAATAATAAATTAAAGCATCAGGCCTAAATAATAAATTAAAGCATCAGGCCAACAAAATGATACAATTAAGTGCACAAGAGATGCCATACTCGATATAGGGTTGAACCTCAGGGCAACTTCTGAGGACATACCAAACCATCTTGTCATAGTCATTACCAGCAGGCACGTAATCTGAAGCTCCAAGAAAGCTCACACCATGCTTGAAAACCGAGAGATCACCACCTTGCGAATCATCCCGCTCTCTGTTTCTACCCGGTCGATTAAATCTTGTTTCCACATCGTCAAAGTACCTCGAGCAAAATGTCAAGCACTCATCAACAATATATGCTTCGGCAATGGATCCCTCCGGTCTGGCCATGTTTCGCACATACCGCTTCAGTGTAAGCAGCCTTCTTTCGATCGGGTACATCCAGCCGTATTGGACAGGTCCTCTAAGCATTGCCTCTTTAGGTAAATGGATGGCCAAATGAACCATAACACTGAAGAAAGATGGAGGGAAAATCTTCTCTAGCTTGCAAAGGATAATTGGGATTTCTTTTTCAAGTCTTTTCAGAACATCTAGCTTCAGTGTTTTGCAGCACAACTCTTTAAAGAAATTCCCTAGCTCAGCAACCGCTTCATATATTTCCTTATCCATCAAACCTCGGAGTCCCGCCGGTAAAATCCTTTGGAGCAGGATGTGACAATCATGTGTTTTCAGGCCTTGAAGCTTGCATCCATCAGGAGAAACACATTTTGCTAGGTTCGCGGCGTACCCATCTGGAAATATCACATTCATTATATATTCACAGAATGCAAGCTTTTCTTCTTTAGTCATCGTATACCATGCTTCTGGCATTTCGAATGACTCTCCGTCTTCGGAAGGCTGTAGGTGCAAATCTTCTCTTATGCCCATGTCTTCCAAATCTAGCCTGGAGTTAACCGTGTCCTTTGTCTTTCCTTCAATATTCAGAAATGTCCCTAGCAGATTCTCACATATGTTTTTCTCAATGTTCATAACATCGAGATTATGCCTGAGCTTCAGGTGTTTCCAGTACGGGAGGTCCCACAGAATAGACCTCCGGTCCCAATATTGACCCTATTGACGCTTTCTTTTCTTTCCATGCTTTCCTGGTCTCACATCTTTGACCTTGTCAAGTTGCTGCTCAAGCTCTTCTTGAGTGAATTGTGCTGGCTTGTCGCGAGTTTCAGTCTCGCCGTTAAAATCCTTGCTTTTCCGCCAAGGATGGCTGCGACTAAGAAAACGGCGGTGCCCAGTAAAGCATATCTTGCTCCTTATTCTCTTTGAGCAAGGGTCCTTGTCACAACGAACGCATGCTTGATACCCCCCTGTGGTCCTCCCCGATAAAGTGTGCAGCGCCGGGTATTCATGGATGCACCATAAGATCGCAGCACGTAGATTGAACTTTTTGGGACTTCCGACATCATACGTAAGTACACCCTTCCATAGCAGGAGCAGTTCATCTACGAGGGGCTCCATAAAGACATCAAAATCCTAGCCGAGAGAATTTGGACCCGGAATCAGCAACACCATCATGACGTTGGACTAATCCATACATGCCCATGGCGGAAGGTTGTATGGAATCACAAATACACGCCACATACTATAGGATGTGCTCATCTTTCCAAATGGATTAAAACTATCACCGGCAATGCCGAGTCTAAAGTTCCTTGGATCAGCGGCAAATTCTTTATCTAATTTGTCCAACTCTTTCCATGCCTCCCCGTCAGCTGCATGGCTGAGTTCACCCTCCACGGCTTTCTGATTTAGCTTGTGCCATTGTACCTCCTCCGATTGTTTCTTCGAAATAAACATCCTCTGCAGCCTTGGAATCAAAGGAAAGTGCCTCAATACCTTCACCGGTATCCGCTTCTTTCCATCAGCATTTTTCCACCTGGAGGCATTACATTTTGGACACTCGTCGTAGTCGGCAAACTGCTTCCGAAACAAGACACAGTTATTCAGGCAGACATGGATTGAAACATAGCCAAGTCCCAATGTGCTGATTATACTCAATGCTTCATCATAAGATTTGGGAATTTCGCTATCTGGATATTGCAAGGTCCTGACACGGAGAAATCCGTTGAATTGAACATTGGTCATCCGGTAGAAAGACTTGGCATGAAGTAACTTCATGGTGAAGGAAAATTTGGACAATTTACCACCATCACTAGCTGGGCACTTCGCCTCCTCTAACAGCTTGGCAAAGATTGTCTTTTGTCGATCACCTTGCGGTTCTGAATTGTAGAAATCCTTTAACAACTCAGGAATTCTATCATCTTCATTTCCACCCTCCTCAAAACCGGCACCCGCTGGCCGATCATCTTGTACAAAATCATTGCCTTCATCAACATGGTGTGGGTCTGCATCAGGTTCAGGTTCAGGTTGAGGTTCAACATGTAAAGGTTCTCCATGATAGACCCACCGATCATATGTGCTTGCCATCCCATAAATCAATAGATGAGCCTCTACAGTTCCTAGAGGTTGTTGTGCATGGTTGAGACAGCTCTGACATGGGCAAAGAACATGAGCATCCTCGGCAGCACTTCTGCGAACAAATTGCATAAATTCTTCGACACCTTTTGTATGTTCAGCGGAAAGCCTTCTAACTCCTTTAATCCAGCTCCTGTCCATCTGCCAAAGACCAAGAAATGTTGCAACTTAGCATCAATCAAAGCTCAGAGACCAACAGTAGCTAGCAAAAAGCAAACCAAACCTAGATAAAAATTCTTGCCACTACCTCTACTTTCACCAAGTATAAATATAAATATAAAACATGTAGATGCAGGCACTGCTAAGACCCTGTCCCTACTTTCACCACGGCATATTCATCTAAGATCTGCACATGCCACTGCAGACACTGTCCCTCCATGGATATGCTGCTAGTGCCATGCCTGAAGTTCTGTGCAGAGTATTCACGAACATGAGGTGATGCCTGAAGTTCAGCTCTTTCCCAGGAAGCAGGATGGAGCAGACATTCTGCAGTTTTTCCCCCTCCCATGCCTCGGTACTTCCATGGATATGATGCTAGTGCCTTGGTACTTCCATGGATATGGTGATAGACAAGAAGAAGTGTCATGCTGCTAGTGCCATACCTCCAAGAAGCAGGGGAAGAAGTGCGTGATGCCGCCACCAGACCAGCTCCCTCCGCCGCTCAGAGCCCCACACCAGCTCCCTCCGCCGCTCAGCGCAAGCCCCCGCACCACCTCCCTCCACTGCTCAGCGCCCCCGCACCAGCCCCCTCCTTTGGGCACGACCGGACCAGCCACCGCCGCCGGTCACCTTCGCATATGCCCCCGCCGCCGGCCACCTCCGCATCAGCCACCGCCGCGGTCACCAGATCCGCCGCCGCAACATATCTGAAAACATCCCTATGCGCTCTTGTATCTATCTGAATTAGGTAAGGATATCTTTCCAAAGTTACTATATACTGGTTGAGCTGTATCCAACTAACAGAAGTTAGTGGCTAGCGCAGTGGCTAGCGTAGTGGCGGTTGGCGCAGAGCTCTCGGGTTCGAGTCCCAGCAGCGCCGAATTTTTGCCAGCAGGGTTTGTAAATGGCGCAGTGGTGAACACGATGTGGACAAGCCCATTAGCAAGCCCAATATAAAAGTAATATGAAAAAAATAGCCAACAGAAAAGTAAGATGAAAAAAATAGCCAACAGAAAAGTAAGATGACAAAAAATTCAATACATTTTACGATGTTTTTATAATCGTCGTAAACATTACGTTACATCGTGTTACGATGTTTTTATAATTGTCGTAAAAGTTATGACGATCTCATCTTATGCGGTTACGACGTTTTTGACTCAAATCGTCGTAATTTATGTGTAGGTTTGATCCCCTCAAACAGTTTACGATGTTCTCGGATGAAATCGTCGTAGATTTATGACGAATTCATCAACGACATTTTAAAAAACGTCAAGTATGAGCATATTTCTTGAAGTGTGTCAGAAATGCCAAGGTCTTTAACCACGAGCAGCCAAAGTTCAGAAAATGGAGATCTGGCTTCATCCATGACATTTCCCTGTTAGCTCATAGGATTAAGGCTAGTTTCAGGGATGATCTCCTTAAATGGGTTTCCTTTTTGCCTCCTTGAGGTTTGTATCCTTAGCTCCTCATCCCATTTGTACATTCTAATTTCTCCTTGTACATACTGCTCTTATATATGGGAATAAAAGAAAAAAAGTTGTGGGGGGTTTTCCCTAGAGTAGCCGGTCAAAAAAATGATGGTGTGGTCGCAACAAAACAGAAAGCAAAAAAGCAAAGATAAGTTCATTGGGTTGCCTCCCAACAAGTGCTATTGTTTAACCCCCTTAGCTAGGCATAAGGCGATAGAATCACGTATCGTCGTCTTTGGTACTCAAACCATAAGTAGCCCTCATCATGGATTCATAAGGAAATCTTATTTTCTTTCTAGGAAAATGTTCCATGCCCTTCTTTAATGGAAATTGAAATCTAATATTCCCTTCCTTCATATCGATGACACTACCAATAGTCCTTAGGAAAGGTCTACCAAGAATGATAGGGCATGTTGGATTGCAATCAATATCAAGCACAATGAAATCTATGGGCACATAGTTCCTATTTTCAATAATAAGAACATCATTGATCCTTCCCATAGGTTTCTTAACAGAAGAAACTGCAAGATACAAATTAAGAGAGCACTCATCAATCTCATTGAAGCCTAGAACATCACATAAAGACTTTGGAATCGCGGAAACACTAGCACCCAAATCACACAAAGCATTGCATTCATAGTTTTTTATCTTGATTTTGATAGTAGGTTCCCACTCATCATGAAGTTTTCTAGGAATAGAAACTTCCAACTCAAGTTTCTCTTCAAGAGATTTCATCATAGCATCGACAATATGATCGGTAAAGGCCTTGTTTCGGCTATAAGCGTGTGGAGAGTTTAGCATGGATTGCATCAAGGAAATACATTCAATCAAAGAGAAACTATCATAATTGAATTCCTTGAAATCCAAAGTAGTAGTTTCATTACTACTCAAAGTTTTGATATCCTCTACTCCACTTTTAATGCTTCTAGCATCAAGATAGATGGACTCCGAATCGTTGGGGCGTTTTTCAACCAAAGTGGATTCATACCCAGCCCCATCATCATTAGGTTTGACACTAGAAAACAAGGATTCAATGGGAGTCGCACCAAGCACTTTAAGATCTTCATGATTCTCATCACGAGAACACACCTTTTTAAGCCATTCATGTCTAGCACGAATTTGGGCGGTTCTTTCCTTACTCTCATTCATGGAAACACGCATAGCTTTCAAAGTTTCATCCATATTGATCTTGGGAGGAGCACATCTGACTTTCAAAGCATCAATATCAAGAGACATTCTATCAACGCTCCTAGCCAAATCATCAATTTTGAGTAGTTTTTCTTCTATGGACACATTGAAAATCTTTTGCGAGATGATAAACTCTTTAATATTACTCTCTAGATCAGAGGGTAATTTCTTGTAATTTCCATGAGCATTGTTGTAGGAATAGCCTAAGTTATTAGAGGGATTACTAGGAAAAGGCCTAGGAATATAGTTTCCTCTAAAAGCATTGTTGTTGCCAAAATTATTCCTACCAACAAAATTCACATCCAAGCTCTCATTGCTACTCTCAATCAAGGAAGACAAGGGCATATCATTTGGATCTAAAGGAGCACCTTTATTAGCAAACAATTTCATTAACTCATCCATCTTAGCACTCAACGAGTTAATTTCTTCTATAGCGTCCACTTTTTTACTAGTAGGTGACCTTTCAGTGTGCCACTGAGAATAGTTTGTCATGATATTGTCTAGGAGTTTCGTAGCTTCTCCTAATGTGATTTCCATGAAAGTTCCACCAGAGGCGGAGTCCAAGATATTTCTAGAAGCAAAATTCAAACCAGCATAGAAGATTTGTATAATCATCCAAAGACTCAAGCCATGAGCGGGACATTTTCTAATCATCAATTTCATTCTCTCCCAAGATTGTGCAACATGTTCATGATCTAGTTGCTTAAAATTCATGATATCATTACGGAGAGAGATAATCTTAGATGGAGGAAAATGCATGGATATATAAGCATCTTTGCACTTGTTCCAAGAATCAATGCTATTTTTGGACAAAGATGAAAACCAAGTTTTTGCTCGATCTCGCAATGAGAACGGAAATAGCTTCAATTTTGTGACGCCCTGGATTTGTGCTAGAGTAAACTCTGTAATCAAGCTATAGTATTCTGAGGTTTATGTTAATCCATTTTGCTAAGCCATGTGTGATCATTGTAGGAATCAAACTCTCGTTCGAATCCCTATGCAATTCAAAATTATTTGGAATGTGAAATTAAAAGTTTTGCAAACTTCAAATTAAAAATCATGCTTAGGTTACAATTATTCCCTAAGCTATTCAAAATATTGAACCAACACTTTATCAATTAGTTTAGTGCCTCTAAGACATTTATATCAATGACAAAAAAATTATTAAATGTCCTTTTGGATGTGTGTAAGTTTCAATTATTTTCAAAAGGCCCCTAAACTTTTTATGTTGATGTCTAATATTGCCTTTGTAATGTTGGCATGTCCTCTACTTTTTATAAATGATTATGTTACTAAAATAATTAAAAAATAGAAACTAACAAGAACAAAAAAATAGAAAAATAAAAAAAATATAGAAGAACTGCACCGTGCACTTGTAGCCCATCGCTATAGTGCACAGCCCAGCCCAGCCCACCCCAGGCCTTCTCCTTTCTCAGTACACAGAAAAAAGGCAGGCCATGGCGCCGGCAGTGCACGCACGCCGTCCACATCGCCGATTGTCGCCGTGTCGAACATCCACGAGGCCCTGGCGTTGGATAAGATCGCCCCGAACCCCCAGGGACAACCCTAACCGTCTCTGTTCTTCCTCCGTGCACTGCTTTCTTCCCCGAAAAGCACTGCCGAGAAGCCGTCGCCGCATCCTCATCGTCGTCGCGGCCACCAGCCACCCCGCGCCGCATGGAGATGTCCAGGGGGACCGCCGTCGTCGTCCACGTCGGATCCGTCCATCGGTTCGAATAGGAGAGCTCCCAGCCGTCGCCATCGAGCTCCTCTTCGCCCACGGCCTCGGCACCAGCACCGTCGATCTCCACCACCGATGCCTCCCCGACCTCCCGAGCATGTTATTGGAACTACTGTGAGAACATCGTCCAATTCCCCTTCTTTCCCCCTCGAATCTTTACACATTGTCGTTGTTCCCGTCGCGGCCGAAGCTCACCGTCCGCGTCTGCTCCGGCCGTGTGCCTGGTGGGGCCCGCCCGTGTGTGCTACTGCTGCTTGTGCGCTGCTGCCGTTCGCACGCAACCGTCCACGCGCGCTCTCACCCGCATGTTGCCGCGCGCCTGCGCTCCGCTACTGGTTGCAGCCAGATCTGCTACGGCGTGCGTGACTGCTACTGCTCTCCGCTGCAGCTCCCTCCTTTATCCGACTGTTCTCTTGATGCTGCTGCCAGTTGCCGCGCCGTTGCCGCTACTTGCCCACGCAACCGCCTTTCCGCAGCCGCTGGTCCTGCTGCTCGTTGCTGCCATAGCTCCCCTGCTGCTTGGTGGCGCTGCTCAGCACGCTACGCTGCCGTTGCTAATGCTTGCTGTTATCTGCTGCTGCTGCCGCATGTTGCTACTGCTTGCGTGGCCATGGCCGGGTGTGCCTGCGTGCGTGTGTGTTGTGTGAGTGTGTTTGCGTGTGTGTGCGCAGCCACGGCTGGCTGTGCCACCGGCCGACCGTGAGCTAATTAGTTAGGTTAGATTAGGTGCTAATTAGTCTAGGCTAAGTAGCAACCCTTTAGTTAGTAGTTTACTTATTTATTTTAGCTAGTCTTGGTCTAATGACATGTAACTCCCAATTAAATAAGTTAGATTTTTTTTATTTTTTTGATATAATATATGACATGTGGACCATCCTCTCTCCATTTGACCAGTCAAACTAACTTGGTCAACCCGAATTAAATTAAAATTAGAAATTTTAGAATATTTTTAAAACTTTGAAAAATCATATAAAATAATTCGTAATCCAGATGAAAATATTTTATATATGAAAGTTGATTAGAAAAATTCAACGAATTCGAATACACTGTCCATTCATCTGTAACATTCCTCTAGCATGATGAACATGGACATTTCGTATCAAGATCATCTGTTTGGAAAATACGTGGAGCCGAGAAAATATCGTCGGATATTTCCCCCCTCCTTTTAAAATGCTTAATGATGAATTAGAGCATGTCACCCACACATCTTGTCGTGTCATTGCATTTATGATGCTCTTGATTGTTCTGTTATTTATTGTGTTTCTCCTTCGCAATTTCCTTTCTGGTAGACCCCGAGACCGATGATGATCCGGTGATCGACTACTTCCTGGTCGAGGATCCGTTTTGTCTGCAAAGCAACCAGGCAAGCAAACTCCCCTTGATCATTCCTATATCGCCTATGTCTTTCTTCCTACTACTTGCATTAGTATTTTGCTACTGTTGTTGTTAGCTCCTATATCTGATACATAGCCTATTTTTTATGAACTGCTACTTTCAGTCATGTACTTTAAATCTGCTTAGTATAGGTCGAGCAGTCATCCCCTCTGACCCTGTAGTTCAGTTGCCCCGCTTGATTTCAAATCTTGATCCATGATCGACGAGCCAGACCTGACACAGCACATACACCCCCCTTAGTCGTACGACGCTACAAAGATACTATCGAGTACAGAGGGTGACACCTCGCTAAGAACTCCTGATGATATCTCTGTAGTATAGCTAGTCGGTCGTGGTTATCGAGGATGATTCCTCTTTCACCAATTCCCGACGATGCCTCTATCGTGCAACCCCTCAAGTGTGGGACCCCCGAGGGTGATTCCTCTAAGCCCACCTTCACGGATACATCGTTCGGAATCCAACGAGGGTGATACCTCGGATTCCCCCCGATGTTACAACCACACAGTTACTCGACCATGTTCTGGGATCATGGGTGATTAGTTGTTAAGACGGGTGGATTCCCGCGAGATTGTGTTGATGACCTAATTAAAATGTTAATGGATTTGGGTATTTGATCTGGGTTGGTTGGAGACCTTTTCCCACTAACCGGCTACGCAGGAAGAATTATGGGTACTCGGCGTCGCGGTATCAGTCGAAGCTTTTCAGATGTCAGCAATGTTGCGGCGCGCGCCCGAGTGGTCCCGAGATGCACCGCGCTTGTGATTAAGGGATGCTAGGACTGACGTCGGTCGCCCACGCCATGTGTAGGAGCGCGAAGGGGAACTGGGCCCACAAACCCTTTGTGCTTAGGAGTTAGACCGGCGGGCTGGCCTCTCTGATTAGTCTTAGGTGGGGCTGCAACGTGTCGATATTCCGAGGCCGGGCAGGACCCAGAAAAGTGTGTCCGGCCAGAGTGTTATCGAGCGTGACGGGACATGTGGTGCACCCCTGCAGGGATGAAAATTAATTATTCGAATAGCCGTGCCCACGGTTACAGGACGACTTGGAGTTGTGCCCTGATCTTATACAACTACAATTGTTACTTAAGTGGAATTAGTTTGCCTCGGGATTGCTTCCTTGCAGGGAGTCGAGGGAGGATCTTTGGGCGTGACTTCACTTTATCTGCAACAATATGACTATATTTTGTGTTACACCTGTTCTACTCTCGTCTATTGCTGCAAGACCCTGAAGATGCTATTCTTCGATAGGACTAGGCCTTCTCTCTTTTTCTTGACTTGCTGCAGTTAGTCCACATATACCCCCCCTTTCTTTGATACTGATGCATACTTAGAATAGTTCTGATGTAAGTCTTGCGAGTACTTTGGATGAGTACTCACCGTTGCTTTGCTTCCTCTTTGTCCCCCTTGATTTGTTGCTGCGACCAGATGATGGAGCCCAGGAGTGGAGTTTCCTGCCGATGTCTTCCCTCCTGTTGGTGTCTTCTTCATGGAGGCCGCTGAAGATAGGAGTAGTTTAGGAGGTTCCCAGGCAGGAGGCCTCACCTCTTTCGACAACGTTTCTTTTGTGCTAGCCTTCTCTAAGGCACCCCATGTTTTATGTCTGTACTCAGATATTGTTGCTTCCGCTGACTCGTGTGTTTATCGAGCTTCCGTATTCTAGCCATCGAGGCCCCTGGCTTGTAATATGAAGCTTGTATTATTTTATTTGTGTCTAGAGTTGTGTTGTGATATCTTCCCATGAGTCCTTGGGTTCGATCGTATGCATTTGCGTGTATGATTAGCGTACGATTAAACCGAGGGCGTCACAAATTTGATCACATCATTATCCACATCTTTCTTCTTTTGTATATCGCAAAGCTCAGTGAATGTATTAAGATGGGATGTGGCATCTTCACTAGGAAGGCCGGAGTATTGCTCTTTCATAACAAGATTCAGCAAAGCAGCATTGATTTCATATGATTCCGCACTAGTGGCGGGAGCAATCAGAATACTAATAAAATCATTATTATCAGTACTCGAGAAGTCACAAAGTTTGGTGTTTTTCAGTCATGGTGACTTCAGCAAGCAGACAAGCACACAAGCGAACAGAAAGCAGGTGAAAGAAAAGGGCAAACGACAAAGGCAAATATTTTTTTGTAATTTTTGTTTTTCAGAAGTGGGGGAGAGGAAAACGAGAGGCAAAAAGAAGTAAATGCAAGAGATGAGTTTGCGACGGTTACTTGGATAAGCTTCACTTGATGATCCCCGGCAACGGCGCCAGAAATTGGCAGGTTGACGGGAGACTATTCTTGACTTGATACTCCCCGGCAACGGCGCCAGAAATTGGCACGTTGACGGGAGACTATTCTTGACTTGATGCTATCCAGCAACGGCGCCAGAAATTCTTCTTGCTACCTCTTGAGCTTGCGTTGGTTTTTCCCTTGAAGAGGAAAGGGTGATGCAGCACAGTAGTAGTAAGTATTTCCCTCAGTTTGAGAACCAAGGTATCAATCCAGTAGGAGAATCAAGCCAAGTGTCCAGAGTACCTGCGCAAACACAAATGAGCTTGCACCCAACGCTATAAAGGGGTTGTCAATCCCTTCAAGATTGATTGCAAAGTGAGATATGAAGGCGGAAAGTGCAACAAAGTAAAAGTGTAGGGCTGAAAATATGATGTGAAGTAGACCCGGGGCCATAGGGTTCACTAGAGGCTTCTCTCAAGATAGCAAATATTATGGTGGGTAAACGAATTACTGTCGAGCAATTGATAGAACCGCGCAAAGTCATGACGATATCTAAGGCAATGATCATACATATAGGCATCACGTCCGAGACAAATAGACCGATACTTTCTGCATCTACTACTATTACTCCACACATCGACCGCTATCCAGCATGCATCTAGTGTATTGAGTTAATGACAAACAGAGTGACGCCTTAAGCAAGATGACATGATGTAGAGGGATAAATTCAGGCAATATATATAAACCCCATCTTTTTACCCTTGATGGCAACAACACGATGCGTGCCTCGCTACCCCTTTTGTGACTGGGTGAGGTCACCGCATGGTATGAACCGAAAACCAAGCACTTCTCCCATTGCAAGAACTGTAGATCAAGTTGGCCAAACGAAACCCACAACTCGAAGAGAATTACGAGGATATGAAATAATGCATATAAGAGATCAGAAGAAACTCAAATAAAATTCATAGATAATCTGATCATAAATCACAATTCATCGGATCTCGACAAACACACCGCAAAAGAAGATTACATCGGATAGGTCTCCATGAAGATCATGGAGAACTTTGTATTGAAGATCCAAGAGAGAGAAGAAGCCATCAAGCTACTAGCTATGGACCCGAAGGTCTGTGGTGTACTACTCACGCATCATCGGAGAAGCAATGGTGTTGATGAAGAAGCCCTCTGTGTCCGAATCCCCCCTGCAGCAGGGCACCAGAACGTGCCCCAGATGGGATCTTGCAGAGACAGAAGCTTGTGGCGGCGGAAAAGTATTTTCGTGGCTCTCTCCCGTGGTTTCAGATTTTTCGGGGATTTATAGGCGGAAGAACTAGGGGAGAGGAGCCCCAGGGGGCCCACAATCCTGCTAGGCGCGGGCCCCCTGGCCGCGGCTAGGGGGCTTGTGGCCTCCCCTGGTGCCCTCTTCCTTGGTTCCCAAGCTTCCTGTGTATCTTCTGTTCTAGAAAAATCTTTTCGGAGGCTGATAACCCACAGGTATAGGGGATCAATCGTAGTCCGTTCGATAAGTAAGAGTGTCGAACCCAACGAGGAGCAGAAGGCTCTGATAAACGGTTTTCAGCAAGGTAATAACTACAAGCACTAAAAGTAACGGTAACAAGTGATGGTGTAGTGAGGTGAAACGTAGCAGGTGAAAAGTAACAAGTAACAAGAGTAGCAATGGTGCAGCAAAGTGGCTCAATCCCGTTTGTAGCAAGGGACAAACCTGAACAAAGTCTTATAGGAAGTAAAGCGCTCCCGAGGACACATGGGAATTTCTGTGATGCTAGTTTCATCATGTTCATATGATTCACGTTCGTTACTTTGATAGTTTGATATGTGGGTGGACCGGCGCTTGGGTACTGCCCTTACTTAGAGAAGCATCCCACTTATGATATACTCCTCTTGCAAGCATCCGCAACTACGAAAGAAGAATTAAGACAATGTCTAACCATAGCATTAAACTAGTGGATCCAAATCAGCCCCTTATGAAGCAACGCATAGACTGGGGTTTAAGCTTCTATCACTCTAGCAACCCATCATCTACTTACTACTCCCCAATGCCTTCCTCTAGGCCCAAATATGGTGAAGTGTTATGTAGTCTATGTTCACATAACACCACTAGAGGAAAATACAACATACAGCATATCAAAATACCGAATGAATACCAAATTCACATAACTATTAATAGCAAGACTTATCCTGTCCTCAGGAACAAAAGTAACTACTCACAAAGCATGGATATATTCATGACCAGAGTTGTAATGAATATCATAATGGATATGAACATATAATCTTCCACCAAGAAGACCAACTATCATTAATGCTAACACGTTACTATCGCAAATAAAAACAAGATAAGTGGTGGTCTCAGCACTAGTTCCTACTTAAGGTGGTCAAGATACTAGAGTGGTTGTCTAATGAAAGAGTAAGATGTAGACAAAGTGTATAGAATAAATTTTCACTCCTATGGCTTTTCTAATCCATTTTCTAGGGCCACGACCTACAGTCAACGCATTGCTCTGATACCATCTGTAACGACCAAACCTCGAAGGATTTGAGTCTCTGTGCTTTACTGTGCTAGTCCCTGGATCGACTCGCTAGCACACACAGTATAGATGAAAAGCAGATATAGCAAGTGCATCATTTATAATAACGTATGATCCAAAATTTATAAAATATAACAATCTGCATAGCACTTAGCTAGCTTTATTCTATTAAACAGCGAAAAAGTAGTAGAATAATAACGATGAGTCCCATCATAGCCCACTGGCAATGTTGAGTGAAGACTCGCGACCCTAACGGTACCTTACTCCTCGTCTGAATATTCTGCAACATGATATGTTGCAGCCATATAGGTCAATACTTTGAATGTATTGGCATGTTACACAGGAAAATTAATATAACAGACCTACATGTATATGCATAGTATAACAATAGAAAGGCTGATGGTTATTTTGCAAAAAGCTGATTTTATCCTCATAGCTACCTAATAGTCAAGTTTTAGTTAGTTTGCTACAATAACTCACATATGGTTGAATTGGCATCTCCAACTCCAACCTATTACCATTATTAAGTTTCCCACCAAGTTTTATTAAGTGTGCCATCTCTCAAGATCATCCAACAACTGTAATGGCCTACCTGCTCAAAATTGTCCATAACCGGGGACACGGCTAATCATGATTAGTTTATACACTCTGCAGAGCTTAGTACGCTGTACCCACTGGACCCAACCCGAAGATTGAGACGAAGTCTTTCAGAAGCAGTCACCTAGTCCCACAGGAGGCCCATCCCACCTATCATAGCTACATCAGCTGGCACATCCGGGTAAGGTTTCCATGACTGATCAACTAAGCCAGAGCCCATAATAGCCAATGGTCGCACAAGGAAGCTACTAGTCACTAAGTCTGTCTGATCTTTTGGACCTCGGCGGCATCCACTTACATTCAGAGGGTTGATACCATGATGTTCTTGAAACCACCCAGCAATACCATATCCGCCCAGAGGTGAATTAAATCCTTAATTACTACTCAAATTTATTTTGTAGTAATCCTCACATAAACTCAATGAATACAGGAACCAATCCCCGTCTACATAGCATAGCAAAAATTTATCTAACACGATCTTCGTGACAAGGGAATATAGATCAATAGCATAGCAATAGTAATAATATTCCTATACATGCATAATTTTCATAGGGTGATATAATACTACATGCATAGAAAAATAATAGGTAAAGGATGATCAACATGTAACTTGCCTTGATTCTGGTTCAGAAAGTCACACTCCTGACAATAGTTTGCGTCGCACTCCGCACAATCTACACGTTGCAAACAATCACACCAATCAAACACCACAATCACATAACACCAACTAAAACCATCGGCAATAAAACAACTTGTTTAAAACTAAAGCATAAATAGCATGGCAGCAGGTATAAAAGCATCTACATGCTGATACGATGACAATGCAAAAAGAATCAACTAAACCGGATGAACGGTTTGCAAAATATTGCCTCCGGTAGGTTTAAATCAAATCTGATTTAACAAAAAAAATTAATTTTCACGAAACTGAAAACTACTGGTTCTATCATGTTCTACTCATCAATACGAGATCACAGGAAAAAGAATTTCTTGAATCGGAGTTACGAGTAAAAAGATAAACGCGTTTCAAAATTATACCGAGAATCTAACACAGCTAAGAACAGATTAAAAACAGATTTTATTCGCCCAGAAGCTGTTCATCGGGGTTTGATGAAATGGCTCGTGCGTGCGTTCTCACCACAAACAGCGGGAAAAAACAGAACCGTCTCGGTGTGGTGCCTCCCATGGTGCTTCTCCGGTGGCGGTCGGACAAACTCCGGTTACGTGCGCAAACTCCGGTGAACGGCTTCGCGAACTCCGGTGGATGGTGAGGTGCTCCGGCGATGGCGGCTCCGGCGTCGGCGTGGTGAGGGGCGGCTCCTCTGCGATCTAGGCGAGATGGGGTCTGGCTCAGATCGAAAACGGCAACAGGGGATCGGGCTCCTGGAGCTTTTGTCCTCGCGATGGAGTCGTGGCTGTGCTCAGTTTCCTGGGAGAAACCGGCTTGGGGTCGTTTGGAAAATAGAGTGGGGCTCGGTCCAGCTGGCTAGGTGGGGCTGGTGGTGCGCCGGGGAACCTCGGACTCGATGCAGCGATGGGAACCTCTGGTGGTCAACGCAGTTGCTGGTGGTGCGCTCGGCTCGTGGCGCGGAGGCTGTGGTGCGCTCGGGCTGGCCCGATGGGTGCTGGTGCACGTGGCGATGGGGCTGGTGGTGCGCTGGGGCTGGCCTGCCTCGGTGCACTGGTGGGCTAGCCCCGGTGGCACCTGTTGCATTTCAAAAAAAGAACAAACAGCCAGCAAAGAAAAATAATAATAATAAATAATAAAAAGTATATATATATATTTATATTTTCTAGTTAAATAAAATACCAGAAAAATAACATACATATATACTATAATACTTAGAAAAAAACCCAGAATAATATATACAACTACTATATACATATATATATATGCATATAGTAATATATATATATACATATAATATACGCATATAGTAATATATATATATATACATATAGATATATATATATATTAAAATGTTAATATAGACACACATATATAAGTATAAAATAAATCCCCTAATAAATAATAAAGGGAACCTAGTTCCACCTAATGCAAACTTTTGAAAATAGCTTTTATGCAATAGGCCACACAAAGCGCATTTAAAAACCCCACTAAAAATAATTTGAAAGATTATAAAGTTTCCAAAACCAAATAAGATAACTCCAAATAATGTTCTAAGCATTATGAATTTTAATTCGACACGGGGAGAAGTCATATTATCTCTACTCCAATAAATTGCCCGTAGTTGCAAAATGAATAGAATTTACAAAAGAGCAAATGATGCATAGGAAAATATGAGATGCATATGAATGATCTATTAACATCCGAATTTAAGAAAATTGGGATGTTACAGCCAGTGGGCCACCAGGGTGCCCACAAGCCATGTAGCCACGGCCAGGGGGGCAGGCCGCGGCTAACAGGCTTGTGGGCCCCTGGCAGCTCCCCTCTCGCACTTCTTTCGCCCAGTATTTTTTATATTTTCCCAAAAAATTCCACGTTGATTTTCAGGGCATTTGGAGTTGCGCAGAATAGAGGACTCACACTTGCTCCTTTTAGAGTCCAGAATTCCAGCTGTCGGTATTCTCCCTCTTCAAATAAACCTTGCAAAATAAGAGAGAAAAGGCATAAGTATGGTACCACAAAGTATAATAACAGTCCATAAAGCGATAAATATCAACATGAAAGCATGATGCAAAATGGACGTATCAACTCCCCCAAGCTTAGACCTCGCTTGTCCTCAAGCGAAAAACAAGATCCATAAACATGTCCACATGTTTAGGGATGAAGGTGTCGATAAAACATAATACAGACATGAGGGCATCATGATCACACATAGAACAACAATACATCATAAAGATTCTTATGGGAAAGTAACAATTCCTTCACAAAGCAAAGTATGAATCAAAAACCTTACCGAGAAGTAGCCAACAACAGTCCATAGTCATTGAAGCAATTGCAATTTATCATAACATCAGAAAGAGTCAAATAAGAGCTTGTAAAGCAAATCCACATACTCAATCATCTCTTTTGTTTTCCATAATTGTTACAACTCACGTGGTACTCATGGTATCAAAGTTTCAGTTGGACACAGAGAAAGATAGGGGCTTATAATTTTGCCTCCCAACCATTTACCTCAAGGGTAAAGTCAACAATAATAAAGCATAAGTACTCATCTCCAGGTTGATATATGAATACAGATATTTCCCTAGCATATGACGTTCGCCAAGATGAAGACGGAATAAGGAATTGGTGTTGATCACCATGACTTCCACAAGGAAAAAAGTAAAGGTACAAGATAGGCCCTTCGCAGAGGGAAGCAGAGGTTGTCATGCGCTTTTAAGGTTTGGATATACGACCTCTTAGTGTAAAGGAACGTCACCTTATATTGCCCCCTGTGATAAAGAACTTTATTATGTAGTCTGTCGCTTTTATGTCTTCCTCATCACAGGTTCGTACAAAGCTTATTTTCTACACACTAATAAATCATACATACTTTAGGTAGCAACTTTTTATTGCTTGCACCGATGACAACTTACTTGAAGGATCTTACGCAATCCATAGGTAGGTATGCTGGACTCTCATGGCAAAACTGGGTTGAAGGTTTATGGATGCACAAGTAGTATTTCTACTTAGTATGAAAGTTTTGGCTAATATGAGGTCGAAGCAATTGTCACATGCTAAGTGATCTCTAGACATATAACATTGTTTGGAATCAAGCAAAGACAATTCATTATGTTGTCTTCCTTGTCCAACATCTACTTCTAAGCATGTAATAGTTTGGTGAGTGCTCACAATTGTGAAAAGTGTCTAAGATGGTATATTTATATGTGAACCTCTCTTTCCTTATTACTTCTTATTAATTGCAACAATGACTGGGGTCTATGTTGGTCTATTCTCAACAAGTTTCAATCATCATACTTGTTATATGTGAAGCTATCACTTTCCATAAGATCATCTCATGATCTTTCATGCTATCGTTCTTTTCATACTTTTGATCACGGCACAAAACAAAGCCCTTGACTAAGATCCTCTTCATTATATAGCTCGCAAGCTCGAATACATCGGGGGAGACACAAGGCAAAAGACTCAAACTAAACACTAAAGACTTATCCCACTAAGAGAAGAAAGTAGAAACTGAAAAAGAAAGAACTAAAACAAAGGTAAAAGCAAAAGATATAAAGGTGATACGATACCAGGGCAACTCCCCCAAGCTTGGCAAAAGCCAAGGGGATTGCCCATACCAATGCTTAGTTGTCTTCCTTTGGTGGTGATGGTGGTGGAGTTGCAACATGAGTTTGATCCTCCGTCTCCCAAGTCATAGGTGCTCCATCATGGCAGGATGAACGAGTCGCTGGAATCCTCAAATCTGCAGCCAACCGTATTGATTTAAATATATACTCATACTCACAGTTTTGGTTCTGCGGGTCATAGATCTGGCCTGGAGTTGATCAACCCTGTCATAGAGCCTGGAGAGGTGCTTCCCAATGTCATTGGCATCCATCTTGTGCTTGTTGGTGAACTCCGTGATCATCATGTAGTTGGCGTTGAGTCCACGCTCCACCATCCCTTGGCACTTGAAGACTTGTTGCTCCATTGCTTCGAGCCTCGTCTCCATGCTTCCGGTCTTCTTAGGCCCCTCAACATCACAGATGTGCAACATCCCCTCATGCATCTCAATAGATTGAGGGTGTTGCAGCACTTCCGTGAGGTACGGATTGATGACCTTCTCGAAGATCTTGTCCTTAGGAGCTTCTGGGGAAGTCATGACGATCTAGATCTGCAACAGAAACAGGCTCGAAACGAAAAACACAGGAAATCTGCGTAATACGGGGTCAGACCAAACGGAAGTATATATAATGATTTTTTCCGGACCAGAAAGAGTGCTCCGCAAGAAAACGGAGTCCGGGAGGCACACGAGGTGCCCACAAGCCCTGTAGCCGCGGCCAGGGGGGAGGCCACGGCTACCAAGCTTGTGGCCGCCTCGTGCGCTCTCCGGACTGCTTTTTATTTTTCCATAAATTCCAAAACGGAGAAAATTTCCTACTGGAAAAGTTTTGGAGTCCAATTACTTACCGAAACACATACCTCTTCGTTTTCAGAGTCTCAAACAGGCTAGTAAACATCCCTTATGTACTCCTGTGGAGTTATGATATTGATGATATTGGTCTCAACATTTATGGGAGTACCAGAGATATAATGCTTGATTCTTTGCCCATTTACCACTCTAGGAAAATTACCTTCCGTGTTATTGATTTTGATGGCACCAGAATGATATACTTCCTCGACAACGTAGGGACCTTCCCATTTAGAGAGAAGCTTGCCTGCGAAGAATCTTAAGCGAGAATTGTATAGCAGGACATAATCACCTACATTGAACTCACGTTTTTGTATTCTTTTATCGTGCCATCTCTTAACCTTTTCCTTGAACAACTTGACATTCTCATATGCATGGGCCCTCCATTCATCTAATGAGCTGATATCAAACAACGGCTTCTCACTGGCAAGTTTGAAATCGAAGTTGAGCTCTTTGATTGCCCAATAAGCTTTGTGTTCTAGCTCAAGAGGTAAATGACAGGCCTTACCGTAAACGATCTTATACGGCGACATGCCCATGGGATTCTTATAAGCAGTCCTATAAGCCCATAGTGCATCGTCAAGTTTGCTAGACCAATTCTTTCGAGATCTATTGACAGTCTTTTGTAAGATCAATTTGATCTCCCTATTACTCAACTCAACTTGACCACTAGACTGAGGATGATAAGGAGATGCAACTCTATGGTTGACATCATACTTAGCGAGCATCTTGCGGAAAACACCATGAATGAAGTGTGAATCGCCATTAGTCATCGGATATCTAGGGACTCCAAATCTTGGGAAAATGACTTCTTTAAGCATCTTAATAGAGGTGTGGTGATCAGGATTTCTAGTGGGGATAGCTTCTACCCACTTAGTGACGTAATCAGCAGCAACTAAGATGTGAGTATACCCATTGGAACTCGGGAAGGGTCCCATATAATCAAAGCCCCAGACATCAAATGGTTCAATGACAAGTGGATAGTTCATAGGCATTTCCTGACGTTTACTGATGTTCCCAATTCTTTGGCATTCGTCACAGGACAAGACAAACTTACGAGCATCCTTGAAGAGAGTGGGCCAATAGAAACATGATTGCAACACCTTATGAGCAGTTCTATCTCCAGCATGGTGTCCTCCGTAGGCCTCGGAATGACACTTGTGCAGGATCTGTCCCTGTTCATGTTCAGGCACACAACGTCTAATAACATCATCTACTCCTTCCTTATAAATGTGAGGATCATCCCAAAAGTAGTGTCTCAAATCAAAGAAGAATTTCTTCTTTTGTTGGTAGGTGAAACTGGGTGGTATGTATTTGGGTACGATATAGTTTGCGTAATCAGCATACCACGGTGCACTATGTGAAGTACGAATGATATTCAATTGCTCATCAGGAAAGCTCTCATCAATAGGTCGTGGTTCATCAAGGACATTCTCTAGCCTGGACAAGTTATCTTCTACAGGGTTATCAGCACCCTTTCGGTCAACAACGTGCAAATCAAATTCCTGTAGCAGGAGAACCCATCTGATTAGCCTAGGCTTAGCATCCTTCTTCTCCATAAGGTACTTAATAGCAGCATGATCTGAGTGAATAATGACTTTGGAGTCAACTATATAAGATCTGAACTTTTCAAATGCAAACACGACTCCTAAAAATTCCTTCTCCGTAGTAGCACAGTTTCTTTGGGCATTGTCTAGAGTTTTACTAGAGTAGTGAATAACATTCAACTTCTTGTCAACTCTTTGTCCTAGAACAGCACCAACAGTGTAATCACTAGCATCGCACATGATTTCAAAGGGCGAGTTCCAATCAGGTGGTTGAACCATAGGTGCGGTTATGAAGGCCTTCTTAAGTACTTCGAAAGCTTCCTCACAATCCTCATCAAAAACAAAAGGAACATCCTTCTGCAAGAGGTTGGTAAGAGGCCTAGAAATCTTAGAGAAGTCCTTAATGAACCTTCTATAGAAACCAGCATGACCTAGGAAACTTCGTATACCTCTGATATGTGTGGGGCAAGGAATTTTCTCAATTGCATCAACCTTATCCTTATCAACTTCAATGCCTTTCTCAGTAATTTTGTGTCCTAAGACGATGCCTTTATTAACCATGAAGTGGCACTTCTCCCAGTTCAAGATGAGGTTGGTATGTTTGCATCTCTGTAAGACTCGATCAAGGTTGCTGAGGCAATCGTCAAAAGAAGAACCGTAAACGGACAATCATCCATGAAAACCTCAACAATCTTTTCACAAAAGTTAGAGAATATTTCCATCATACATCTTTGAAAGGTGGCTGGTGCATTGCATAAGCCAAAAGGCATACGTCTATAAACAAACGTACCGAAGGGGCAGGTGAAAGTGGTTTTCTCTTGATCAGATTGTGCAACAGGTATTTGCGAGAAACCTGGATAACCGTCTAGAAAGCAGAAGTGTGTGTGTTTAGATAGCCTTTCTAGCATTTGGTCGATAAACGACAAAGGATAATGGTCTTTCCTGGTTGCCTTGTTCACTTTGCGGAAGTCTATCACCATCATATAGCCAGTAATAATCCTCTATGGGATTAGTTCATTCTTATCATTAGGAACGACGGTAATACCTCCCTTCTTAGGTACGCAATGTACTGGGCTTACCCAATCACTATGAGTAACAGAATAAATGATTCCTGCTTCCAGAAGCTTTAATATTTCTTTTCTCACTACTTTTTTCATCCTAGGATTTAATCTCCGTTGATGATCAGCAACTGGCTTAGAATCAGGATCGGTTTTAATCTTGTGCTGACATAGAGTGGGACTAATACCCTTAAGACCATCAAGAGTATATCCAATAGCAGCACGGTGCTTCCTCAATGTTTTTAATAACTTCTTCTCTTCGTGATTCGAGAGGTGAGCACTAATAATATCAGGATATATCTCCTTCTCATCAAGATAGGCATACTTAAGTGTATCTGGTAACTGTTTTAGCTTGAACACAGGATCACCCTTTGGTGGAGGAGAATCCTCAAGCAGTTCAACAGGCAGATTATTCTTAAGAATAGGATATTGTTCTAAAACAATTTTATCTATCTCATCTCTTTCATCCATATGCATATCAATTTCATGCTCAAGCAGATATTGCTCTAAAGGATCCGTAGGAGGCACAACAATAGAGGCAAGAGCCATGATTTCATCCCTACCAGACGACTCTTTTTTATGGGGTTGTCTTCCAAACTTGGAGAAGTTAAATTCATGAGACACACCCTCGAAACTAACAGTGACAGTCTGTTTAACGCAATCAATATGAGAATTGACAGTGTTGAGAAAGGGTCTACCAAATATGATGGGACAAAAGCTATCTTGTGCAGTAGCAAGGACGAGGAAATCAGTAGGATACTTCGTCTTACCACACAGGACTTCTACGTCTCTCACAATTCCCACGGGGCAGATAGTGTCTCTATTAGCTAGCATAATACTGACATCAATGGGTTCTAACTCAGTAGGTGCAATCTCATCTTTGATTTCATCATATAGGGACCGGGGTATTTCACTAAAACTAGCACCAATATCACATAAACCATGATAACAGTGATCTCCTATCTTGACAGAAACAACGGGCAGGCCAACTACAGGTCCGTATTTGTCTTTCGCGTGAGGTTTAACAATTCTAGCGGAGTCCTCACAGAATTTGATAACATGCCCGTATATGTCTTCGGCTAAGGGATCTTTGATAATAGCAACACTAGGTTCAACTCTAATTTCCTCAGGGGGTGCAAGTGGACTAATGTAACCCCTACGTATCACAGTTGGAGCTTTAGAATAATCCTTTTTCCTAGCAGGGTAAGGTGGTTTCTCAGTGTAAGCACAAGGAACAATGGGATCATTATAGGCAATGACTTTCTCTTCAACTAGATTGGGTTTAACTATGTTGACTTCTACGGGAGGATGATACTTAAACCACTTCTCTTTGGGAAGATCAATATGAGCAGCAAAAGATTCACATAGAGAAGCTACTATCTCAGAGTCAAGTCCATACTTAGCGCAAAAATCTCTAGAAGTGTTTGTTTCAACAAAATATTTAATGCAATCAAACTGGAAATTCATACCTGACTCCTTACCTTCTTCAAGCTCCCAATCTTCAGAGTTACGTTTGATTCTTTCCAATAAATTCCACTTGTGGTCAATATCATTCTTCATAAAAGAACCGGTACAAGAAGTGTCAAGCATGGTATGATCTTCATGAGAAAGTCGAGCATAAAAGTTTTGAGTGATAATTTCTATCGAGAGCTCATGATTGGGGCATGAATATAGCATTGATTTAAGCCTCCCCCAAGCTTGAGCTATGCTTTCTGTGGCAGCCCGAGACCGACGTTCCAGAAGATTCTCCCTTATTTTCCGCTTTTGTCGTGTGTTTAGTTTTATTCGTTGCATCGTCATGTAGTTGCATCATCGCATCATGCATGGCATCAGGTCATCTGTGTTTTATCGGTGTTGCTTGTGGCTTCGTGTTGTTGGGTGTTAGTGTTTCGTGAGTGGCGTCGTTTGTTGGCGCGATGAGCGAGGGGGCGTGAGAGCCACCGCTAAACCCCGTTGCACCGCAGACCTTCTCCCCTCCTCTCCCCTCCTAAGTTGTTTTGTGGTTTTGCTAAAGATTTCTAACTTTACCCCTCTTCCAAAATATTCGTCTTCTTTTAAAAAGTCCTTTTATTAAACGTAGGGGCAACCCTTAGGTTTTAATTTTACTCTCCGTTTGTTTCATTTTTAAAACCCTACCGTTTTATTTTCTCTTTTAAAAGGCTCTTGTTTATTCTTTGAATAAAGAGGTTTTAATTAATTCTTTCGAAAAGGGGTTATTTTTATCTTCTTGTTAAAAGAGATTATTTTAATTCTTTTTAAAAGGGTTGTGATTTTAATTCTTTTAAAAAGGGTTTTGATTTTTTTTAATTCTTTTAAGTAGGGTTTTATTTTAATTCGTAAAAGGGGTTTCATTTTATTGTTTAAAAATGCCCAAACTATCTTTAGAGTTGGGGTATAATTTTTCAAAAAGGGGTGAAACATTTTTTTATTTTATTTTGTTAAAAGCCTTTTTTTTAGTTAAAAGAACTGTTCATTTTAAAAGTGTTTAGAAAAAAAACATTTCGGGGAGGAGCCAGCCCAGGCGAGCCGGCCAAGGCCCAGGCCGGCCCCAACCCTAGCGTTCCCCAGCTCGTTGCCCTCGTCCCCTTCTTCCTCCCGAGCGCCCCAGCGCCCCCTCATGCCGCTGCCTTGTCCTCCCGTCGCCAGCTCGCGCCTCGCCGCCCAGCGCTGCCTGCTCCACCCCCGCTCGCCTCCCTGCATCGCAGCGCCGGCGTCCCTCCCCGCCGCCTACGCCCGCCGCACCGCCAGCAGCCCCTCTGCGCGCCGTCTCCTCCGCCCCTGCGTGTCGCCGTCGACCTTAGCTGCAGGCGCCCCGTGGCTCCCCTCTGCGCACGCCGCCGTGCCGCCCGTCCTGCGCGCCGCCCTCGCCTTCCGCCAAGTCAGCCCCGCATCGCCGGCCTCTCCTCTGCCGCCTCGCCCCTGCCTCGCAGCACCCCGCCTCCAGTCGCCTGCTCCAGCCGCGCCATGCCCGCCGCCGCGCGCCGTCCGCCTCGCCGCCTCGCTAGCTCCTGCGCCACTCGCCGCCTCGCCCGCGCCTTCCCGAGCTGCGCGCGCCACCCCCTCGGACCGCCTGCCCGCGCCGCCGCCATGCCCGTCGCCGCGCCGTCCTGTACGAGCTCGCGTGGCCACCGTCTCTTGCGCCGGTTCCCCGCTGCCGTGCCACCATGAAGACTTTGCTGCCTTTTGCTGGTGTTTGTGGTGGCCGCCGCCTGCTGTAGATGCTGCTGCCTGTGTGCTGCGCCGCTACTTGCTGCCGTGTGCAGTTGCTGGTTGCCGTTGCTGTTGCTGAGCGTCTTGCTGTTGCTGTGCTTAGCTGCTGCTCCTGCTGCCGATGGGTGTCGCAGAGTGCTGCTGCTGTCGTCGTTAGCCGATGCTTGCCGTATTTGCTTGCCTACGCTAGTTGCTGTTGCTGAGCATGCTGCCGTTGCTTGCTAGCTCCTTGCTGTAGATGTTGGCCGAGCTAGCTGATGCTTGATCGCTGCCTGCCCTGCTTGCTGCTAGCCGAGGCTAGATGTAGCTTGTACTGCGTATAGCTGTTGCTCTTGCGGTAGCCGGCTACTAGCTTGCTTTGCTAGCTAGCTTAACAGCTGCTAAGTTTGCCTGCCGCCGCTAGGTAGTTGTAGTGTTGTTGCCCGATGCCTTGCCTGGCTGACGCTAGCTGCCGCTGCTTATTGCTGTGGCTGCCAGATAGGTTTAGTTGCTTGCTTGCCCTGCTTGCCGTGTTGTTTGCTTGTGCTGCCGCCTGCGTCGCCGCGTGGACCATCCCCGCCTACCGTGAGTCGTCGATGAGATCGGCAAGTACAACGACGACCTCGACGGACCCCGAGCATCGACGGAGACGTGATCGACTACCGACGCCGAAGACCTGGAACCACGACGCCGAGCGAACGACTACCGTCGACGAGACCGTGTACCACTACTTCAACTACCGGCGCGTGAACGACTACTTCCACGACGACCATGATGTCCGCTTCGACCGAACCCCTCCGATTCGCTCGCGTCGAAGGTATACCGAAGGGACATGTCGTGTACCGTGTGCTAGTGTTGTATGGATGTGAGTGTTGTACAAGTCGAATGCAGGTATGCACCGTTTGTTTGCACCGTTTATTTGCCGTGCACGTCGTCTTCCTTTTCGTCGAGCCATCGACACACGGGAACCCGAGATACGGGATCACCCCATCTTTATTTACCGTTCCCGCACGCGTTCGTATATGTTGGCACCGGTTTCTCCTCGAATTATCGGGACCGGAACATTGCCGTGGCATCGTTTCCGATTCGCCGCCTTGTTTTCCTCTCGCTCGCCAGGGCGACACCATGCTTTTTCCCTCTTTGTCGTGATGTGTTGAACTCTCATGCATGAAGCATTCATGGCATATGATTTTGTGTTGCTTGTTCTTGTGCCGTAGCCCCGTTCAAAGTCCGACGTGCTGACGACTAGGTTGTCATGTAGGTTCATCGCTTCAGCCGCGCCATGATAACAACATTTAATATTGCCGTGATAATTAACGGGAGTGAATTAAATATTTAAGCATGGAGTTTCGTCAATATGCAACCCGTTGCATATCGAGCTTCATTTAATGTGCAGTGTATGTGTGAGATGTTTTGCCGTGCCATCCCGTGCATCGATGACCTGTTCATGCATCAGATTAGGGTTGCATCATGTCTTGCTTTGTGGTGGTGAATACTTGTGTTGATGTTTGTTTCCGGTTTTCCCGTCTAGATAGAGTTCCGCAAGCGTGTCGGAATGTGAGGACCGTTCGACTACGTGGATTCGCCGACTTCACCGAGTTGTTCTTCTTCCAAGCGGGATCTCAGGCAAGATGATCATTTCCCTAGATATCATTACTATCATTGCCATGCTAGTTTTATCGCTGCTATCGATTATGTCTCGTTGCCTACCACATGTTAAATATCAGCCTCTCAACAATGCCATGATCACCTTCAACCTGTTCGACCTAGCAAACCACTGAATGGCTATGTTACCGCTTGCTTAACCCTGCGTTAGCGTTGCTAGTTGCAGGTGCAGTTACTTCCATGCAAAGCATGGGTTCCTTGTTATATCACCATATTTAATGCTATTTAATTTAACGCACCTATATACTTGGTAAAGGGTGGTAGGCTCGGCCTTTCTAGCCTAGTGTTTTGTTCCACCTTTGCCCCCTTAGTTTCGGCTACCGGTGTTATGTTCCATAAATGAGCGCTCCTAACACGTTCGGGGTTGTTATGGGAGCCCCTTTGATAATTCATTTTAGATTAAAGCTGGTCTGGCAGGGCCCAACTTTGGTACTACTTTTGCCTAATAACTAATGAACTGCATAGGGAGTAATTAACCCGAGGAAATTTAATCAACCCCCGGGCCAGTGCTCCTCATGAGTGTTGGTCCCACCTGAGCGATGTCCGGCGCCCCTCTGGTCACCCGGAGGTTTAGCGATCCCGACGTCTAGCTCATCCGCCGTGTCCTGAGAACGAGGTACGCGACTCCTATCGGGATCGTCGACACGTCGGGCGGCCTTGCTGGATTAGTTTTACCTTTGACGAAATATCTTGTGCATCGGGATTCCGGTGATGCTTTGGGTAATATCAGAGTTGAGGTTTTCCACTAGGGAATCCGACGAGATCGCGAGCTTCGTGATTGAGGATTTCTATGCGGCTTGTGGTAATTTGTGATGGACTAGTTGGAGCACCCCTGCAGGGTTAAATCTTTTCGGAAAGCCATGCCCGCGGTTATGTGGCAACGTGGAAACTTTGTTTAACTGTGGTTCTAGATAACTTGAAGTTAACCTAATTAAAACTTGCCAACTGTGTGCGTAACCGTGATTGTCTCTTTCGTGAGTTCCTTCTCCGGTCGAGGACACGGTGGGGTTATGCCTGACGTAGGTAGGTGTTCAGGATCATTCGTTTGATCACCATTAGTCACGTACGTTATGCGTAGATCTTCCCCCTCTTATTCTGGTAATCGTAAGTTTAGCCACCAAATATATGCTTAGATGCTGCTGCAACCTCACCACTTAACCATACCTCACCCATTAAGCTTTGCTAGTCTTGATACCTTTGGAAATGAGATTGCTGAGTCCCCTGTGGCTCACAGATTACTACAACACCAGTTGCAGGTACAGGTAAAGGTTACCCGACGCGAGCGCGTTGGTCGTTCATTTGGAATTGCTTCTTCTTCTGCTTCTTCATCGATCTAGGATGGGTTCCAGGCCGGCAGCCCGGGATAGCAAGGATGGACGTCGTTCTTCTTTTGTCGTTTGTTTTCGTCTGTAGTCGGACCCTGCTCTTACTCTTGATGAATATGTAATGTACTGATGTGACTCTGATGTAGCTTGTGGCGAGTGTAAGCCAATTCTATATATCTCTTCTTTTCAGTACATGTACTTGTAACGATATCCATTCTTGCGACACAACGAGATGCGCTTCTATCCCTGACGAGGCCCTCGTGCCAAATTAAGGATAGGATCGCATCTTGGGCGTGACAAGTTGGTATCAGAGCAAGGACCGACCTAGGAGCCCCCTTGATTCATCGAACTTGGCCGAGTCGAGTCTAGTGAAAAACTATTTGAGTCTAGTTATATATCGGAGAGTAGGATTCTTTTTTCTCCTCTTCTATGCTCTGGTGAGGAATCTTGACGTAATAATTTATTCTACTCCTCTTCTCACTCAAATTTTTTTTAGGATCACACGGATATTGTTGGAATCTATATGATGCCGATGTGACAGAGTTCTGTCTTGGTGCCTCCTGTCTGACTTGATCTTCTTCTGGGGAGTTGAGCTCTAGGGGATTCTTGAGCACATCGTTATCATTCAGATTTCTTAGTATCTCAGAACGAAGGATGTTCGTAATTGCTTCAATACTAGTAGTGGCGAGATAACCCCGATGTCCCCAGTACTGGTGCAAATTGTTCGGGGGTACTGCCATACTTTGTATCGTTGTGATCACGAGGGTCTGTTGTAGATGAAGGTCCAAGATTCTGGTCGTGTGTTGACGGATGTGATACAAGTGACGGGTTAGTATAGGAGTTGTGTGATATTACTCCTTGTATCCGTGTACCAGATTGCATGACCAGATATTTCGGGAATTCATAGGTGGGAATTCAAGTAGTTGCTTATAGGACAATCTTCCAACAAATGCATGATGTTAGGTTGGGGTTCGACATCTAGTGGATTTGTTTGTTCACGGTCGACTTACAGCAGTACACGTTGTGTCTTAAAGAGTCCTTGTAGCTTGCTACGACTCGGGGACGCTTCGTATGTCAGGTGCACTGCCTTGCACTTGGTGGCTACTGTAAATCGTGCCCGTGCGATCCTGTCCACGAAAATATCGAACGGAAATCTTTCTCATGAGTTTTTTCTGGCTTGTTTCGTAAGCCTCATCCCTTTGTTTTGTTGAATATGGTAATTCGTGTTGCTTCGATGTCAAGTGGTGATTTCAGATCTTTCCTAATCTGTGTTCTCATATTTTTATGTGAGAGTGCTAATCCTTTTGATCAATCAGTTGTCTTGTCAATTTTGTCAACCGGAGTTGCATATCAATTCTTTTTCAACCGGTGTGTTTCTCTCCAAGTGGAGTCTATCCTCTCTAATTTTGCAAGATCTTTCTCTCGGTTATCCCGGAGTTCATCTCATCTAGCACAAGTTGTCTTTGTTTTTCTCCACCCTCCCGCCCTTTTCTCAGTGATTCAATTTTCATCCAAGAGTTTTCTTTTCTTTGTGCTTCCGCTGTCTATTCTTTTCTCTTTTAACCGGTGATTCAATGGTGAACATTCTCAGGAGATTCATGTTCATCATTATTCATTCTTGTCATCTTTTCCGCTCATTTTATTGCAGTTGTCCGTGTTCATCATATCCTAATTATCCTTGTAATTCTTTTTCATGTTGGAGATTCTTTCAACCTATCTTGGTTATTCATTCCTCTCTTTTCATCCGGTGCGTTGAAGATATCTCAGAGTTTCTTGTTTCAGATCTTCATTATTTCAAGGTTCCTAACCTCATCTAGTTTTCATTTGTACCGGTGCAATATCTCTCTTCTAAGCAATCTTTTCTGACGGTGGTTTCTTGTGTGGGCCCATAACCCACATGTTTTCCCAGGATCTTTCCTGACTCTTCTAATCTTTCCGGAGATCTTTAATTCTTTTCAGCTATGACGTAAGTATGGATTTCATCAGTCATACTCCTTCTTCAAGACCAATTTGAATTAATTCTCATATTTGGCTCAACCTTGCATTCTTCATTATTCCGGAGGTCTCAGTAATTCTTGGTGTTGTTCTCAATCATTCTCAGCTTGCTATCTGACGGAGTGTTTCTCTCGAATCTTGGTCCATTCTCTTGGAGATTCATCATTTCAACTTCATGTTATCATCTGGAATTGTTTCCAATCATGAGAATCTGTTTCGTGCTATCCGGTGCATTTTCGAGTTGTTTTTATTTTCGATCCTCCGAAGGCCATCATTTCAGAAGACTTTTTCGTTCTCAGCTTTCAGCTTTCATCCTCAAATCTTCTCAATTGTTGTCTCTTCGTTCGTCTCTCAATTATTCTGGTGTCTTGGTTAAATTTCTCTCTCAGGTGGATCATGATCTCTTCATTCTCATGTGAATCCATGCTTTCTTGGTGTTCCCATTCAATTGGAATTCTTACCCGTGCTTCTTTCATTGATGCTTCAAGTGGTGCTTATCTCTCTGCCTCTTCAAGATTCATTTCTAGAGGAATAAGTTGTATGCTAGATCCGTTGCTTGTCATCAATTATACTTGATGAAGGATGAGCATCACATAATTCTTATTCTTGTTCTTCCTTCTTCAAAGTGATTTCAATTCTTCTTCCGGAGCGGCTCACGATGTCAATTCCTTGTTCTCAAGTGTTCTTCTCTTTTCTTTTCTGGAATTCCAAGTTTTCTCAAGTATCTCTTTGGAAGCTTCATCGAAGTCTTGTAAGGCTTCAATCTTATTCTTTCATCCTTCTTATCTTGCATCATCCTTTTGATACAGAGGCTCGTCATGGTGGTTCATCAAGGATGTGATTCATTCTCATGTGTTCTTCAAGATTCCTGTGAAATACCTCAAGTATCCGTTCTCTTGCATTCCCAAGTGCATTTGTTCTTCCTTTATTCTTTGAGGTGGTATTATAGCATTCTTGTTAGTGTAGGAGCCTCGAAGAGTTTTCCTCTCAAAAATGGGATAATTAAATCCATCAATTCCTTGATCATGAGATATCTGCAACCCATGATTTCTTCATTGAGCTATCTTGGTTTGGATTTCACCTAAAGCTTTTCCTATGGATTGTTGCTATAATGGTGCTTGTCATTAATCCAAGTTCTCAATGCATCCTTTTGGTGTAAGAATTGTTCTTATCTTGTTGCTGCCAATACGTCCTTGTTTCTTTTAGTGGTTGTTTGTCACCTCATATTTGTTGAGATGATTTTCATAAGCCCACTACTATCTGGTTCTTTCATTGTTGGTTTTCCAACTACTACGTCAATTCTCTGTCCGGAGGCTCTTCAATTATATTGTGATAGTAGTTCTCATTCTTTTCTCCATTCTATTCTTCCATATGAGCTAGTTCCCATTCTGTTGTTCCGGAGGCATTGTGATGTTGCTCTTTTGGGTCAATCATCTTGTCCTGTCAAGATTATGGTGTTCCCTTGTTCTATTTAGTTGTTTGTTATGTATATTGTCTAATTCTTCCTTCTTATCGAATTTTTTGTCCCATTTTCCTACCGAAGTGCTGCCGAAATTTTCCGTGAATTATTGTGTGTTTCTCTTGTCATTCCTCATCGTCTTGCAATCTTCAAGGATCGTTGGTTTCACTCGTTTGTCAAAGAAGCGACTAAGTTTTTACCTTTTACTTTTCTCTTCCTCTCCCCCTTTCATTCTTGGATCTCGGGGCGAGATCTTCTTGTAGTGTGGGAGAGTTGTGACAGCCCGAGACCGACGTTCCAGAAGATTCTCCCTTCTTTTCCGCTTTCGTCGTGTGTTTAGTTTTATTCGTTGCATCGTCATGTAGTTGCATCATCGCATCATGCATGGCATCATGTCATCTGTGTTTTATCGGTGTTGCTTGTGGCTTTGTGTTGTTGGGTGTTAGTGTTTCGTGAGTGGCGTCGTTTGTTGGCGCGATGAGCGAGGGAGCGTGAGAGCCACCGCTAAACCCCATTGCACCGCAGACCTTCTCCCCTCCTCTCCCCTCCTAAGTTGTTTTGTGGTTTTGCTAAAGATTTCTAACTTTACCCCTCTTCCAAAATATTCGTCTTCTTTTAAAAAGTCCTTTTATTAAACGTAGGGGCAACCCTTAGGTTTTAATTTTACTCTCCGTTTGTTTCATTTTTAAAACCCTACCGTTTTATTTTCTCTTTTAAAAGGCTCTTGTTTATTCTTTGAATAAAGAGGTTTTAATTAATTCTTTCGAAAAGGGGTTATTTTTATCTTCTTGTTAAAAGAGCTTATTTTAATTCTTTTGAAAAGGGTTGTGATTTTAATTCTTTTTAAAAGGGTTTTGATTTTTTTTAATTCTTTTAAGTAGGGTTTTATTTTAATTCGTAAAAGGGGTTTCATTTTATTGTTTAAAAATGCCCAAACTATCTTTAGAGTTGGGGTATAATTTTTCAAAAAGGGGTGAAACATTTTTTTATTTTATTTTGTTAAAAGCCTTTTTGTTAGTTAAAAAAAACTGTTCGTTTTAAAAGTGTTTAGAAAAAAAACATTTGGGGGAGGAGCCAGCCCAGGCCAGCCGGCCCCAACCCTAGCGTTCCCCAGCTCGTTGCCCTCGTCCCCTTCTTCCTCCCGAGCGCCCCAGCGCCCCCTCATGCCGCCGCCTTGTCCTCCCGTCGCCAGCTCGCGCCTCGCCGCCCAGCGCTGCCTGCTCCACCCCCGCTCGCCTCCCTGCGTCGCAGCGCCGGCGTCCCTCCCCGCCGCCTGCGCCCGCCGCACCGCCAGCAGCCCCTCTGCGCGCCGCCTCCTCCGCCCCTGCGTGTCGCCGTCGACCTTAGCTGCAGGCGCCCCGTGGCTCCCCTCTGCGCACGCCGCCGTGCCGCCCGTCCCGCGCGCCGCCCTCGCCTTCTGCCGCGTCAGCCCCACGTCGCCGGCCTCTCCTCCACCGCCTCGCCCCTGCCTCGCAGCACCCCGCCTCCAGTCGCCTGCTCGCCGGCTCCAGCCGCGCCATGCCCGCCGCCGCGCGCCGTCCGCCGCGCCGCCTCGCCCGCGCCTTCTCGAGCTGCGCACGCCACCCCCTCGGACCGCCTGCCCGCGCCGCCGCCATGCCCGTCGCCGCGCCGTCCTGTCCGAGCTCGCGTGGCCGCCGTCTCCTGCGCCGGTTCCCCGCTGCCGTGCCGCCATGAAGACTCTGCTGCCTTTTGCTGGTGTTTGTGGTGGCCGCCGCCTGCTGTAGATGCTGCTGCCTGTGTGCTGCGCCGCTACTTGCTGCCGTGTGCAGTTGCTGGTTGCCGTTGCTGTTGCTGAGCGTCTTGCTGTTGCTGAGCGTCTTGCTGTTGCTGTGCTTAGCTGCTGCTCCTGCTGCCGATGGGTGTCGCCGAGTGCTGCTGCTGTCGTCGTTAGCCGATGCTTGCCGTATTTGCTTGCCTACGCTAGTTGCTGTTGCTGAGCATGCTGCCATTGCTTGCTAGCTCCTTGCTGTAGATGTTGGCCGAGCTAGCTGATGCTTGATCGCTGCCTGCCCTGCTTGCTGCTAGCCGAGGCTAGATGTAGCTTGTACTGCGTATAGCTGTTTCTCTTGCGGTAGCTGGCTGCTAGCTTGCTTTGCTAGCTAGCTTAACAGCTGCTAAGTTTGCCTGCCGCCGCTAGGTAGTTGTAGTGTTGTTGCCCGATGCCTTGCCTAGCTGACGCTAGCTGCCACTGCTTATTGCTGTGGCTGCCAGATAGGTTTAGTTGCTTGCTTGCCCTGCTTGCCGTGTTGTTTGCTTGTGCTGCCGCCTGCGTCGCCGCGTGGACCATCGCCGCCTACCGTGAGTCGTCGACGAGATCGGCAAGTACAACGACGACCTCGACGGACCCCGAGCATCGACGGAGACGTGATCGACTACCGACGCCGAAGACCTGGGAACCACGACGCCGAGCGAACGACTACCGTCGACGAGACCGTGTACCACTACTTCAACTACCGGCGCGTGAACGACTACTTCCACGACGACCACGATGTCCGCTTCGATCGAACCCCTCCGATTCGCTCGCGTCGAAGGTATACCGAAGGGACATGTCGTGTACCGTGTGCTAGTGTTGTACGGATGTGAGTGTTGTACAAGTCGAATGTAGGTATGCACCGTTTGTTTGCACCGTTTATTTTCCGTGCACGTCGTCTTCCTTTTCGTCGAGCCATCGACACATGGGAACCCGAGATACGGGATCACCCCATCTTTATTTACCGTTCCCGCACGCGTTCGTATACGTTGGCACCGGTTTCTCCTCGAGTTATCGGGACCGGAACATTGTCGTGGCATCGTTTCCGATTCGCCGCCTTGTTTTCCTCTCGCTCGCCAGGGCGACACCATGCTTTTTCCCTCTTTGTCGTGATGTGTTGAACTTGTTGGGGAACGTCGCATGGGAAACAAAAAATTTCCTACGCGCACGAAGACCTATCATGGTGATGTCCATCTACGAGAGGGGATGAGTGATCTACGTACCCTTGTAGATCGTACAGCAGAAGCGTTAGAGAACGCGGTTGATGTAGTGGAACGTCCTCACGTCCCTCGATCCGCCCCGCGAACAATCCCGCGATCAGTCCCACGATCTAGTACTGAACGGACGGCACCTCCGCGTTCAGCACACGTACAGCTCGACGATGATCTCGGCCTTCTTGATCCAGCAAGAGAGACGGAGAGGTAGAAGAGTTCTCCGGCAGCGTGACGGCGCTCCGGAGGTTGGTGATGATCTTGTCTCAGCAGGGCTCCGCCCGAGCTCCGCAGAAACGCGATCTAGAGGAAAAACTATGGAGGTATGTGGTCGGGCAGCCGTGAGAAAGTCGTCTCAAATCAGCCCTAATTGCTCCATATATATAGGAGGAGGGAGGGGGACCTTGCCTTGGGGTCCAACGGACCCTCAAGGGGTCGGCCGAGCCAAGGGGGGGAGGACTCCCCCCCCAAACCGAGTTGGACTTGGTTTGGTGGGAGGAGTCCCCCTCCCTTCCCACTTCCTCCCTCTTTTTTTTCTTTTCCTTTGATTTCCTTTTCTTGGCGCATAGGCCCCCTTGGGGCTGTCCCACCAGCCCACTAAGGGCTGGTGTGTCTCCCCAAAGACTATGGGCTTCCCCGGGGTGGGTTGCCCCCCCGGTGAACTCCCGGAACCCATTCGTCATTCCCGGTACATTCCCGGTAACTCCGAAAACCTTCCGGTAATCAAATGAGGTCATCCTATATATCAATCTTCGTTTCCGGACCATTCCGGAAACCCTCGTGACGTCCGTGATCTCATCCGGGACTACGAACAACATTCGGTAACCAACCATATAATTCAAATATGCATAAAACAACGTCGAACCTTAAGTGTGCAGACCCTGCGGGTTCGAGAACTATGCAGACATGACCCGAGAGACTCCTCGGTCAATATCCAATAGCGGGACCTGGATGCCCATATTGGATCCTACATATTCTACGAAGATCTTATCATTTGAACCTCAGTGCCAAGGATTCATATAATCCCATATGTCATTCCCTTTGTCCTTCGGTATGTTACTTGCCCGAGATTCGATCGTCAGTATCCGCATACCTATTTCAATCTCGTTTACCGGCAAGTCTCTTTACTCGTTCCGTAATACAAGATCCCGCAACTTACATTAAGTTACATTGCTTGCAAGGCTTGTGTGTGATGTTGTATTACCGAGTGGGCCCCGAGATACCTCTCCGTCATACGGAGTGACAAATCCCAGTCTTGATCCATACTAACTCAACTAACACCTTCGGAGATACCTGTAGAGCATCTTTATAGTCACCCAGTTACGTTGCGACGTTTGATACACACAAAGCATTCCTCCGGTGTCAGTGAGTTATATCATCTCATGGTCATAGGAATAAATACTTGACACGCAGAAAACAGTAGCAACAAAATGACACGATCAACATGCTACGTCTATTAGTTTGGGTCTAGTCCATCACGTGATTCTCCCAATGACGTGATCCAGTTATCAAGCAACAACACCTTGTTCATAATCAGAAGACACTGACTATCATTGATCAACTGGCTAGCCAACTAGAGGCATGCTAGGGACTGTGTTTTGTCTATGTATCCACACATGTAAATGAGTCTCATTCAATACAATTATAGCATGGATAATAAACTATTATCTTGATACAGGAATTATAGTAATAACTTTACATTTATTATTGCCTCTAGGGCATAATTCCAACAGTCTCCCACTTGCACTAGAGTCAATAATCTAGCCTTCACATCACCATGTGAATTTACATTGTAATAAATCTAACACCCATACAGTTCTGGTGTCGATCATGTTTTGGCCGTGGAAGAGGTTTAGTCAGCGGGTCTGCTACATCCAGATCCGTGTGCACTTTGCATATATTTACGTCCTCTTCCTTGACGTAGTCGCGGATGAGGTTGAAGCGTCGTTTGATGTGTCTGGTCTTCTTGTGAAACCGTGGTTCCTTTGCTAAGGCAATGGCACCTGTGTTGTCACAGAACAAGGTTATTGGATCCAGTGCACTTGGCACCACTCCAAGATCCATCATGAACTGCTTCATCCAGACACCCTCCTTAGCCGCCTCCGAGGCAGCCATGTACTCTGCTTCACATGTAGAATCTGCTACGACGCTTTGCTTGGAACTGCACCAGCTTACTGCACCCCCATTAAGAATAAATACGTATCCGGTTTGCGACTTAGAGTCGTCCGGATCTGTGTCAAAGCTTGCATCGACGTAACCTTTTACGGCGAGCTCTTTGTCACCTCCATACACGAGAAACATCTCCTTAGTCCTTTTCAGGTACTTCAGGATATTCTTGACCGCTGTCCAGTGATCCACTCCTGGATTACTCTGGAACCTACTTGCCATACTTATGGCCAGGCTAACATCCGGTCTAGTGCACAGCATCGCATACATGATAGAACCTATGGCTGAAGCATAGGGGACGGAGCGCATATGCTCTCTATCTTCATCAGTTGCTGGGCACTGAGTCTTACTCAATCTGGTAACTTGTAAAACTGGCAAGAACCCTTTCTTGGACTGTTCCATCTTGAACCTCTTCAAAACTTTATCAAGGTATGTGCTTTGTGAAAGTCCTATCAGGCGTTTTGATCTATCCCTATAGATCTTAATGCCTAGAATGTAAGCAGCTTCTCCTAGGTCCTTCATAGAGAAACTTTTATTCAAGTAACCTTTTATGCTCTCCAAAAGCTCTACGTTGTTTCCAATCAGTAATATGTCATCCACATATAATATTAGAAACGCCACAGAGCTCCCACTCACTTTCTTGTAAATACAAGATTCTCCAACCACTTGTATAAACCCAAATGCTTTGATCACCTCATCAAAGCGTTTGTTCCAACTCCGAGATGCTTGCACCAGTCCATAAATGGATCGCTGGAGCTTGCACACCTTGTCAGCATTTTTAGGATCGACAAAACCTTCGGGTTGCATCATATACAACTCTTCCTTAAGGAAACCGTTAAGGAACGCCGTTTTGACATCCATCTGCCAGATTTCATAATCGAAAAATGCAGCTATTGCTAACATGATTCTGACGGACTTAAGCATCGCTACGGGTGAGAAGGTCTCATCGTAGTCAACTCCTAGAACTTGTGAAAAACCCTTTGCCACAAGTCGAGCTTTATAAACGGTCACATTACCGTCAGCGTCCGTCTTCTTCTTAAAGATCCATTTCTTCTGAATAGCCTTGCGGCCCTCAGGTAGTATCTCCAAAGTCCACACTTTGTTCTCATACATGGATCCTATCTCGGATTTCATGGCTTCTAGCCATTTGTTGGAATCTGGGCCCACCATTGCTTCTTCATAATTTGCAGGTTCATTGGTGTCTAACAACATGATTGATAAGACGGGATTACCGTACCACTCTGGAGCAGCGCGTGATCTCGTCGACCTGCGTGGTTCAACAGAAACATGAACTGGAGTTTCATGATCATCATCATTAACTTCCTCCTCAACCGGCGTCGCAATGACAGAGGTTTCCCCTTGCCCTGCGCCACCATCCAGAGGGATGAGAGGTTCGACAACCTCGTCAAGTTCTATCTTCCTCCCACTCAATTGTCTCGAGAGAAACTCCTTCTCGAGAAAAGTTCCGTTCTTAGCAACAAACACTTTGCCCTCGGATTTGAGATAGAAGGTGTACCCAACTGTCTCTTTTGGGTAGCCTATGAAGACGCATTTTTCCGCTTTGGGTTCCAGCTTTTCAGGCTGAAGCTTTTTGACATAAGCATCACATCCCCAAACTTTAAGAAACGACAACTTTGGCCTTTTGCCATACCACAGTTCGTATGGTGTCGTCTCAACGGATTTTGATGGTGCCCTATTTAAAATGAATGCAGCTGTTTCTAATGCATAACCCCAAAATGATAACGGCAAATCAGTAAGAGACATCATAGATCGCACCATCTCTAACAAAGTACGATTACGACGTTCGGACACACCATTACGTTGTGGTGTTCCAGGCGGTGTTAACTGCGAAACAATTCCACATTGTCTTAAGTGAGCACCAAACTCGAAACTCAGATATTCACCCCCACGATCAGACCGTAGGAACTTGATCTTCTTGTTACGATGATTTTCCACTTCACTCTGAAATTGCTTGAACTTTTCAAATGTTTCAGACTTGTGCTTCATCAAGTAGACATAACCATATCTACTTAAATCTTCAGTGAAGGTGAGGAAATAACAATATCCGTCGCGTGCCTCCACGCTCATTGGACCACACACATCGGTATGTATGATTTCCAACAAGTCACTTGCACGCTCCATTGTTCCGGAGAACGGAGTCTTAGTCATCTTGCCCATGAGGCATGGTTCGCATGTGTCAAGTGAATCAAAGTCAAGTGACTCCAAAAGTCCATCAGCATGGAGTTTCTTCATGCGCTTTACACCAATATGACCTAAGCGGCAGTGCCACAAAAATATGGCGCTATCATTGTTTACTCTAACTCTTTTGGTCTCAATGTTATGTATATGCCTATCGCTATCAAGATTCAATATGAACAATCCTCTCACATTCGGTGCATGACCATAAAAGATGTTACTCATAGAAATAGAACAACCATTATTCTCAGACTTAAAAGAGTAACCGTCTCGCAATAAACAAGATCCAGATATAATGTTCATGCTCAACGCAGGCACTAAATAACAATGATTTAAGTTCATCACTAATCCCGATGGTAGCTGAAGTGACACTGTGCCGACGGCGATTGCATCAACCTTGGAACCATTTCCTACGCGCATCGTCACTTCGTCTTTCGCCAGCCTTCGTCTATTCCGCAGTTCCTGTTTCGAGTTGCAAATATGAGCAACAGAACCGGTATCAAATACCCAGGCACTACTACGAGAACCGGTTAAGTACACATCAATAACATGTATATCAAATATACCTGATTTTTCTTTGCCCGCCTTCTTATCTGCCAGATACTTGGGGCAATTGCGCTTCCAGTGACCCATACCCTTGCAATAGAAGCACTCTGTTTAAGGCTTAGGTCCAGCCTTGGGTTTCTTCGGCGGATTGGCAACAGGCTTGCCGCTCTTCTTCGAATTGCCCTTCTTGCCTTTGCCGTTTCTCTTGAAACTACTGGTCTTGCTTACCATCAACACTTGATGCTCTTTACGGAGTTCAGACTCTGCGACTTTCAGCATCGCAAACAACTCGCCGGGAGACTTGTTCATCCCTTGCATGTTGTAGTTCAACACAAAGCCTTTATAGCTTGGCGGCAGTGATTGAAGGATTCTGTCAGTGATAGCTTCTTGCGGGAGTTCAATCCCCAGTTCAGCCAGACGGTTTGAGTACCCAGACATTTTGGAGCACATGTTCACTGACAGACGAGTTTTCCTCCATCTTGCAAGCATAGAATTTATCGGAGGTCTCATACCTCTCGATCCGGGCGTTCTTCCGAAAGATAAACTCCAACTCTTGGAACATCTCAAATGCTCCATGACGCTCAAAGCGACGTTGAAGTCCCGGTTCTAAGCCATACAAGACTGCACATTGAACTATTGAGTAGTCCTCCTTACGCGCTAACCAAGCGTTCTTAACATCCTGATCAGCCGTAGCGGGTGGTTCATCTCCTAGCGCAGCATTAAGGACATAATCCTTCTTCCCAGCTTGTAAGATTAGCTTAAGATTACGAGCCCAGTCTACAAAGTTGCTTCCATCATCTTTCAACTTAGCTTTCTCTAGGAACGTATTAAAATTCAGGATGACTGTCGCGTGAGCCATGATCTACAACACAAATATATTCAAAGTGGACTTAGACTATGTTCAAGATAATTAGAGTTCAACTTAATCAAATTATATGCTAAACTCCCATTCAAAAAGTACATCTCTCTAGTCATTTGAGTGGTTCATGATCCACTTACACTATCCCAAGTCCGATCATCACGTGAGTTGAGTATAGTTTCAGTGGTAAGCATCCCTATGCTAATCATATCAACTATATGATTCATGATCGACCTTTCGGTCTCATGTGTTCCGAGGCCATGTCTGCACATGCTAGGCTCGTCAAGCTTCACCCGAGTGTTCCGCGTGCGCAACTGTTTTGCACCCGTTGTATGTGAACGTTGAGTCTATCACACCCGATCATCACGTGGTGTCTCGAAACGACGAACTGTAGCAACGGTGCACAGTCGGGGAGAACACAATTTCGTCTTGAAATTTTAGTGAGAGATCACCTCATAATGCTACCGTCGTTCTAAGCAAAACAAGGTGCATAAAAGGATTAACATCACATGCAATTCATAAGTGACATGATATGGCCATCATCACGTGCTTCTTGATCTCCATCACCAAAGCACCGGCACGATCTTCTTGTCACCGGCGCCACACCATGATCATCCATCAACGTGTTGCCATCGGGGTTGTCGTGCTACTCATGATGTTACTACTAAAGCTACATCCTAGCAAAATAGTAAACGCATCTGCAAGCACATATGTTAGTATAAAGACAACCCTATGGCTCCTGCCGGTTGCCGTACCATCGACGTGCAAGTCGGTATTTTTATTACAACATGATCATCTCATACATCCAATATATCACATCACATCGTTGGCCATATCACATCACAATCATACCCTCCAAAAACAAGTTAGACGTCCTCTAATTTTGTTGTTGCATGTTTTACGTGGTGACCAAGGGTATCTAGTAGGATCGCCTCTTACTTACGCAAACACCACAACGGAGATATATGAGTTGCTATTTAACCTCATCCAAGGACCTCCTCGGTCAAATCCAATTCAACTAAAGTTGGAGAAACCGTCACTTGCCAGTCATCTTTGAGCAAAGGGGGTTACTCGTAACGATGAAACCAGTCTCTCGTAAGCGTACGAGTAATGTCGGTCCAAGCCGCTTGAATCCAACAATACCGCGGAATCAAGAAAAGACTAAGGAGGGCAGCAAAACGCACATCACCGCCCACAAAAACTTTTGTGTTCTACTCGAGAAGACATCTACGCATGAACCTAGCTCTGATACCACTGTTGGGGAACGTCGCATGGGAAACAAAAATTTTCCTACGCGCACGAAGACCTATCATGGTGATGTCCATCTACGAGAGGGGATGAGTGATCTACGTACCCTTGTAGATCGTACAACAGAAGCGTTAGAGAACGCGGTTGATGTAGTGGAACGTCCTCACGTCCCTCAATCCGCCCCGCGAACAATCCCGCGATCAGTCCCACGATCTAGTACCGAACGGACGGCACCTCCGCGTTCAGCACACGTACAGCTCGACGATGATCTCGGCCTTCTTGATCCAGCAAGAGAGATGGAGAGGTAGAAGAGTTCTCCGGCAGCGTGACGGCGCTCCGGAGGTTGGTGATGATCTTGTCTCAGCAGGGCTCCGCCCGAGCTCCGCAGAAACGCGATCTAGAGGAAAAACTATGGAGGTATGTGGTCGGGCAGCCGTGAGAAAGTCGTCTCAAATCAGCCCTAATTGCTCCATATATATAGGAGGAGGGAGGGGGACCTTGCCTTGGGGTCCAAGGGACCCTCAAGGGGTCGGCCGAGCCAAGGGGGGAGGACTCCCCCCCCCCCCCAAACCGAGTTGGACTTGGTTTGGTGGGAGGAGTCCCCCTCCCTTCCCACTTCCTCCCTCTTTTTTTTTCTTTTCCTTTGATTTCATTTTCTTGGCGCATAGGCCCCCTTGGGGCTGTCCCACCAGCCCACTAAGGGCTGGTGTGTCTCCCCAAAGCCTATGGGCTTCCCCGGGGTGGGTTGCCCCCCCCCCCCCCGGTGAACTCCCGGAACCCATTCGTCATTCCCGGTACATTCCCGGTAACTCCGAAAACCTTCCGGTAATCAAATGAGGTCATCCTATATATCAATCTTCGTTTCCGGACCATTCCGGAAACCCTCGTGACGTCCGTGATCTCATCCGGGACTCCGAACAACATTCGGTAACCAACCATATAACTCAAATACGCATAAAACAACGTCGAACCTTAAGTGTGCAGACCTTGCGGGTTCGAGAACTATGCAGACATGACCCGAGAGACTCCTCGGTCAATATCCAATAGCAGGACCTGGATGCCCATATTAGATCCTACATATTCTACGAAGATCTTATCGTTTGAACCTCAGTGCCAAGGATTCATATAATCCCGTATGTCATTCCCTTTGTCCTTCGGTATGTTACTTGCCCGAGATTCGATCGTCAGTATCCGCATACCTATTTCAATCTCGTTTACCGGCAAGTCTCTTTACTCGTTCCGTAATACAAGATCCCGCAACTTACATTAAGTTACATTGCTTGCAAGGCTTGTGTGTGATGTTGTATTACCGAGTGGGCCCCGAGATACCTCTCCGTCATACGGAGTGACAAATCCCAGTCTTGATCCATACTAACTCAACTAACAACTTCGAAGATACCTGTAGAGCATCTTTATAGTCACCCAGTTACGTTGCGACGTTTGATACACACAAAGCATTCCTCCGGTGTCAGTGAGTTATATGATCTCATGGTCATAGGAATAAATACTTGACACGCAGAAAACAGTAGCAACAAAATGACACGATCAACATGCTACGTCTATTAGTTTGGGTCTAGTCCATCACGTGATTCTCCCAATGACGTGATCCAGTTATCAAGAAACAACACCTTGTTCATAATCAGAAGACACTGACTATCATTGATCAACTGGCTAGCCAACTAGAGGCATGCTAGGGACGGTGTTTTGTCTATGTATCCACACATGTAAATGAGTCTTCATTCAATACAATTATAGCATGGATAATAAACTATTATCTTGATACAGGAATTATAATAATAACTTTACATTTATTATTGCCTCTAGGGCATAATTCCAACAGAACTCTCATGCATGAAGCATTCATGGCATATGATTTTGTGTTGCTTGTTCTTGTGTCGTAGCCCCGTTCAAAGTCCGACGTGCTGTTGACTAGGTTGTCATGTAGGTTCATCGCTTCACCCGCGCCATGATAACAACATTTAATATTGTCGTGATAATTAACGGGAGTGAATTAAATATTTAAGCATGGAGTTTCGTCGATATGCAACCCGTTGCATATCGAGCTTCATTTAATGTGCAGTGTATGTGTGAGATGTTTTGCCGTGCCATCCCGTGCATCGATGACCTGTTCATGCATCAGATTAGGGTTGCATCATGTCTTGCTTTGTGGTGGTGAATACTTGTGTTGATGTTTGTTTCCGGTTTGCCCGTCTAGATAGAGTTCCGCAAGCGTGTTGGAATGTGAGGACCGTTCGACTACGTGGGTTCGCCGACTTCACCGAGTTGTTCTTCTTCCAAGCGGGATCTCAGGCAAGATGATCATTTCCCCAGATATCATTACTATCATTGCCATGCTAGTTTTATCGCTGCTATCGATTATGTCTTATTGCCTACCACATGTTAAATATCAGCCTCTCAACAATGCCATGATCACCTTCAACCTGTTCGACCTAGCAAACCACTGAATGGCTATGTTATCGCTTGCTTAACCCTGCGTTAGCGTTGCTAGTTGCAGGTGTAGTTGCTTCCATGCAAAGCATGGGTTCCTTGTTATATCACCATATTTAATGCTATTTAATTTTACGCACCTATATACTTGGTAAACGGTGGTAGGCTCGGCCTTTCTAGCCTGGTGTTTTGTTCCACCTTTGCCCCCTTAGTTTCGGCTACCGGTGTTATGTTCCATAAATGAGCGCTCCTAACACGTTCGGGGTTGTTATGGGAGCCCCCTTGATAATTCGTTTTAGATTAAAGCTGGTCTGGCAGGCCCCAACTTTGGTACTACTTTTGCCTAATAACTAATGAACTGCATAGGGAGTAATTAACCTGAGGAAATTTAATCAACCCCCGGGCCAGTGCTCCTCATGAGTGTTGGTCCCACCTGAGCGATGTCCGGCGCCCCTCTGGTCACCCGGAGGTTTAGCGATCCCGACGTCTAGCTTATCCGCCGTGTCCTGAGAACGAGGTACGCGACTCCTATCGGGATCGTCGACACGTCGGGCGGCCTTGCTGGATTAGTTTTACCTTTGACGAAATATCTTGTGCATCGGGATTCCGGTGATGCTTTGGGTAATATCAGAGTTGAGGTTTTCCACTAGGGAATCCGACGAGATCGCGAGCTTCGTGATTGAGGATTTCTATGCGGCTTGTGGTAATTTGTGATGGACTAGTTGGAGCACCCCTGCAGGGTTAAATCTTTTCGGAAAGCCATGCCCGCGGTTATGTGGCAACGTGGAAACTTTGTTTAACTGTGGTTCTAGATAACTTGAAGTTAACCTAATTAAAACTTGCCAACTGTGTGCGTAACCGTGATTGTCTCTTTCGTGAGTTCCTTCTCCGGTCGAGGACACGGTGGGGTTATGCCTGACGTAGGTAGGTGTTCAGGATCATTCGTTTGATCACCATTAGTCACGTACGTTATGCGTAGATCTTCCCCCTCTTATTCTGGTAATCGTAAGTTTAGCCACCAAATATATGCTTAGATGCTGCTGCAACCTCACCACTTAACCATACCTCGCCCATTAAGCTTTGCTAGTCTTGATACCTTTGGAAATGAGATTGCTGAGTCCCCTGTGCCTCACAGATTACTACAACACCAGTTGCAGGTACAGGTAAAGGTTACCCGACGCGAGCGCATTGGTCGTTCATTTGGAATTGCTTCTTCTTCTGCTTCTTCATCGATCTAGGATGGGTTCCAGGCCGGCAGCCCGGGATAGCAAGGATGGACGTCGTTCTTCTTTTGTCGTTTGTTTTCGTCCGTAGTCGGACCCTGCTCTTACTCTTGATGAATATGTAATGTACTGATGTGCTCTGATGTAGCTTGTGGCGAGTGTAAGCCAATTCTATATATCTCTTCTTTTCGGTACATGTACTTGTAACGATATCCATTCTTGCGACACGACGAGATGCGCTTCTATCCCTGACGAGGCCCTCGTGCCAAATTAAGGATAGGGTCGCATCTTGGGCGTGACACTTTCCCTGTCACGAGGCCAAAAGTTATAAATATAATTCCGATCACGATGTACTAAATGCATAGGATATAACTTTTGATAAATTCCAATTTCAACCGATTGTAGTCCCAAGATCCAGTATCATCACATAGCCTATACCATGTCAACGCCTTATCCTTCAAAGATAAAGAAAGACTTTCTTCTTTACCTCATCCACGGGCAAACCTGCAAGCTTAAATAAACCACAAACTTCATCTACATAGATTAGACGCAAGTCTGGATGTGATGATCCATCTCTTCTTAAAGGATTAGCCAGCAGTTTCTCAAGCATACCCGAAGGAATTTCATAAAAGATATTTTCAGTAGGTACCTTAGGTTGAGGAGCAACTCCTAGTGCTTCCGTTCGTGGTGAAGATACCCCAAACAAATTCCTCAAAGGAACAGTTTTCATAGTGACAAGTGACTATAAATTTCAGCACAGTATATAAATGTTTCCTTTCCAAATTCCACTTACCAAAGGGCTTCACTCCCCGGCAACGGTGCCAGAAAAGAGTCTTGATGACCCACAAGTATAGGGGATCAATCATAGTCCTTTCGATAAGTAAGAGTGTCGAACCCAACAAGGAGCAGAAGGCTCTGATAAACGGTTTTCAGCAAGGTAATAACTGCAAGCACTGAAAGTAGCGGTAACAAGTGATGGTGTAGTGAGGTGAAACGTAGCAGGTGAAAAGTAACAAGTAACAAGAGTAGCAGCGGTGCAAAAAAGTGTCCCAATCCCTTTTGTAGCAAGGGACAAGCCTGAACAAAGTCTTATAGGAAGTAAAGCGCTCCCAAGGACACATGGGAATTTCTGTCATGATAGTTTCATCATGTTCATATGATTCGCGTTCGTTACTTTGATAGTTTGATATGTGGGTGGACCGGCGCTTGGGTACTGCCCTTACTTGGACAAGCATCCCACTTATGATTAACCCCTCTCGCAAGCATCCGCAACTACGAAAGAAGAATTAAGACAACGTCGAACCATAGCATTAAACTAGTGGATCCAAATTAGCCCCTTACGAAGCAACGCATAGACTGGGGTTTAAGTTTCTGTCACTCTAGCAACCCATCATCTACTTACTACTCCCCAATGCCTTCCTCTAGGCCCAAATATGGTGAAGTGTTATGTAGTCGACGTTCACATAACACCATTGGAGGAAAAGACAATATACAACATATCAAAATACCGAACGAATACCAAATTCACATGACTATTAATATCAAGACTTATCCCATGTCCTCAGGAACAAAAGTAACTACTCACAAATCATGGATATATTCATGACCAGAGAAGTAATGAATATCATAATGGATCTGAACATATAATCTTCCACCAAGTAAACCAACTAGCATCAACTACAAAGAGTAATCAACACTACTAGCAACCTTACGGGTACCAATCGGCATTCCTGAGACGGCGATTGGTTACAAGAGATAGACTAGGGTTTGGATAGGAGATGGTGCTGATGAAGATGTTGATGGAGATGACTCCCCTCCGACGAGAGGAGTGTTGGTGATGACGATGGCGTCGATTTCCCCCTCCGGGAGGGAAGTTTCCCCAGCAGGATCGTCTTGCGAGAGCTCTAGATTGGTTCTGCTCAAGTTCCGCCTCGTGGCGGCGGCGCCTCCTCGAAAAAGCTCCGCCTTGAATTTTTCTTTCGGACGAAACCCTTCATATAGCATAACAGGGGGGCCAGTGGGCCACCAGGGTGCCCACAAGCCCTGTAGCCGCGGCTAGGGGGGCAGGCCGCGGCTACCAGGCTTGTGGGCCGCTGGCAGCTCCCCTCTGGCACTTCTTTCGCCCAGTATTTTTTATATATTCCAAAAAATTCCACGTTGATTTTCAGGGCATTTGGAGTTGCACAGAATAGAGGACTCAGACTTGCTCCTTTTCGAGTCCAGAATTCCAGCTGCTGCTATTCTCCCTCTTCAAATAAACCTTGCAAAATAAGAGAGAAAAGGCATAAGTATGGACCACAAAGTAAAAATTACAGTCCATAAAGCGATAAATATCAACATGAAAGCATGATGCAAAATGGACGTATCAGAGGTTTTATTCCGTTTGGACTCCGTTTAAAATTCTCCTCTGAACAAGGTCAAAAACACGTAAAAAACAGGAACTAGCACTTGGCACTGAGTTAATAACTTAGTCCCAAAAAAGATACAAAAGGCATACAAAACATCCAAAGTTTGACAAGATAATAGCATGGAACCATCAAAAATTATAGATACGTTGGAGACGTATCAGAGAGGCAGACACCTGCTAGCCACCTTACACAACAAGTGCATGCCAGTTGGTGGAACCAGTCTCGCGTAAGAGTACGTGTAAAGTCGGTTTGGGCCGCTTCATCCCACGATGCCGCCGAATCAAGATAAGACTAGTAACGGCAAGCAATTGACAAAGCAGCGCCCACAACTTTTGTGTTCTACTCGTGCATAGAATCAACGCATAGAACCTTGGCTCTGATACGACTGTTCGAGAACGTAGTAATTTCAAAAAAATTCGTACGTCACACAAGGATCTATCTATGGAGAAACCATCAACGATCAAAGGAGTAGAGCATCTTCATACCTATGAAGATCGCTAAGTGGAACGTTGCTAGAACGCGGTTGATGGAATCGTACTCGCAGCGACTCGGATCACGGTGTATTCCGATCTATGCACCGAACAACGATGGCTCCGCGTTCAACACACGTGCATCCCGGTGATGTCTCCAACGCCTTGATCCAGCAAGGAGGGAGGAGAGGTTGAGGGAGAGCTCCGGCAGCACGACGCCGTGGTGACGGTGGACCCGCGTGGTATTACGACAGGGCTTCGCCAAGCACTACGGAGGACGAGGAGAAGGAGAGATAGGGCTGCACCGAGGAAAGATCAAACATGTGTCTCAAACAGCCCTAAAACCACACATATATATATATAGGAGGAGAGGGAGGAGGGTGCCCACCCTTTAGGGATTCCCACTGTAAAGGGTGTGGCAGCCCTAGATGGGTTTGGGGGTGCTCTTATACGGCGCTGCACGCGCCGGTTCCTGCTCCTAGCACGTGTAGCGCCCCATGTTGGTCCGGCCCAATAACCGTTGATTTCCAAAAATGAAGGAAATAAAATAAAAAAGTTATAAAATTTAAAATTGGTATTTCAAAAATGTTCATGTATTTTTAAAAGGTTCGTATAAATTTATAAAGTCAATTGAATTCAAAAAAAGTTCACTGATTTTCAAAAAATGTTCATTGAATTTGAAAAAAGTTCATCAAATTTTAAAAATGTTCACAGATTTTGAAAAAAAATCATCAAAATTTATAAAAGTTCATTATTTTGAAAATAGTTCATCGAATATGAAAAAAGTTCACAGATTTTGAAAAAAAGTTCATCGAATTTGATAAAGTTCATCATTTTCTTAAAAAGTTCATCGAATTTGAAAAAAGTTCACTCGTTTTGGAAAAAGTTCATCAATTTTTTTGGAAAAAACTTTGAATTTTATATAAAAAAATTCATCAAAGTTGAAAAAATTCATCAATTTTGAAAAAAATTCATCATAATTTATCAAAAAATAGTTCACCATAATTAAAAAAATTTCATCATTTTCTTAAAAAGTTCGTGCAATTAATAAAAATACGAATAAAAACAAAGACCAAAAATTGAAAATGTGAAAAATAAAAAGGAAAAAGGAAAAGACGCAAGAGAAAAGAGAAAAGAGTGCATGAAGGAGTACCTCAGCAACTAACTCGGTACAGTAGAGTGGTTGCGCCGTCATAATGCCGACCGGTAGGTAGCGGTTCGAATCACTTCAATGTTGTTTTCCTTTTGTCACTCTAGAATAAAGCAGAAGATGGGCCGAGCCCGGCTAACGCGCTGTCGGCGCTGGTTAGCAAATTTGCCTATAAACCAGTACGTGTGGCGCTAAATAGGATTCGCCTGGGTTTGGGGCGGCGGCCAAGGAGGCGGCGCCCTAGGGTGGGCCTTGAGGCCCAAGGTGGCCTCCCCACGCCTAGGGTTTTGCCCCTCTCCACCCTTGCTTCGCCTTGGGCTTCTTGTGGTGGCGCACCAACCCACATATGGGCTGGTTCCCATCACCTTTAGGCCCATGGAGCACTTTGGGGCTGGTGGCCCTTGTCAGTGGACCTCCGGAACCCTTTCCGTGGTCCAGGTACATTACCGGCGTCGCCCGAAACACTTTCCATGATCAAATCCTCACTTCTTCTATATCAATCTTTACCTTGGGACCATTCTGGAACTCCTAGTGCCCTCTGGGATTTCATCCGGGACTCCGAACAACCTTCGGTAAACATCCGAGATTTTCCTATAACCCTAGCGTCATCGAACCTTAAGTGTGTAGACCCTACGGGTTCGGGAGACATGCAGACATGACCGAGACACTTCTTGGGTCAATAACCAACAGTGGGGTCTGGATATCCATGTTGGTTCACACATGTTCCACGATGATCTCATCGGATGAACCACGATGTCAAGAATTCAATCAATCATGTATGCAATTCCCTTTGTCTACCGGTGTGATACTTGCCCGAGATTCCATCGTTGGTATCCCCATACCTTGTTCAATCACGTTACCGGCAAGTCTCTTTACTCGTTCCATAACACATCATTCCGTGGCTAACTCGTTAGTCACACTGAGCTCAATATGATGATGAATTACCGAGTGGGACAAAGATACCTCTCCGTCACATGGAGTGACAAATCCTAGTCTCGATTCGTACAACCCAACATACACTTTCGGAGATACCCGTAATGCACATTTATAATCACCCAGTTACGTTGTGAAGTTTAATACACCAAAGCACTCCTACGGTATCCGAGAGTTGCATAATCTCATGGTCTAAGGAAATGATACTTGACATTAAAAAAACTTTAGCACAAGAACAACACGATCTAGTGTTATGCTTAGGATTGGGTCTTGTCCATCACATCATTCCCAATTATGTTATCCCGTTATCACTAACATCCAGTGTCGACGATCAGGAAACCTTGATCATCTATTGATCAACGAGCTATCCAACTAGTGTCTCACTAGGGACATGTTGTGGTCTATGTATTCACACATGTATTACGGTTTCCGGTTAATACAATTATAGCATGAATAATAATAGACAATTATCATTAACAAGGAAATATAATAATAACCAGTTTATTATTGCCTCTAGGGCATATTTCCAACAAAAAATTATTGTCCCGTAGCAACGCACGGTCACTTAACTAGTCTCAACTATCAAGGAGGGATCTGCCGTCGTGATGGTTCGACCTGGATCGATCTCTCCCTCCCATCGCTAAAAGTCCTCACACCAACGTCCTCCCACTGATTTTTTTTGCAACCCTCCATAAACCAAACGGTAATATAAAAATAAAAAAACCCTCTTCGACCTCCACTCCCACGATTGGCGCACCAGCGAAAATAGAAAACGAGCGGCTAAAGAAAACCGAAGGAACGAGGCCCGCGACCCCTCCTTCCCGCACCCGCTCGTGGTAAAACCTCAAAGTTCTCCCATCCCTCTCGATTGCATGCACTTAGAAATAGTCCTTCCCACACGCATCAAGGAAACCCAAAAAACCAGCTCTCACCCATCGCTACCATCTCCCAGTTTTTTGTACACGGTAACGAAAAGGATCCAAAATCTTCCCACCTCTCCCATATCTCCACTCCAAGAAAAACGATAACCGCGACTCGTGAATCCACGTCCTCAACCCAATCTCCCCCAGCACCCTCATTCTCGATCTCGTCTGGTTCGCCAGAAAACTCGCCACTGCCACTGCCTGTGCTCACAATCCCTCATCCCACACTGGTCCCATCATCATCGGCGCGAGTACTCATAGGTCGTGTTGCTCTACGGCGGCGGCATGGTCGCGGTGTCAATCATGCTAGATCTATTCGTCCGATGGATCATGGATGTTGGGTTTGCAGATGGCGATGGGAATGTCATGAGCTAAAAAAACCCAAGGAGGCCAAGAAGAACGAAGGCAACAGCAGCCATGTCGCGGCCGTTGTCGCAGGAGAGGAGCTACCCGCATTGGAGGAGGCGGGAATCATGCCTACTCGTAGTGTTGCCGCTCGGAATCGCCACCAACGCATTGTGCCACATCCTATCGCCTTCTTGTGGACGACTTCTTCCCCTCATTGTCGCCCTGCCTCCGGCGTTGTAGCAGCATGTCCGGGTCTTCTGCCTCCAATCGCCGCCGACGCAAGCTGAAGCAATAGCAGTGGCAGGAGAAACAGGTCAAGCCACCCAAGAAGCGTTGGATCAAATCATGAAAGGTTTGGATGTATTTTTTTTGCGCCTAATTTTACGTCATCGTTGTAACGTGTGGGTTCTGCTCATTTTCAGGTTGTTCTGAGGAGCGATGCTTCCAGCGCATCGCATGTGAGTCGGCTCCCGGCGTAAGGTTCAATTTCTCAGTTTTTTTATTTTGCCGTTCTCTTCCTGTTCTATTTTTTCCCGGTAGGTCTAGGGATGGCAAGGAGCCAAGCAAAATGTGTGTGCCCGACTGGCAGGCGCTGGATGCGATTCTTGACAAACTGTAGAAGTGCATGCTTTCACATCCTATACAATTTATGTGAAGTGGAATTATGTTCATGATTTGATGAGCTCGATTAATTTCTTCTACTACCATTTGATTCTGCAGGAAGATATATACGTATGGAGCTTTTGCTGACCCAATGGATTTGGAGGACATAGGTGTATTTGTTCTTGTTTCAGGCTCGTCGGAGATGCTAATAGTTAACATGGGTAGTATTGAGTCTTGATGATTGCACGGTTGTTTTGATGGCCAGAGCTTCCGGACTACAATGATGCGATTGAGCACCCAATGGACTTAAACACCTTCAAGAGGAAGCATGCCAGGAGTGCATATCACTTAATATTTTGAGCCATTTGAAATTAGACTTAATATTTTGTTGAAATGGTAAGTTGTCATTCATTTTGTTGTTGTTGCTAAAATGGATGTTGTAGTTGGGGATAGTATCAGTGTACACTTTATTTGTCTGGTAGTGAATTCCACCTACAAGGGCCGGTCCAATGCTAGAATAGAAGCAAACTTTAATATGTATTCTTGTTACCTTGCATGTCAACTACGATTGAGCATGAAACCTTTTCATGCGGCCCAGCAAATGTACCAACATAAACGTGCTTTCCAGTGTATAACATGCATGCTTACACTTATATTCCTATAATTAATTATCTTCGCTTGCAATTTGTGCACGCGATGAAGATGGTCAGCTTCAGGATTACACGGTTGTCTGGCTTGCTGCATTATGGTTCTGGCCTAAAGTTTTTAGTAGTGATTACACTTCTTAGCTATGGTTCCGAAATATATGGTGTTTTCCCTAATATAATTTATATTTTAACATTATGTGGTCGTATTTGTAGGCTTGTGCCAATTACTGTATAATATACCGGTTATAGAACACTTGGTAAATACTCTTCTTTCAGGATGATGTCTTCTTAATTGGTAACAATGGAATGGTGTACCACGTCTGATACATTTTACTTGAGACGGGTATGTGAGTACGTAGTATTTCTAGAAAGATGATGGATAGCTGAATGCACTTACACACCATCATTTATTTATGCAGGCCCATTCCATGCAAGAGCTGGCAAGAAAGGAGTTTCAAGAAGATAGATAAAAGGGCATACTTTTAGGAAACCAAGTAAAGAAAGAGTGGACAGAAAAGTGAACCTATTTCATGTGTCACCATATAACAATAGTTGAGATTACCTTCAGGAAGAAATTTCAAAGTATATAAAAAAGCAAGGAGTATCAAGCTTGTAAAGTTATATTTGGTACTATCCTTTGCAGAATATATATAAGTCATATTGGTTTTGTCTCAAGCCAAACTTGTTTAAGTTTGAGGAAGTTATTAGAAAAATAATATCATCAAGAAATCCAATTCGGCTCTTGAGAGCATATGCTCCTCCCCATCAACTATGTTTCATCCAAATGCCAAACATTTTTGAAAAAACTGGATGTCCTCATTGTCACACCCAAATGTTGTCTGCAAATTTTTAGGAGAAAAGCTTAAGCATGTTGACCTTTGAGGAAAACAAAACAAACGTATAATGTTACCTCCAAATGTTATGCTTAATTTTGTTTTTTACCCACAAAGCTCCGCTATCCTGTTTTGCATGAAAACTGTCAAGCACGCTTGTTAGACTAACATGAACATCTACAAAAAAATAATATTTATTTTAGATTTACTGTTCATTTGGGAGCATATGCTTCCTAAAGCCAGAACGGCCCTCCTCATCGATGCCAAATAAAACTATACTATAAGAACTTATTTCCTAATGCACGTGATGATATTGATCTGATATCATTGATGTTGATTTGTGTGAACTTAATTAACAAGTTTGAATTAGCACAAACCTAATATACCATATGATGCAAGGAAATATACTCGGGTGACGTGAGGTGGTTGCGCCTATAGGGAAAGTAGATGCAATTCTACACACACGCAGAGTCGCCACGTCATCTAGAAAAGCTAGGGTTCCTTTGTCTCCTACCGGCACCACCGGCGATTCGCCTCATCTCGATGGACCTAGGGCCATGGGACAACGGTCGATCCTGGCACTTGCTGGCGGGAGGGCTCCGATTTAGATGTTTCTTTTTGTTTTTTTGTGTATATGTCCTGCTTAGAAAGACGAGATGACGACGGCTCGTTGAAGATAGAAGAAGATGCTTCCCGCCTAACCCTTGTTCTAATGGCGCGTCTAACATCGTTAGAGGGCATGTGGAGGGGTGTCTCCGCCAGATCACGCTGGATATGATCGGTGTTTGCCTTTGGTGGATCTACTCGGATTTGTTCTTGGTTCGTCTATGTTCATGTGTCTTCAGGTTGGATCATTTTGATCTACTCATCGCTTCATCGGTGGTGGTTGTTGTTCTGGTGCGCTTGTCCTATGAAGCCTTAGCACAATGACTTTTAGACCGTCTCCGGCAAGGGGGGGGGGGGGCAATGATGACGACTCTAGATGCATTTTTTATTATTTCTGGTATTCATTCTACTACCATGATTGAAGTTGGATAGATCAGAAGTTTTCGTAAAAAACTGTATGTTGCACTCATGTTCATTGAGCACACTGAAATTTTGACCAATGCATCACTATCCAAATTTATTTCTCCGTGGCAATGCACGGGAATTCAGCTAGTTTACACTTAAGGTACTCATACACTACATAAAATTAACTTGAAATCTTATAATTTTTCAAAATTGTGATTTAATATGTTCGCATTTTTGTTGCAATAACAGAAAACGCTCTATATAGTTGTTCTTTTATAGTAGATGGTTAAAATATTGTGGGAATTATTTTTACAAATAAAAATAGTTAGGGTCAAAACTCAAATTTAAATATTATATGTGATATCATCATTTCATTAAAATGGGTGATTTTTGTGAAAACAAATGACAGTGGGTTCCCACTAGGGTATGCCCATGTGAATGATTCTACCTAGTAAATTTTGACGGGCCGTGTCTCTTTCCGAAAAATCACTCGGCTCGGTCGGCATCGGTGATCTTATCTTGGTGAATAGAAAATCATCCATGCATCCATCCTTTTAAGAGATTTTTCTGAACCATACATAGGTGAAGAACATTTCAACTTTAAAGCTTCTACATTATTAGCAATTCTTTGCACCTTATCAATTAAGTCTCTGTTAGAAAATATCATACCGAGATGGCTGCTCCGCTCCCTCCCCCCTGATACGTCTCCAACGTATCTATAATTTTTGATGGTTTCATGCTAACATCCTGTAAAACTTTGGATGTTTTGTATGCCTTTTATATCTTTTTTGAGAATAACTTATTAACTCAGTTCCAAGTGCTAGTTCCTGTTTTTTCCATGTTTTTGACCCCTTTCAGAGGAGGATTTTGAACGGAGTCCAAACGGAACGAAACTGCTAAAAAGTTTTTTCCGAAAAAGAAAAAGATCGGGAAGCCTGAGAATCAGGGCAAGGGGCCAGCAGGGACCCCACAAGCCCCCTAGCCGCGGCCAGGGGGGGCGCGCCTCCCAAGCTTGTGGACTCCCTGGGCCACCTCTGCCCTAGGTCTTTCGCCTATAAATTTCCTAAAATCCTAGAAAAAATCAGGAGATCATCGAAAGTACTTTTTCGCCGCCGCAAGCTTCTGTCTCCGCAAGATCCCATCTGGGGCATGTTCCGGTGCCCTGTCGGAGGGGGGATTCAGATACGGAGGGCTTCCTCATCAACACCATGACCTCTCCGATGATGCGTGAGTAGTTCACCATAGACCTACGGGTCCATAGCTAGTAGCTAGATGGCTTCTTCTCTCTCTTGGATCTTCAATACAAAGTTCTCCATGATCTTCATGGAGATCTATCCGATGTAATCTTCTTTTGTGCTGTGTTTGTCGAGATCCGATGAATTGTGGATGTATGATCAGATTATCTATGAATCTTATTTGAGTTTTTTCTGATCTCTCTTATGCATGATTTCATATCCTTGTAATTCTCTTCGAGTTGTGGGTTTTGTTTGGTCAACTAGATCTATGATTCTTGCAATGGGAGACGTGTTTGGTTTTCGGTTAATACTCTGCGTTGACCTCACCAAGTGACAGAAGGGGTAGCGAGGAACGCATCGTGTTGTTGCCATCAAGGGTAAAAAGATGGGGTTGTCATCATTGGTTTGAGATTATCCCTGTACATCATGTCATCTTGCTTAAGGCGTTACTCTGTTCGTCATGAACTCAATACACTAGATGCATGCTGGATAGCGGTCGATGTGTGGAGTAATAGTCATAGATGCAGAAAGTATCGGTCTACTTATCTCGGATGTGATGCCTATATGTATGATCATTGCCTTAGATATCATCATGTCTTTACGCGGTTCTATCAATTGCTCGAGAGTAATTTGTTCACCCACCGTAATATTTGCTATTTTGAGAGAAGCCTCTAGTGAACACTATGGCCCCCGGGTCTACTCCACACCATATTTTCAGCCTTACACTTTTTCTTCGTTGCACTTTCCGCCTTCAGATCACACTTTGCAATCAATCTTGAAGGGATTGACAACCACTTTATAGCATTGGGTGCAAGCTCTTTGTGTTTGTGTAGGTACTCTGGACTTGACGAGATTCTCCTACTGGATTGATACCTTGGTTATCAAACTGAGGGAAATACTTACTGCTCCTGTGCTACATCACCATTTACTCTTCAAGGGAAAACCAACGCAAGCTCAAGAGACGACAGAAGGTTTTTGTCAACGTAGCAGAAGGATTTCTGGCGTCGTTGCCGGGGAAGGACTTTTGTTGCCGTAGCAGAAGAATTTCTGGCGCCGTTGCCGGGGAGGATCAAGTCAAGAATTCATCCAAGTAAGTGTCGCAAACTCATCTCTTGCATTTACTTTTTTTCCTCTCATTTTTCTCTCCCCCACTTCTGAAGAACAAAAATTTACAAAAAGATTTTCCTTTTTCGTTTGCCTTTTCATTCGCCCTTTTCTCTCGCTTGCTTGTTGTTCGCTTGTGTGCTTGCTTGCCTGCTGAAGTCACCTTGAATGAAAACACCAAACTTTGCGACTTCTCGAATACTAATAATAATGATTTTATTAGTACTCCGATTGCTCCCTCCACTAGTGCGGAGTCATACGAAATCAATGCCGCTTTGCTGAATCTTGTTATGAAAGAGCAATTCTCCGGCCTTCCTAGTGAAGATGTCGCATCCCATCTTAACACCTTCATTGAGCTTTGTGATATGCAAAAGAATAAAGATGTGGATAATGATGTGATTAAGTTGAAGCTTTTTCCTTTCTCGTTGCGAGATCGAGAAAAAACTTGGTTTTCGTCTTTGCCCAAAAATAGTATTGATTCTTGGGATAAGTGCAAAGATGCTTATATATCCAAGTATTTTCCGCCGGCTAAGATTATCTCTCTCCGTAATGATATCATGAATTTTAAGCAACTTGATCATGAACATGTTGCACAATATTGGGAGAGAATGAAATTGATGATTAGAAATTGTCCTGCTCATGGCTTGAGTCTTTGGATGATTATACAAATCTTCTACGTTGGCTTGAATTTTTTTTCTAGAAATATCTTGGACTCCGCCTCAGGTGGAACCTTCATGGAAATCTCGTTGGGAGAAGCCACGAAACTCCTAGACAATATCATGACGAACTACTCTCAGTGGCACACTGAAAGGTCACCTACTAGTAAGAAAGTACACGCTATAGAAGAAATTAACTCGTTCAGTGCTAAGATGGATGAGTTAATGAATTTGGTTGCTAGTAGAAGTGCTCCTTTAGATCCTAATGATATGCCCTTGTCTTCTTTGATTGAGAGTAGCAACGCTAGCTTGGATGTTAATTTTTTTGGTAGGGATAATTTTGGCAACAATAATGCTTTTAGAGGAAACTATCTTCCTAGGCCTTTTCATAGTAACTCCTCTAATAACGTTGGCAACTCCTACAACAATACTCATGGAAATTACAATAGATTACCCTCTGATCTAGAGAGTAATATCAAAGAGTTTATCAACTCGCAAAAGATTTTCAATGCGTCCATAGAGGAAAAACTACTCAAAATTGACGATTGGGCTAAGAGTGTTGATAGAATGTCTAGTGATATTGATGCTTTGAAAGTTAGATGTGCTCCTCCCAAGATCAATATGGATGAAACTTTGAAAGCTATGCGTGTTTCCATGATTGAGAGCAAAGAAAGAACTGCCCAAATTCGTGCTAGACATGAATGGCTTAAAAAGCGTGTTCTCGTGATAAGAATAACGAAGATCTTAAAGTGCTTGGTGTGACTTCCATTGAATCTTTGTTTTCTTGTGTCAAACCCAATGATGATGGGGCTGTATATGAATCCACATTGGTTGAAAAACGCCCCAATGATTCGGAGTCCATCTATCTTGATGCTAAAAGCGTTGAAAGTGGAGTAGAAGATATTAAAACTTTGAGTAGTAATGAAATTACTACCTTGGATTTCAAGGAATTCAATTGTGATAGTTTCTCCTTAATTGAATGCATTTCCTTGATGCAATCCATGCTAAACTCTCCACACGCTTATAACCAAAACAAGGCCTTTACCGATCATATTGTCGAAGCCATGATAAAATATCTTGAAGAGAAACTTGAATTGGAAGTCTCTATCCCTATAAAGCTTCATGATGAGTGGGAACCTACTATCAAAATCAAAATCAAAAACTATGAATGCAATGCTTTGTGTGATTTGGGTGCTAGTGTTTTCGCGATTCCAAAGTCTTTATGTGATGTTCTGGGTTTTAATGAGATTGAGGAGTGTTCTCTTAATTTGTATCTTGCGGATTCTACTATCAAGAAACCCATGGGAAGGATCAATGATGTTCTTATTATTTCAAATAGGAACTATGTACCCGTAGATTTCATTGTGCTTGACATTGATTGCAATCCTACATGCCCTATTACTCTTGGTAGACCTTTCCTAAGGACTATCGGTCCTATCATCGATATGAAGGAAGGGAATATTAGATTTCAATTTCCGTTAAAGAAGGGCACGGAGCATTTTCCTAGAAAGAAAATAAGATTGCCTTATGGATCCATGATGAGGGCCACTTATGGTTTGAGCACCAAAGACGACGATACATGATTCTATCGCTTTTATGCCTAGCTAAGGGCGTTAAACAATAGCGCTTGTTGGGAGGCAACCCAATGAATTTCCTTTTTCTTTCTGTTTTTTTTTGCGTCCGCACCATCATAATTCTGTTATGATTGTGGTTTTTGTGTTTCTTTTTTTGTGTTTGAGCCAAGCAAAACCTTTATGACTAGTCTTGGTAATGGTTGTTTGATCCTGCTGGAAAAAGACAGAAACTTTTCGCTCACAAGTTGATTTTTGATTTTTATTCAGAAAGAGCTTTTGAGTTGATTATTTTTGCTGCTAGTTGCTATGCCTTTTGCTAAGGAATTCATAATGTTTCAGAATTTTTGAGGTACCAGAAGTATACGAAGTATACAGATTGCTACAGATTGGTCTGTTTTTGACATATTCTGTTTTTCTTGAGTTGGTTGCTTGTTTTGATGAAACTATGGATAGTATCGGGGGTACTAGCCATGGAAAAGTGAGAATACAGTAGCCCAACACCAATATAAATGGAAATCAAGATTGCTACAGTACCTAAAGAGGTGGTAGTTTGTTTTCTTGTGCTAATGATATCACGAGTTTCTGTTTAAGTTTTGTGTTGTGAAGTTTTCAAGTTTTGGGTGATGTTCTCATGGACAAAGAGATAAGGAGTGGAAAGAGATCAAGCTTGGGGATTCCCAAGGCATCCCAAGAAAAAATCAAGGACACCAAAAAGCCTAAGCTTGGGGATGGCCCGGGAAGGCATCCCCTCTTTCGTCTTCAATCCATCGGTAACGTCACTTGGAGCTATATTTTTATTCACCACATGATATGTGTTTTTCTTGGAGCGTCTTGTATCTTAGGAGTCTTTTATTTTTGTTGTGTCACAATCATCCTTGCTGCACACCTTTAAAGAGAGACATGCACTCATCATGATTTTGCTAGAATGCTCATAGTGCTTCACTTATATCTTTTGAGCTAGATAATTTTGCTCTTTGTGCTTCACTTAGATCTTTTAGAGCACGGCGGTGAGTGACTTGGTAGTTGGCTTATGCTATGAAAGTAGTCCCAAAGGTGATAGGTACCCAAAGAGGATACAAAAACCTCCATCTTCATGTGCATTGAGTAGAAAGAGAAGTCTTGATTCCTCTCAGTTAGTTTTGAGATGTGGATTTGGTAATATTAAGAGTTATGTTAGTAGGGTGTGGTGAATCTAGAAATACTTGTGTTGAAGTTAGTGATTCCCGTAGCATGCACGTATGGTGAACCTCTATGTTAGGAAGTCGGAGCATAATTGATATATTGATTTTCATCCTTTGTGTTGAGGTCGGGATCGCGCGATGGTTAACACCTACCAACCCTTCCCCTACGAGTATGCGTTTAGCACTTTGTTTCGATTACAAATAAAAACTTTCGCAACAAGTATGTCAGTTCTTCATGACTAATGTGAGTCCATGGTATAGATGCACTTTCACCTTCCACCATTGCTAACCTCTCTAGTGTCGCGCAATTTTCGCCGGTACACAAACCCACCATATGCCTTCCTCAAAATAGCCACCATACCTACCTACTATGGCATTTTCAAAGCCATTCCGAGATATATTGCCATGCAACTCCCACCGTTCCGTCTCATGACTTGTGTCGTCACTCTCATATCTCCATTGCATGATCGTAAGATAGCTAGCGAGATGTTTCAACGTCATACGCCAAGCTAGATCGTTGCACATCCCGGTACACTTCCGGAGGCATTTCCTATAGAGACATTTCTAAGTTTTGAGCTGTGAGTAAATAAAAGTGTGATGATCATCATTAGATCATTGTCCCATGTGAGGAAAAAAAAGAGAGAGGCGAAAGAGCCCAAATATAAAAAAAAAGAGAAAAAAGAGGCCCAAGTGCCCAAAAAAGAGAGAAAAAGAGAGAAGGGACAATGCTACTATCTTTTTCCACACTTGTGCTTCATAATAGCACCATGTTCTTCATGATTGAGAGCCTCTTGTTTTGTCACCACCATATGCTAGTGGGAATCTTAATTATGTAACTTGGCTTGTATATTCCAATGATGGGCTTCCTCAAAATTGCCCTAGGTCTTCGTGAGCAAGCAAGTTGGATGCACACCCACTAGTTCTCCTTTTGAGCTTTCACATACTTATAGCTCTAGTGCATCCTTTGTATGGCAATCCCTACTCATTCACATTGATATCTATTAATGGGCATCCCCATAGCCCTTTGATACGCCGAGTCAATGTGACCATCTCCTCCTTTTTGTCTCACAACCACCACCACACTCTATTCCACCTATAGTGCTATATCCATGGATCACCCTCATGTATTGCGTGATAGTTATAAAAAGTTTGAGAAAGTAAGAGTTTGAAAACAATTACTTGGCCAATACCAGGGTTGTGCATGATTTACATTAGTTGTGTGAGGATGATGGAGCATAGCCAGACTATATGATTTTGTAGGGATAACTTTCCTTGGCCTTGTTATTTTGAAAGTTCATGATTACCTTGCTAGTTTGCTTGAAGTATTATTGTTTTCATGTCAATAGCAAACTATTATTTTGAATCTTACGGATCTGAACATTCATGTCATATGAAAGAAGTTGCAAAGGACAACTATGCTAGGTAGCATTCCACATAAAAAATTCAGTCTTTATCACTTCCCTACTCGAGGACGAGCAGGAGTTAAGCTTGGGGATGCTTGATACGTCTCCAACGTATCTATAATTTTTTACGGTTTCATGCTATTATCCTGTCAAACTTTGGATGTTTTGTATGTCTTTTATATCTTTTTTGAGACTAACTTATTAACTCAATGTCAAGTGCCAATTCCTATTTTTCCATGTTTTTGAGCCCTTTCAGAGGAGGATTGTGAACGTAGTCCAAACGGAACGAAACTGCCAAAAAGATTTTTTCCGAAACATAAAAAGATCGAGAAGCCTGAGAATCAAGGCACGGGGCCAGCAGGGACCCCACAAGCCCCCTAGCCGCGGCCAGGGGGCCCATGCCTCCCAGGCTTGTGGGATCCCTGGGCCACCTCTGCCCTAGGTCTTTCGCCTATAAATTCCCTAAAATCCCAGAAAAAATCACGAGATCATCAAAAGTACTTTTCCGCCGCCGCAAGCTTCTGTCTCTGCAAGATCCCATCTGGGGCACGTTCTAGTGCCCTGTCGGAGGGGTGATTCGGATACGGACGGCTTCTTCATCAACACCATGACCTCTCCGATGATGCGTGAGTAGTTCACCATAGACCTACGGGTCCATAGCTAGTAGCTAGATGGCTTCTTCTCTCTCTTGGGTCTTCAATACAAAGTTCTCCATGATCTTCATGGAGATCTATCCGATGTAATCATCTTTTGTGGTGTGTTTGTCGAGATCCGATGAGTTGTGGATTTATGATCAGATTATCTATAAATCTTATTTGAGTTTCTTCTCATCTCTCTTATGCATGATTTCATATCCTTGTAATTCTCTTCGAGTTGTGGGTTTTGTTTGGCCAACTAGATCTATGATTATTGCAATGGGAGAAGTGCTTGGTTTTGGGTTCATACCGTGCTGTGACCTCACCCAGTGACAGAAGGGGTAGCGAGGTACGCATCATGTTGTTGCCATCAAGGGTAAAAAGATGGGGTTTTCATCATTGGTTTGAGATTATCCCTCTACATCATGTCATCTTGCTTAAGGCGTTACTTTGTTCGTCATGAACTCAATACACTAGATGCATGTTGGATAGTTGTCGATGTGTGGAGTAATAGTAGTAGATGCAGAAAGTATCGGTCTACTTGTCTCGGACGTGATGCCTATATGTATGATCATTGCCTTAGATATCGTCATGACTTTGTGCAGTTCTATCAATTGCTCGACAGTAATTTGTTCACCCACCGTAATATTTGCTATTTTGAGAGAAGCCTCTAGTGAACACTATGGCCCCCGGGTCTACTCCACACCATATTTTCAGCCTTACACTTTTTCTTCGTTGCACTTTCTGCCTTCAGGTCTCACTTTGCAATCAATCTTGAAGGGGTTGACAACCCCTTTATAGCGTTGGGTGCGAGCTCTTTGTGTTTGTGCAGGTACTCTGGACTTGACGAGATTCTCCTACTGGATTGATACCTTGGTTCTCAAGCTGAGGGAAATACCTACTGCTCATGTGCTGCATCACCCTTTCCTCTTCAAGGGAAAACCAACGCAAGCTCAAGAGACGACAGAAGGTTTCTGTCGGCGTAGCAGAAGGATTTCTGGCGCCGTTGCCGGGGAAGGACTTTTGTTGCCGTAGCACCCCCTCCCTCTGCTCCTCCTCCAGCCACGGTGATCTCCTACCGCCAGCCACCCACGGCTCCTCCGCTCCCAGCACGGTGAACTCCAACCCTATAATTCCCATCACCATTTCCCTCCCAACTGCTACGTTCGCCTCCCCTCCACTTACACTAGGTGGCAGGCTAGATGACTCTCCAACCCACGCCGCCATCCGAGCTGCACTTGGAGTGGGAAATGCAATGGGGGCTGACTTCGAAGATCAGGTCTGGTCTGCCATTCTGCAGCAAATCACTCCATTCCGCCATTGAAGCTCTGGAATCCACCTCAAGGCAAGAATTGAGCGTGTTGTCCTAAAAATTGACAGCCTCATGCTTGGTTGCTACCTCCAAGGTTGTCTCGGAGGTCAGTCCGAAATGTTCATAACCCTCCATCTCTCACCTTCGGAATTCCGCTTCACCGTTTCTTCGGTTCCAGTGGCCCTTGCTATACTTCGGGAGGTGGAAATCGACACTCCTCCCATTCACATCTCCTTCTTGCCTTGCTCGCTTGAGGATGCCGCTAAGGACTCAACCGCATCCATCGACCCACGCCTCCTCAACTCACCGCATCATCAGCCTGCGCCACCGCTCGCTCTCGCTCGCTTAGCTTTCCAAACAATCGACATCGGCGATCGCATGCAGCATGCATTCAGTTTCATCCGTCAAACACTCAACCTTGACACCATGATCGGACTCTCGTTTCAGTCTGCACTCTCGCAGACAAAACGCTCCATGGTCTCGCCACCACGCCATGCTACCTCTTCCGCTCGTGACACCATCATTTTCTTCCACACTTCTCACCTCCCACTAGACTGCTACCTCGTCGTGGCTCTTCTGCAAACCAGGTTTGGGGGTAGGGCCACAACTTTCGACGTCCAACGTACGTCCACATCGGCCTACTCCTTCTGCGTTGCCTTTCCAAATGCGCAAGCCTGGATCACTGCATGCTCGCCGCTCTCCTCGCCTTTCTTCTATGCCACGATCATCGCCACCTCCCACTCGAACACTTCGATGGACGTCAGCCATGGATGCGCCGCCTCTCACTAGGCGCGCCTCCAACCTCCGTTGCCTCCAGGGTCGGCTCCTGCTTCATCTATGCTCCCTCGCGACCCGAACCTCCTGCCGGACTCGACAATGGCGCCCCCTCTTGCTGCATATGAGGTTAGGCCTTTTCGCCATGGATTTAGATTCTTTAATCACGTTCTAAATATGTACCACACTGAGGTCACTCGCCCTATATTTACACCTCGCCATGCACCGCAAGTTTCTTTTTGGATAGTTTGCATCTCACAAAATATTATCCGGAATAATATGCTCATCTCCAATGCCCTAGACCACCACTTCTGTGTTAAACCAGACTTCCAGGCAACTAAGCTCACACATCATGTGTTCCGCTCGTCCGTACTGACCAAGGAGGTTAGATTCGAAATTCTAAAAAAAATCGCCGTTGGTTTTCGAATGCTTCTCCTTGTACTTCTTTGACCAGCTGGCCTCGGCCACTGTTTTTGAAGAGCAACAGCTTCCGCTACACAGACCGGTCGTGTTCATTTAAAAAAAGGTTGTGCAACCATCCACGAATGAATCCATCCTTGGACCTCCCCCCATCCCAACCTCACAACTCCCAGCTCCAAAAACGTATAAACGAACAAGCACTGCTTTGTCCAGTGGTTCAAACCATGCTCACACTATCATAAAAAATGCACCACCAACAGCTCCCTCCTACAAACCTGCCACGAATCTAGCTACACCGCTGGTCAAAACACCTTTGACTATCACTAAAAATGAGGGCTTCTCCAAGGCCCAAGCCAACGAAGAAGACACGCTCGACCCATCCCGATCTTTGCTGGCCCACATGGCACTGGACACCCCTGCACCAACGCGCCCCCACCTGCTCCCCAGCTCTGCCATAGACGCGGTGCATGCACCCCTCGTCTCTGTGCATGGGACATACCCCCCCCCCTCACAACCACACACCGGGCGAACCAGCCCTGCACTAGTGGAAAACTGGCCTTTGGCCTGGACCCTTTAGTCCCGGCCTTCATGGCCGGGACTAAAGGCCCGGCCACGTCGCCCCAAAATCGCAATGTCGTCCACGAGGCTTTGGTCCCGGCCCGTAAGGAGCCTTTAGTCCCGGTTTGGACACAAACCGGGACTAAAGGGCTACGCGGTGTGCAGCCCGCATGTGCGTCACCTTTAATCCCAGTTTGTGTCTCAAACCGGGACTAAAGTCCTATGCTTATATATACTGGCCACAGCCCCCCTCTCCCCTCTTCCTTGCATTTTTCTTGGATGGAAGAGTGTGGGTGTGTGCTAGCTCTCCATGTTTCTTGGATGCACTAGAGGTGTTTGTTGAAATGTGTGTTAGAGCGATGCCGCTTCAGTTCACCGAACACAACTACGATATGAGATGCCCGAGCCACGCTTAAACCTCTTCCTCTTTATTTCTACTTATTCTAAAAGGTTAGCAACTATATTTCCTCGTTTAGACCGTGCGGTACTAATTTTTAGGATCGTGATTGTATTTGATATACTCTCGTATAACGCAGATGAGCCATCCATGGATGTACGGTGATCGATGCACAGCCGCTTATAGAGAAGGCGTCCATTCTTTTCGAGATGCAGCCGATGCGAACAAGCATGGTGGTGGCTATATGTTTTGTCCATGTGTTGAATGTCGGAATGAGAAGGATTACACTTCCTCAAGAGTCATTCAGAGCCACCTGCTTCGGTCCGGTTTTATGTCGGGCTATAATGTTTGAACCAAGCACGGAGAAAGAGGGGTTATGATGGAAGACGACGATGAAGAAGAAGAGAACGATGATGACAACTACCGATCTATGTTCCCTGAGTATGCTGATACCGCAATGGAAGACAATGAAGAAGAAGATCAGGATGAAGAACGGGAACCAGATGAGCCCACTGATGATCTTGGCCGGGTCATTTCTGATGTACGGCAAGGTTGCGACACAGAAAAGGAGAGGTTGCAGTTCGAGCAAATGTTGCAGGACCACAAAAAATTGTTGTACCCAACTTGTGAAGATGGCCAGAAGAAGCTGGGTAGCACACTGGAATTGCTGAAGTGGAAGGCAGAGACCGGTGTGACTGACTCGTCATTGGAAAAGTTGCTGGTACTGATGAAGAAGATGCTTCCAAGAAAGAACGAATTGCCCGCCAGCACGTACGAAGCAAAGAAGCTTGTCTCCCCTCTAGGATTAGACGTGCAGAAGATACATGCATGCCCTTAAAAGTAATCTTTGGAAAGGGTCCTGGCAGCCAACCTGTTCCTAACGGCCCTGATAAGCGCGTATCCATGTGGAAGAAGAAATCTATATTTTGGGAGCTACCCTACTGGGAAGTCCATGAGGTCCGCTCGGCAATCGACGTGATGCACCTGACGAAGAATCTCTGCGTGAATATTCTAGGCTTCCTGGGCTTGTATGGGAAGTCAAAAGATACACCGGAAGCACGGGAGGACCAGGAATGTCATAAAGGAAGAGATGGCATGCATCCAGGGCAGTTTCAAGGGCGTGCCAGCTACGCTCTTACTAAGGAAGAGAAGGAAATCTTCTTTGAAGTCCTTTTCAGTATCAAGGTCCCGACTGGCTTCTCGTCGAATATAAAGGTAATCGTAAATATGAAAGACAAAAAATCCAAAACCTAAAGTCTCATGACTGCCACGTGCTTATGACGCAATTGCTTCCGGTTGCATTCAGGGGAATTCTACTGGAAAATGTTCGCCTAGCAATTGTGAAGGTATGTGCATTCCTCAATGCAATTTCTCATAAGGTAATCGATCGAGAAAGTCTATCAGGGTTACAGATTGATGTGGTCCAATGTCTGGTCAGCTTTGAGTTGTTGTTCCCGCCATCCTTCTTCAATATAATGACACACCTCCTAGTTCACCTAGTCGAAGAGATGAGAATTCTCGGTCCTGTGTTTCTACACAATATGTTCCCCTTCGAGAGGTTCATGGGAGTCTTAAAGAAATATGTTTGTAACCGTGCTAGGCCAGAAGGAAGCATCTCCAAGGGCTATGGAACAGAGGAGGTCATTGAGTTTTGTGTGGACTTTCTTCCTGACCTTAAGCCGATTAGTGTTCCTGAATCTCGGTATGAGGGTAGGCTGACAGGCAAAGGCACACTAAGAAGGAAAGCAAAAGTATGTATGGACGGGCATTCTTTCTCTCAAGCACACTACACAGTTCTACACAATTCCACCGTGGTGGCTCCGTATATCGTGAGACACAAGAATATTCTACGCTCCGAAAACCCGGGGAAGGCTGACTCTTGGATTAAAGGGGAACACGAGAAGACTTTCGGCAGTTGGTTGCCGACACATCTCATGAATGACGACACCGTTGGAGATCAGCTGTATTGTTTGGCCAGGCCACCATCTTCGACTATATGTATTTTCCAAGGGTATGAGATAAATGAGAATACATTTTACACGGTTGCCCAAGATAAAAAGAGCACCAACCAAAATAGTGGTGTCCGCTTTGATGCAACAGACGAGAATTGGCACTGTTTGGAAACATATTACGGGTACATAGAGGAGATATGGGAACTTGACTATGGACCTACTTTTAAGATCCCTTTGTTTTGGTGCAAATGGGTGAAGCTGACAGGAAGCGGGGTAGTTGTAGACCAAAAGTACGGCATGACAACAGTGGATCTCAACAATCTTGCGTACATGGACGAACCATTTGTCCTAGCCAATGATGTCGCTCAGGTTTTCTATGTGAAGGACGTGTCTACAAAAACGAGAAAAAGAAATTAGCAAAAGAAGATATCGTCCGATGAGCCAAAACGCCACATAGTTCTTTCAGGGAAAAGAAACATCATGGGAGTAGATGACAAGACAGACATGTGAGTAGATTATAATAAGTTTCATGAAATTCCGCCCTTCAAACTGAAAACTGACCCAAGCATCCTACTGAATGATGAAGATTCTCCATGGCTACGACCCAGAAGAAAACAGAAATAATAGATAGAAATATTGGTGCAATAATGTAATAATGTATTAAACCTTTTATGTAATGCATGTATGGAATGTACTAAAACTTTTAGTTTTGAATTATTTATTCAATTTCAAACACTTTTCATTATCATAGTTTTGTCAAATTCTCAAATATGCAAAAAGAATTTTAATAAACATAGTTTTTAATTGAAAATAACAAAATAGTTAATAATTTGGATAGTCAAAATAATTAATTTTGAAAATAGGAAATAGTTTTGAATTATTTATTCAATTTCAAACACTTTTCATTATCATAGTTTTGTCAAATTCTCAAATATGCAAAAAGAATTTTAATAAACATAGTTTTTAATTGAAAATAACAAAATAGTTAATAGTTTGGATAGTCAAAATAATTAATTTTGAAAATAGAAAATAGTTTTGAATTATTTATTCAATTTCAAACACTTTTCATTTTCATAGTTTTGTCAAATTCTCAAATATGCAAAAAGAATTTTAATAAACATAGTTTTTAATTGAAAATAACAAAATAGTTAATAGTTTGGATAGTCAAAATAATTAATTTTGAAAATAGAAAATAGTTTTGAATTATTTAGTCAATTTCAAACACTTTTCATTTTCATAGTTTTTGTCAAATTCTCAAATATGCAAAGAGATAACTATTTATATTCTCAAATATACAAAAACAAATAAAATAAGAAAACAGAAAATATGCCTTTAGTCCCGCCCGTACCACAGACCGGGACTAAAGGACCTGGGGCTGGAAACCCCCCGCCGAGGCCTTTTGTCCCGGGCGGTGGTTCAGGCCGGGACTAAAGGCCCCCCTTTAGTCTTGGCCTCAACCACCGCCCGGGACTAAAGGTCGGGGGGTATAAAAGGTGCCCTTTCTTCCCCGCCGCTTCGCACTTAGCAGTTTCGCGCGCGAGGAGTCTCCGCGGACGCCGTCAGGCCGCCACGCCGCCAGCCCACCGCGCCGCCGTCCAGCCGCCGCGCGGGCCACCAGCCCACCGCGCCGCCGCCGCGCGTAGTGCCCGCCAGCCCACCGCATCGTCGCCGCAGTGCCCGCCGCCGCGCGCAGTGCCGCCGTCCAGCCGCGCCGCCCGCCCGCCATATCTGCAAGGTTTTTGTTAATTAGTTATTTTGTTAATTAGTTAGTGTTAAGGTTAGGGTTAAATATTAGGGTTAGAATTTAGTTAGATATAGAATTAGGGTTAGATATAGAAATTAGGTTAGATATAGAATTATTTTAGAGTTAGAATTTAGTTAGATATAGTTATAATTAGATATAGAAATATTTTAGTTACTATTTATTTTGTTAGAATTATTTACTTAGAATTATTTTAGTTAGAATTTATTTGCAAATAGAAATAGAATTATTTTAGTTAGAATTATTTAGTTAGAATTTATTTGCAAATAGAGATAGAATTATTTTACTTAGAATTATTTAGTTAGAATTTATTTGTAAATAGAAATAGAATTATTTTGCATCATATATAGTTTGTTAGTTTATTAGTTAATCAAATGTCCGTTTTTTGCAGAACTATGGATCCACATATCAGGAACCTCGAAGAGGAAGAACTTCTCGAAGATATAATCAAAGACGACCCCGACGTTGAACCAGCTGAATCTATGTCGTCATATCTAAACCCCTCCGGAGATGGAATGGAGGTCGACCGACACGAAGATGAAGCCGATGGGGCAGGAGATAGCTCCAATGACAAAGAAGGTGATAGCTCCACTGATGGAGAAGCCGGTGGAGAAATAATAAAGTCCGGCGAGGTATAGATATGAAGTTCGACAATCACTTGTAATATGTGAAAAATATTGGAGATAGCTCTATATTGTATACATATACATTCATTTGACGAATGTTTCTCCCTCTTAGGCCTCCACATCGAGCAAAGCTATGAAACGAGGCCCGACTAAAAAGTTGGATGCACTGACGCATTACACCTTTGAGGTGATATTGCCTACAGGCTAATCCAAGCTTCCTAAGAATGCTGCTGACACATTCAAGAAGCAATGCGGAGTTCTCGTTAGGGATCACGTCCCGATCAACGTTCGGGAGTGGAACAAGCGCAAAGGGGCAGCCGATAGTGACTATGTTGCCGAAAGGTACAAAGATAATCTTTGGAATGATCTCATGTCACATTTCAACCTGCCAGAATGTGAGAATGAAGACGCCACAAAAAAACTGAGGGCCAAAGTCAAGCAGTGGACTCTAAAGAAGATGGCCGAACTGTTCCGTAGCTGGAAGAAGAAGCTATGGAAAAACTATCGGAAGACAAAGAAAGTGCCAGTATTCGAGGGATATCTAGCCAAACAGGCGAATCACTGGAAGGCATTTCAAGAGTACAAGGAGTCAGAAGATGCCAAGGCATTATCAGAAAAGAACAAGAAAAATGCCGACAAGAAGAAATATCACCACACGCTGGGGCCAGGGGGCTATGAGACTGCCATCCCAAAGTGGGATAAGAAAGAGCAAGATCTGCTAGCTAAAGGCATCATACCTGAAGCCATCCGTGATGAGTGGGAATTGAGAGCAAGAAATTGGTTCCTTGCGCATGGTGGTTCGTACGACGAAGAAACAGGGGACCTCATCTGCAGTGACGGTCTTAGGATACCCAGGGAGAATTGGAAAAAGATAGTGAAAGAAATTAAGGAGGGAAAAAGACAGTTCACTGCAGATAGAGAGATAGATTTGCTCACACTGGTCCTCGGCAATGACGAACATGGAGGACGAATGCGAGGCTTCGGTCCTTCTTACCCGTGGTGGCTTGGGTTTGCCAGAGACCAAGACACTTACAGAAGCCGAGCGGGAGCAAAGAAGCGACAGCAGGATGAGGAGAATGACAAGTTCAACCAGTTGCTTGCCAGGCTTAACGAGCAATAGAAGCAGATTGATGAGCTTAAAGGAGTAGCGCGCCAGGAAGATCCTGCACTCGATATTACCGGCGCCCCATCTAAGCGGAAAAGCAGCGTGGCTGAATCTGACGCCCCGCCCGACGATGCACGAAGAATGATAGAGGGCGGTCCCGGCTACCCCGTGGATGGAATCAAGGAGTCAACATCATGTGAACTCCATCAGAAATTCAAGAACATATCCATGAAGGTGGCCGTCGGACAAGCTTTACCTTCTGGCCCTGATGCACGCTAGCATGGCCGTGAGATTCCAGCTGGCTTTGCTAAAGTCGGGATGGATGAAATCATGGCGGGGTTTCATGATATGGAGCTCGACATAGCTGGACCCGAAGATGAGAGGACACTCGGAGAAGTACTGGGTGGAGTCATCCTATGGGACAAGAACTACATCAAGCTTCCAGGCTCGGCCCCAAGAACAACACCACCTCCGAGTCATCGCAGGTCACCTACACGTCCATCACCTCCAAGACCTCCACATGACGACGGCCAGCATAACACGAGTCCATCTCGATCACCGCCGCCGGACTTGGGTCGTCCGTCTCCGCCGCCGCCCGCTAAGGATACTAAGCGGAAGCATGCCACAGCACTCATATTGCAATGTGAAATGAAATATCTAGACGTGTGAGAGTTAAATATTGCAATGCTCCCACAGCACTCATATACCTTGTACTGTCTTCCTCTTGGAGTGGATCTCCTTCATATGTCAAAAGTTTTTCTGAAGAGGACAAAGGTGTAGGTACTTGCTTACAATTTTTCATCCCCATACGAGACATAAGTTCAGTGATATATCTTTCCTGATTTAACATAATTCCATCTTGAGTTTTCCTGACTTCAATACCTAGGAAGAAGTGCAAATCACCTAGGTCTTTCAAAGCAAATTCTTAACTTAGGTCATGTAGAAGAGCATTGGTGGCATTTTGTGAAGAACTTGCAACTATGATATCATCAACATATATAAGCAAGAAAATGACCACTCCTGCCTTGTTATAAGTAAACAAGGATGTGTCAGCCTTTGAAGCAATAAAGCCAAGAGATTTCAATTGCAAGCTCAGTCTAGAATACCATGCTCTAGGTGCTTGTTTCAAGCCAGAAAGTGATTTATCAAGTTTGCAAACAAAGTGTGGAAGTTTCTTACTTTCATACCCAGGTGGCTGTCTCATGAACACTTCCTCTTCCAGAACACCATGCAAAAACGCGTTATGTACATCTAGCTGTCTTAGGCTCCATCCTCTGGACACAGCAATGGCCAGCACAAGTCTGATAGTTCCAGCTTTCACAACAGGACTAAAAGTGTCCTCATAATCAATACCATAACGTTGCTTGAAACCTTTTGCAACCATGCGTGCCTTATACCTGTCAATGGAGCCATCTACCTTCTTTTTAATTCTATATACCCATTTGTAATCAATTATAATTTTACCTTTCTGATTTGGTACAAGATGCCAGGTTTTGTTTTTCATAAGCGCACAGTATTCCTCATCCATCGCCTTCTTCCATTTGGGATCATCAAGCGCACTGCTCACACTTGTTGGCTCTCCTGAAATCTGGTATAGTCCCATCCGTTCTTATTTTTGGATTTCGTATAACTTTTTGTAGTCTAGTCTTGATTTTTGGAGATGCCACAGATTGGACTCCAGGTGCACTCGCCACAGCCGATCCAGAAGAGTTTGGTGCTGATGCGGTTTGCACGGGGGATCCTGTGGCCACCGGTGAGGCCGCCGCTCCTGCAGGTATACTGGGAGTAGCCGTGCGGCGCGGCACAGAGGATCCGCCCCCCGACCGCGACTGCATGCGCACGCGGGGCGAGGGGGATCCTATCCCGCTGCTGTCCCCACCTGTTGACGACGCGGTGTCGCGGGATTGGCTGGCCCGTGTGCCGAAACTGCCGCTGGTGGGAGCCCGATCCGAGGAGAATTCTGTCGCGTGATCCAAGGACTGCGCGCGTGCAGGTGTGGCAGGCGCCGCCGAATCATCCTCGTTGTCCGTGCCAGGCTCGTCTTCTTCTTCAGCATGAAATATAAGATCATTTTGAGCGTCGTTTTCGCCAGGAACCTGCAGAGGCATAAGGGTAGGACCAGTACCAGTAGGAATATCATCATATTGATTAGTACAATCATCGCCCCCATGATCAAAAGACCGAAGATGTGTAGGAAGAAGGAGGATTTCTTGGCGAAGAAGATGACCTGCATTGGGATGAAGCGAAGCAAAGGGAAACACGGACTCATCAAAAACAACTTCTCTAGATATGTAGACCCTACCAGTAGGAATATCAAGACATTTAACCCCTTTATGCATAGGACTATAGCCTAAAAAGGCACATTGTTTAGAGCGGAGAGCGAGTTTGCGTGTGTTGTATGGTCTGAGATTGGGCCAACATGCACACCCAAAGACACGAAGAGATGGATAGTTGGGTGTAACACCGAGGAGACGTGTCAGAGGTGTTTCAAGTTTGATAACTTTGCTTGGAAGCAAGTTGATGAGATATGTGGCAGTTAAAAAGGCTTCATCCCAAAATTTGAGTGGCATGGATGCATTTTCTAGTAGTGCGAGTCCCATGTCAACAATGTGACGATGTTTCCTCTCAGCGGAACCATTCTGTTGGTGCGCATGAGGACAAGATACATGATGTGATATGCCAAGCTTTTGAAAGAAGGCATTTAATTTTTCATACTCACCACCCCAGTCGGTTTGCATAGCAATGATTTTGGAGTTCAGTTTGCATTCAACAAGCTTTTGAAAGTTGATAAAGACTTGGAATACATCAGATCTTTTTTTCAGCAAGTAAATCCAAGTAAATTTACTATAATCATCAATGAAGCTTACATAATAAGAGAATCTTCCAACTGAAGTAGGGGCTGGTCCCCATACATCTGAGAAGATGAGTTGTAATGGAGAAGTAGATACACTAAGAGAAATAGGGTAAGGCAATTGATGACTTTTAGCTTGTTGACACGGATCACAAACTGACTCAACACTAGGCTCATAAGAGAGTTTATTTTTGCTAAGAATATATTTAACTATAACTGAAGATGGATGACCCAAACGACTGTGCCACCTTGATGAAGAAGGCTTGGTGACAATGTTTGCGTGTTTATCTGACCATGAAGACGAAGATGATATGAGTGGATAGAGACCTCCTACGCACCGTCCTCTAAGAATGATTCTCCTTGTTGCCAAGTCCTTGACTAAGAAAAAATAGGGATAGAATTCTATGAGAACATTGTTATCAAGAGTGAAACGATGGACGGAAACAAGATTTTTGGAAGTTTCTGGGACATGCAAAACATCTTTCAGGTGCAAGTTTTTCATGGGGTTTTTAACAATTGAACTACCAATATGAGAAATATTCATACCAGATCCATTTGCCGTGCGAATTTGGTCACCACCATTGTACTTTTCCTGCATCGTCAACTTGTCAAGTTCACCTGTAATGTGATTGGTTGTTGCACTGTCGGCATACCAATTTGTGTCAACACCGTAGGAGACTGCATGCGCCTCCTTTTCTTCCTGATCATTCTCTTCATATCGCCACCAGCAGACACGTGCACCCCCTGGATGATGCTTGAGGCAAATCTGACACTCTGGGAAGTCGTGTTGCTGATCACGCACCTGCTGTTGTTGCTGCTGCCGAGGGCGTCCTCTGAAGCCGCCATTGGAGGGAGAGGGCTGGCGGTCACCGCGGTCACTGCTACAGCCGCGCCCCCTTCCTCCTCGCCCGCGGTGGGATCTGCCGCGGGACGGGCCACGGCCTCTGTAGACGGCATTGGCAGAAGTATGAAAACCGCATGAAGACGAGTCGCCCAACATCTCCATCCTTTGATCAAAGGCAGAGATCTGGGCAAACAGATCATCGACGGTGATGCTGTTCTTGACAGCGCCGATTGCCGCTACCACGGAGTCGTAGTCACAGTCCAGACCTGCAAGTATGTAGTCCACCATCTCCGGATCAGAAACGGGGCGACCAGCAGCAGCTAGTTCATCCCTGAGACTCTTCATCTTCGCCATGTATGCTGAACTAGACATTGTGCCTTTCTTGGTGTTGGTGATCGCAATTCTCAGGTTGGTGATCCGAGATTGCGATTGTGAAGCGAAGAGGTTGTTGATTGTTGTCCAGAGATCGAAGGTGGAGTCCCTCCCGACGACATGTGCAAGGATCTCAGGAGACATGGAGTTGAGTAGATATGACAGAACCTGTTGATCTTTGGCGATCCACGATCCATACAAAGGATTCGGCTCTTGGGTCGTGGTTTTGTCCGCCTTTGTGACTTCCACCGTTTTGGGCGGAGCAACGTCCGAGTTGTCCAGGAGTCCAGTAACCTGCGCACCTGGCAGGGCTGGGAGGACCAGCGTCTTCCAGAGGATGAAGTTTCCTCTCGCAAGCTTTTCTGATGGAGGTGAACCGAGGTTCAGGGCGACGCCAGCTGAGGAAGTCATGGCGCCGATCGTGGGTATGATCTGGGTTTTTTTGTTTTTGGTTTGTGGCTAGATGTATGGAAGAGGGGCTCTGATTACCATGTTAGATGATGAAGCGTTCCTACTCCCTCGAGGGGAGCCGCGTTGGTTTATATTGATAGGTTGCCTTGTTGTGCAAGGGATAAGTACAAGAGTTTGAATACAATAGGAGATAGAGGAGATAGAGGAGGAGGTTGAGATTACAACAATATCATATATTCTAACACCCAGTACTACCAGTCCGGTATCCCACTCGACGCCGCTCCTCTCATCATCGCTCCACCATGCCTTGTCAATAATGTGGGACACATCGCTTTCGCCCACCTTCGGACACCTATCCACAACCCAGCGCCTTTCATCCACGCAGTTGTCCTCGCGCACGCCGGTAACACCAGCTTTAGCGTTGCCGGCTCATGGCGTGGGGCTGGCTGCGTCACCTTTGAATCAGCAAGCGTGCGGGAGTACCTCGCCAGCCTCGGCTCCATCGAATTTCATGACAACCAGGTCACTTTTGAGCCAGTCAAGCTAGCTGATCGAGCATCCCCTGTCTACGAGTAGCTTATCGAAGTCAGGGCCAAGGGATTTGCTCACGAGCTATGGCTCGACGCAGGCATCTGGTGGGCTCTCAGCCGCCTGGTTGATGTCTATTCGGTCGACCAATATTGCGTCGACGGACGGGACTTCACAGCGGTCCGTGCCCTTATCATGGTCAACCGGAGCATCCTCCTGCCGGACTCTCTCACCGTTCATCTTCCCCCAACCAACTACCTAAAAGTCGTCAAGATCACCAAGATGGCCACGGTCCTTGACCAGATGGGTCCCAACAGCCCGCCGCCCTTCGAATCTGACTCGGACTCGGACGAGATCCCTAGCGATCGCGCTCAACCTTTTCGTGCACCTGCTGGAGCTGATGAGGAGCTTCCCCGTGGGCTGCCGTTGTCCCCCGTCTCCTACCACGCGCCCCCTCCCCCAACTGCATCGCCGGAACAGTCAACATGCCTAACCTCGTCTCCTCTGGCAATGAGGCTGCTGATAACCAAGGGCATCCCATCATCAACGTCTTTTTCACAGCGACTCCGCTCCTCCATCGCAGCAGGCGCCACCTCCATCAGCGTTCTTTGCTTCGGCCGTCGTTGACTCGTCACCCCCCCTCAGCATCAACCGACCCATGCCACGCCTCGCCGTTCATGTCGGGGGGGGGGGGGGGGGTGATCCCCTCCGCCACCTCCCCGTGTGCACGACCAGAGCAAGCAGACCATTGATGTCTCTCCTCCACCCTCCAACGCGCAGCTGCCGTCTGCGTTTCGCCCATACGATAGTTCCAAGGCATCAGCCGTAGATATTGACACACCTGCCTTCGCCTTCTCGGCTGGCTCCTCCTCTGGTAAGGCTTCGCAACATCCAGGTCCCTCTCGTTCCGCAGCCACTAAACCTATTCCCTCACTAACTTTGGACACCCCCACAATGGAAACTGCAGATCCTGATCTGCACGAAGCTGTGCTTCACAAGCTGGCTAATTTTTTAAAATATTGCATTTTTTATTCTTTTTGAAAAATAATGCACCAAATCAAAAATTTCGAGAAATATACCTGCCTCGGCCACAGGGTGGCCGACTGGGAGCTCTCGGCCCCGCCATAGCCGACAGGGTGCTCTCGGCCACGCCATAGCCGACAGGGAGCTCTCGGCTTCCACGTGGCCGATTAGTGGCTGGCCACTGCCACTTGGCCTTGGGGAAGCCGATAGGCCACTCGGCCTGGCCGTGGCCGAGTAGTGGCAGCGCCAGCCCCTCCCCCCCCCTCTCCCTCCTTTCTCTATTTCTTCTCCCTCCTTCTCTATTTCTTCTCCCTGTTTCTCCCCTTATTTATTTTTTCTGTTTTGGAGGGAAGTGTCATCTTTTTTCCTCTTTGGAATAATCATTCTATTAATTCTAAGAAGAATTCAAACAATGAAAAAATGGTACTAAAATGATGTACTCCTTTTCTTGGATAAATAGCAATAGACACATGGAACTAAAATTACAATTTCCTACTTCTTGAACATATAACAACTAGATTTTGAACATTCGCAAAAAAAAGATTAAATTTCGTAAAACTAAATCTCTCACTATTGTCTTTCTCATATTGCTTAGAGCAATGCTACACCTACGAACTGTTTTTAGAGGATGAAAGGACTAGCTTACATGAACTGTTTTGAACGTCTCACTCGCGATGATATTTTATGTTGTGTAAGGAGGAGGGCATCCAAACTATCCGTCTCACTCGCGATGATATTTTATGTAAGAAACTCATGTGTATTTTGAACGTTAGCTATTTTGCCTATTCCGTTGCCGTAAATATTTCCACGTCTCCATTCCCGCCTAATTTTTCGCACCACCTTTCCCGCCAAATTTTGCCCGTTTCGTTTCCCGCCACCTTTCCCGCAAATTATTTACCCTCTTATTTCCCGCCAAATCTTTCCCGCTTCATTTCCCTCCTCTTTTTCCCGCCATATTCCTGGTCATCTAAGTCTGTGAAAGAGGCATTGGACTGCCTTCCTCCATCATCCAGCCTCACTTGAGGACACTAGCACTGCCTTCCATCCTCCATCATCCAGTGAATATGAGTTTGCCTTTCTCAGATCAGAGCATCAGGCCTAAGAAAATGCAGAGTGCGAGTTTGCCTCGGGGTGTGGAAGCAGTTCGATGTTGGTGCGGTGATCTCTGCAGGGTGAAGGAGGTGACGGATTTTTCAGATTGGTTGGGCATGAAGTTTTTCATGTGCGCCAATTATGAATCTGATCCGTCCGAATCTATTTCTGCGTACCTCACGCCTCCGGTATGCTCAAGTTAACCAGAGTAAATATGTTGTTGATATTATTGTTTACTTGATATTTATATATATTTTTTGTAGTCTCCTCCTCCTCTCTGCATGTACTATCGTTGGATTGACACGGAAATGCCGGACTGGGCGGTGACCGAGATTCGTGAAAGAGGTCGCCGTGCATGGGCTAGCTTGGACTTGGAAGAGCGTCGCGTGAAGGCTGAAGCACAGCAAAAGAAAGAGTGGGAACATTACTATGTGGAGCTGTCACATCCCTGACACCTTAAGCAAGTTAGTCTTGTGCTCATGTTTTCTTTGCATTACATCTAAGAAACTTTCAACAAGAACAAAGAAAGAGGTGAAGGAAAAACTCAAACCCTAGCCACTTCTTTAAATAAAGGGAATCCCAAACCTAGTTAAAATCAATGAACCCAAAATGGCCTCAAGAAAAGTTCAAACTTTCTGATAAAACATGGAAGTAAATGAGCAATGAAGAAAACCATTTTCTTGATACTTTAAGCATTTTAAATAAATGCAAAAATCTACTGGTTTCAAGTTTTAAATTTGAAATCAGAAATTTTAAACTTTCAAAAATGTTGAAAACTTTAGGAATGGTTGGAAATATTCCAACAAATATTCTAGGGTGCTCAACATAGTTTTTTCATTTTATTTGGGAGTTGAAATAAATAGAAAATCAGTGAAATAGCAAAACCGAAACAAAAACAGAAAGAAAATGAAAAATCCTTACCTGTCGCCTAACCTGGCCCGGCCCAGCAATTCCTGTCGTCTTCCTCCCCCGCCAGTGGGCAGCAAGAGGTGGCCGCCGCGTACTCCAGCGCGGCCACGCACCTGTGCGCCTGCCTGGCCGCCGCCTCGCGCTGGCAAGCTCGGGGATAAGCTCCCCGAGCCCGTGGCTATCCATTCCCAGCGCCAGTTCACCCCCTCCTCTCGGATCTCTCCTCCCTCCTTCTGCCGCCATTGGAGCCCGAGCAGAGCTCGAGTTGCCCGTGCCCCTAGCCATAGGATCCTCTCTCTGAGTGCGCCGTTAGCTCCGCTTCGTCGATCTGGTCCTCCCTGCAGAAGCCGAAGCCTCCCCAAGCCCTGCAACGCCCTCGGCACCGTCGTCTTCAACCTTCGGCTGTCGGCGAGCTCTGCTCGATTCGTCGCCCTCAGCCCTTCCCCGAGCCATCTAGCGCCACCACTGCACTCCCCGTGAGCATGCGGTCATTTCCCCGAAGATCTCCCCGTCGTTCCCTTCCTCTAGGCCTAGTTCCACCAGAGCCCGACAAGATCTGCCGCTGCAGCTCGTCGCCGGTAGCCCTCCGGTGATCAGCTCGTCCTTCCGAGGACACCAGCAGCTTCACGCCGTCGCGTAGATGCTGTAGGAGCTAAGATCTATGCGTAGTTCCCTCTGTATCAAAGATCCCGATGACGCCCGAACCTTGGCCACCGCCAAGCTCGTCGCCGGCGTCATCTCCGTCCAGTTCAGCCCCATCTAGGTGCAGAAATGGAACCGCGGAAGATGTGTCGTTCTTCTAGTGCTCTCCGCGCAGCGTTTGGCCCCCTGTGCGCCGTTTCCGAGCCCCTCCGCCGTTCTGGGGGTCGCCGGAGGCTCCCCGCCGGCGAGGACGACCTCGCCGCCGGTGGATCTCAGCTGGCCTGAGCCACTGACGGGTGGGGCCAGCCTCTGGTAGTTTAAGATTAAAGAAAATAAATTTAATTAATCTGCTAAGTCACTGACATGTGGGTCCAGTGGGTTTAATTAACTAAATAAGATTAATCCTAATCTAAAAATTGCCAGAGACACTGACCAGTGGGTCCCACTAGTCAGGTTTGACTTTCAATGGCCAGATGGACCTGCTGATGTCATGCTGATGCAGTAAAAGGATTTTCCACTTTAAAAATAATTCCAGAAATGTTTAAAAATTCAAAAATTCATAGAAATTAATCTGTACCTCCAATGAAAATAATTTATATATGAAAAAGTATCAGAAAAATTCAAGGAATCTGAATATGCTATTTTCAATCATGTTTGGAAAAGTTACAGAACCCAAACATGTAGATCAATGAATAATTCAATTCTTATAAATACTTTACAAATGGAATTTGGAAAATTATTCAAATTTCATTATGAATGACATGATCACACATTGTTCTAATAACAAACCAGTACCTTAACATGACATCTCATGCATGCTAACATCAAGTTGATCTGAGCATCAGGTCGAATCAATTAAATCAGTATCTGAGAACACCTCGTTTGAATTGATATTTGAATATGATTCAAATCAACTTCAAACCTAATACATGTTGATTATAATAGAATATCACCTTGCATTCTCATGCCATGCTCATGCATCATCTTGTTTGCATATGATTGTTATTGATTGTTACCATTCATTCCGGTAGGCTCCGCTCCCCCCGGATTCCACCGAATATCCGTCTGACGGATATTGTCCCTCCTCTGAGCAACAAGGAGAGCAACCATTTTGATCATCTCGATAAATCCCATGTTCTTGCTCCTGCACTTATTTATTGCATTAGGATCAAATGATTCAAATGCTTTTGCCACGTTAGTTGAACCCACTTCCTTTGCATGACCTAACCTTGTCACAGTAAATAGCCGAACCTTGCAACCTAGCATACCTGGTAGTTGCTTGAGCTATGTTGTGCCTTATCCTGCTATGCATGCTATGCTTAGAGTTGTGTATGGTCTGTCATCTGGGAGATGAACAGAATTGTGAGAATGTGTTCGGTAAGCAAAGGTTGTGTGTTGAACCTGATTTGGTAAAGGTACCGGTGAAAGGTTGTGTAGGAGTACATGGTGGGTTGCTTCATTGGAACCGTCCTTAGGAACTGAGTTCCGTGTATGTAATCCAAGACTAGATACTACCACATGTTGGGCCCTGAAATATGACCCGGCTCGGCCTATTAATCGCTTAGTACTCGGTCCAGGAGTTGCAAGTAGTTTCTGGTGTTTGTAGTAATGCTGGAGGCCGTGCATGGTGCTGACCTGAGAGGTGGGCCGTGATGCGGTAGGCAGTGGCACGGTGTACCAAGTGGCACCCGGATGGTGGGCTTGGGAACCCTGCGCACATCGTTTGAGGCCGTGGCGGAAACCTCGGCCGGACTTCCGTACGGGTTACTCTCAGATAGGCGATAAACCTGGACTAGGTACTAGTGTGGTTAACGGTCGTGGCCGACTCCCTCGCTAGGCTTCTTCTTGAAGGTTGCCGAGGTGCATGACGTGCACATGGCGATAAGTGGCGAGAGCATGTATGACGAAGTACACCCCTGCAGGGTTATGATCTATTCGAATAGCCGCGTCCGTGGATATGGACTACTTGGAGACATATGTTGTTCATAGATAACTTCAATGGCTACTCATAAAATTGTCAAGATAAGCGTGAGTGTCGTGGACGGCATTTCCGTATGGAGACGGAATGATTCCACGATGGTGTATTGTTGTGGTGTTAGTGGACTCGTGTGCGAGAAATCAAGTTGTCAAAATTATTTAAAAATGCAAGTTGTTTAGCATCGAGTCAAATGCTGGCTTTCCGCATGAAACCCCACAATACCTTATTGATACTTTGCATGAGTAGTTAGTTATCCTAAAGTCTTGCTGAGTACCTTCGTACTCATGTTTGCTTAATAAATGTTGCAGAGGTTGCTAATGACACTAATGGAGGGTTCTTCGTAGACATCGACGACGACGAGTAGCTGGTGTCCCAGCTACGATCTGACCCTACGTTGGGTCTGTAGTATAGTCAGGCCATGTGCCTTCTAGTTGCCTTGTCTGTACTCAGACAATTTTAAACTCTTCCGCTGGCTTGTAACTGAATGACTGCTATTATGGGTCGTGAGACCCTTAATGTGTAATATTATGTGTGTGGCTCTTCTGAGCCTCTTAAATAAAGTTTGTATGTTATGGTTATGTTGCGATGCCATCGATGTATCTATACATATCGGTATGCCATGCGTACGTGTGCCGTACTTGATATGTTTGGGGTTCGATTACCTAGTCGTGAACTTTAGTAGCACTCCTTACAAGGAAATGCCCCTTTGTGATCCAACGAGCCTTGGTAGTTCGCTACTGCTCCGTACACATTGGTTGACCGGCATGTGTCCTTCTTAGCTGCTGTGTCTGTCCCCTTTGGGGAAATGTCACGCGAGGTAATGGAGTCCTTGTAGCTTGCTACGACTCATCTACACTTGCTGGTGACCGACACCTGCTTTGTTGGGTCATGTATGCCTGTCCTTGTGCGGTACTGCCACTTTGGTTTGTGACTAGACTTGTCGATCCGGGTTCTTTGACATTCGAATGCTAGCGACACTATTGCATACGTGTGTCAAAAGACGCAAACGGTCCCGGCTAAGGTAAGGCTGCAGCCGTGGAGTTAACCGTGCGTGAGACCGCAAAGAGATGCGATGTGCTACAAGCTGGATTCCTATGACTTAGGATCGGGGTCCCGACAGGAGAAGAGGGCTTTTATTGATGAGATGATAAGGAAGAACCAAGAAGAGAAACTTCGGTTGGAGGAGGTTTGCAGACAGCGGGAATAGGCCCGTGAAGCTGAGAGGGAGAGAAAGAGAGAAAGGGATCGTGCGGCCAAAGCAGTAGAAGAAGCCAGTGATGGAAAAGGGAAATATCCACGCTGGACTCGGTAGATTTCTTATAATTTCAGCAAGTTGTATCATAATTTCAGCAAGTTGTGTCAGCAGGTTGTATCTTAGTTTCAGCAAGTTGTATTTTAATTCCGGCAAGGTCTATCTTAGTTTGTCTGTAATATCAAGTTATTGGTAGTATATGTGTTATCCATGAAGAACCAACTGAGCATTTTTGTTCCCGCCTTGCTTTCCCACCATTTTGTTCCCGCCTAGCTTTCCCGCCATTTTCTTCCCGCCTGGCTTCCCCACCATTTATTTCCCGCTCTTCGGCACCTATAAAACCCTCTCCACAGCAAGGTTGGTAAGGAGTGTGCTCAAAATGACTCATTATCCTTTCGATCGTAGTTTTCACAGTGGTATGTCGGAGTGTCTTCTACGCTTGGCTAGCAATTTCAAGATAGACAATAGAATAGTTTCATAGGACGAACTCGTCACTAGTGACACGCTACTGAATGAGGTTGCTCATGCATTAGCTAGGAAGGGGTGGCCTGCAAGGACATATGAGGAGATTCGGAAGGAACTTCTGCGGTTGAATGAAAGGTGGAAGAAGAAAGGGCAGCACATACGCGGTGGAGGTGGAGTAAAACATCCCTTTTTATGGATTGACAATAGCGAGGACGAAGACGATATCTTCATGTCGAGTAGCAAGGACAAGAGGGCAGCATCAACGAGTGCCAAGAGTATCGCTTCGTCGAAGGGCCAGAGCTCTGCATCATCGAAAGATGATGACGACTTTATGTAGTTCTTGTATGAACTCTGCATCTTAATGTATCTTATTTTATGTATCTTATTTCATTTATCTTATTTTATGTGTCTCCGGAATCTTACTTTGTTTGTAATCTCAAGTTATTGGTAGTATATGTGTTATCCACGATGAACCAACTGAGCATAGAAATAGATAGGAATATGTCTCATAGATAAAGTACACATAAGTCTCATAGATAAAATACACATAAGTCTCATACATAAAATACACATAAGTCTCATACATAAAATACACATAAGTCAGAAGTGATACATAGCAGGGCAAAGAGTTTGCTTCACTCACGACGTCTCGGTTGGCGCTCTGGGGGTGTGGGGGGTGTACTGCATCCCCACCTGTGGTGGGGGCTAATGTTACGAGGAGGAATCTCGGATCCACCCTGGTCATACTGTGTATCCTGTGTGGGCCACGGTGGAGGAGTCGAAAACACCCGCTATATCTTCTTCATGCATCTCGCTGTGTATGTGCCCATCTATCTCGTCGGCATCCGCCTCACCGCTGAGATAATCATCTGCATCTCCCCCTTCTGCCTGACTACTCTGGCTTGCTTCGTAAAAATCATCCCCAGCATGGACGCATGAATTGAGTGTGAATCATGCATCCCTACACTGCTCTCACCATATTCAGAGCTACGTTCCACTTCAGGTTCAGTAACCGGCTTTAGCACGGGGAGAAGTAAGGCCACAGTATGACATCCCCTACGCTCACAAGATTGTAACAAGCGCACCCACTGGTCGTCCCGCTCTATATGCTTCAAATACCAGAAAATATTACCAGTGGACCGGGTCCATAATGCATGAACACCGACAGTGTGTGTTTCAGTATTGAACCCTAAACATCGCGCAAGCCATTCTGTCAACTGAGTAACAGATCATGTTTTAGGGGAGGACACGTGCACCTCTGTGTACTGAAATTCACTAAGATCAGATCCCATCTCATTTGTTTGAACGGTACCACGACCATAGTGCAAACATAACGTCACTAAATCAGACATCTCTGCTATCCTAACATATTATTCAACAAGGAAAAAAATTAGAAGAACGACAAACCGAAATATATTTTCCAAATCTATCGGACAACCTAAAAATATTTAAACTACTTCATTTACTAAACTTAATTTATACTAATCTACCGGAGCACATAAAACTAGTTAAACAACTAAATTTATACTAATCTATTGGAGCACCTAAAACTAGTTAAACAACTAAATTTATACTAATCTACCGGAGCACCTAAAACTAGTTAAACAACTAAATTTATACTAATCTACCGGAGCACCTACAACCAGTTAAACAACTAAATTTATACTAATCTACTGGAGCACCTAAAACTATTTAAACAACAAAAATATTTTACCCTTGAAGCGTGCGCAGAAACGATGAATGACGAACGACTCTTGACGAACACCGAGATTAATCCCACACCATCACCTCCAACTCCACCAAAACAACCAACTACACCCACACCACTACCACCACCACCACCACCACCACTACAACCTCCACCTCAACCTCCACCACCACCACCAAAAATAGCTTCAAAACAAGCACCACAAACTACCCCATCCCGAGTGAGAAGGATAGTTCAGATGCCCTCCTCCTTACACAACAAATGTACGGTTCAAAAAGTGGAAATGGCAGATTTTTTGGGTGGGGGAGAAGGTAGGAGGAGAAAGAAAGAAAGGAAATAAGGTAGAAAGGAGAAGGAAGAAAGAGGAAGGAGGAAGAAAGGAGGAAGGAGGAAGAGAGGAGGAGGGGCTGCGTCGGCTGGCTGGCCACTAGTCGGCCTCCCCAAGGCCGATAGCCTTATTGGCTACGCCAGGGCCGACACGCAGGGCCGACTGGGCTATCAACGTGGTCTGGCCAGTAGTCGGCCGCCACGTGGCCGAGAGGCACTTATCGGCCGCCACTAGGCCAACTGGCCCCCTGTCGGCCGCGCCGACGCCGACAGCATCCTATCGGTCACGCCAGGGCCGAGGCAGGCCCACTTTTGAAAATATTCAAATGGGCGCATTATTTTTCAAAAATAATAAAAAAAACAATGTTAAAAAAAATTAGCCGCATGCTGAGCCATTCTGCCAAGCGCTCGACGGACAAGAACATGAGCCTCCGTCGGAGCTCATGCCTAGCAGCCAAAGAACCTCGAAACTTCACCGACATGACAACCAAGGTTGTTCGAGCCCGAGCAACATGTATCTCAGCCAATGACGTCCAAAAACCGCTACAAGATGCCATCCGTTCCACTCAGCTCGACATCCCAGAGGCCCCTCCTGCCTCTGCCGCAGCCCTTGCGGAACTTGCCGAGCTCTGTGGTGCAGATGTTGCGGCAGCTGCTTTTGTTGCCAATGCTGATGACAACACTGTTGTCGAAGGTGCTGACATCCTCCCATGATGAGCCCATGCAACCATGCACGCCTTGGTGGCATCCGGATGGCCTCTCGTCGTCCCTACTGTGGCCCTACATCGCGGGTCTATATATTTCCTCGCATGTGTGTTTCGAGCGATCACCCGATCTGCTTCGTCTACCTTTTAGTTTCCCCCTTAAGTTTAGGTTCCCACCTGTTTCCTTCCCCAACTAGTACCCCGTCCTCACTCAGATGGCCAATCTACCACTATGAGTAGTCCAACTCTATCTATTTGTTCGTGGAATGTAAGAGGACTTGGCGATGAATCAAAATGTACTGATATTCTCTCTGAACTAATTAGTATCAAACCTCACTGTGCCCTTTTACAAGAGTCAAAGCTAAACGACAATGCTGAACGAAAATTTAAGTCCTTCTTACCACAATCTCTAGACCAAAACATAAACCTACCAACCAATGGTTCGGCAGGCGGAATCATTTCTCCTTTTAACTCAAACCACCTCTCGGTACTCTCTCACTCTCAACATACCTTTGCCACATCCATTACACTATCATCCCTCGCCCAACCCCTCTCGTTTGTCATCACTAACATTTATGCACCATCCAACCGACACCTTAAACAATCATTCTTAGACAAACTAAAACTAATAACGGCTGATGACAGCACACCCTCGCTCATTATTGGAGATTTTAACTTGATCTGTTTCTCTCATGAAAAAAATAATCGTAATTTCCACCAACGAGAAGCTGATGCGTTTAACAGCTTGATTAATGAGCTAGCATTAATTGAAATACCCCTTCTAGATAGACGTTTTACTTGGTCCAACAAACGATCAACCCGTACCTTAGAACGTCTAGACAGAGCCTTTTTTAACCTAGCATGGAACACCTGCTTCCCTAATACAACCCTGTCATCTCTGCCTCGTATCATCTCACACCATATGTACCATTCATCCTCAGATTCAAATGTCTGTTCCACGCCCGTCTCACTACAGTTTCAAATCGTCCTGGATTGCCTCCATAGCCCGTCATGACATAATTAAAATATGCTGGACTAATCAGCACCGCTCGCCCCAACCACAAAACTCCGCTGCTGCCCTATCAAAAATTCGAAAGAAAACAAGGTGCGCTCCTAAAAAGTGGGCCTCTACACGATCGCCAGCTCGCCTTCGTGAGGCGGCTGCCAAACAAGTCATCAATCTCACTGATTTAAAAGAAGAAGCTAGACCACTATCAAAAGCCAAAAAAAGGTTACGAACTATTGTCACGGATGCCCTGCACTCAGCTATTTCGGAAAAAACGGCCTTCTGAAAACAGCGTGGAAAAGTTCGCGCCGCAATCGACGGTGAGGAAAACACGCAATATTTCCATGCCGCAGCCTCTCAACGGCTTCGTAAGAACACTATCACATCACTCCTTTCCGAGGGGACTGAATTCCATTCTCATGCCTAGAAAGCGGAAATTCTAAAAGACCACTTCACAACAATCATCGGCTACTCCCCAAACACATCCTGGTCTTTCCAACCACAACAATTCTACCCCCACGCGCTACCACAACTACTCACCCTTGACTCCCCTTCTCAAATAAAGAAATTAAAGATGCGTTCCTCCAAATGAACCCCCTCGCCAGCCCTGGGCCGGATGGCTTCGGGCCCCAAGTCTACCGAAAATACTGTAGCCTCGTCAAAAACCACATCAACTCATTCAGGAGAGATTTCCAAGACCTCATAACCCAAACTAAATGTCTAAACCGAGCACACCTTATCCTTCTGCCCAAAAAGACCATGCAAACACACCTGACGCCTACCGCCCAATCTCACTCCAAAACTGCCCAATGAAAGCCGTTGCAAAGGTTCTGACCAACAAACTAAAACCACTAATCCCTTTGCTCGTCCATGAAAACCAGACTGGATTCATCTCTGGTCATTGCATCACGGAAAATTTTGTCTATGCATGCTACGGACCTCATCGGAACTTGCCACAATAGAAAAGCTCCCACCATAGTCATTAAACTAGACTTTAGCAAAGCCTTCGATTCGCTATCCTGGGACTCCCTCTTAGCTATTCTTCGTTGTCGTGGATTCCCGCCAAAATTTATAACATGGACCCACGACCTGCTATCCACCGAAAAAATAGTAGTTATGTTAAACTGGATTTCCGGGAATTGGATTAATTGTAAGAACGGTTTCAACCAGGGAGACCCTATAGCTCCGTACCTCTTCATCATCGTTGTTGATCTTCTTCAACAAATGATCCAACAAGACTGCGACCTCCTGCACCTAAGCCACCCGCTGTTTTCGCACCTACCTCCAACCATCCTACAATACGCGGACGACACTCTCATTATCGCCAAGGCATCTCAGGACGGCGCCCATCAACTCAAAAACATTCTCCACAACTTCGCCATGGCAACCGGCCTCTCTATAAACTTCGCAAAAACAACGTTCGTTCCTATGCATGTACCCCCCGGCATGGACGACTCCATCGCATCCACACTACAATGTGCAACCTCAACATTTCCCCAGATCTACCTAGGCCTTCCCTTAGCACCCACCCGCCTTCCTGCAAGCGCCTTCCTACCCATTATGGAACGTTGTAAAAAAATTAACGGGTTGGCGTGCAAGAATCCTCTCCAAAGGGGACAGACTAATCCTACTATCGGCTGTCCTCGACTCTATCCTGGTATATTTTATGTCTGTCTTCCTCAGTCCCAAAAGTGTCCTTAAGACCATTGACTACATACGGCGAGCCTTCTTCTGGTCTGCGGAGGAAACATGCACTGGTGCTCAATTCTTAGTTGCCTGAAAAATGTGTGCAAACCAAAAAAGTTTGGTGGTTTAGGTCTAAAAAACCTTCATAAGCAAAACAATTGCCTCCTAATGAAATTTGTTGTCAGAGCGCTTCTTCCAGCTCAGACACCGTGGCTAGATTGGCTGGCCCTGCAACACCCAAATATTTTCACTGCTCCACAAAACAGCCACTCCTTCCTTGAACGGATCATAAACCAACAACTCCCATCACTACACACCATCTCTTTTGTCCTCACCAATTCTCGCACTAACACATACTTCTGGCTAGATACTTGGCTTCACCAAGAAACCCTTGCTACTCTATACCCTTGTCTTTTCTCCCACACCACTTCACCACTTGCTCGTGTGGCTACTGTTTTGAACTATGGTTTAGGATCAATCCTTCAGAATCGCCTAACTTTTAATGCGGCTACCGAGTTGTGCTCCTTGTTGTTTCTCCTGCAGGATTTTCAGGTGTCACCAGGACCGGATGAGCGCTACCTAAACGGTGGACTTCCCTTCACCACGAAGGCAACATATGAGCTAACCATGTCAGATGACAACGACACGCACTGCGTGTCCATATGGTCTTCTTGCGTCCCCAACCGTGTGAAGATCTTTGTGTGGCTGCTCTTTCGTGACCGACTCAACTCCAAAAGCAACTTCCTCCGCAAGCATATCGTCTCGGACTCACTTTGGCCGCGGTGCGTGTTCCAGGGTGAGAATTGCAACCACATCTTCATTCACTGCCTGCTCGCACAACGTATATGGCAACGGATGGGCCTCTCTCCTTCGGATACCATTGGCGATCTTTGGCACTGCTGTCTAACTTCCCAAGTAGACATGGTGATATGGCACTCAATCCTTCTCATTATTATATGGAAGATATGGGACTCGAGGAATGCCATGACCTTCAGACAGGAAAATCATCATGCATATTATCTACACTCTCAAGCGAATCATTGATGACCTCACACTCTGGACAAATAGGATGAAGAATCCAGAGCATAAATAGGTCGCCTACTCTTGGCGATCTTACTTCTTATCACGTTTACACGTGCTTATGTAATTCACTCTGTAATCTGACGTTGGGTTATGGACTTGAGAAATATATTCAGGTAGGGAGCTCCCCCCCCCCCCCCCCCGGTTGATTTTTCAAAAAAAAAATTAATCAGTGCCTCTAGACCAATGGGTGTTTGGTTACTTCCATAAGAGTTATTTAAAGGATATGACTTAGGATAGTTATTCTCATAGTTTTTTCTATAAGTATTTCTCCGGGTTGTGCAGCAGGACAACGATGACTTCCTCCTTGAACGCCCCAATCTCCTTGGCGATGAACGCTGCCATCTAGCCAGTTGATGCCTGGCGGTCCCGGTCGAAGCAGGCAACGGCGGCGTTGGATTCCAGCAGGGTTGCCTCTGCCTGCATAACCGACGTGTTGTGGATGATGGAGAAGACCTCGAAGCACGCAAAGTAGCCGCCAGACCAAGCCGAAACCGCTGCAGAGGAGGCGGAGGAGGCGGAGGAGTCGTCGGACGCGAGGGAGGAGGCAACACCTCACGCGGGAGCGGCTGTGGGCGAGGGGTGGGTGCACGACGACTTCACAAGGATTTCCGTCAAGAATGAGAGCAGAGGAGTCATGGCGCCCAACGTCCATAGTTAGGAGTGGCAGACCAACATGAATGATTGGTTATGCATTATGTACATCGTCGTTTGACAGAAGCATTGGCCAGTAGCAGTCACACAGTCCCAAGAAAAATATAAAATAACTACACGTACACCACGCACTAATCTGATTGGAAGCGAAAACTGCTTATAAAATAACTACACGTACAACACGTACACCACGCACTAATCTGATTTGAGTACGGACCTAAAGATGGTCAAGATGTTCCAATTCTGATGCTGATATTACCTTTTTCTTTGAGTTTTCATAAAGGTGTAGTATTTTGTTTATTATAGAATAGTGTAGTATTTTGTTTTTCAATCTGTATGCAGACAAGTATTCTTCTGAAAAATGTAGGGGAGCTGCACGAGCATTCATTAATAAAGAATATGATACATGCATGAGCATATAGCTGTGGCATAGGGTAGCTGCACCGAATTTTAATTAATACTAATCCGTGCAAGTACACTGGTTGACGAATAGTTTTACATTTAAATTTACCTCGTCGCTGAAGAACCACATTAATATCCTGTTTTCCATAAAGATTGTCAAGCATGTTTGTTAGGCTAACATTAACATCTAAAAGAATTAAAATTTATTTGCTATTTACTTCGAATATAGTACTGTTCATCCAATAGCATATGGCCGAAGCGGCTTAGTTGGAAGTAAGTAAATAAATAACGAGCAGTGTCTTACAACTACTTTATTAACATCACCGTGAAGATAAAAGATCCTGATGGAACAGTCGAACTCCTCAGGCTTCAACAATATTGACAGGGCCGAGCTCTCCGACCATGCTTTGCAGGTTCTCCCACGACACCCCGCCGGGCGCCACCGCCTCCTCCGCCTTGGCCTTCCACCCAGCCGCGCTCTCCCGCATCTCCTCCGCCTTCATCACATGCCTGACGTGGCTAGCCACCTGCTCCCTCCCCATCTCTTCGTCAAGCCGGAGGCCAACGCCCCACACCTCAGTAATTTAACAAATATAGTAACATTGTTTTTACTGTAGAAGAATAAGGAGGTATCTGTTTTTGATGGTGTGAACCCAAGTTTTTGTAACTGTGTACTTAGCCTTGAGTACCAGGCTCTTGGGGCCTGTTTTAACCCATATAAAGCTTTGTCCAACTTGCAGACATGATGTGGTGTGTTCTTGTTTTCATATCCTGGTGGTTGCCGCATGAACACTTCTTCCTCAAGAACACCATGAAGAAACGCGTTCTGGACGTCTAGCTGTCGTAGGCTCCAATCTCTGGAAATAGCAATAGACAATACAAGTCGAATAGTGGTTGATTTAATAACAGGACTAAAAGTATCCTCATAATCAATACCAAACCTTTGTTTAAACCCTTTTGCAACCAGTCTAGCTTTGTATATGTCTATACTACCATCAGCTCTCTTCTTGATTTTATATACCCATTTGCAGTCGATCACATTTGCATCCCTCTTTGGTGAAACTAACCGCCAAGTTTTATTTTGAATCAGTGCATCATATTCAGCACCCATAGCTTTCTTCCAATCCTTGTGAGCAAGGGCATCATGCAAATTTATCGGTTCACTAGTAGTTGTGAGAAAAGCACGTTCAAGTGTGTCATACCTGACCGTGCCATCCGTATATTTCTTCTCTTGACAACACCTGACCGAGACCGTGTATGACGAGGAGGAGGAGCTGGCGTTGCTGCAGGTCTCGCCACAGAAGAATCGTCCGCAGAAGATCCAGTCGGGCTCTCCCCCTCGCCAGCAGTGTCGGGAGCCGTGGTACTGGCCGACCCACTGTCAGCCGAGCCAATGGGCTCCCCGCTTGGGATCCCGTCGAAGGAAGCGCTGGCACTGGTGGGCTCTGCACCTGGAGAGCTGTCGGCCACACGGTCGCCTGGGGCGGGGCTGTCAGCTGGCGCGGGAGGATCCGCCTTGGATCCTGTGTTGGCCATACTGCGTCGAGGATCAGCCTCGGATCGCGCGCCTGCAGGGTCTGCAGCAGCCGGCGGATCAACCTGGGATTCCGCGCTAGTCTTGGCTGCATCTGTGCACATAAAATGACGCCCTGTAGCTGCACATTCAACACCAGATTCAAAGTTTTCCATGAAATTTTTCACATGATTAGTCCTAATTAATTCACCCCCGTGATTAGAAGATGAAATAGGCTCAGAAAGAAGGGAGATTTTGGCACGCAAAAGAGCTCCCGCGTTAGGATGGAGTTTAGCAAAAGGAAACAAGGTCTCATCAAAAATAACATCACGAGAAATGTAAATACGGCCGGATGAGATTTCTAGACACTTGTAGCCTTTATGTAGATTGCTATAGCCATGAAACACACATTGTGTGGACCGAAACTCGAGTTTATGATAATTATAGGGGCGCAAATTTGGGTAACAAGCACACCCAAATTTTTTGAGAGAACTATAGTCTGGTTTTTGATGAAACAATCGTTCCAAGGGAGTAGTGTTGCCAATGACTCGACTAGGCAAGCGATTTATGAGGTAAGTGGCTGTGATAAAAGCCTCATCCCAATATTTGAGTGGCATTGATGCATGAGCTAGGAGTGATAGGCCAACTTCCACAATATGACGGTGTTTACGTTCGGCCGAACCGTTTGGTTGATGTGCATGGGGACAAGAGACATGATGAACAATGTCAATGCTACAAAAGAAGGAGTTAAGTTTCTCATACTCTCCTCCCCAGTCACTTTGGACTGTAAGGATCTTTTTGTCAAATTGTCTCTCAACAAGTTTTTGGAACTCTTGGAAAACAGAAAAGACCTCAAACTTGAATTTAAGCAAATATATCCATGTGAATTTGCTATAATCATCGATACAACAGACATAGTATTTCTTTCTACCAAAAGAATCTCTTGCATGACCCCATACATCACTGAAACTAAGCTCTAAAGGAGCATGAGACACACTATTTGACAAAGGATAGGGAAGTTGGTGACTCTTGGCACATTGACAAGCTTCACAGAAAAACTCTCTTTCGAAGCTACTTGACAACGCAAGGTTGCCTTTATTGACTACTTGCTTGATTATATTTGAAGAAGGATGCCCTAATCTTTGGTGCCATCTGGCTAACGAGGGCTTAATAGCAGAATGAACTTGGCGACGATGCTTTCGATCAAAGACTCTTGATGTGATGGGGTATAGTCCTCCAATGCATCTACCGTGGTGGATGAGCTCCCTCGTTGCCCGATCCTTGATGAAAAAATAGGTAGGATGAGTTTCAAAGAAAATATTGTTGTCTGATGTCAAACGGGACATGGAAGCTAGATTTTTATCGGCTTGTGGAACTTGGAGAACATCTTTAAGGACAAGATCACGTTTAAGACTAGGGGAATTAATAGAGGATTGACCAATGTGAAGAATATCCATACCTCCACCACTTGCGGTGTGAATCTGATCATTGCCGTGGTAGCTCTCTCGGAGGGCAAGCTTCTCTAGCTCGTTCGTGACATGATCTGTAGCACCAGAGTCGGCGTACCAGACCGTCTCACCGTCAGCTCCACCGTGTTCTCGGGTGGCTGCAGCAGCATGCCGTGTGTCGGGCATGAAGTCCTCATCATACCGGTGCCAGCAGTCAATGACTTCCTGGCCCGGCTTCTTGCACACTTGACAACTTGGTCGACGATTGTTGTTGTAACCGCCGCCGTTGTAGCTGTTGTTGTAGCCATCGCCGCGATCACCGCCGCCGCGGTCACCACCACCAGGGTGAGCCTAACCCTGGTTTCCAGCGCGCCCGCCGTCGTTGTTTCCGCGTCCGTGCCCCTGTTGTCCACGCCCACGGCCACGTCCGCGTGAAGCGGCGTTGACAGAAGATTGGCGCATATTGGTTCCTTGCAGCATGCTGAGGCGGGCGTCGAAGCTCAGAAGCTGGCTGTAGAGCTCTTGAACTATAACCGGTTCAACCCGCGCGGCCAGGGCCAAGATCACGGGGTTGTAGTCGATGTCGAGGCTAGCTATGACGTGGGAGATGATCTCAGCATCCCCGAGCGGTGCACCGGCGCATGCTACTTCATCTATAAGGGTTTTAATCTTTCCAAGGTATTCTGCCATGGTTAGGTTACCTTTTTGCAGATTGATGAGCGCCATTCTTGTGTTGATCTTTTGGGCTTGTGTTTGTGCAGCAAACATGACATAGATGGAGGTCCATACCTTGGCCGGCGTCGGAAGCATCGCCACTTGCGCGAGGACCTCTCGAGAGAGGGATCCCATGAGGTATCCTTGTACCTGTTGTTGCTGCGCGTACCAGATTGATCTGGCGTAGTTGAAGACCTGCTCTTCCTTCCCATCCTTGGTGATGGCGATGGTGGCAGGGGGCGCCGGGCTTGCGGCGTCGAGGAAGTGTTCCATCTGTGCTCCCTTGATCTGGGGTAGCACGACAGCCTTCCAGAAAAGGAAGTTCGTCCTTGTGAGCTTCTCCGATGGAGGTGGACCGGGAGAGGGCGAGCTATTGGAGGAGGATGCGGGCGCGGTGGATGCAATCGGGGTAGATGGAGCGGTGGAGAGCGTGGGGCCTGACATCGTCGCCTCTCTACACGATCGATGGAATTGTTTTTCTTCTCGATAGCTAGACGTCGAGAGGAAGGGCTCTGATGACCATATGACGAAGCGTAGAACCCTTTGTCTCGGACCGCAATGTATTTATATCACAATATCTTGAAGTACAAGTTGAGATCATCTCAAGAGGTTACATGAGATAAGGGAGAGGAAGGAAGAGATACAAACAAGTTAAACAACCTTCCTTATCCTATACAACTCGTCTAACAAACTTCACAATCGGGAGAACAAAAGAAAGATTTGATGGGTCTAGCCTCCAATGTCAACCATTACCTATAGTAGGCTAGTACTTACGAGCAGGAGTGGACCTCGATCTGATCGAGTCTACACACATGGAAGTAGAGTATTATTAGGGCATCTACAGCTTAGCTACTAAGTTTACATAATAGAGTAAGGTATTAATTTAAGTCTGCTGCATCAAATAATGCTAGTGGAGTCTTACATGTAGTACCTTACACCGATCGTGATTCGCACGAACAGAAGAGAGCTAGTCAAGCATACACACACATTGCATTGCAGGCACAGCTCCATACGCGCGCCGAGCTAATGACGAGGCCTCCGCACGCGGTGGTGGTGCCGCACCCGAGCTCCGGTAACATCAACCCGGCGCTGCAGCTGGCCAAGCTGCTGCACCACCACGGCGTCTACATCACCTTCGTCAACACGGAGCACAACCACCGTGTCATGGAGACGACTGAGGGCGCCGCCGCGCTGCTCGGCTGCCAGGGGTTCCGGTACGAAGCCATCCCGGACGGGCTCGTGGAGGCCGACCGGCACGCCGTGGACTACGACCTCAGGCTGTCTGCCGCCACCAGCCAGCGGTGGGCGGAGCCGTTCAAGGGCCTCCTCCTACGGCTCGACAGCACACCGGGCGTGCCGCCGGTGACGTGCGTGCTGCCGACGTCGCTGATGAGCTTCGCGCTGGACGTGGCGCGGGAGCTGGGTCTGCCGAGCATGGTGCTCTGGGCTTGTAGCGCCGCGTCGCTCACGGCCCACATGCGGCTCCGGGAGCTCAAGGAAAGAGGCTATGTGCCACTCAAAGGTAACACTGGAACCAATTTATTAACCGCATTAGTATTTCACAGAACCCCTGTGTTGCCGTTACCAAAAAATATATGCCATCTTCCGGAGAAGTCTATCTCGAGTTTGGAGAGCTTTTCTTTCTTGCCCCTGTTGCTACCTTGCTTACGAAAAGCTCGCCTTTTTTTTTTATGGCGGGTAAAAAAAAAAATCTCCTTCTTGCCTAGTTCTTCCTCCGTCCTAAAATTCTTGTCTTATATTTGTCTTGATACGAATGTATCTACTCATATTTTAATATTTAGATACATTCATTTCTAGACAAACCTAAAACAAAATTTTTAAGACGGAGTGAGTAATCAGTTGGGCTGGAAAAAAATGGAAATGCAAAAGATATGGTTGTTCGATTGGCCAGGGAGTCATGCGTGACAGGGCGATGTTAAATAGGATTATATCTACAGTTATATCTAGTGAGTTTGTGTGGTTTGGTTCAGGTTCGGATGAACTCCTCTGCATTGTCAGTCCTGATTGTAATCTTTGAGTGTTGAGTAATACAAGTATTATCCTGCAAAAAAAAGTCTAGTGATGTTAAATACTTCATACATTTCTAAATATAAGTATTTTTAAAATTTTATTAAAAGACTACATAGTATATAGACATACTTTGAAGTGTAGATTCACTTATTTTGCTCCGTACGTGCTTTCATGATGAAATTTCTATAATGACTTATATTTAGAAACGGGGGAGTAGGTGTTTAGATATAACGGTCGCAGTGCATTATATATTAGTATTGTGGGTCTAAAACAATCCTTGCATAATGTCTTTTATGAGACAAAATTATGAGATGCCTTGAATTTGGTGATCTGTCTTTTGTGTTAAAGTATGGCTACGTCTTTATTTTATGCTAAAATATGATGGCTCTGTCTTTTCTCATCATTAAATAAGGTGCCGTGCCAGATTTTCATTTATAGGCCTTAATAAGGTGTCATATCAAGTTTTATCCAAAGCCAAAGTATCTCTACTTTGACCAAACATATAAAATAATATCAACATTCATAACACCAAATCAATATTGTCAGATTAGTTATGGAATGTAGTTTAATGGCGTATATATATATTTGGTGTTGTGTTTATTGATATTTTTTAATATAAATTTGGCCAAACTTTTTAATGTTTGACTTGACAAAATTTAATACGCGGAATAAAAAAGGACCGGAGAGAGTACAAGCATTGAGAGGTCTTACTCGGAAACACTGCATATGTATTAAACTACACCTTCTAACATTCTTATATAGAAATCTTATGGTACAAAGAACACTTCGAAGTGGCTTGTACATATGAAGGCAGAACAACTAATCTAAGTATCTAATCCAGTTTTTTTTTTTTTTTTGCGAGGAAGTATCTAATCCAGTTGGCAGTAAATACATAGAACATATCATTAATCTGTCATATGATTGTATCCAACTTACTATCTTACATCCATTTTGCATGCTTTATTTGTGTTATTGTATAAAAACATTTCAAAATTGCACACCAGACACTATCAACTCATCAGCTTTTCCACATCCAAAATTTCTTTTAGGCGGGGATGTTGTGCCCATTACGTTCCAAAGAAGAAACCTGGCAATTCGTTACCACTTACCAGTGGGATCTGATCTGACCATTATAATTCTATCCATGTATGCACTATACATTACATGTGCACTATACATTACATGATTATGTTATGTAGGTGCCTAATGCACAGTGAAAGGGTCGTTTTGACTCGTCAAAACCTTACTTTAGAGGGGAGTCTTCATTAAAAAAATCACCAATCATCTCGTTAGAGGGGAGTCTGTATTAAAAATACCACCAATCATCTCGTTCTAGGTTCATCAGCATGTAATAGATTCTCGCATAACCTATCGAACTTAAACAATTGCAAGATCAGCTTAATTAAGCGCTAACTTGCTATGTTTTATGACCATAATTTTCCTTCACTCAAACATATGGTCGTGAATGGGCCATCACACGTAAAACATTCGCTACATGTTTTTTTCCTGCTCCATCCTATAATATAAGAGCGTTTCCGGAACGGAGGGAGTATCTTTTAACCATCCCATCCAATTTGGTAAAGCTTCTAGAAGTTGTCTGCCAATTTTGGGAAGCTTCCGAACATTTTTTATTTAATTTTCTATTTTTTATTCTTCCTTTTCGCTATTATTATTTATTATATTTATTTTTGTTTCTTTTTGCCACCTTTTCTTCAAAGCCGTGATTTTCTTTTAGCTTTGGGCACTATTTCAAATACACGGACTACATGGACATTTTACAAATTCAAGAATAATTTTTTTATTCAGGAAAAATTTTCAAATCCTAGAAACTTATTGAAAATTCGTAATTTGTTTTGAACTTGTTAACTTTTTACAAAATTTTGAACTTTTTTCCAAATCTGTGAACTTTTTTAATGCATGATGATATTCAAATTCGCTAATTTTTTAAAAAAGCCACATTGTTTGACAAATTCTTGAACTTTTTTTTTGTCAAAATGGATCTTCTTTCATTAAATCTTGAACTTCAAAAAAATAACAAACCTTTTCAAATTCGTGAATTTTTTTGCATATTCATAAAAAACAAATTCATGAAGTTTTTTTCAATTTGATGACCTTAAAAACCAGTTGTTTTGTTTTCTAAGAACAGCAATACCTATGGCATGTAAGGCATCTCGTCTTCAGGCAACACGATATTTCCTTGTGGCTGCACAAATCTCGACGCACATTAATCTAGCGGCTATGAAGTTTATTGCTACAACTATTTGTCACCGACTAAGAATCATCAAATCCGTTTCTCACAACTAATTTTTTTATCATACTAGTAGACTGCCCGTGCGATGCAACGAGCATTTTCTAAGAGTTTACTCATTAAATACATAGGCATAGCGCAACTCAAATTTCACATATATAAAACAATAGCTAGACAAAAATAATTGAAATTCACTTCAGTTGCAATTGATTTTAATTTTTCAAAATTCATCAATGTATGCACTTTACATTACGTGATCATGTTATGTAGGTGCCCCAATGCGCCGTGGAAGGGTCATTTTGACTTATCAAGGGCCCTGTTTGGATCCATGTGTTAGAGTTAGAGTTGGTTAGATTGAACTGAATTAACCCTAAAACATCCAAACAGGAGGGTTAGATGCATATAACCCACCCAAAAAAACAAACCCAACCAAGAGATGCTTATTTGAGTTAGAGTTATATGGGGCCCAGAAAAGTTATTTTTCCCTTTGCCTGCACCACATCAAATCCTGGTTAAAGGAGTCAAATGATTAAAAAATATATATTTATTGGTCATATAACCTCGTCATCCAAACACCTCTTTGATTAAAATTAGTTTAGGATTAGTTTAAGATTAGAATTTAACTTTAATCTTTAATTGAGTTAGAGTATACAAACAGGACCAAGACCTTGCAAAGTCAAACAATCGCGAGATTAGCTTAATTAAGGGCTAACTTGCTGTCTTTCGCGATCGCAATTTTGCTTCATTCACGCAACGTGAATGCGCCAGCACACATGAAGCATTCGCTGTTTCTTTTTTCTTCTTTAAATCATCCCAGACAATCTTGTAAAGCTTTCTAGAAGTTGTCTGCGAAGCTTCCGAACGTTATTTTTCTTTTGTCTATTCGTTATTTTTTTCTGGTTCTTTCTTATTTCTTCATTTTTATTTTTTTGTTTCTTTTTGCTACCTTTTCTTTAGACGCGTGAATTGTTATTAAATATGTGAACTTTTACAAATACATGGAATTTTTTTGAATACATGAATAATTTTTGAATCGGTGAACTTTCTCCAAATACCACTAACTTTTTTGAATTCTTGATTTTTTGAACTCAATATTTTTTTCAAATTTGCGGATTTTTTGTCAAATCCATAAGCTTTTCGAAATGCATGGTTATATTCAAATTCGTTAATTTTTTTTCCAAAATCTACATTGTTTTGCAAATTTGTGAACATTTTGTCAAAATTGATGAACTTTTTTAAAATTTCTGATGTTTTAAAAAAGAATTCAAGATTTCTTTCCAATTTCAAGAACCTTTTTGCAAATTCATGAACTTTTTTGCAAATTCAAGAACTTAAAAGCCGGTAGTTTTGTTTTCTACGAACAACAGTACCTACTACATGCATGGAAGCTCGTCTTCAGGCAACACGAATTTTTCTTGTAGTTGCACAAATTTTGGCACGCATTGATCTAACGGCTATGAAGTTTATTGCGCTACAACTATTTGTCATTCGAATATCCGATTAAGAAACATCAAATCCGTTTGTCACAACTGTGAATTTTACCATACAACTTTTTCACCTCCAAACAATGCCTTAGACAGTAGTAATTTATAATAAAATTGCGGGCAACTTACTAACAACATTCAAGCCGTTTGTTACGTATGTTCGCAGATGAGCGCTGCTTGACGAACGGGCACCTGAGTAGGACGCTCATCGGCTGGATCCCGGGCATGCCGCCGATCAGCCTCGGAGACGTGTGCAGCTTCGTCAGGACGACCGACCCGGACGACTTTGGCCTCCGTTTCAGCATGGTGGAGGCCAACGGCTGCACCAAGGCCGGCGCGCTCATCCTCAACACCTTCGATGACCTAGAAGCAGAAGTCCTCACCGCCCTCCGCGCCGAGTACCCGCGCATCTACACCGTCGGTCCCCTAGGCTCCCTCCTCAAACATCACCTCCCGACCAAGGACGACGACGCCTCCGGCACTGCCAGCGGCCTGAGCCTGTGGAAGCAGGACAACGAGTGTCTCGCGTGGCTGGACACGCAGCAACCGGGATCCGTCGTGTACGCCAACTTCGGCAGCCTTACGGTCCTCTCCATCGACCAGCTCGCCGAGTTCGCGTGGGGCCTCGCCGCCAGCGGCCGCCCCTTCCTCTGGTCCATCAGGGACAACCTCGTCCCCGGTGTCGGCGCTGGCTTGAGCTCGCTACCGGCGGAGTTCGTCGCGGCGACGGCGGGGCGGTGCTGCCTGACCACGTGGTGCCCGCAGGATCAGGTGCTAGGCCACCCGGCCGTAGGGTGCTTCCTGACGCATAACGGATGGAACTCCACCTGCGAGAGCCTGGCCGCCGGCGTGCCGATGGTGTGCTGGCCGGGGTTCGCCGACCAGTACACCAACTGCAAGTACGCCTGCGAGGTGTGGGGCGTTGGCCTCCGGCTTGACGACGAGGTGAGGAGGGAGCAGGTGGCTAGCCACGTCAGGCATGTGATGAAGGCGGAGGAGATGCGGGAGAGCGTGGCTGGATGGAAGGTCAAGGCGGAGGTCGCCACGGCGCCCGGCGGGGTGTCGTGGGAGAACCTGCGGAGCATGGTGAGAGAGCTCGGCCCTGTCAATGCTGAAGCGTGAAGAGTTTGACTGTTCGATCAGGATCTTTTATCAAGGTCAGCCCGGGTCAGTTTGCGACTGCATGAGTGATGATGTCAATAAAGTACCTGTAAGACGCTGCTCGTTATTTACTTGTTACTCCCAACTAAGCCGCTTTGGCCATATGCTATTGGATGGACGGTACATTTGAAGTAAATAGTAAATAAATTTTAATTCTGTTAGTAGACGTTAATGTTAGCCTAACAAAACAATCTTCATGCTATGTCACGTAGCTATATGCTCATGCATGTATCATATTCTTTATTAGTAAATGCTTGTGCAGCTCCCCTACATTTAGAAAAAAATTACTTATCTACATACGGATTGGAAAACAAAACACTACACTATTTCTATAATAAACAAAATACTACACCTTTACGAAAACTCGACGAAAAAGATAATATCAGCATCAGAAATGAAACATCTGGACCATCTTTGGACCATCTTTAGCTCGTACTTTGATTAATCTCAATTCCAAAAGTAGTTTTCCCTTTCAATGAAAGCATCTCCAACTTTCGTCCAACGCGTGGGACGTTAAAATTGAATTTGCAGCGTGCCTTTCGCCTGTTTTGACGCGACAATCATCGCCGGCTTCAGCACGCGCTATAAAATGCACAGTGCGCGTCTAGCTCCAGCAAACGCTGCAAAATGCAGCACGCGCTATGTCGCTCAAACAACATATGCACTCAAAACATAAGCAAAAAAATCAAACACAAACAAAATAAATCAACACAAATAGTTCAATTTCCTTACAACTCAGACAAATAGTTATTACAACTAAAACAAATAGTTTCTTACAACTCAAACAAATAGTTTATCTTTCAAATACAACAAATAGTTCAACGGTACAACATCAAATGCACAAATCATGATGCTCTTTGTGGGCCATTCCATGTCCATCATTCCTTCATGAGATCCTTCTGAAGATCAACATGCATTCCGGAACGCCAAATGACATGATAAGAGGCAACAAAACGGGCCACCCTTTCAGCCCTCCGTCGCACTTGCACGGGATGTCTCAAGAGCTCATACCGAGAGTAGTCTAAATCTTGGTCACGCTCATTCTCGATGATGATTATGTGCATGATCACACAAGCATACATGATGTACCAAACCATCATCGGACGAATGCAGTGTGCGAGGGGCGGCGGTGACTAGAGACAGAAGGAGGAAGCAGCGGCGGCGCGGGGATAGGCCGGGGAAGCGCCGGAACGGTCGCCGTAAGAAATGAGGTGGTGCGGGCGGCGGCGGCGCCGCTACTCGACGGGTAGGTGGAGTTGCGAGCGAGCGCTCGAGTATGCAGGGCGCGGGAGCGGGCGCAACAAATAAACGGCGCACAATAGCGTTTTCGCCAGCGCGCTGAACTGGTTTTGCCGCGCGTGGTTTTTTAGCCTCCGCTGGAGCGCCCCGAGCGGTAGCGCGTGCAAAATGACTTATTTTGCAGTCGCGGCGTTTGTTTAGCGCGGCTGTTAAAGATGCTCTGGGAATAGTGCATGGTGAACGTGTAGATATTTTGATATTTTTCTTGGGACTCCGTCACTGCTTCTGGCCAATGCGTTTGTCAAACGCCGATGTACAGAATGCATAACCAATCATTCATGTCGGCGTGCCACTTCTAACTATGGACGTTGGACGCCATGACTGCTCTACTCTCAATTCTTGACGGAGATCCTTGTGAAGTTATCGTGCGCCCACCCCTCGCCCACAGCCACTCCCGCGTGAGGTGCTGCCTCCTCCCCCGCGTTCGGCGACTCCTCCGCCTCCTCCTGCGATGGCCTCCTCTCCCGCGGTTTCGGCTTGGTCCATCGGCTACTTTACCCGCCTCGAGGTCTTCTCCATGACCCACAACACACGAGTTATTTACGCAAAACCATCACACTTGATGCTAGGGTAACAGATCAGTACCACATTTGAGCCATGTCATAGAGTACCATCAATTCTGCGCCTAATGCGTAAGCGAAGCACTGACGGGCTGATTTAACCGTGAAAACAGCCAAACCGACAGGTGGGACCGACCTGTCGGGTCGACGTGGCGCAGGCTGAGGGGCGCCATTAGACAGCGGGAGATGGTCGTTTCCTGGCCGTGTCTTAGGTCACTCGCTCGCCGTTTCATGCACACTCCCGATTCAGTTTCCTCCCACACGAGTCATGGCGACCAGCTCCGACAGCGGCGATGGCGGCGACTGCGGCGGTGCCCATTCTTTCAATGGCCTACGCCCGCTATGCGACCCCATTGGCAAGTTGAGCTCAAGCCCAGCACCCAACCCCGATGGCCTCTCCGTCGACCTGTATTCGGACTTGTCGGCCCGGGGGGGAGTTGTGTTGATGCCGTCGTCCCCATATGCGGAGGAGGCAGACAAGGGTGTTGCGGAGGCATAGAAGGCTGCGACACAAGCTCATTCGATGGGGGAGGAAGTATCCCCCATCGCTCCATTTCCACCCAGGTAATATCTATGCGAGTGCCAAAAACTTAGGGTTAGAAATGCTGCAACTTAGTGTTAGAAATTGTTATGGGTTAGTTCTAGCTGCACTTTACTGAAAATGCAATTATTCCGTAGGCCTGAGGAGCCATGGTCATTATATTTTTGGTTTCCTTCTAAAGATGCTGCAAAAAAGTATGGCCTTGTGAAGATGTATGAGAGAGACATCAGTTATGGCAGTTTGCTTAATGTGATGGTCAGAAATGGATATGGAAGTGATGACATTATTTGCTACTTGAGGAAGGAAGCCATAGGGATGCAAGGCATTTCTGTCATCAGAAACAACATACACTACTAGAAAAAAGGCTGTTAGTGACGCACTTGTTTTGGCTATTAATGGCACACTATAGATGCACCACTATTATCACGCCACTACTAATAAATAATAATGACGCACACCAGGTGTGCCACTGTTAATCTACATAACAGTGGCGCACCACCTGGTGCGCCATTACTAGGCCCAGAAGTGCGCCACTGCTATGGGTTACTAATGACACACTTTTAGATAATGCGCCACTAGGGTGTTTATTTATGTGCGCCACTAAAATACAATATGGTGTGCCACTACTATGAATATTAGGAATTTGTTTTTTGCTTTTCTGATATTTGCACAGGTTACAAAATACATTACAGCACAAAATAAAAACAGCACAACATATAAACAACAGATTTATCGAATACAATAGAAGATTAGTCTCCGAATACAATTCATCATAGTGATACATATATAAATGATGTAGAAGTAAGTGATATATTTTCTATACAATAGTTTCATAAAATATCATCACATCATCTTGAAAATAGCGATACATAGTGATGTAGAAGTAATCATCATAGTCAATGAGACATCATATAACAAAATATGGTTACTAGTCATAATCACAACTCCTCATCATCATCATCGTCAACTCTAACACATTGTAGCACATCATCACATCATCTCGGAAATAGCTAATAATCATCATAGTCATTACCACCGATACTATTTAATATCATTTTCGTCAAAGAGACATCATATAACAAAAGTTGGTCACTAGTCATAATCACAACTCCTCCTCATCATCATCCTCAACTCTAACACATTGTAGCACATAATAACACATTGTACCTAGGACCTACTCCTCTGCTTAGGTGGAATATCATAAAACAAGATAGGCCCTGACTCTCCATTATGGAGAATGGAGATCATCTTGTCTCCAATTCTTGGCCTACGCACAATGTTGCTTCCAAGTAGCTCTCTACGATTGACCATACATTTTTTCCAATGTTTGATTGTCATGACTTCATCGGTTTTAGAAATCCGGTATGGAAGGAGTGATGTAGATACCTAGGCTGACCTGGCCGTGCTGGTCGTATCATCATGACATCAACGCGGCCTCTTGGTAACATCAGATGAGGCACACAATCTTGCGGGATTTTCTGTTGAAAAACACAGTATTAGCTTTGTAGCTAGCAATGTAGTTTAGTTTTACAAGAATTTATGCAAAAGATGCATGGATGTCGTAATAGTAGAAAATCTTACCATCCAATCTCCATGCATGTTACGGTAGTTCACCACGTGCACTAGTGGCACATATTGACCATAATGTTGGGGAGTTTGCTGATAGGTATTGTATTTCTCAAGATCATTGATAAATGCGACAAGACGATGTTTCTCCTTACAAGTTAATTCTGCTTCATCATTGTAGTAATAGGTTCTGTCTACCATTTTCCGTACATTTTTTGAAGAATGAAAATAAGCTGTCAATGGAAATAAGTTGTCAACTATTTTCAAATAAGCAATATAAATTATTTAATAAATGTGGTTGTAAAACTCACATAATGGTAGAACTGGAGGCGTCTACACATCGACCTAGATATCGATATTACCTTTAATTTCATCTTCTCGACGAATATCAAAGGTGGTAAGCATATTAGGCTCAAATGCATAAGCCTTGCATAGTGCTCTCAAACTTTTGCATTCAAAATAGGAGTAGGTGTCTGCATTCTACAATTTTACGGCAAAAGTATAACCATGCTCGGTCCTCAAGTGAACTATCTTTACCTCCATATTTATTTCAGTACTGAAACCAATCTTATCCAACACATAATGTCTTGTATGGCAGGGGATACGCTAGTAGAATAGTAAAAAATAAAAATTATAAGTTGAAGCAAAAGTAGTCATGCTTAATTACAAAAAAGACTTGTCGTTGTGACTTAGTGTATCCATTTCGAAGTCCTCATCCAGCATGATACTGAAGCGCCTATCATCAACTAGGCGAGGCATGTCGCAAAGGCCGCGCTCGTCTTGGCAGTATTCGCACATAACGAATTCCCCTTCGTCGTCAGACATTTCCTAAAACAGAGAAAATTTGGACATGACATTTGCTAAAAACTGGACATATGGAGCGTCTGAAATTTGGCGGAATGGAAATGAATCAACATTCTGGCAAAACATAGGCCACTCGGATATAGCAACAACGAAGAAGTACAAAAGATAGGGTAAAACAAAGAATATTATGAACAACCTCTCATGCCTAACCATATTGCAAAATTTCCGCCCAAACATTCTTACATGCCCTAGGTCAGCAACCATCCCATCTTCACTAAGTCTCTTAACCCCTAGATGCATTGGTAGACCCTCATACCAAAATTACTGATAAACACTACTGCTATGTCCTATCCACATATATTACTTTAGATGGATTGTATAACCTTTGAACAAACTTAAGGTGAAAATATTACTATCTACTATAGAGATAGTAACTTAGACTAATAATATATGCATGTTACTACTCTATTATTCTTCATTATCAGAATTCCATTACCCATTATCATGTACTGTTTCGATTCAGATATGCACGGGCCCTTCTGACAGGAGTGGCGGCGGTGGCTGGCAAAGGAGAGACGAGTGAGGGGAGGGAATGAAAGAAGGGGAAGGAGTAGGATAATGCCTTAGTAGGGGGAGGGTTACCAATGGCGCACCCCTAAAAGGTATCCTAAAAGGGAACCGGTTAGTACCCTTCACAGCAGCAAAGAGAGCCAATTACTACCCTTCACAGTAGCATTCAACCTTCAAACAGTAGCAAGAAAATTCTACGTAGTCGCGCCATTCATCCATCCATAAAGCAAGCAACTAGCACCACTCATGCATCCATCAAGCAAATCATATACGGAGTACTACCTAACATCAACATACATCCATCTATCCACCATCCATGTGTGTAACTAGCAGAATGAATGAGAGAAGAACAAGGAACGGAGGGATGGACAAGGAACGTAGATGTAAGGAAGAGAGGCTCACCCCCAGGTAGAGGTCGATGGAGAGCAGCCACCGGCCACGCGCGGGAAGAGACGGCGGGAGGTGGCGACGAGGAGTCATGGCAGCGGCCTCTTCTTTCATCGACGACGGAGGACGACAGCGACCGGCGGATGAGAGCGTCGGATCCGCGCTCGTCAGGGTTGGAGGAGGCTCTCGCTCGTCGGAGGAAGGAGGCGAGGACCGGGCGGCGGGGCAGGAACCCTAGCACGCTCGGTCAATCGGCGAGGGAGGACCGGGCGGTGGGAGGTGGTTAGGGCCTTCAAGGGAGGAGACGGGGGAGGGAAGAGTCCGTAAGGGTTATAGTGGGGGAGGGTTAGCAATGGCGCACCTCCTAAGAATGCTTCATTGGTAACCAGGGTTACTAATGGCGCACCTGGTGTGTGGTGCGCCATTACTAGTTTTAAAAAAAAAATTGTTAGTAGTGGCACACCGTGGGTGTGGTGCGCCATTACTAGTTAAAACTAGTAATGGCGCACTTTCTCCTGGTGCGCCACTTCTAAGTCTGGGAAGGGTGTGGGGCGAGGACAAAAACTAGTAATGACGCACCGCACACCAGGTGCACCATTAGTAATATGGCCAATAATGGCGCACTTGTATCTGGTGCGCCACTGCTATATAGCAATGGCGCACCACATACATGGTGCGTCATTAATGTCCATATTAGCGATAACTATTTTTCTAGTATTGATAGAAGTAGATGAGATGATTAATTAATTTAGAAGCAGTCAGACATTGCCTTTGTATGTTAAAGAGGGGAAGTTAAATATTAAGCAATCCCCAATTCACAAAAATGCAGAAGATGAAGCAGAGCAACCAGCTGAAACAATTGTATTTGCTATTAATGAGTCAGGTGTTGTGCACAAAACAACAAATGATTTTGTTGATACACAAGAGAGTGTGAACTATAAGCCAATAAAAGTAGTTCTTCCACCATGTCTGGATGCAGCTGCATATGCTTACACTGAACATGACTTTCAGTTGGCTATGGAGATCATGAAGGCTAAGTGCAAGGCTGCTTGGGAGTGGATGTCAAGGATTCCTCCTCAAGCTTGGTCAAGACATGTAATGGATACTAACTGCAAAACTAATCTGGTGGTCAATAGTTTAAGTGAAGTTTTTAATAAGTACATACTTGATGTGAGGAACAAGCCAATTGTCACTATGATCAATGGGATCAAAGATAAATTTCTGGTGAGGTATCAACAAAAGAGAGAGGGTGGACAAGTTGCAAGATGAGAAATTGCACCAACCTATGCTGAGAAGTTAGAGATGAACAAGAAATAGGCAAGAGACTGCAAATCATTGATAGCTGGACCAGGCCTTTCCCATGTATCTAGTGGGGACAAGACATATTTTGTTGACACAAACCTAAAAACATGTGGCTGTAGGAAATGAGACATCATTGGAATTCCTTGCAACCATGGTTGTTCTGCCATCTATAGGTCTAAATAGCTACCAGAGGACCATGTAAATGTTTTCTTCAAAAAGGCTATGTACTTGGAGTCATACATGCCTATAGTTTATCCAGTTCCCCGTCCAGATTGTTGGGTGAAAACTGCAACTCCTGACATTGAACCACCTCAGTTCAAAGAAGACAAGAAGGGACCAGCAGAAGAGAAAAGGAAGAAAGGAAGGTTTGAGCCTCCTCAAGGAAAGCAGACTTCAAGGATGGCTACTATAACTTGTAGTAACTACCAGTTACAGGGCCACAAATACACAAGCTGTGGAAAGACATTGAGGCATGATCTGCAAATTAGGAAGAACAAGCACATGGTATGTTCTTTCTAACTTCCTTCTTTGTCTCATCATACATTAAGACTCACAGAAATTTGTCCCACAATAATAATTGTAGGAAAACAGAACAGCCCCTACATGGCAGCAAGGTGGTAGATCAACATCTACTGCAGCTTCAAGGGGTTCATCTGCTACTGCTTCAAGGGGTACATCTGTTGTTGCTTCAAGGGGTTCATCTGCTGCTGATTCAAGAGGTTCATCTTCTGGTGCATCTAGTGCTGGTGCAAAAAGAGGTGCAAGAAGCTTCAATCCACAAAGAAGTGTTGCAGAAGATAAAAGGAGCCAACCAACAGGAAAGAGGCCAAAGAGGGGAAGATACATGAGCTCAAGATGGAAGGGTACTTTTATACCAGTGGGAACTACTCAGAGTTCACATTTGACTATGTATCCAAGTGCATCTACACTTTATGTATGCCATTTATGAATTAAACTTATGTACTGCTATGGTGAACCTATGGATCTTCTCCATATGATCTTGAAATTATGTTGAACCTATGGATCTTCTCTTTATGATCTTGAAATTATGTTGAACCTATGGATCTTCTCCTTATGATCTCAAAATTATGTTGAACCTAGGGATCTTCTCCTTATGATCTTGAAATTATGTTGAACCTATGGATATTCTCCATATGATCTTGAAATTATTTTGAGCAAATGGATCTTCTCAATATTATTAGTGATACATATAAATTACTGATAGATATCAATTACTGATACATATAAAATACCGATACATATAAATTACGGATACATATAAAATACTGATACATATAAATTACTGATACATATAAAATACTAATACAAATAAATTATGTTGAAATTCTAGTCTTGCACATAAACTAGATGATTCAGTACAAATTCAACCATTACATCCATTACAACAGTGCATTTCTGATTACATACTTATAATTCATCACAGATCTCCTTCAACTTCTTGATCTTGTCCTCATAGCCATGCTTCTATTTCATCAAATCAGAAATGATGTACTCCAGCTTTTTCTTCTCTTTCTTCACTTGGTCTCTCTCTAGCATAAGATGGTCCCTCTCCTTCTCTGCCTTTGCCCTAAGTACCTGATGTATATTGGTGCAACCATGGTGTGCCAACTTCTTCTTCTCAAGCTCCTCTTCAGATCACTAAGAGCCAACCTAGCATTGCCAAGCTGATTAATAGCCTCCTCCTTGTCAACCACCATTTTTGCAAAATCAAGTTTGAAAATTCTAAGCTCTTCCCCCATCTTCCTCTTTTCTTCAATTACTCTAAAATTTTCTTCACCAAGCTTAAGATTGTCTCTGATTTTGTCCTCATTTTCTTTGTCATACATGCTCCACAATTCAGCTATACAAAACTGCATAACAACTGACCACTCAGGGTCTATGTGAGAGCCCGATGCCGATGCTCCAGAAGATTCCCCTTTTAATTCATTGTCGCAATGTGTTTTATTTTGTTAGTTGCATTCATCACGCATCATGCATCATCTCCATCATCTCTGGTGTGATTGCTTCCCTTGTTGTGTTCATTTTCTTTTTCCCTCTTCTCCTAGCCACTCCTGATCCTTTCTTTCTTTTTCCCTTTGCTTTCATTTATTTGAGTTGCAGATTTAGTCTCAAATAAATGTTGATGTGGAGCCACTAAATTATATCTATTGCATAGGGTCTCCATCTTAAATCTCAGTCCAATTGGGGTTGGTTTGGTTAGGGTTTAAAGGTTAGGCAAGTTTGAAATAATTCAAACTTGTCCGAATTTATATTCTGTAAAAAACCCCAAACCAATTTTATTAAATTCCCCATATTTTTGTGGCCCCGGGAAAATTTATCTCTTGTTGGAATTCCAACAAAGTCCTTGGTTTTCTTTCTTTGCAAGTTGCTGTAAAAGATTAAAAAAAACAGAAATGAGGAAGAAGGAGCCCAGCCTGCCAAGGCCCGAGGCTAACCGGCCTGTCACGCCCAAGATGCGACCCTATCCTCAATTTGGCACGAAGGCCTCGTCAGGGATAGAAGCGCATCTCGTCGTGTTGCAAGAATGGATATCATTACAAGTACATGTACTGAAAAGAAGAGATACATATAAAGAATTGGCTTACACTCGCCACAAGCTACATCAGAGTCACATCAGTACATTACATAATCATCAAGAGTAAGAGCAGGGTCCGACTACGGACGAAAACAAACGAGAAAAATAAGAACGACGTCCATCCTTGCTATCGCAGGCTGCCGGCCTGGAATCCATCCTAGATCGATGAAGAAGAAGAAGAAGAAGCAACTCCAAATGAACAATCAACGCGCTCGCGTCAAGTAACCTTTACATGTACCTGCAACTGGTGTTGTAGTAATCTGTGAGCCATAGGGGACTCAGCAATCTCATTTCCAAAGGTATCAAGACTAGCAAAGCTTAATGGGTGAGGTAAGGTTAAGTGGGGAGGTTGCAGCAGCGGCTAAGCATATATATATATATATGGTGGCTAACTTACGAGTACAAGAAATAAGAGGGGGAAGATCTACGCATAACGGACGTGAACTACTGATGATCAAATGAATGATCCTGAACACCTACCTACGTCGGACATAACCCCACCGTGTCCTTGATCGGAGAAGGAACTCACGAAAGAGACAGTCACGATTACGCACACCGTTGGCAAGTTTTAATTAAGTTAACTTCAAGATATCTAGAACCAGTGTTAAACAAAGTTTCCACGCTGCCACATAACCGCGGACACGGCTTTCCGAAAAGATTTCCCCTGCAGGGGTGCTCCAACTAGTCCATCACAAATTACCACAAGCCGCATAGAAATCCTCAATCACAAAGCTCGCGATCTCATCGGATTCCCTAGTGGAAAACCTCAACTCTGAGATTACCCAAAGCATCACCGGAATCCCGATGCACAAGATATCTCGTCAAAGGTAAAACTAATCCAGCAAGGCCGCCCGACGTGTCGGCGATCCTTATAGGAGCCACGAATCTCGTTCTCAGGACACGACGGATGGAACTAGCTGCGGGTGCCAAACCTCGAGTTTCCTCGCGGTGGCCCCGCAGGCAGACCGTTTGGGACCAACACCATCAGCACTAGCCCCCCTTGTTTATGTAAAATTACTCCTCGGGTTCATGACGCCCTATGCATTTCAGTGTTAATAGAATTATTATGTTGGGCAAATGTAGAACCAATGTTGGGCCTTGCCGGACCAGCTTTAATCTAAAACGAATTATCAAGGGGGTCCCCATAACAACCCTGATCGTGTTAGGAGCGCTTGTTTATGGAACATAACACCGGTAGCCAAAACTAAGGGGGCAAAGGTGGAACAAAACACCAGGCTAGAAAGGCCAAGCCTTCCACCTTTTACCAAGTATATAGGTGCATTAAATTAAATTGCATTTATATATGGTGATATAACGAGGAACCCATGTTATCACATGGAAGCAACTACACGTGCAACTAGCAAAGCTATCAACAGGGTTAAGCAAGCAGTAACATAGCCAATCAGTGGTTTGCTAGGTTGAACAGGTTGAAGGTAATCATGGCATTGTAGAGAGGCTGAAATTTAACAAGTGGTAGGCAACAGGACATAAACGATAGAATCGATAAACTAGCATGGCAATGATAGTAATGGTATCTGGGGAAATGGTCATCTTGCCTGAGATCCCGCTGAGAAGAAGAATGACTCCGAGAAGTCGACGAACCAACGTAGTTGAACGGGTCCTCACATTCCGACACGCTTGCGGAACTCTATCGGAACAGAGCAAACCGGAAACAAACATCAACAGAAATATTCACCACACGATGCACAACATGATGCATAACCTACTATGATGCATGATCAGTTCATTGATGCAAGGGATGGCATGGCAATTCACCTCACGCAAACCCTACACATTAAGTGAAGCTCGATATGCAATGAGTTGCATATCGACGAAATTCCACAATTAATTATTTAATTCACTCCCGATTATGTAACACGCAATATTAAATGTTGTTAACATGGCAAGGGGTGAGCGGTGATCCTACATGACATCCTAGTCGGGTAACACGCGAAACATAGATCGGAGCTACAACACAAGAAACATACAACACACGATATATATGCCATGAATGCGTCATGCATGAAAGTCATCACACCACGGCAAGAGGAGAAGAAACATATGTCTCCACGGCGAGCGAGAGGGAACCATGGCAGCAAAACGGAAACGAAGCCACGGCAACATTCCTATCCCGACAACTCGTCGCGATCTCGTGCCAACGTACTGGGAACTCGTGCAGGAACGGTAAATAAAGATGGGGTGATCCCGGTACCGGGTTCCCATGTGTCGGGCACAACATAAGAGGACAACGGGCAACATACGGTGCAACAAACGATACAACTCATACAACACTACACACGGTCACGACAACGTCTCAACGTTATACCTTCGAAGCGTGCATATCGGAGGGGTTCGGGTCGAAGCGGACGTCGTGGAAGTCGTGGAAGTAGTCGTACACGCGCCGGTAGTTGAAGTAGTGGTACACGGTCTTCGGCGACGGTTACGGTCTTCACCTCAGTAGTTGAACACGGGTCTTCGATGACCTCGAGGAAGTCAAACTCGTTTTCGGGGTCGTCGAGGATGTCGTTGTACTCGTGAACTTGGCGATCCCACGCGGCGGGGACGGTCTAAGCGACGACAGCAAGCGACAGCACAAGCATCAAAATGCAAGCCTCATGCAAGGCAACAGCAAGCGCCGACGGCATGCAGCTATCGCACCTAGCATCAGCTAGCAGCAACAACAACTAAGCAACCTAGCATCTAACAGCAAAAACTAACTACACTAGGGGAAAACGGGCCTTTGGTCGGGACCCTTTAGTCCCGGCCTGCCTCTGGGCCGGGACTAAAGGCCCGGCCACGTCGCCCCAATTCCCAATGCCTCCCTCGAGGCTTTAGTCCCGTCCCGTAAGGAGCCTTTAGTCCCGGTTCGTGTCCCAAACCGGGACTAAAGGGCTACGCGGTGGGCAGCCCGCATGTGCGCCACCTTTATTCCCGGTTTGTGTCTCAAACCGGGACTAAAGTCCTCTGCCTATATATAGCACAGCCCCCCTCTCCCCTCTTCCTTGCATTTTTCTTGGATGGAGGATTGTGGGTGGGTGCTAGCTCTCCACTTTTTTTGATGCACTAGAGGTGTTTGTTGAAATGTGTGTTAGAGCGATGCCGCTTCAGTTCACCGAACACAACTACGATATGAGATGCCTGAGCCACGCTTAAACCTCTTCCTCTTTATTTCTACTTATTCTAAAAGGTTAGCAACTATATTCCCTCGTTTAGACCGTGCGGTACTAATTTTTAGGATCGTGATTGTATTTGATATACTGTCGTATAACACAGATGAGTCATCCATGGATGTACGGTGACCGACGCACAACCGCTTACAGAGAAGGCGTCCATTCTTTTCGAGATGCAGCCGATGCGAACAAGCATGGTGGTGGCTATATGTTTTGTCCATGTGTTGAATGTCGGAATGAGAAGGATTACACTTCCTCAAGAGTCATTTAGAGCCACCTGCTTCGGTCCGGTTTTATGTCGGGCTATAATGTTTGGACAAAGCACGGAGAAAGAGAGGTTATGATGGAAGACGACGATGAAGAAGAAGAGAACGATGATGACAACTACCGATCCATGTTCCCTGAGTATGCTGATACCGCAATGGAAGACAATGAAGAAGAAGATCAGGATGAAGAACAGGAACCAGATGAGCCCGCTGATGATCTTGGTCGGGTCGTTTCTGATGCACGGCGAGGTTGCGACACAGAAAAGGAGAGGTTGCAGTTCGAGCAGATGTTACAGGACCACAACAAATTGTTGTACCCAACTTGTGAAGATGGCCAGAAGAAGCTGGGTAGCACACTGGAATTGCTGAAGTGGAAGGCAGAGACCGGTGTGACTGACTCGTCATTCGAAAAGTTGCTGGTACTGATGAAGAAGATGCTTCCAAGAAAGAACGAATTGCCCGCCAGCACGTACGAAGCAAAGAAGCTTGTCTGCCCTCTAGGATTAGACGTGCAGAAGATACATGCATGCCCTAATGACTGCATCCTCTACCGCGGTGAGAAGTACGAGAATATGGATAAATGCCCGGTATGCACTGCATTGCGGTATAAGATCAGAAAAGATGACCCTGGTGATATTGAGGGCGAGCCACCCAGGAAGAGGGTTCCTGCCAAGGTGATGTGGTATGCTCCTATAATACCACGGTTGAAACGTCTGTTCAGAAATAAAGATCATGCGAAGTTGTTGCGATGGCACATGGAAGATCGTACGAAAGACGATAAGTTGAGGCACACTGCCGATGGTCGGCAGTGGAGAAAAATCGAGAGAGAGTTCCCGAGATTTGCAGCTGACGCAAGGAACTTATGGTTAGGTCTGAGTACAGATGGCATGAATCCTTTTGGGGAGCAGAGTTGCAGTCACATCACCTGGCCCGTTACTCTATGTATCTACAACCTTCCTCCTTGGTTGTGCATGAAGCGGAAGTTCATTATGATGCCAGTGCTTATCCAAGGTCCAAAGCAACCCGACAACGATATTGATGTGTACCTAAGGCCATTAGTTGATGAACTTTTACAGCTGTGGGCCGAACCAGGTGTACGTGTGTGGGACGAGCACAAACAAGAGGAATTTGACCTTCGAGCGTTGCTTTTCGTAACCATCAATGATTGGCCTGCTCTTAGTAACATTTCAGGACACTCAAACAAGGGATACAATGCATGCACGCACTGTTTGGATCAGACAGAAAGTATATATCTCGACAAATGTAGGAAGAATGTGTACCCGTACAATCGTCGTTTTCTTCCGCCCAAGCATCCCTTAAAGAAAAAAGGCAAGCATTTCAATGGCAAGGCAGAACCCCGGGGGAAGCCTGTCATCCGTACTGGTGCTGAAGTATTTGATATGGTCAAAGATTTAAAAGTAATCTTTGGAAAGGGTCCTGGCAGCCAACATGTTCCTAACGACCCTGATAAGCGCGTACCCATGTGGAAGAAGAAATCTATATTTTGGGAGCTACCCTACTGGGAAGTCCATGAGGTCCGCTCGGCAATCGACGTGATGCACCTGACGAAGAATCTCTGCGTGAATATTCTAGGCTTCCTGGGCTTGTATGGGAAGTCAAAAGATACACCGGAAGCACGGGAGGACCAGGAACGTCATAAAGGAAGAGATGGCATGCATCCAGGGCAGTTTCAAGGGCGTGCCAGCTACGCTCTTACTAAGGAAGAGAAGGAAATCTTCTTTGAAGTCCTTTTCAGTATCAAGGTCCCGACTGGCTTCTCGTCGAATATAAAGGGAATCGTAAATATGAAAGACAAAGAATTCCAAAACCTAAAGTCTCATGACTGCCACGTGCTTATGACGCAATTGCTTCCGGTTGTATTGAGGGGAATTCTACCAGAAAATGTTCGCCTGGCAATTGTGAAGGTATGTGCATTCCTCAATGCAATTTCTCAGAAGGTAATCGATCAAGAAAGTCTATCAGGGTTACAGATTGATGTGGTCCAATGTCTGGTCAGCTTTGAGTTGTTGTTCCCGCCATCCTTCTTCAATATAATGACACACCTCCTAGTTCACCTAGTCGAAGAGATTAGAATTCTCGGTCCTGTGTTTCTACACAATATGTTCCCCTTCGAGAGGTTCATGGGAGTCTTAAACAAATATGTTCGTAACCGTGCTAGGCGAGAAGGAAGCATCTCCAAGGGTTATGGAACAGAGGAGGTCATTGAGTTTTGTGTGGACTTTCTTCCTGACCTTAAGCCGAATGGTGTTCCTGAATCTCGGTATGAGGGTAGGCTGATAGGAAAAGGCACACTAGGAAGGAAAGCAAAAGTATGTATGGACGGGCATTCTTTCTCTCAAGCACACTACACAGTTCTACACAATTCCACCGTGGTGGCTCCGTATATCGTGAGACACAAGAATATTCTACGCTCCGAAAACCCGGGGAAGGCTGACTCTTGGATTAAAGGGGAACACGAGAAGACTTTCGGCAGTTGGTTGCAGACACATCTCATGAATGACGACACCGTTGGAGATGAGCTGTACTGTTTGGCCAGGCCACCATCTTCGACTATATGTACTTTCCAAGGGTATGAGATAAATGGGAATACATTTTACACGGTTGCCCAAGATAAAAAGAGCACCAATCAAAATAGTGGTGTCCGCTTTGATGCAACAGACGAGAATGGGCACTGTTTGGAAACATATTACGGGTACATAGAGGAGATATGGGAACTTGACTATGGACCTACTTTTAAGATCCCTTTGTTTCGGTGCAAATGGGTGAAGCTGACAGGAGGCGGGGTAGTTGTAGACCAAAAGTACGGCATGACAACAGTGGATCTTAACAATCTTGCGTACATGGACGAACCATTTGTCCTAGCCAATGATGTCGCTCAGGTTTTCTATGTGAAGGACATGTCTACAAAAACGAGAAAAAGAAATCAGCAAAAGAAGATATCGTCCGATGAGCCAAAACGCCACATAGTTCTTTCAAGGAAAAGAAACATCATGGGAGTAGATGACAAGACAGACATGTCAGAAGATTATAATAAGTTTCATGAAATTCCGGCCTTCAAAGTGAAAAATGACCCAAGCATCCTACTGAATGATGAAGATTCTCCATGGCTACGACCCAGAAGAAAACAGAAATAATAGATAGGAATATTGGTGCAATAATGTAATAATGTATTAAACCTTTTATGTAATGCATATATGGAATGTACTAAATTTCAAACACTTTTCATTTTCATAGTACCCATGTAAGAGATGAGTTCTCGTTCGAAACCCTGATACTTCGAGAGAGATTGTCCGTTTTGTACACGAAGTGCATCCAGTTTTTGTCGTAGCCCTCTCAACTTTTTAACACATGCTATGTGTGTGAAATGATGATAGCATGCCAACTTTCAACATTTTCAGAGTTCATTTGTAGTGCTTTTCAATTTCAGGGTCAACTAGCTAAAAAAATAAGTAAATGCACGAAATATACCAAATGAAGTCAGAAATTGTTGAAATTTTGTGATGTGCCTTTGAATGGTGCATTTTGAACACACAAAAAGTATGGAGTTCAAATAAGTTCAAAAAAATGAAATCCCTTTGTAAGAGATGAGTTCTCGTTCGAAACCCTGATACTTCGAGAGAGATTGTCCGTTTTGTACACGAAGTGCATCCAGTTTTTGTCGTAGCCCTCTCAACTTTTTAACACATGCTATGTGGGTGAAATTATGATAGCATGCCAACTTTCAACATTTTCAGAGTTCATTTGTAGTGCTTTTCAATTCCAGGGTCAACTAGCTCAAAAAAATAAGTAAATGCACGAAATATACTAAATGAAGTCAGAAATTGTTGAAATTTTGGGATGTGCCTTTGAATGGTGCATTTTGAACACACAAAAAGTATGGAGTTCAAATAAGTTCAAAAAAATGAAATCCCTTTGTAAGAGATGAGTTCTCGTTCGAAACCCTGATACTTCGAGAGAGATTGTCCGATTTGTACACGAAGTGCATCCAATTTTTGTCGTAGCCCTCTCAACTTTTTAATACATGCTATGTGGGTGAAATGATGATAGCATGCCAACTTTCAACATTTTCAGAGTTCATTTGTTGTGCTTTTCAATTTCAGGGTCAACTAGCTCAAAAAAAAGTAAATGCACGAAATATACCAAATGAAGTCAGAAATTGTTGAAATTTTGTGATGTGCCTTTGAATGGTGCATTTTGAACACACAAAAAGGATGGAGTTCAAATAAGTTCAAAAAATGAAATCCCTTTGTAAGAGATGAGTTCTTGTTCGAAACCCTGATACTTCGAGAGAGATTGTCTGTTTTGTACACGAAGTGAATCCAGTTTTTGTCGTAGCCCTCTCAACTTTTTAACACATGCTATGTGGGTGAAATGATGATAGCATGCCAACTTTCAACATTTTCAGAGTTCATTTGTAGTGCTTTTGAATTTCAGGGTCAACTAGCTCAAAAAAATAAGTAAATGCACGAAATATACCAAATGAAGTCAAAAAGTATGGAGTTCAAAAAACCATATTATGAAATTAAATATTATCATTGGCGATTCATCTCTATTATGAAATTAAATATATCAAAAAACCATTGCAGAACATATGACCAAATTAATACAAGTTCATCATCACATTAAAGCCAAAGAATAGAGTGATCAAATGTTATTATTGCAAAAAATAAATACATAAAGTTCTCTCATAAAACAACATACAACTATGTAAAACATTTAAATGCAACAACAAACGCGATCAAAATCGCAACTAAGGTAACAATTGACCCAACATCATAATGATACCCAGCCTCTTTATCAATGGCATATTTTCTAATATTCTTAATCTTCAAGTGCATTTCATCCATGTTCAAGCGCATTGCATCCATCTTCAACCGCATCGCATCGATCTTCATCTTGCGATCATCGCTGACATCGGCGACATGCAAATCCAGTTCCATATTCTTATCCTCAATTATTTTCAATTTTTTCTTCAAGTATTTGTTTTCTTTTTCAACCAAATTTAACTTCTCGACAAGAATTTTTATGTGGGTTGGAATTTCCGGTTCATATACCTCCTAGATTAAAAAAAATATGTCACGTTGGTCGTCATAATTGTCATAAACACTAAATAAAACAAATAGTTATAAAAGATAATATATACCACATCCGAATCATAGACAGGACGAGGGTCGGCCGAGGCGGATACCAAAACCATCGCACTATATAATAACAAAAAATAATGAAAGTGAGTAATTGATACAAGTATGTATCTAAATCATACAAGTAAGATTTTTTTTTCTTTTAAAAAGAAGATAAGAACAAGAGGCTCACCACGGTGGTGCTCGCGACGAGATCGGCACGGGGCGATTGACAATGGTGAGGACGGGCAAGGGACGACACCCTACGCATGTGCAGACTCTAAGAAGTTAAGTTGAGCATTTGAAATGAGCTACACTAGCAGTGACAAATGAAAGGATGAAGTAGCTAACCTTTTAAAACACTTGTGCAGTTGGTGCACGGCCAAACATAGACAAATATTAAGGAAAATGGAGCTTGGAGGTCGAGCTTGGAGAGGAGAAAGCTTAAGTAGAGTGGCTCGGGCATTTCATCGAACACGTCATGTGCTTGAACTAGAGTGGTAAGAGCATGGCATGGTCACACTTCAACAACCAAAAAACAGGGGATATGGTGGGCAGGGGCGAGGGTTTATATAGGCAACACTTTAGTCCCGGTTCTTGCCACGCCCTGGGACTAAAGGCCCCTGCTTCCCGCCTTCTGGTCTACCGAAAAAGGGCCTGTAGTCCCGGGTCGTGGCTCCACCCGGGACTAAAGGGTGTCTTTAGTCCCGGTTCGATCCATGCCCCGGGACTTAAGGCCCCTGCTTCCCGCCTTTTGGTTTGCCAAAAAAGGGCCTTTAGTTCCGGGTCATGGCTCCACCCGGGACTAAAGGGGTCTTTAGTCCCGGATCGAGCCCCGAACCGGGACTAAAGATCCACCTGTATAAGCGGGAGTTAGAAAATTTCGAACCCAAATCGTCCATTTCTCTTCATCTTCCTCTCGTTCTCCTGCCCGGCACGGCACAGCGACGAACTCGACGACGCCGTCAGGCTGCCCGCCGTCCTGCTCGCCGCCTCCTGCCGTCCTCCTCGCCATCGTCGTCGTCCTGCTCGCCGCCACCGCCCTCGTCGCCGCACGCCGCCCTCCTCGCCGCACGCCGCCGTCCTCCTCGCCGCGCACCGTCGACACCTCCGGCCGGTAAGCCCCCCGCCCCCTCCTCCCCAACACTCCGGCCAGTAGAAGAAAAGAAGAAAAAGGAGAAGAAAAGAAGAAAAAGGAGAAGAAAGGAAGAAAAAGGAGAATAAAAGAAGACAAAGGAGAAGAAAGGAAGAAAAAGGAGAAGAAAGGAAGAAAAAGGGAAGGAGAACAAAAGAAGAAAAAGGAGAACAAAAGAATAAAAAGGAGAAGAAAAGAAGAAAAAGGGAAGAAAGGAAGAAAAAGGAGAAGAAAGGAAGAAAAAGGAGAAGAAAGGAAGAAAAAGGGAAGAAAAGAAGAAAAAGATTTTTTTTGTCATTTAATTCCTATTGTTATTAGGTTTGTGCTAGATTATTAGGGTTAGTAATATGTAGAATTAGGAAAAAGGAAAATAAGAAGAGGAGGAGAAGAACATAAGAAAAAGGAGAATAATAAGAGGAGGAGAGGAGAAGAAGAGGAAAAATAGAAGAAGAGGAGAAGAGAAGTAGTAGAAGAAGAGGAGAAGTAGAAGTAGAAGAAGTAGAAGAAGAGGAGAAATAGAAGAAGAGGAAAAATTAGTTTAGGGTTACAAGAAGAAGAAATATTTTTTTTGTCATTTAATTTTGCTATTGTATAGTGTATATGATTAAGTGTTAATAGTGTTTCTTAGATTATTGCTTAATTTTGCTATTGTATATGCTTAAGTGTTAATAGTTTAATTTTGCTATTGTATATGCTTAAGTGTTAATAGCAAGAAAATTAATAGAACTAGTTTAATTTTGCTATTGTATATGCTTAAGTGTCCGGGACTGGGCTCCGCCCGGCTGGTATTTTAGAGTTTAGGTTCTAGCAAAGACCCGGGACTAAAGGTCCTCCTATATAAAACGACACTTCGAAGTTTCCAACCCCTCTTATATAGTTTGTTAGTTTATTAGTTAATCAAATGTCCGTTTTTTGCAGAACTATGGATCCACATATCAGGAACCTCGAAGAGGAAGAACTTCTCGAAGATATAATCAAAGACGCCCCGACGTTGAACCAGCTGAATTTCCGTCTTCATATCTAAACGACTCCGGATATGGAATGGAGCTCGAGCGACACGAAGATGAAGCCGATGGGGCAGGAGATAGGTCCAATGACGGAGAAGGTGATAGCTCCACTGATGGAGAAGCCGGTGGAGAAATAATAAAGTCCGGCGAGGTATACATATGAAGTTCGACAATCACTTGTAATATGTGAAAAATATTGGAGATAGCTCTATATTGTATACATATACATTCATTTGACGAATGTTTCTCCCTCTTAGGCCTCCACATCGAGCAAAGCTATGAAACGAGGCCCGACTAGAAAGTTGGATGCACGGACGCATTACACCTTTGAGGTGATAATGCCTACGGGCAAACCCAAGCTTCCAAAGAATGTTGCTGACACATTCAAGAAGCAATGCAGAGTTCTCGTTAGGGATCACGTCCCGATCAGCGTTCGGGAGTGGAACAAGCGCAAAGGGGCAGCCGATAGTGACTATGTCGCCGAAAGGTACAAAGATAATCTTTGGAATGATCTCATGTCACATTTCAACCTGCCAGAATGTGAGAATGAAGACGCCGCAGACAAACTGAGGGCCAAAGTCAAGCAGTGGACTCTAAAGAAGATGGCCGAACTGTTCCGTAGCTGGAAGAAGAAGCTATGGAAAAAACTATCTGAAGACAAAGAAAGTGCTAGTATTCGGGGGGCATCTAGCCAAGCAGGCGAATCACTGGAAGGCATTTCAAGAGTACAAGGAGTCAGAAGATGCCCAGGCATTATCAGAAAAGAACAAGATAAATGCCGACAAGAAGAAATATCACCACAAGCTGGGGCCAGGGGGCTATGAGACTGCCATCCCAAAGTGGGATAAGAAAGAGCAAGATCTGCTAGATAAAGGCATCGTACCTGAACCACTCCGTGATGAGTGGGAATTGAGAGCAAGAAATTGGTTCCTTGCGCATGGTGGGTCGTACGACGAAAAAACAGGGGACCTCATCTGCAATGACGGTCTTAGGATACCCAGGGAGAATTGGAAAAGGATAGTGAAAGAAATTAAGGAGGGAAAAAGAAAGTTCACTGCAGATAGAGATAAAGATTTGCTCACACTGGTCCTCGACAATGACGAACATGGAGGACGAACGCGAGGCTTCGGTCCTTCTTACCCGTGGTGGCTTGGGTTTGCCAGAGACCAAGACACTTACAGAAGCTGAGAGAGAGCAAATAAGCGGCAGCATGATGAGGAGAATGACAAGTTCAACCAGTTGCTTGCCAGGATTAACAAGCAACAGAAGCAGATTGATGAGCTTAAAGGAGTACCGCGCCAGGAAGATCCTGCACTTGATATTACCGGCGCCCCATCTAAGCGGAAAAGCAGCGTGGCTGAATCTGAGGCCCCGCCCGACGATGCACGAAGAATGATAGAGGGCGGTCCCGGCTACCCCGTGGATGGAATCAAGGAGTCAACATCATGTGAACTCCATCAGAAATTCAAGAACATATCCATGAAGGTGGCCGTCGGACAAGCTTTACCTTCTGGCCCTGATGCACGCTGGCATGGCCGTGAGATTCCAGCTGGCTTTGCTAAAGTCGAGGTGGATGAAATCCTGACGGGGTTACATGATATGGAGCTCGACATAGCTGGACCCGAAGATGAGAGGACACTCCGAGAAGTACTGGGTGGAGTCATCCTATGGGACAAGAACTACATCAAGCTTCCAGGCTCGGCCCCAAGGACAACACCGCCTCCGAGTCGTCGCAGGTCACCTACACCTCCATTACCTCCAAGCCCTCCACATGACGTCGGCCAGCACAACACAAGTCCATCTCGATCACCGCCGCCAGACTTGGGTCGTCCGTCACCGCCGCCGCCCGCTCCGGATACTAAGCGGGAGCGTGCGACCAAGAACGCTCCGCCGATGATTCCTAAGCCACGGAGCCCCCCAAAGCGCAAACGGTCGCCCCTCCCAAAGGTACATCATGCTAATATTCCTATCAGACCTTATGATCGTACCCCCGAGGAAAACGCCAGGATAGCAAAGGAACATCATGATGCGCAGATGAAAAAGAAGGAACCCGAGCCCCGCCCGGAATACACCGAGAAGCAAATAGCATGGGCAAAAGACTTCATAACCCTTCCATCACAGTATGACTTACACCATAAGCCTGATGACTATACACGCACATTGCAGAAGGAAGTGAAAAAGAGCAGATCACGTGCAAGTGCAAGTGGGAGCAAATCAAGTTCAACTACAAGCAAGAAAAAATCAGACGTTCCTCAGCTTGGACAATAGGCCAAACAGTCGATCCCACCCCTCAAGGTGTTAACCGAGAATGTTCCCCCTCCGGTGCAGGGGCTAGCTTTTGAAATAGCAAAGGAGTTGGCGGCTGAATGTGGTGTCTCGGTTGAAGATTTGCTGGCTTCCCAAGACGACAAGATACCCAAGGCTATGGTAGCGCGTAAGCCATAGTTTGTCATGGGAGAGCCTTTGGTCAGCAAATATGATCTCCCAACAAATATGCGTTACTTGCATCAATGGTACTTAAGTGAATCAAAGAATGGGAGAACGATGATCGTGCTGAGTGTCCCACGGGAGTACTACGGCCGCTCCGAAGAAATCAATATCGACTTTGATGAACTCTTCCAGATGTACAATGGCGACGCCCTCGATAAATCGCTTATGAGTTGCTATTGTCTGTAAGTTTTTCAATTCGTTGTCTACATATAACTTGTTTAGTTATTTCAATTCATTGTCTATATATAACTTTTACTCTATTATGCAGAATGAAGATTCTGGATTGTAAAAGTAAGAGCATCCTAAATATTGGGTTTATTGACCCACATAAAATACATATAGCGACGCTAACTGATTATCCCAAGGAGACGGAGGAAAACCTTCTAAGGTTTCTAACAGATCAAAATTTCTATGACCACATACTCTTTCCATACAACTTCAGGTGAGGGTCTTTACTATGTTGTGTCCATTCACTTATAATTGTAATTGATAAGTTACTGACACACACACACACACACACACACACACACATATATATATACATGTGCAACTTCCATTGGATTCTGTTGGACATTCAAATTGATAAGGGAAGAGTTGATGCCTTCGACCCATTATCGAGACCCTTGGAACAGTTCCAAAGCCTGCAGGACATGCTCCAAGGGTAATTTCAATCATTCTTGTGCTCTATCGGTCTCTTTCGATGATTTTCTGATATATCAATTAATGAAAAACTTAGCAAATCATTATCCTTGTCGGGCAAGGTTTGGAAGCGGTTCAAGTGCGTGACTCTCGGTAACTTTCCTGAGAAGCTGACCTTTAGAGCGGCTCAGGTAAGTAGTAGTATGATATACTTCTATTTTCAATACATTTATGATGCTAGATTATTATTTTGATTATATATATTCTATTCTCGTAAAGTGCGACCAGCAGCCACGGGGAACGCATCTATGCGGATACTATGTTTGCGAGACCATTCGCACGTTTGCCTCTGAGCACAAGGATCACAGATTCGACGTAAGCAATGAACATTCACACCTTTATTTTTACCCATCATTCTTTGTTATCATGATTGATATTCATATTCATCTCCTCTTCTTATATAGCACACGGCCATAACGACGAAGGTCCTACCAGAGCAACGCGCGATTGCTGTTGCAGAGGAGCTTGCGACCTTTCTGAGGACGGAAGCTATAGATGACAAAGGACAATTTAGTGTAGGTAGGGGCCATTACTGATGTTCGTCCATTTAATCGAATAGACGGGCTCTAGTCCCGATAATTCAGATCTCCATATAATTGTATATATATGCTCGCTTGTAAGATAAGTTAATCTTATATATATATGCATAATTATTTCTATTTAAATTATATGAAAACTAATTCCCGAACACCAAACGAGGCATCACGTTAATCTCCCGAACACCTAAACCCTAAAACCCCAAAACCCAAAAATAATTTCATTCAAAAAAAACCCAAAAATAAGCAAAATCTGAAACTCTCTAGTCCCGGTCCGTGTAACGAACCGGGACTAAAGGGCCTGCCCCTGGGGCGCTACGAGGCGCCCACGTGGAGCACCTTTAGTCCCGGCTTGTAAGAGGGTCGGGACGAAAGGTTAGGCCTTTAGTCCCACCCCTTTAGTCCCGGTTGGTGAACCGGGACTAAAGCCCCTTACGGGCCGGGGCTAAAGGCCCCGTCCCCACTAGTGCTATAGCAACAGCTAACAGCAAAATGCAGCAAAGCAAGGCAAGGCAGCTAGCTAAGTGGCATGCATAGCAGCAACAACAGCCTAGCAGCGGCAGCAACATCTACATAGCAATGTTAGGCAGAAGCAGCAAGGCTACAACGCGCAGCAGCAGCAAAAACAGCAAGCAAGCACAAGCAGCATGGCAATGGCAACGCGGCAACAACACCATCAACTAAGCAGCTAAGCAGCAGCTAGCTCGGCAAGCAAGCACAGGCAACAGCTAAGCTCTAACGGCAACAACAAGCTACATCATGCAGCAGCACTCGGCGACAGCAGCAGCACACGGCGACACCCATCGGCAGCAGGAGCAGCATATTAGCAACGCAACAGCGGATAGCAGCAAGCAACAGCAACGGCAACACAAAGCTACACCACACATCCGGCAACTACCTCTGGCAGCAGCAGAACGCAGCAGACCAGCAGCACCACTTCACAGCAACAGCAAACGATAGCTACAGGGCCAGCCGGCGGCGGGGCGAGCACCGGCGGGGAAGGAGATGACGGAGGGGCACGCGGGGAGGCGACCACCGGAGACCTGCAGACGGCGATGACTGAGAGCGCGGCGGCGGAGCCATGGCGAGCACGGCGGCCGACGCGAGAAGAGGCGAGGGCGAGGGCACGGCGGCGCGGCGAGGCGAGGAACGGCGAGCGGCTGCGCGGCCTGGGAGATGGGAGGAGGCTATGGCGTGGAGGGAGCGCTAGGAGGAGGAGGTCATGGCGTGGAGGAGGGAGCGCTGCCAGGAGGAGAGAAAGGGGATCGAGAGGGAGATGGGTGCTCGGGGTGACGGCGATGGAGGAAACGGGAGGAGAGGAACGTGGGGGTTGCGCTAGGGCAGGGGGGAGCTGGGCCTTGGCCTGCTCGGCTGGGGTCCATCGCCCTATTGTTTTTTAAAACCTTTTTAAAATCAGACAATTTAAAACGAAGAAAGCTTTTAACAAAAATAAAATAAAATAAAGGCTTTTGACTCTTTTGAAAAAATATCCCCAACTATAAGAAATAGTTGGGCATTTTTAAAAGAAATAAAATAAAACCTTTGAAGAATTAAAATTAAAACATTTTTTTATTTAAAGAATAAAATAAAAGCGCTTTAAAAGAGAAAAGAAATGAGACGGTTTTTCAAATAAAACAAAAGGAGAAAATAAAGAAAACCCAAGGGGTTGTCCCCACATTTTATAAAATGATTTTTCTTTAAAAGAAGACAAATCTTTATTTTTTAAATAGGGGTTAAAACTAAAGTCTTTAGCCAAACCACAAAAAGGAAAAGAGAGTGGAGAGAAGGTTTTAGGTCCGCGGAGCAACACGGCTTAGCGGTGGCTCTCACGCACCCTCTCTCATCACTCCAACAAAACAATGCCACTCATGAAGCACTAACACCCAACAACACAGAGCAACGGGCAACACCGACAAAACACACTTGCAATGATGCCATGCATGATGCGACTACGCAAACTATATGATGATGCAACCAACAAAATAAAATAGCCACACGACGGAAACGGAATAATGGGGGGAATCTTCTCGGGCGTCGGTCTCGGGCTGTCACACTGCCCAACCCTAGCGACAGGGGAGCCTTCCCTCGCTCGATCCCCCTGTTCCCCCTCCTCGCACCGTCATCCTCCTCTCGTCCTCCCCAGCATCTCCTGCCCGATCCCCCCTAGGCCGCCGTGCTCGCTGCGCCCCGCCGGCTCGCCCCGCCGCCGGAGTTCCCTCGCGATCCCCGCCGCTGTGCTCCCCTCGGCCTCGCCCCTCGCCGCCTCGCGAGCTCACTAGCGCCCCTCTCGCCGCCCTCGGCCTCGCCTCCAGGCCTCCATGTCATGCCCTCGGCCTCGCCTCCCTGCACGAGCCGGTCGCCGCAGCCGCCAGTGGCCACCCGTTCCCCTTGCCGATCCGCGTGCTCGAGGTCCCCGGCCTCCTCGTGCCGAGGTAGCACGCCGACGTCCTATAGCTGCCGGTTTGTGTTGCTGTTGCCGCTGACGTGCTGCTGCTGCATGCTGTTTGTTGTCGCCGTGTAGCTGCTGTTGTAGATGCCGAGGCAGATGTTGCTGTTGATGTGCTGCTGTGTGGCCTGCTAGCCGGCTGTGCTTGCTGTTAGTGGGTGGCGGCTGCTGTTAATTTTGCTGTTGTATGTTGCTAGTTAGCCGAAGCGTATTGCTGCTGCTGGTAGGTGCTCGTGATGCTGTTGCTCTTGGTGCTGGCTATTTGCTGTTGCCGTAGGTGTTGCCGAGCTGTTGGTTACTAGCTGCATTTGCTTGTTGCTGTTGCCGCTGCCTGCCCCGTTGCTGATTGCTTTGCTAGCTTGCTATGTTGCCTTGCTTTGCTGCTTGCTTTGCATGCTTGCTGCTAGATAGCTAGTTGTTGTAGATGCTTTTGCTTGCTTGCGTCTTGTTGCTGCTAGATTGTTGTTGCTTGCTGCTGCCGGTTGCTGATGCTAGTTGCCGTAGCTGCAAGCTGTTGTTGTTAGGTGCCTTGCTGTAGATGATGTAGTTGTGTTGCCGCTGTCACTGTATGCCGTCGCCGCGTGCACCATCCCCGCCTGCCGTGCGTCATCGACAAATTTGACGAGTACCACGACGTCCTCGACGACCCCCGGACGTCTTTGGAAAACGAGTTCGACTACCGTCGCCGAAGACCGTGAACCACGACGCCGAGCGAACGACTACCGTCGACGAGACCCGAGTACCTCGACTTCCTCTACTTCCACGACGTCCGGTACGAACCGACCCGCTCCGATATGCATGTGTCGAAGGTATACCAATGGGACGTGTCGTGACCATGTGCATGTGATGTATGAGATGTATGTATGTTTGCGTCGTACGTTGCCCGTTGCATGTGTACCTCTTTTGTTGTGCCTCGAAACATGGGAACCCGGTAACCGGGATCACCCCATCTTTATTTTAGCATTCCCGCACGCGCTCCCTATTCGTTGGCACGATATCTCGACGAGTTATCGGGATAGGAACGTTGCCGTGGCTTCGTTTCCGTCTTGCCACCATGGTTCTCTCTCGCTCGCCGTGGAGACACATGTTTATTTTCCTTCTTGCCCGTGGTGTTGTAACTTGCATGCATGTCGCATTCATGGCATATAATCTTGTGTTGCATGTCTCTTGTGTTGTAGCTCCGATATATGTTCCGCGTGTTAACCGACTAGGATGCCATGTAGAATCATCGCTTCACCCCTTGCCATGTTAACAACAATTTAATATTGCCGTGTAAATTAACGGGAGTGAACTAATAATTAATCGTGGAGTTTCGTCGATATGCAACTCGTTACATATATAGCTTCAATTAATGTGTAGAGTTGGCGTGAGGTGAACTGCCATGCCATGCCTTGCATCATTGAACTAATCATGCATCATAATAGGTTTGCATCATGTTGTGCATCGTGTGGTGAATTTTTGTGTTGATGTTTGTTTCCGGTTTTCTCCGTTCCGATAGAGTTCCGCAAGCGTGTCGGAATGTGAGGACCCGTTCGACTACGTGGTTCGCCGACTTCATGGAGTTGTTCTTCTTCCAAGCGGGATCTCAGGCAAGATGACCATTTCCCCACATACCATTACTATCATTGCCATGCTAGTGTATCACTTCTATCGATTATGTCTCGTTGCCTACCACATGTTAAATGTCAGCCTCTCAACAATGCCATGATTACCTTCAACCTGTTCGACCTAGCAGACCACTGATTGGCTATGTTACTGCTTGCTTAACCATGTTATTAGTGTTGCTAGTTGCAGGTGTAGTTTCTTCCATGTGATAACATGGGTTCCTTGTCATATCACCTTAATAAATGCTATTTAATTTAATGCACCTATATACTTGGTAAAATGTGGAAGGCTCGGCCTTTCTAGCCTGGTGTTTTGTTCCACCTTTGCCCCCTTATTTTTCGGCTACCGGTGTTATGTTCCATAAATGAGCACTCCTAACATGATCGGGGTTGTTATGGGGACCCCCTTGATAATTCGTTTTAGATTAAAGCTGGTCTAGCAAGGCCCAACTTTGGTACTACATTTGCCTAATAACTAACGAACTTCATAGGGAGTAATTAACCCGAGGAAATTTAATCAACCCCCGGGCCAGTGCTCCTCATGACTGTTGGTCCAAAACTAGAGCCGTTTGCGGGGCCAACCCGGGGCAACTCGGCATATTTCTATCACGCAACCGTACGCTGTGCTTATCCGTCGTGTCCTGAGAACGAAATACGCGGCTCCTATCGGGATCGTCGACATGTCGGGCGGCCTTGCTGGATTAGTTTTACCTTTGACGAGATATCTTGTGCATCGGGATTCCGGTGATGCTTTGGGTAATCTCAGAGTTGAGGTTTTCCACTAAGGAATCCGACGAGATCGCGAGTGTCGTGATCGAGGATTTCTATGCGGATTGTGGTAATTTGTGATGGAGTAGTTGGAGCACCCCTGCAGGGTTAAATCTTTTGGAAAGCCATGCCTGCGGTTATGTGGCAACGTGGAAAATTTGTTTAACACTGGTTCTAGATAACTTGAAGTTAACTTAATTAAATCTTTTTGAAGCCAACTATGTGCGTAACCGTGATTGTCTCTTTCGTGAGTTCCTTCTCCGATCGAGGACACGGTGGGGTTTCTGGCGTAGGTAGGTGTTCAGGATCATTCATTTGATCATCAATAGTTCACGTCTGCTATGCGTAGATCTTCTCTCTATTATTCCTTGTACTCATAAGTTTAGCCACCAAATATATGCTTAGTTGCTGCTGCAACCTCACCTTTTAACCTTACCTCACCCATTAAGCTTTGCTAGTCTTGATACCTTTGGAAATGAGATTGCTGAGTCCCCTGTGGCTCACAGATTACTACAACACCAGTTGCAGGTACAGGTAAAGGTTATATCACGCGAACGTGTGGATTGTTCATTTCGAGTTGCTTCTTCTTCTTCTTCTTCTTCGACCTAGGATGGGTTCTAGGCCGGCAGCCTGGGATAGCAAGGATGGACGTCGTTCTTCTTTCAACGTTTGTTTTCATCCGTAGTCGGACCCTGCCCTTACTCTTGATGGTTATGTAATGCACTGATGTGACTCTGATGTAGCTTGTGGCGAGTGTAAGCCAATTCTATATATATATATATATCTTCTTTTCAGTACATGCACTTGTAACTGTTGGAAATATGCCCTAGAGGCAATAATAAAATGGTTATTGTCATATTTCCTTGTTCATGATAATCGTCTATTGTTCATGCTATAATTGTATTAACAGGAAGCAGTAATACATGTGTGAATAAATAGATCACAATGTGTCCCTAGCAAGCCTCTAGTTGGCTAGCTCATTAGTCAATAGATGGTCATGGTTTCCTGATCATGGGCACTGGATGTCATTTATAACGGGACCACATCATTGGGAGAATGATGTGATGGACAAGGCCCAATCCTAAGCATAGCACTAAATCGTATTATTCGTATGCTAAAGCTTTTCTAATGTCAAGTATCTTTTCCTTTGAACGTGAGATTGTGCAACTCCCGGATACCGTAGTAGTGCTTTGGGTGTATCAAACGTCACAACGTAACTGGGTGCTTATAAAGATGCACTACGGGTATCTCCGAAAGTGTCTGTTGGGTTGGTACGAATCGAGATCAGGATTTGTCACTCCGTGTGACGGAGAGGTATCTCTGGGCCCACTCAATAGAACATCATCATGAGCTCAATGTGACTAAGGAGTTAGTCACACGATGACGTGCTACGAAACGAGTAAAGAGACTTATCGGTAACGAGATTGAACAAGGTATAGGTATACCGACGATCGAATCTCGGGCAAGTTCTATACCGACAGAAAAAGGGAATTGTATACGGGATTGATTGAATCCTTGACATCGTGGTTTATCCGATAAGATCATAGTGGAGAAAGTGGGAGCCACCATGGGTATCCAGACCCCGCTGATGGTTATTGGCCGTAGAGGTGTCTCGGTCATGTCTGCCTATCTCCCAAACCCGTAGGGTCTACACACTTAAGGTTCGATGACGCTAGGGTTATAGGGAATTGTTATACGAGGTTATCGAAAGTTGTTCGAAGTCCCGGATGAGATCCCGGACGTCACGAGGAGCTCCGGAATGGTCCGGAGGTAAAGATTGATATATAGAACGAATGGTTTCAGACACCGGAAGTGTTTCGGGCGTCACCGGTAACGTACTGGGACCACCGGGACCACCGGAGGTCGCCCCGGGGGTCCACCGGAAGGGGGCAACGACCCTGGGAGGCTAGATGGGCCAAGTGCGGGAGGGAACCAGCCCCTAGGTGGGCTGGTGCGCCCCCCACACTCAGCCCAAGGCGCAGGAGGTCGAGAGGGGGGAAACCCTAGGCGCAGGTGGGCCTAAGGCCCACCTAGGGGTGCGCCACCCCTCCCCCTTGCCCTGGCCGCCGCACCTCCCATCTGGGGGGGTTGCCGCACCACCTAGGGTGGGAACCCTAGGGGTGATACCCCCCTCCCCTCGGCGCAGCCCTGCCCTTCTTTCTCCTCCTCTGTGTCGGTGCTTGGCGAAGCCCTGTCGGGAGACCTCGTCTCTCCATCGACACCATGCCGTCGTGCTGCTGGAGATCTTCCCCAACCTCTCCCTCCTCCTTGCTGGATCAAGGTGCAGGAGACGTCACCAAGCTACACGTGTGTTGAACGCGGAGGTGCCGTAGTTTGGCACTAGATCGGAATCACACCGCGATCTGAATCGCCGTGAGTACGACTCCATCAACCGCGTTCAAGTAACGCTTCCGCTTAGCGTTCTTCAAAGGTATGAAGATGCCCTCACCCGTCTCTCGTTGCTGGTCTCTCCATAGGAAGATCTGAATATGCGTAGGATTTTTTTTGAATTTATGCTACGTTACCCAACACTGGCATCCGAGCCAGGTTTTCTATGCGTAGATTCTATGCACGAGTAGAACACAAAAGGTTGTGGGCGATGATTTATCAATTGCTTGCCGCTACTAGTCTTATTCTTTTCTGGCGGTATTGTGGCATGAAGCAGCCCAAACCAACCTTACACGTACGCTTACGTGAGACTGGTTCCACCGACAGACATGCACACCGTGCATAAAGGTGGCTAGCGGGTGTCTGTCTCTCCCACTCTAGTCGGATTGGATTTGATGAAAAGGGTCCTTACGAAGGGTAAATAGCTTTGGCATATCATCGTTGTGGCTGTCACGTAGGTAAGAAGGCGTTCTTGCTAGAAACCCAAATCAGCCACGTAAAACTTGCAACAACAATTAGGGGACGTCTAACTTGTTTTTGCAGGGTTTGACATGTGATGTGATATGGCCAAAGTTGTGATGTTGCATGTATGATGTATGATATGATCATGTTATTGTAATAGGTTTCACGACTTGCATGTCGATGAGTATGACAACAGGCAGGAGCCATAGGAGTTGTCTTAATTTATTGTATGAGATGCAACGTCATGTGCTTACTACTTTTACTTCATTGCTAACGGTTAGCTATAGTAGTAGTGATAGTAGTAGGTGGCGTGACGACTTCACGGAGACACGATGATGGAGATCATGGTGTCACGCCGGTGACGATGATGATCATGCGATGCGTGAAGATGGAGATCGAAAGAGCAAAGATGATAATGGCCATATCATGTCACCGTATGATTGCATTGTGATGTTTATCATGTTTTTCATCTTATTGCTTAGAAAAACGGTAGCATAATAAGATGATCCCTCTTAAAATTTTGAGAACGTATTCCCCTAAGTGTGCACCGTTGCGAAGGATCGTTGTCTCGAACCACCACGTGATGATCGGGTGTGATAGATTCTAACGTTCGCATACAACGGGTGTAAGCCAGATTTACACACGCGAAACACCTAGGTTGACTCGACGAGCTTAGCATGTACAGACATGACTTCAAATACAAGAGACCTAAAGGTCGAACATGAGTCGTATGGTTGAATACGATCAGCATGAAGTTGCTCACCATGGTGACTAGTCCGTCTCACGTGATGATCGGACACGGGTTAGTCAACATGGATCATGTATCACTTAGATGACTAGAGGGATGTCGATTTAAGCGGGAGTTCATACTTAATTTGATTAAATGAACTTAATTGTCATGAACTTAGTCTAAAAGTTGTCTTAATAAATATTGTAGATGGCCAACGTCAACCTCAATTTCAACGCATTCCTAGAGAAAAACAAGCAGAAAGATGATGGTAGCAACTATGCGGACTGGGTTCGCAACTTGAAGCTCATCCTTGAAGCAGCTAAAAAGGTTTTATGTCCTTGATGCGCCGCTAGGTGACCCTCCCGCTCCGGCAGCAGCCCAGGACATTCTGAACGTATGGCAAACACGGAGTGATGACTACTCTCTGGTTAGGTGTGGCATGCTATACAATTTAGAAATGGGGCTCCAAAGGCGCTTTGAGCAACACGGTGCATATGAGATGTTCCAAGAGCTGAAGCTAGTTTTTCAAGCTCATGCCCGTGTCGAGAGATATGAAGTCTCCGACAAGTTCTTTAGTTGTAAGATGGAGGAGAACAGTTCTGTCAATGAGCACATACTCAAAATGTCTGGGTTACACGGTCGTCTGACTTCACTTGGAGTCGAACTTCCGGATGATGCTATAATTGACAGAATCCTCCAGTCTCTCCCACCAAGCTACAAAGGTTTTGTTTTGAACTACAACATGCAAGGGATGGAGAAGACCATTCCGAGTTGTACTCGATGCTCAAGTCTGCACAAGTAGAAATCAAGAGAGAGCATCAAGTGTTGATGGTCAACAAGACCACTAGTTTCAAGAAGGGCAAGGGTAAGAAGAACTTCAAGAAAGACGGCAAATCCATTGCCGTGGCCGGTAAGCCAGATGCCGGGAAGAAGAAAAAGAATGGACCCAAGCCTGAGACTGAGTGCTTCTATTGCAAGGGAAAGGGTCACTGGAAGCGGAACTGCCCCAAATACTTAGCGGACAAGAAGGCCGGCAACGTTAAAGGTATATGTGATATACATGTTATTGATGTGTACCTTACCAGCGCCCGTAGTAGCTCCAAGGTATTTTATACCGGTGTTGTTGCTCACATTTGCAACTCAAAGCAGGAACTATGGAATAAGCGGAGACTGGCCAAGGACGAGGTGACGATGTGCGTCGGGAATGGCTCCAAGGTCGGTGTGATCGCCGTCGGCACGCTACCTCTACATCTACCGTCGGGATTAGTTTTAAACCTTAATAATTGTTATTTAGTACCAGCTTTGAGCATGAATATTGTATAAGGATCTTGCTTAATGCGAGACGACTACTCATTTAAGTCATAGAATAATGGTTGTTCTATTTATATGAGTGATATGTTTTATGGTCATGCTCCGCTGGTGAATGGTTTATTCTTGATGAATCTCGATCGTGATGTTACACATATTCATAGTGTAAGTACCAAAAGATGTAAAGTTGATAATGATAGTCCCACATACTTGTGGCACTGCCGCCTTGGTCATATCGGCGTTAAGCGCATGAAGAAACTCCATAGTGATGGACTATTAGAGTCTCTTGACTTTGAATCATTTGACACATGCGAGCCGTGCCTCATGGGCAAGATGACTAAGACTCCATTCTCAGGAATAATGGAGAGAGCAACCGACTTATTGGAAATAATACATACTGATGTGTGTGGTCCAATGAACGTTGAAGCTCGCGGTGTCTATCGCTATGTTCTCACTCTCACTTATGATTTGAGTAGGGATGGGTATATCTACTTGATGAAGCACAAATCTGAGACGTTTGAAAAGTTCAAGGAATTTCAGAGTGAGGTTGAGAATCAACGTGACAGAAAAATTAAATGTCTACGATCTGATCGTGGAGGAGAATATTTGAGTCACGAGTTTGGCACACACCTAAGGAAGTGTGGAATCGTTTCACAACTGAAGCCGCCTGGCACACCGCAACGCAACGGAGTGTCTGAACGTCGTAATCACACTTTATTAGATATGGTACGATCTATGATGTCTCTTACCGATTTACCGCTGTCATTTTGGGGACACGCATTAGAAACTGTAGCATTCACTTTAAATAGGTCACCGTCTAAATCCGTTGAGACGACACCGTATGAACTATGGTTTGGCAAGAAACCTAAGTTGTCGTTTCTTAAAGTTTGGGGCTGCGACGCTTATGTGAAGAAACTTCAACCAGAAAAGCTCGAACCCAAAGCGGAGAAATGTGTATTCATAGGATACCCTAAGGAAACTATTGGGTATACCTTCTATCTTAGATCTGAAGGTAAAACCTTTGTTGCCAAGAACGGATCCTTTATAGAGAAAGAGTTTCTCTCGAAAGAAGTAAGTGGGAGGAAGGTAGAACTTGATGAGGTAATTACACCCCCTCTCGAACAGCATAGTAGCGCAGCGCGGGAAGTTGTTCCTGTGGCGCCTACACCAACTGAAGAGGAAGTTAATGATAATGATCATGAAGCTTCGGATCAAGTTACTACTGAACCTTGAAGGTCCACAAGGGTATGCTCCGCACCAGAGTGGTACGACAACCCTATAATGGAAATTATGTTGTTAGACAACGGTGAACCTTTGAACTATGAAGAAGCGATGGCGGGCCCGGATTCCAACAAATGGCTTCAAGCTATGAAATCTGAGATATGATCCATGTATGAGAACAAAGTATGGACTTTGGTGGACTTGCCCGATCACCGGCGAGCCATAGAAAATAAATGGATCTTCAAGAAGAAGACTGATGCAAACGGTAATGTAACCGTTTATAAAGCTCGACTTGTCGCAAAGGGTTTTCGACAAATTCAAGGAATTGACTACGAAGAGACTTTCTCTCCCGTAGCGAAGCTGAAATCAGTCCGAATCATGTTGGCAATTGCCGCCTTTTATGATTATGAAATTTGGCAAATGGACGTCAAAACAACGTTCCTTAACGGGAACCTTAAGGAAGAGTTGTATATGATGCAACCAGAAGGTTTTGTCGACCCTAAGGGTGCTAACAAAGTGTGCAAGCTCCAACGCTCTATCTATGGGGTGGTGCAAGCATCTCGGAGTTGGAACATTCGCTTTAGTGAGGTGATTAAAGATTTTGGGTTCATACAGGTTTACGGAGAAGCCTGTCTGTACAAGAAAGTGAATGGGAGTTCTGTAGCTTTCCTCATACAGTATGTGGATGACATATTATTATGGGGAATAATATAGAGATGTTGGAGAGCATAAAGTCCTATTCGAACAAGAGTTTTTCAATGAAGGACCTTGGAGAAGCTGCATACATATTAGGCATCAAGATCTATAGAGATAGATCGAGACGTCTCATAGGTCTTTCGCAAAGTACATACCTTGACAAGATATTGAAGAAGTTCAATATGGAAAACTCAAAGAAAGGGTTCTTGTCAGTTTTGCAAGGTATGAGATTGAGTAAGACTCAGTCGCCGACCACGGCAGCAGATAGAGAGAAGATGAGTTATGTCCCCTACGCTTCAGCCGTAGGCTCTCTTATGTATGCCATGTTGTGTACCAGACCTGATATAAACCTTGCCATAAGTTTGGTAGGGAGGTACCAAAGTGATCCCGGTATGGAACACTGGACAGCGGTCAAGAATATCCTTAAGTACCTGAAAAGGACTAAGGAAATGTTTCTCGTTTATGGAGGTGACGAAGAGCTCGTCGTAAAGGGTTACGTCGATGCTAGCTTCGACACAGATACGGATGACTCTAAGTCACAGACCGGATACGTATATGTTTTGAATGGTGGGGCAGTGAGCTGGTGCAACAGAAAGCAAGAAGTCGTGGCAGCATCTACATGTGAAGCGGAGTACATAGCTGCTTCAGAAGCAGCTCATGAAGGAATTTGTATGAAGGAGCTCATCACCGACCTTGGAGTGGTTCCAAGCTCGTCGGGTCCAATGACACTCTTTTGTGATAACACTAGGGCCATTGCCATAGCCAAGGAGCCCAGGTTTCACCGGAAGACAAAGCACATCAAATGCCGCTACAACTCCATCCAGGACCATGGCCAGAGTGGACTAATAGAGATTTGTAAAGTACACACGGATCTGAATGTTGCAGACCCGTTGACTAAACCTCTTCCATGAGCAAAACATGATCAACACCATAATGCTATGGGTGTTCGATATATCACAATGTAACTAGATTATTGACTCTAGTGCAAGTGGGAGACTGTTGGAAATATGCCCTAGAGGTAATAATAAAATGACTATTATCATATTTCCTTGTTCATGATAATCATCTGTTGTTCATGCTATAATTGTATTAACAGGAAACAGTAATACATGTGTGAATAAATAGATCACAATGTGTGCCTAGCAAGCCTCTAGTTGGCTAGCTCGTTAGTCAATAGATGATCATGGTTTCCTGATCATGGGCATTGGATGTCATTGATAACGGGATCACATCATTGGGAGAATGATGTGATGGACAAGACCCAATCCTAAGCATAGCACTAGATCGTATTGTTCGTATCCTAAAGCTTTTCTAATGTCAAGTATCTTTTCCTTTGACCGTGAGATTGTGCAACTCCCAGATACCATAGGAGTGCTTTGGGTGTATCAAACGTCACAGGGTGACTATAAAGGTGCACTATGGGTATCTTCGAAAGTGTCTGTTGGGTTGGTACGAATCGAGATCGGGATTTGTCACTCCGTGTGATGGAGAGGTATCTCTGGGCCCACTCGGTAGAACATCATCATGAGCTCAATGTGACTAAGGAGTTAGTCACACGATGACGTGCTACGGAACGAGTAAAGAGACTTACCGGTAACGAGATTGAACAACGTATAGGTATACCGACGATCGAATCTCGGGCAAGTTCTATACTGATAGACAAAGGGAATTGTATACGGGATTGATTGAATCCTTGACATCGTGGTTCATCCGATAAGATCGTCATGGAGAAAGTGGGAGCCACCATGGGTATCCAGACCCCGCTGATGGTTATTGGCCGGAGAGGTGTCTCGGTCATGTTTGCCTGTCTCCCGAACCCGTAGGGTCTACACACTTAAGGTTCGATGACGCTAGGGTTATAGGGAATTGTTATACGAGGTATCGAAAGTTGTTCGGAGTCCCGAATGAGATCCGGACATCACGAGGAGCTCCGAAATGGTCCGGAGGTAAAGATTGATATACAGGACGGATGGTTTCGGACACCGAAAGTGTTTCGGGCGTCACCGGTAACGTACCGGGACCACCGGGACCACCGAAGGTGGCCCCGGGGGTCGACCAGAAGGGGGCAACGACCCCGGGAGGCTAGATGGGCCAAGTGAGGGAGGGAACCAGCCCCTAGGTGGGATGGTGCGCCCCCACACTCATCCTAAGGCGCAGGAGGTGGAGAGGGGGGGGAAACCCTAGGCGCACGTGGGCCTAATGCCCACCTAGGGGTGCGCCACCCCTCCCCCTTGCCCTGGCCGCCACACCTCCCATCTGGGGGGGGGGGGGCTGCCGCACCACCTAGGGTGGGAACCCTAGGGGTGGCACCCCCCTCCTCCTATATATAGTGGGTACTTTTGGGCTTTTGGAGACACAATTTTCCCTCTCCCTCGACGCAGCCCTGCTCTTCTTTCTCCTCCTCTCTACCGGTGCTTGGCGAAGCCCTACCGGGAGACCTCGTCTCTCCATCGACACCACGCCGTGGTGCTGCTGGAGATCTTCCCCAACCTCTCCCTCCTTGCTGGATCAAGGTGCGGGAGACGTCACCGGGCTGCACGTGTGTTGAACGCGGAGGTGCCGTAGTTCGGCACTAGGTCGGAATCACACCGCGATCTGAATCGCCGCAAGTACGACTCCATCAGCCGTGTTCTAGTAACGCTTCCTCTTAGCGATCGTCAAAGCTATGAAGATGCTCTCACCCCTCTCTCGTTGCTGGTCTCTCCATAGGAAGATCTGAATATGCGTAGGAATTTTTTTGAATTTATGCTACGTTACCCAACAGTAATGATATCCATTCTTGCGACACGACGAGATGCGCTTCTATCCCTAACGAGGCCCTCGTGCGAAATTGAGGATAGGGTCGCATCTTGGGGGTGACAGTCTATCCACTCCAGATAGCTGCACTTTTGTTCTGCCCAAAATTCAAACAAATATCAGTGATTATTTGCAATTATAACAAAACATGAAATGGATGGAGCAAAAGCTAACTAATATTAACTAATTACAGTGCTAAGCAACATACTTTGTCCTTTGCACAAGCAACAAAACGCCGGCCAGTGTCCATAGATTGAAATGCAACTTGCCTAAGGCGAGGCTCTAGATGCAGACAACGAGAAGAGAGTTCATGAGCAATGCCACTACATTCATAGCATGGGATAGTCCTAGGAAGCTAAAAATAGAGGAAATTGAACAAATCACCGAGTTGTTAAGAAATCCCCAACTGAAGGACCCTAAACCTAACCGTAAATGTTGTAATCCCCTAAATTAACGTACCTGGCTAGTCACACTCTCGTCATCTGAAGAAGAGCTTGACCCCTCGCACCAAGAAACCATGGCGGAGTGGCGGACGACGTCGAGTCGATGGTGGCGGCGGGCGTCGAGGTGGAGACAGAGCGGCTAGTCGATTTATTATGGTCTGGTGCGACCAGCCACCCGCGCGAGCCAGTCATACACGGCCAAGAAACGGCCGTCTCCCGCCGTCTAACGGCGCCCGTCAGCCCGCGCCACGTCGATCCGACAGGTCAGTCCCACTTGTCAGTTTGGCTGTTTTCGCGGTCAAATCGGCCCGCCAGTGCTCCGCATTACGCATTAGGCACAAAACCGGTTGTTTTCTGTGACCTGGCTCAAATGTAGTACCGATCTGTTATCCTAGCCTCAAGTATGGTGATTTTGTGTAAACAACTCACAACATGCCGGTTATGCACACACAGGCGGCCCTGCTGGAATCCAATGCCGCCATTGCGTGGTTTGACCAGGACTGCCACACGTCGACTCGCTAGATGGCGGCATTAATTGCCGAGGAGATTGGGGCGCTCAAGGAGGAAGTCATCGTTGTCCGGCACAACCCCGAGAAATACTTATAGAAAAAACTATGAGAATAACTATCCTAAGTCATATCCTTTAAATAACTATTATGGAAGTAATCAGACACCCACTGGTCTAGAGGTACTGATTAAATAATTTAGCACTTCCCAAAAAAATAGAATACGACTTTTGCAGAAAATTTGATAGATTGCAAGTTTTATTTGATAAGGTGCAAACAATTGCTAATAATGTAGAAGCTTTAAAGTTGAAATGTTCTTCACCTATGTATGGTACAGAAAAATCTCTTAAAAGCATGAATGCATGGATGATTTGCTATTCACCAAGATAGGATTATCGATACAGATCCAACCGAGTGATTTTTCGCAAAGATACACGGGCCATCAAGATTTACTAGATGGAATCATTCACATCACTAGTACAGAATCAATCAATAGTCCCGGTTCATAAGGACCTTTAGTGTCGGTTCTGTAACCGGCATTAAAGGGTGGGGACTAAAGGCCCCTCCCTTTAGTACCAGTTTGTCATGAACGGGGACCGAATGCCCACCACGTGGCACGAGCCCGCGCCGGGGACTGGGGCCTTTAGTCCCGGTTGGTTACACCAATCGGGACTTAAAGGTTTAGGGGTTTTGGGTTTCTGGTTTATTTTTCCTTTTAATTTTGTATTTTTAATTTAAATCTTTTTCATTTCATACATATTTTACACTACTGCATATTGTATACGTTATGCATATATAAAATAGAATTTCTCGTAGAAACGATCATATATATATCATCAAATATCTCGCACGACCATTCATACATACACATGTGTATATACAATTTCTCCTACAATTTGCAGATCATTCCATGAAAGCATTACAACTTGTAATGGTTTTCTCCTTGAGGATCTGTGACCTGGTCGAGCAAAAATCTCGTTATTTCCTCTTGAATTGCTCGTATGCGGTCCGTTGGTAGGAGCTCACCCCGCATGCTTTTCAACTAGTTTATTAAAAAATAAGATCATTATGAATATATTAGTTGTGTGTGTATATATTAGATCATGAGAAAAAAAGAATTGTGAATAGCGTTCTGGCAAACAGACCGGAAATTGTCTCTCACTTTTGGACCTTTCGGACGTCATCATGCGAATGTTCTCGCAAACGTAGGATGCACATAAATTATTCCCCACCGCCTGACTCAGGCACTTTACGAGAATAGAATTCAATTAGCTAATAATTAATCAAGCATGATAGTGGTATTGAAAATAGAATTAAAGAGAATGAATTACCCTGGGTCGCACCCATATTAGTTTTTGTTTCCATTGGCCTTCAACTTGTTTGATGAACTTTTCCCAAGACCTGCGAGTCGGCAAAGAAAATGATTAAAGGAGTTATTAATTAGTTGATTTCAGGAAATTAACTAAAGAGGCCAACATATAGTTCGATAATGATTGAAATTACCTCTCGACCATCCCCCTCACGATTGAGTAGTCTCTATCGTCTTTAAGTAGTGAGTCCAGTACATGAACTTTTCCCTCGTCAACTTCAATGATTAGCAGGATCCACTGAAAACTGCAAGCGCAGACGTTTGTATAATTAAGCGGGCATGTGCATATATAAACCATCAACTACACTTATTAAAATCTAGTAAGCAAAAAACAGAACTTGTAGTACAAGACAATGTCACTCACCCGAAGTTGTAAGGAAGTAGTATTTCTGGTTGGGTATTTAGTCGCACCAAGAACTCTACCAAGCTTTTCTCTGTGTCTTTTCGTTCCCATTTACGCGCCCATACCTCTTCAATAATGGTATCTGGGTCAATGAACCCAACGCCATAGCGTCCAGCTTTTTTCATTTCATACATCTTCATTCTGCATACCACAAAGAAGAATATATAGTGAGGATAATTATAGGTAATGAACAAGCACTGCAACTAGCTAGAGACTTAAATTACATAAAAAAATCACTTACAAACAATAGAAACTGATGATGGATTTGTCGAGTGCGTCTTGATTGAGTAACTGAAACATTTCTTGATACTCAACCCACAAATATTTTTTTATGGTAGTAATGCTCTTCCTCGACTTTCACCATGCGGGACTCTCGATTTGTAATCTTTGCTACTCTCACGTACCATTGATGCAATTCATACATTCTCGTTTATAGAAGCTGGATCTTCTCAAGCTTGACCATAGGTTGGTCGCGGGCATATGTCCATGTTAGTTCCTTCCTTTTAAATGTTTGGAAGTCCTCGATGCCTAGGATTTGTTCTATAGTGACACCGACTTCTTTAGCCTGCCTTCTATGATCATCGGTTATTACCAGTTGTTGATCGGTCGTACTCATATGTGTTTGTAGTGGGGGGCGGGGGGTAGATTGTACTGCCTATTCTCCCAGCTGGGGAGCAGTTTTCCCGCATTTTTTGCCAGCTGCTTGGCTCGAGCTTGAGCTCGACTCCTTCCTTTTTTGTGCTCGATATGACTTCCTGATAGAGCGGTCATAGTATGAGTCGATATGGTTGATAGCTGGTTGAGCATTATCAATAAATTGTTGTATGACATGCTCATGTATGATCTCCTTTGGCGGTGAGGGCGGTTTTGGTCCAAAATGGGCCTTCACTTGGGCTTGAACTTTGGCCGTGTTTTCCTCGGGAGTCAGCTGGTAAGGCAACCTCAGAAGAGGCTTGAGGCTTGGACCATATTTAAATTTCTTGCCTCCTAGTGTAACGCTAGCCGACGTAGATGTGGCGCCTCTTTTCCGCTGAGGCAGCAGAGCCCGTTGTGGCGTCGGAGACGGCTCACGCGGTGCATGACTTGGAGGAGGAGTCGGTTGATACGGTGCCAGACTTGGAGGAGGAGGAATCGGCTGACGCGATGTTGGACTTGGAGGAGGAGGAGTCGACTAACCCAGTGCCGGACTTGGAGTAGGAGGAGTGGGCTCACGCGGTGCCGGACTTGGAGGAGAAGGAGTCTACTGACATGGTGTCGAACGTGGAGGAGGAGGAGTGGGCTGACGCGGTGGCGGACGTGGATGAGGAGCCGGCTGATGCGGTGTCGGTTGCCTTGGAGAGATAATGCAATTCTTTCTCCATAGAATGATATGATGTATGGCCTCTTTGAGTGTGTGCTCGTCGTCTTCACCTCCAGGAATGTCAAGCTCTAGCTCCGAATATCCTACCATCACTTCATCAACCCCGACACGGGCATAGCCAGCTGGAATCAGATTGCAATGGAAGGTTGCTTCAGGGGGATTTGTATAAGCATAACAGTCCGCCACCTTCATGGATATGTTCTTCACTTTTAAGTGTAGCTCACAAGGTGTCGTATCTATGATATCATCCACGGGGTATCTATCCAGGGCAACATCGCCCGGGGCGCAAACCATGCTGCCTCTCGGCATGGATGGGACGGTGTTATCCAATGCTGGATCCGTTAGCTGCTGCCGCTGTTGAGACCCCCTTTCCTAGCTTAGTGAGTCGATCTACTGCTGCTGCCACTTGAAAGCGAGTTCCAACTCTACGTGCTTTGTTTCTACAATCCGAAGGCGGTCTTCTTTCTGCTTCCTATGCTCCTCCTTGAGCTTCATTTTCTGCTCCTCCTGCCGCTTCTTTCTCGCACAGCTTCTCTAGTCGGTGTTCCAGTCCGCAAACCCCTCAAACCACAGAACAACACATTTGCCTCATGTTCTTCCCGGGTGTTCGGGATTCTTCAGGGCGCACGTAATCTCGTTGTTCTCTCTGTTGGGCGTGAACACCCCTATTCAAGCCTCTTCTATTGCAACAAGTAAACTTACATCGGCTCCTTTAAGACATGCCCACTCCAAAACATCACCTGTCTTTGGGTCCAACGTCCCCCCATGCTCATAGAACCAAGCCCTGGACCTGGTGGGCCAGCTCCTTGTAAATGGAGTGACCCCTGCATCCATCATCTCTTGCTCAGCGAGATCCCACTTAGGCTGGGCCACCTCGTAGCCACCTGGCCCCAACTTATGGTGCCACTTCTTTTTTGCGGCATTAATCTTGTTTTTTCTCGATCGTTCGTGAGCTACTTCCGATTCCTTGAAGTTCACGAAAGCTTCCCAGTGATCTCTTGCCTTCTCCAGTGTTCCCTTGAATTCTGGAGTCTGCTTTCCTGCATTGACATATACAACCCATATAGTTTTCTTGTGGTTGCTGAATGCTATCGCCATCTTCTTAAGAGCACCTTTCTTTACTTTTTCCAGATCTGCATCTGTCAAATTATCTAGTATGGTGAAATGTGACATGAGCGATTCCCAAAGAAGATTTTTTGCTCTTTGGTCGATAAAAGTAACATTTGGATCTCCCTTTGTTCGCCTTTTCCATTCTTGAACAGAGATCGGGGTTTGGGCCATGACAATAACTCCACATTGACGAATGAACTTATTTGCATTCTTCTTAGGTTCATGAGGTTCGCCATTAGATTTGGTGGCATCGTTGTTGTACTCCGCAATGGTTTTTAAAGGTAATTTATTTTGAATTTAAAAAACCTTCCAACATGAAAAATGTTTCAATTTGCATAACTAATCCATAACAATTTTCTGTTTCAAAAATGATTATTCTAACTATACAAACTATTAACCATTTTGCTATTTTCAATTAAATATGCACCAAGAAATATTTATTGCATATTTTTGAATTTGAAAAACCTTTCGACATGAAAAGTGTTTCAATTTGAATAAATAATCCAAAACCATTTTTAGTTTTAGTTGATGCTTTTTAGTTGATTCTTTTTACTTCATTCTTTTGGCTGTTAGTTTATTCATTGAGCTAATTGACACTAAAATTGAAAAGCACTTTAAATGTACTCTGAAAAGGTTGAAAGTTGGCATGGTATCATAATTTTGCCCACAGAGCATGTGCTAAAAAATTGAGAGGGTTACGGCGAAAGTTGGATGCACTTCGTGTACAAATCGGACAATCTCTTTCGAAGTATCACGGTTTCATACGAAAACTCATGTGTTACAAAGGGATTTCATTTCTTCAACTTATTTGAACTCCAAACTTTTTCTGTGTTCAAAATGAACTATTCAAAGCCACATCATCAATTTTCAACCCTTTCTGACTTCATTTGGTATTTTTCATGTATTTACCGATTCTTTGAGCTAATGGACCCTGAAATTGAAAATCACTACAAATGAAATCTGAAAAGGTTGAAAGTTGGCATGGTATCATCATTTCACCCACATAGCATGTGCTAAAAAGTTGAGAGGGTTAAGGCAAAACTGGATGCACTTCGTGTACAAATCGGACAATCTCTTTCGAAGTATCAGGGTTTCATACGAAAACTCATGTGTTACAAAGGGATTTTATTTCTTCAACTTATTTGAACTCCAGGCTTTTTGTGTGTTTAAAATGAACCATTCAAAGCCACATCATCAATTTTCAACCCTTTCTGACTTCATTTGGTATTTTTCATGCATTTACTGATTATTTGAGCTAATTGACACTGAAATTGAAAAGCACTACAAATAAAAGCTGAAAAGGTTGAAAGTTGACATGGTATCATGATATCACCCTCATAAAATGTGCTAAAAAGTTGAGAGAGTTATTTTGGTAATTTTTAGGATATTTTAAATGGGTGTTTCAATCAAAAACGGATTTTGTTATTCTAGTTTGCTATTAAAGTTTCTAACAAAAAATACTATATGAAAATTGTTTTTACTATTAATTTTTTGAACAAAAAATACTTTGATAATTTTAGTTGCATAAATTTTATACAATTTTAGTGTCAAAAATACTAGAGGTTTATAAGAAAAATTAGTTCATTCTTTTTGCTATTAGAGTTTTATAAAAGTTTTTTAGTTGATTCTTATTGCTATTGAAGAATATTATAGTTTTTTTGAGTTGATCATAGCAGAATATTTTAATTGCTTATTTTTAGTTAATGCTTTTTGCTATGAACAGAATATTTTAACTGATGATAACAGAATATTTTAACAGAATATTTCAATTTCAGGGTCATTAGTTTGTACCAACAAATGAAGCGTGCTATATATGTCGTCGAAATGCATTATACCATGAAAAGTAGCAAATGAAGTTAGAAAGGGTTAAACCATTCAAATTTGGAAACTAATGGCACAAACAGAAACTAGACATATATTGGTCCAAGCAGTACATAATAATACTCGTCCAAGCAGTACATAATAATAGCTAGCACATATATATATACAAGTGGTCGCCATTGTGAACACTACTCGTCTGAATCAGAAAGTCCCCAAACGCGTGGTGCTAGTGCTGGTGCGGGGTGACGCTGGCCATAGTTCATGATTCGAATCTTGCGGTACAACTCGCATGAAACATATGCATCTTTTGGTGCATACTCAATGTTGATACCGCCAAGTGTGGTCCTCTCCCACTTTTTGTGCTGATACCTTGGGAATTTGGTCTTCATATCAGCATACTCCTCGTCGATCAAGGCCACTGCCATATGAGCCATCGAAGTCCTCTCATGTTCAAGCTTGAATTTGTCTTGGATATCAATGTGGCAGTCAGCTGGTATCTCAATACCGAAGCTGTGCCTCATCTTGAGCTTGTCGTTCCTTATATCAACACTAGAAAAATGTATGACGATGCGAAGGAAGTCCATGAGTTCTGGACAATGTTTGTCACTACTGCAACAACAACAAATTAAAATAGAACATATGTTACATACTGCTGCAACAAGGAAAATTGTTTCACTACAACTAAAGAGAAATTGATCTTTAGGATTCAAATGGAACATATTGTTATCCTATGCAATTTTCATATCGTATGAATTGATCAAGAAACCCTAAATCAACTATGACATATATATAGGTTCTCCCACGGTTTTGCCAATATGCAACAAGGAAAATTGTTTCACTAAAACTTAAGAGAAATTGATCTTTAGTATTCAAATGGAACACATTGCTATCCTATGCAATTTTCATATCCTATGAATTGATCAAGAAACCCTAAATTAACTATGACATTTCTATCCAATGGAACATAGAAACTGCATATATTATAGAAACTGCATAAATTAACTATGACATATATGTATTGTTATCCAATGGAACCTATATCACTATATGCAATTGCTATGCAATGGAACATAGAAACTTCATATTGGTATCCAATGGAACCTAGATCACTATATGAAATTTTCATAACCTTGGATTAAAGCAAGCCTCAAAACTTGCCTCGCCCATTGGAAGACCATGACATGTCTCTTGAAACATAGTTGGATGACGGCAACACCTTGTTGATTGGTCGTGTACTCCAGATCAAGCCCCATGAAATTCTCATTCTTCTCCGCCTCTTGAAGCCGTTCCTGAAAACAGGAAAGAAAACCCGGCACCATGGCGATGTCGTTCATGTACATTACATTGAGTTCGGTCGTGCCATGTGCGAGCACCTGTCCGTAGCAAGTGGTTGGCATAGTGGAAGAAGAGAGGGGAAGAAGAGAGGGGAAGAAGAGAGGGGAAGAAGAGAGGAGAGCGGGAGAGAAGAAGAAACTGAGAAATGGCGACTCTGCTTCGGTTTGTGCTCTTCATCGCTCGAAACGACGCGGGGGCGAACCATTCGGACCTTTAGTCCCGGGTTGAGCCACCAACCGGGACTAAAGGGGGATACGAATGGTTGCCACCACCGCAGCACGCCACGTGTTAGACCTTTAGTCCCGGGTTGAGCCACCAACCGCGAGACTAAAGGGGGATACGAACGGTTGCACCACCGCGGCACGCCACGTGTCAGTCACTGAATGTTTAGTCCCGGTTTTGAGCACGAACCGGGACTAATGCATCGAACCGAACCGGGACTATTGCCCCGCGAGGACCTGGCAACTCGAACCGGGACCAATACCTAGCATTGGTCTCGGTTTTACTTGGACCCGAGGCTAATGGGATTTGGGGCTCCGGCCGAAAGCCTCATTTTCTACTAGTGTGTGTGTCATATATTTATAAAAGAAAGAGCTAAGATGATCGATACAAAGCCTTTCGATACAATAATACACAAAGAGGTTAGCAACCACGCAATCAGGACAACACAAATGCACACTACTTGTCATGCGCAATCTCAAGCCATAAATAACGAAGAGGTAATTGTAACACAGAGCACGCATGCCGCCTCACAACCGTATTTGACACCTCGGAGCACACAAAAACATCATACCCAAGTAGATCAACGCACCCTACACACTTAGCGTCTAGGAGATCGGCCAATAAACAGAAGGAGCTAGTCTGACTCAAGGAATACATCACAAGTAAGGCATCAAACATCGAGTTTAGTGTGTCCCAGATACCCATGTCGACAACAACAAACAATTAACACATGACAACATAGTGCCCTAAGCCTCAAAGCTGAGGCAAACGAGGCAACTCACACCAGCTACTCCTCTAGGAGACACCCCCGAGCACTCATCTCCAAGGAGAGGGCGACACTACGGCGCCTCCGTTCCCTGGCCCAACAAACTGTGCCTATGTTTTCATCGGGTGCCTTATCAGGGGATGAATATGGCCATGACAACACCTCCGGGGAAGAGACAACCCCACAGGCATCATTGTTGCCCATGGCACAACAACACACGGATTTCTCTTCAGCCATGTTCATCAACTCTAGTCTCGGTTTCCATTTTGGATTCTGATATATTTCTCTACACGTTATATTTTAAAACAGAGTGAGCAATTTATCTTAAGAAGTCCAACAACACTACCGACGCAGCAAAACGCGTTCAACCCTTCTAATAAATACCATGATCCGAAAGAAGAAAAAAGAAAACAATTTGTCAGAACTTCACTCATGGAAGGCTATTTCCATTGCAATCTATAACAAATTTATATAGGAAGTGGCCCTTATTAAATATATAAATTCTATTACATGTGAGATGTGAGAAAAAATAGCATATGGAAGCCCGTCCGGGTGTGAGGCGTCCGCACATATCAAACGGCATAGAACCCTATATGGAGCCAGCCGCGCGCGGTGCCAACGCAAAACGGACGAGGTAGAGGGCACTCTCGCAGGCCGAAGGAGGCGGGTATTCCAGTATTCTTTATAAAAGTATAATTTCATTAGCCAAAATATAAATCGCAGTTTGTAACCAGTTTGCGGAGGAAACAAAATATACTTTTACATGCCAGATGTTTCAAAAAATAGCACATAAATATTTCCAATTTATAGGAGGGTATATTTTTCAGCAATACATAGAGATGAAGAAGAGCATCAATCTGCTAGTTGCGTTTCATCGTTCATAGCTGTATCGCAGACCCGAAGATTTGCATGCCGATGTGCTCGTGGCGTCCAACTTGGCGCGGCAGCGCACCCTTGCTAACCCCTTGACATCGTTGGCGAAGCTGAGATCGACCTCAAGTACCACCCCACCGTTCCGCCTGTCATGGTCGATGCGCTCTTGCAGCGAAGCTGGCAGAGCCGGCCATCGGGACAAGACAGCCACGGTCATGGCGATCGAGCCTTTGCCTTCCACGCAGAAGGGCGGCACGTGGCCCACGGCCATGGTGATGCCCGAGTAGACCGCCTGCACGGCCCCGCCACGGTCGTCGGTGCATAACCTGTGCGTGTAGGTGCTCCTGGCATGCAGCGTGACGTTGAAAGCCGGCGACGATGCCGCGCCGTCGTCCGTGCGATAGATCCCGGTGTGGGACACGGGCTCCATGCTGAACTTTGCGCTCCCGAAACCCAGGTCGGGATCAACGACAAGCTGGAACAGGCCGAAAGCCATCAAGCCCAGAAGGAAGACAGCAACAGCGAGCCATAGGCATTGGTCGCCTCTGCGCTTGGACGGGGGCTTCAAACGAGCAGCTTCGGGATCCATGTCTACGCCAAGAACCTCCATCCGGAATCCCTTGTTTATTTTCTGGTTTAGACAGAAGGTTGGACTAACGGCGATATTTATTTGTAGGACCTCACGAGCTACCCAACGTGTGTGAACCGACTTCCTCTGAAACTCCATGTAAAAACCGAGTTATGTTTGGATTCTTATTGCGTTTCTGAGCCAAATTCTTCTCTAACTCAAAGACTCGACCTGCCCGTTCTCGATTCTTACGGCTTTATATCCGGCCCTTGCCTTGTTCTGCTACACAACTGTTTGGCTTGCTAGGTTCGTCGCCTCCGTACGCACATCTCGTAAGTTGTGACTCGCGGCGGCGCCGTCATGGCAACTGCAGGCAGCGAGGAACCGGAGTCCAAGCGTCAGCTACGAGAGGCCGGGGCGATGCCTCCTTTTCGAAAAAAAAGCTACGAGCTTTGATCCTTTCTATCCTCATCACACTATGCGTCGGCGGTCTTATCGTGGGATATGGTAAGTGGGACTCGAGCGTTCACCATGATCCCAGCTTCTCCGTCCGGCTGACAGAGGTGCACGGCCTCGACCCAGCGCGCAGCCCAGTGATCTGCCCTGGGTTCAACCTCGAGCTTCATGTCGACAACAAGGGGATCGACAGGACCTGCAAGGAGGAGATCACCGTCACGGTGTTCTACGGCGACATGGTTGTCGGATGGGCGGACGTGCCCGACTTCTGCGTCGACAAGCGGTCGACGGCGGACGTGAATCTCAAGCTGTCTCACGCCGACGTGCTGCTGACCCACACGCTGCGCCGCCGCTTGGCGTCGGAGCTGCGATCCGAGGAGTTGGAGTTTGACGTGGAGATGAGGATGGTCATACCCATGGGATCTGATCGGGAGTGCCGTGCTGATTATTGCACCTCCAGGCAGTCTTTCCGATGGTGCGTGCAAAGCCTGGCCAAGGCTATGCACACTGCGATTTTTTTTTTAAGAAAGGGGCTCCCCTGCTTCATTTTATCAATGAAGCACACAGCCAGCGAATATCCTTTTTAACAGACCCAGCGAGAAAAAGTAAAGACAGACCCAAAACAGGCCTAAAAAAACATAAACCTCCAACAGCTTTTACAGCTAAGACAAAACATAACTCCAACCATAGTCTATTCTATCACAGTTCTTCACCAAGCAATACATAGCAATTCTCCTCTCTTCTTATCCAGTTCAGAGATGAACTGACGCAGCACCAGCTTCTGAGTGGCGTCGCAGAGAACAACCCATTGTCGTAGGAAGAGCCTTAGCTTCATGAGCACGCAGTCCAAACTTTTCCATGTTCGACCCTGGAAGCAAAATTCATTTCTCAAACGCCAAATACTCCATAAGGAGGCAGCCACAACCATATTATGTATAGGTTTCTTTTTGCACACCAGCCACGAGGCATGAATATCATGAAAGCAGGAAATTGTAATGTGAAACACCTCCTCAAATAATTGCCAAATACAAGTAGCTACAGTACATCAAAAAACAGATGCTGAACTGATTCCAATTCAGAACAAAATAAGCAGGATGGGTCTTCCAAATTTCTCCTCTTAGCTAAGTTGTCTCTGGTCATCTACTCTACTCTCAACACATCTTCTAAAAGATATTTTAAGTTCATTTCCATCCCATACCTGAGAGATGGTACAATCAGGTTGGTTGCAAATGTGAAATAGGTCCCAAAACTGAACCATCGGGAACATTCCCCAACCCAAATATCAGTCCAGAATTTAACTTTTCTACCATTACCAATCTTCCATCTATAGAATGTCTTGGAGGCATTAAGTGCCCAAGTTACACCCTTCCAAAAAGAAGAACCATTTTCAGGTTTGGACCACAAGATAGTAGGAGAATCAATATTATATTTGAAGGAAATAATATCTTTCGAGTCCTTGGTTTGATTATCAAAAAATCTTTTCCCCCAAGAGGCCAGAAGAGCCATATTAAACTCTTTAAGGTTAGGCACCTCCAAGCCCCCAAAAGCTTTCTTCCTAGTAACCAAACCCCAGCTAGCAAGATGATACATGTGCTGGTCTCCCACACTCCCCCAAAAAAAGTGAGCCATCTGAGTGTTAATGGCCTCAATGGCCCATTTTGGGAATTTAATCACAGCCATTAAGTAGGCAGGTATACTAATAATGCAAGCACAGAGAAGAATCAACTTTCCTTTGTAAGTGAGATGCCTGCCTAACCATCCAAAGATGCATCTAATGATCCTATCAATGATAGGTTGGAGATCCTCCCTAGATAACTTGTTATAATGCAGAGGCACTCCCAGGTATTTAATAGGGAAAGATCCAATTTTGCAACTAAAAATCTGGGCAAAGAGTTTTGTTTCTTGCTCCCCTATGTTAATAGTAAGCAGGTCACTCTTATGAAAATTGATTTTTATAACAGAAAGGTTTTCAAAGCAAGATAAGATCCACTTAATTTATTTTTCTTTCTCACAAGAATTTTCAAGGAAAAGGAGGGTATCATCAGCATATTGTAAGCTAGTAATACCCCCCTTAATCACATGTGGCAAAAGCCCAGAAATCAGATTCTGATCAGCTCCTTTAGCCACCATTTTAGTAAAAACATCAGCCACTAAATTAAAAAGGATGGGAGAGAGAGGGTCTCCTTGCTTAAGCCCTTTTCCTCCCACAAAATATGGGCCAGTTACATCGTTAATACGCACACTAAAGGTACTCTTAATCAGTACACTTTTAATCCATGAAATCCATTTAGGTCCGAAACCCCTTGATTCCAACATTTCAAATAAGAAATCCCAACTCTATCATAAGCCTTTTCATAGTCTAATTTGAGCACAAGCCCTTGAGTTTTGGATCGTTTGACTTCATGTATAATCTCATGAGCCAACACCACACTCTCCAAAATATATCTCCCTTTGATAAAGGCAGTTCCATTAGGGGAAATTAATCTATCCCCAATGGGGGATAATCTAGAAGTCATAGCTTTAGTAATGATTTTAACTGCACAGTTGCCAAGACTAATAGGTCTGAATTTTTTCATCTCCTTGGCATCAGCTTCTTTGGGGATGAGGACAATAATGGCAAAATTCAGCTTATATATATCAAGTTTCCCCTCAAAATCTTTGATCAAGGCCATCAAGTCAGTTTTAATCAAATCCCAAAAGGATTGGTAGAACATAAAAGAAAGACCATCAGGGCCTCGGGCCCGATGGGCATAAGAACTAAAGATGGCCTTCTTAATCTCATCTTCAGTAAAGTTTTTTTGAAGAATCTCATTTTCTTCCAAAGTTACTTTCTCATGTTCCTTCCAAAAGGAAGGTCCCAGGCAGATGTTATGTTTGTGTTCATACCTGAACAACTCCTTATAAAAGGAAGTGGCAACCTCCAGCATCTCCTTAGTGGAATAAACTGGGCCATTCTCGCCATTTAGTTCAAAAAGGTGGTTTTTCCTATGATGGTGGTTAGCTAAAGCATGGAAGTATCTATTGTTTTTATTCCCATCTTTAATCCTCCTATCCCTGGATCTCTGCCACAAAGCAGTCTCTTCTTTCTTCCAAATGTTCTCTAATTCCTTTTTAATCTCATCTAACCGAATCCTATCATCGGAATCTAGTTGGTTAGTCTTAGAAAAGACATCCAATATATCAAACACTTGTAGAAGAGCTTTTTTTCTCTTTTTCATGTCAGCTTCCAGGTTGATACTCCAACCTTTAAGCTTCTTCTGAAGAACCCTTGTCTTATTCATCCATAAATCTATGGCGGTGCCCCCGGAACAGCAACTATTCCAGGTTTTATGAACTAAATCTTTAAAGTCGGGCTGGTCAAGCCACCATTTCTCAAAACGAAAAGGTTTTGGGGAGGTAACCCTCCGAGCCTTAGTGTCGAGCAGGAGCGGAGTATGATCACTACCAACCCGCGGTAACGCAGACAGAACAGTGAGAGGGAAGTGGGAATCCCAGGATGTAGAGACAAAAACACGATCAATCACAGCAAAAATAGGATTATCCTGATTATTACTCCAAGTATAACTCCTATTAGCTATATTAATCTCCATCAAACCCCATTTATTGACCCAATCATTAAACAACAAAGTGGTTTGGTTATTAATCTGACCATTATTCTTATCAGCTACAGATCTAACCAAGTTAAAGTCACCACCAAAAATAACAGGATAAGACATATTATGCATGATATCATGCAACTCAGCAATTAACTCCTGTTTGTGTTCATTGTAAGCAGTGCCATAAACTGCAATAAACTGCCAAACAAAATTGTCCTCTTTGTTCCTAATGGTAGTAATCACACAGTATTTTTTATTAACAAAACCAATGATCTCAAACATACTATTCTTAAGGCCCACAAGGATGCCACCAACAGTTTTTATAGCAGGAAGAGTATGCCAACAAAAATCTTTACCATGAGAAAAAGACTTCAAAATATGATTATCTATAGTTTCCTTCTTGGTTTCAAAGAAACCAACAAAATCAATATTATGATTATGAAGAAAGTCTCCAAGGCATTGTAGTTTCCCATGTTGTCCAAGACCCCTAATATTCCAAAAATCACCTATCATGGAATTTTAAATGGATGAGATAAGCCACAAGGCTTGCTCTTGGTAAGCAGAATGGGGTTGTCCTTCACTGAAACAGCAGTGCCCCCTGTCTCAGCTCTAGTAGCATCCCTTTCATGTGAAGACTGAGAATAGCAAATCTCATCTAGGTTGTCAGGAAGAACAACCTCAGGATTAAGCTCAACAAACTGCAAACCTCTGATTTTTTTCATTCTCAATGATATCATCAATAATAAAAGCGTACTCTAACTCATTTTCACCAATGCAAATATCAATTTTCTTAGCTTGGTTCATAAGATTATCTCTTCCTAAACAAGGGAAAGAATTACCTTTAAAGGAAATGGGGATCTCCAAGTTCTTCTTCTGGTAAGCTTTGGCCTTGTCCATGATCTTGATATCTCCATGATCATGAGTGGTAGGTCTACTTGAGAGTATTGGGCCCCATTTAACATGAGCCCCAGTCTGAAACCTCCCTCTTTTCTCTGAATCAGCATTATCCAGGGAGCTCAGCAAGGATCTCTTGGTGGAACCAATAGCTTTGACCAGATCCTGAGGTAAGCATTGCATTTCTGGTAGTTCAGCATCATCATCCTCATCAGATTCAGCCATATCAAATTTCTTTAACTGCTCTGAGCAATATTCCATGTGGACACACATAGGGTCCCCATCTTCTGGAAGTGAAGGAAAGACTTTCACAGGAGAAATCACATCTTCACCCATATGATCAAAGGAACCAGGTTTACCACCACTTTTGATCTCTTCAATGAAGTTGTTGTGGACTTTGTTCATCACCATCATGGGGTGGAAATCTTCTGCAGAAATAGCAGAAACATCACTTTTCTGTTTACTTCCTTGACCAGAAGCAAGAGACTCTTTCCTGGGAAAGTTAGCTTCATCAAGTTCATCAATAGGATTGGCATCTTCTTCCAGAATATCTTTATCCTCAAGATCACCTCCCTCTTCTTTGTTCTTGTCTGGGTCATCCTCATCAGGATCAATCCCATCATCATCATCTTCATCTCCAACTTGATCATAACCTTCCACTGTAAAAAATAACAGATATAACCTTTTCTTCATCTCCACCAGTCTCTCAAAGGGGATCTTAGCAGGGTCTCTACAAGCAACCTTCACATGAATGACCTCATAGAAACTTTTAAAAATACCATTCCAATCAACATCAACCAGAATGCCAAAACAGGATGTGATTTGTGCAAAAACCTTCCATCCACACCACTTGGGTGGAATCCCCTCTACCTGAACCCATGCTTCAATCAATTCCCCATAAGGATTCAACATTCCCTGCCATTCCACCACCTTGACAGACATACCATCAATAGGTAGATCAAAAGGGGGGAATTCAATCAAATCCTCCACATTCTTCCATGGGGGAATCTTAAAAGAAATTTCTTATCCTCTAAATCTTTGATTTTCCAAGGCCACTCTTTGTTTTTGCAAAAAATCCCATTCAGCTGCATTAAGAGTTCAGGGGCAGAAACTTCTCCTCTAACAACCTGAAGAATAGCACAGTCCTTGTAATTCATCCAACTGGATTTAGTAGAGATGGGGACATCAATGTGATAAAAACCTAGTCCAGCTGCAGCACTTCCAAAGTAAGTTGCAGTAGGGTGTTGACGAGCCCAAGCTGCAGTTGTTCACATTATGTACCGCAGCATAGACGAAACACTTTTTGGGCTCAATGCAGTTGCCAACATAGTGCCCAGGCCAGCTACAGTTAAAGCATATCATGTCCTTGTACCTTGGATCCAAAGCTTGGACAACAGGGGGGTGGGGATGACAGGCACGAGAGCTGCAGCAGGTTGGGCTCCATTAGTTTGCTTTCCAGATCCCCCTGCCCCTCCTTTGTTTGTGGTCTGAGGCTTCACAACAGCAGGGGGGAGGTTGAACAGGTTGAGCCTGCCCTCCTTGGGCAGGGACAGGCTTCTTGGGAGGTTGACGGCGGGGAGGTCGCTGCTGCTGTGGCCGACCCTTCTCCATCGCTCCCTTGACTATCTCAACAAAAGATGAGAATCCAGGACCGATCCCTTCCACAGAGAGATGAAAAGAGGTGGAAGTAGGATCGAACTGGGTGGGGAACTTCATAGGGAAGCAGTCATCTCTGGTGAATTTCTTGGATCGGAAGAGATCCTTCCTGATCCAGAAGAGGGGTGGTAGAGCAGTATTAGGGTTTGAGGGAGGAGGAGGGGGGACTAAACAGGAGTGGCGGCGACTGGGGGAGGGGACAACCCACAGCTGACCGAAAAACTCTTCAACCACCTCCTCAGATCTGTTTCCCAACACAGGAGACGGTTTTTTAAGTTGTGCTTTCCCCCCGACCACATGTCCACGAATTAGTGGAGGAGGAATGGGGGAAGGTCCAGAATACCCTGCAGGGGGCATTTTTGGAATAATCCCCAGGTACACCTCTCCCCTCTCATCAGAGGATGTGCCAGATACAGGGGCAGAAACCCCATCTCCATTATTGACAGGGTTGGACTTGTTTTCTATATTCTTTGAGTCTATTCCAATAATTGGATGCACCAACTCCATCTTGTCTATCTGGATAGATGACTTTTTAAGTGGTGGGAACTCCTGTTCATAATCCATCTTCGGAATGTTCTCTGATAGAGGAGCAGAGGCTCCATTCACATTCAGAGCAGTCCCAGATATCCTATTCCTGGGATTCAGATTAGGTTTTCGACATATTTGTCTTATGTCTATCATGTTCTTAATCTGAGAAGAGGACATATTACTAAGGGGAAACCCTTGCAAATCTGAATCAATAAAATTGCATCCCTGTGAACCTGTATCAATGATATTAGCACCTGACTTGTTCCCAGTAGTATCTACTGTCACTTTGTTCATTTCTAAAATAATTCCATCAGGCGAATCCTGACAAATGGATTGACCTACTGGATCATTTCCAATACCAGTGACATTATTCAACTCAATGCGATTCCTATTTTTGTTACTACAGACCAGAAGGTCGTCTATTTTCTCCCCATCTACATGATGTATCATACGACAAGGAGCAGAAACTCCATTACCCACATCAGATTGTTACTGCATTCTCTGCTAACCAGAAGATCAGAATCACACTCAACTGTAGAACTAGTGTTTACAGCACCAGTAAATCCATCTAAAAAACCGGCATAAAAACGAGAACGATTAACAGAAGAGATGTGAGTGTGTACCTGAGGATGAAGACGATGTACTTCACCTCGATCTCCCGGCCATGGCGACGGTTCGAGGCCATGGAATCCTCTCCCCGCCTGATGACCTCGCCGCGCGAAATCCCGCCGCGAGGTACGCCTGTCGGGAGCCCGCGGAATCAAGGAGCGCGAGGAAGGTCGATCCCCGGTGGCAGCTCCTCGGAAGGGATCTGGGATAGTTCCATCACCGAAGGAGGGTTGATGTTGCGCAGGAACGGAACCACCGATTTGAATCCGCTCCACTTCGCCGCCACCGCTGTATCTGAAGACTCCGCCTCCCGCATCGCCCAGTACACAAGCTCGTAGTCTATACCTCCTTCGTCGCCGCTGAAGCGCGCTCTCTCCGCAAAGGACGCCGTGCGGATTACTTCCACCATGATCCTTGGCCAGCTCGCACGGTCCGGAAATCTCCCTCGAACCACACGGAGCATCTTGACGCGGGCCTCCGGGGAGTGAAGCTCCGCCATTGGCAGCAGCATCATCGGCGAAGAGGCTGTGGGTGCCCTCGGTGGCGACACCAACGCCAAGCGGAGTCGCCGCACACGGAACCTGCGTCTCTCGCTCGCCATCAAATCTGAGCGGAGCTAGCGGGAGAGGAGAGGCGCAGGAAGGGGACTGGTGGGTTTTCCCGACGCAGTCGCCGGGCGGAGACGAGGGAATGGGGTGGGGGAGCGGCTCGGGAAGCGGTGGAAATTAAAATCCATTAATGACGGTAGGTGGACTATTGCCACACGCGTCGCCCCGAGCGGTCGCTTCCTCCACACGCGTCATCTGCATCATCATGCATGATTCTGCACACTGCGATCAATTCCAAACGCGAAGAGTCTAGCTATGATGCCTTCTTCGTTTGTTTACTAATACCAAATGTTGTTCCTTGAAACTACTAAATTAGATCTCGCACGGTAGAACTTCTCTTCATTAGCATGCCACAATTGTAAGATGGTACTGCATGCAAACAAATACAATGAGACACGCTTTTTAGGTCCCGCGAGTCTGGACTCCCGGTAATCCTGTACGTTCATGCGGATGCAGTAGATTTTTTTTCAAAACTACTAAGTATTTTGTAATAAATTCAAAAAACATATGTGTAATTTTAAAAATATCGAAAATAGCACCCCCGTCAGTCTATGCTGGGCTGACACGGGACTTGTCGGCCTGTGGGAGGCCGAAGTGGGCCTGTCGACCTACGGGTGACCGAAGAGCCACCTATCGACCTCGGGGTGGCCGAAGAGGGCCCATCGGCCTCCAGGAGGCCGAAGAGCCCCTGGATAAGCCCTGCGGAGGCTTCTTCGTCCTCATTTCCTGGTTCCTCTTCTCTCTCTTGTTTTTCTTCCCTCATTTTGCCCCCCGTCCGATCTCCTCCATCCTCCGCCCATTTTCCTATTCAATCCGCTGAATCAATACATCCTACCCTTCTCCACCGGCCTACGGTCTCATTTTGTGCGATGCGGTAGTTTTTTGTTCGTTTGGAGGAGCCATGGTGGGGTGGTGGAGTTGTGGATGGTGAGGTGAGGAGGTGGTGTGGTGCACAGGAAGAAGAAGGTGGAGAGGAAGAAGGTGACACACGCGTGAGAGGTATACCGATTTTTTACTGTAGGTTCTTTTTAGTGTTGGTTTATTTAGTGTATGTAGGTTTATGTTTGTAAATTTGTTAGTTGCGAATAATGACAAGCTCACAATGTCTGACAGGTAAAAATATCTTAATCTGTAAATTTAACTGTTTATTACTGCCTTTGAACCGACTTCCTCTGAAACTCCATGTAAAACCGAGTTACGTTTGGATTCTTATTGCGTTTCTGAGCCGAATTCTTCTCTAACTAAAAGACTCGATCTGCACGATCTGTCCTTGCCTTGATCTGCTACACAACGGTTTGCCATGCTAGATTCGTCCCATCCGTACGCACATCTCGTAAGTTGTGACTCGCAGCGGCGCCGTCATGTCAACCGCAGGCAACGAGGAGCCGGAGCCCAAGCCTCCGCTACGAGCTTTGGTCCTTTCTATCCTCATCACACTATGCGTCGGCGGTCTGATCGTACGTTAGTAAAACATATGACCTATTTATTCCGGTTTCAAAAGCCCATTAGCTCCGGCCCAGGCCCACAGTGATGCCACATGTGCAGAGCCCACGATTTTGGAGGGCCCCAAAAAATATATATATGCATATAGATATAGTTGTATATAAAGGAAAATCGGCTGGACGTGGGCGTCGTGGGCGTCCTGGATCGATCGATTTGGGCATGCCAACCGCGCCGTAGGCCGTAGGCTCCTCGAGCGAGCTGGAAGATCGAGCGAGCGACCTGGGCGCCTGCCGCCTGGGCCAGTGGGCCTTTATTACGGTAGCCTCGAGCGACCTGGGTCTGGCCTCAACCTGTGTTAGCTACAGCCGTACAGCGCTACGATAGTACGATCGATCGAAGCACGACGCCGTGATCCAGCGATCGCTCGCCGCCTCGTCCCTGTCGCTCGCCAAAACACGCGATCTCGAAACGTGAGGAACTGGTGCTCGCGACTCGCCGTCTCGTGCTCGCAGTTCGCCGAGTCGCCGTCGCCAAAACGTTTTCCCATCAGCATCAGGCTTCGGTAAGAAAATAATATCTCGTCGTCACGTGCTCAGGTGCTCGTCGCCTTCGTCGTTCGCATCATCACTATCAGTTCATCTGTTCATTAGATCGATCCCGCAATCCGATTCAGGCCGCCGCCGAGACTCGTCGTCTCGTCGGATCGATCCCAGTTCATCCGTGCAGGACCCAAAACTAGGTGAGTTAGACAGTTCGTCTAAGTGCCATCATGCTACTGTATAACTTCAATTTCATTTTATTCATCTTTTTAATATTGTATTTCAATAATATAGATTTGAGTCATCATGGGGAAACATCAGCCTGGTGCCTATAAGCGTAAGAAAAAAGCAGAAGAACAAAATTTAATTAATAAATCTTATAAAGGCGGCATGGACAAATTTGTTAGAAAAAAACCACCGCAAGTGTTATCCGATAATTAGTCTGTTGATCCTTCTACCCTTGCACTTGCAATTGTTCCTTACAATGATGATAGAGATGGTCAGATAGAGACAGATAATATGGAGGTAGAGGAAGATCATATTGATGTTAACTTGAATAGTTCACCTCGTGAGGATGTTGATGATTCTTTTAAGTCTGATATATTTGATCCAAGAAACTGGAATTCTCTTGATTCTAAACAGATTGATATCTTAGCACAAAAGGGTCCAAAAAGAGACAATTCAATTAAGAAAGGTCCTAAAGATAGATATCGTAAAAGGTTTACCGCATTATTCTATACTAGATTTCTATCAAATGGAGAGTGTTGTGATAGAGACTGGCTTGTCTATTCTATACAACTTGATAGAGTCTTTTGCTTTGCTTGTAAATTATTTAGAAAAAGTCAACATAAAGGTCAATTGGCAAATGAGGGTTGTAATGATTGGTCACATATGACCAATAGACTAAAAGACCATGAGACAAGTGGGGATCATGTTTTGAGTATGACTAACTGGTATGAGTTGCGCAGTAGATTGGAAAAACATCAAACTATTGATAAAACAGCTCAACGACAACTTGAGAAAGAGAAGGACCATTGGAGAAATGTATTATTCAGAATTGTTTGCATTGTGAAATTTCTTGCCAAGCATAATCTAGCATTCCGTGGTACTAATGGCAAGTTGTATGAAGATAGCAATGGTAATTTCTTGGGTTTGGTAGAGATGTTGGCTGAATTTGACCCCATTATTCAGGAGCATGTTCATCGTGTTACAAATGAAGAAACTCATGCTCATTATCTTGATCATAAGATTCAGAATGAATTGCTACACTTGCTTGCTTCTTGTATTAGGTCTGAAATTATCAAGAAAATAAAGAGCGCAAAGTATTTCTCTGTCATACTTGATTGTACCCCTGATGCAAGTCACCAAGAGCAAATGTCTTTAATTATAAGATATGTGGATTCATCTTCAAGTCAAGTTTGCATAGAAGAGTCTTTTCTAGGATTTCTTGATGTAAATGATACAATTGGCCAAGGACTTTTTGAGGTGCTACAGAATGAGCTAAAACTTCTTGATCTTGATATAAATGATGTGCGAGGACAAGGTTATGATAATGGATCAAATATGAAAGGAACGCATCAAGGGGTACAAAGAAAACTTTTGGATGTAAATCCTAGAGCTTTTTATTCTGCTTGTGGTTGGCATAGCCTTAATTTAACACTTTGTGATATGGCAAAGACTTGTGGTAGAGCAAAAGACTTTTTTGAGATCATCCAACGCATCTATACATTTTTTGCAAATTCTACTAAGAAATGGCATATTTTGAAAGAAAACATATCAGGATTGACTCTCAAGTCTGTGTCAGCTACGCGTTGGGAGAGTCGTGTTGGAAGTGTTAAACCAATTAGATTTCAATGTTCAGACATTCGCGAGGCTCTACTTCAGGTAACCAATATGTTCATATTGTTAATGATGTAATTCATTCATACTTTGACTAGTCCAACCATAACATTTATGAGCTTTATTTTAATTTCAGGTATCTGAAATTGATAGTGATCCAAAGGCAAGAGTGAGGCTCTAGGTTTGGCAAACAATGAACTTGGAGAGTATGAATTTATTGTGGCAATAGTCATTTGGTATGAGGTATTGTCTGCTATTAATTTAGTAAGCAAGAACTTGCAAACAAAGGATATGCTTATTGATGTTGCAATTGAGAAAGTGAAAGGGCTTATTTCTTTCTTTGAGGGGTACAGAGAAACTGGTGTTTTAGAAGCATTGCAGATAGCCAAAGAAATTGCACTTGAGATGAATATTGATGCAACATTTCGTAAAAGAAGAGAAATTAAAAGAAAGAAACAGTTTGATGAGAACCCGGATGACACAAATATTGCCCCACAGTCTGCACAGGAATCATTTAGAGTCAACTATTTCATACGTGTTATTGATCAAGCAATTTCCTCACTCACAAGGAGATTTGAGCAATATGAAGGTTACGAGAAAATATTTGGTTTCTTATTTACCTCTAAAACATTGCGTTCATTGGATAAGGATAGTTTGAAATCTTCTTGTGTTAATCTTGAGGCTTCCCTTATGAAGGATAAACAATCTGATATTGATGCCAATGAGCTATTTGTTGAGTTGAAGTTTCTTCAAAATTTCATGCCAAAAGAAAATATCGGACCTATTGAAATTCTGAATTTTTTAAAGAGGCATGATTGTTTTCCCAATGCAAGTATTGGATATAGAGTTCTGTTGACCATTCCTGTGACAGTTGCATCGGCAGAAAGAAGTTTTTCTAAATTGAAACTATTGAAGTCCTATATGCGTACTACTATGACACAACAAAGACTCAATGATTTGGCCACAATAGCACTTGAGAGTGAAGTCTTGGAGAAGATTGATTACGAGGATATCATTGAAGATTTTATTTCATAGAATACCGCAAGAATGAGGATGTTCAAATAAATAGCAATCGGGAGTTGCATAGGTATGACTTTTGTATATGTCCAATTTTTATGTAAGATATTATATTATATACATTATAATTTTTTCTGCGAGACATATATACATTATAATTGCTCGTTCGTTCATATTTTTGTGAGATAGGGCCTCATTTTTTCGTTCCGCACAGGGCCCCGGATTTTGCCGGCCCGGCCCTGCATTAGCTCTTGAAACCGTGATTAAAGGGTCGGGACTAAACTTGGGATGCCCCGGGAAGACATCCCCTCTTTCGTCTTCAATCCATCGATAACTTTACTTGGGACTATATTTTTATTCACCACATGATATGTGTTTTGCTTGGAGCGTCATTTTATTTTATTAGCACTTGTTTGATGTTATTTAGATTAATGTTTTCCATCATTTAGTTCAATAAAAATGTCAAGGACAGCCTTTACCATGCTTAATTTGCAAGTTTAGGAGTTGTTGTTGCAAAACAGAAAGTTTGCTTGTAGTGCAAAAATTCCCTAGGATTTTCTGTATGTGAGAATAACTTGAAATTTGGACACAATTGTTGGGGAACGTCGCATGGGAAACAAAAATTTTCCTACGCGCACGAAGACCTATCATGGTGATGTCCATCTACGAGAGGGGATGAGTGATCTACATACCCTTGTAGACCGTACAGCAGAAGCGTTAGAGAACGCGGTTGATGTAGTGGAACGTCCTCACGTCCCTCGATCCGCCCCGCGAACAATCCCACGATCAGTCCCACGATCTAGTACCGAACGGACGGCACCTCCGCGTTCAGCACACGTACAGCTCGATGATGATCTCGGCCTTCTTGATCCAGCAAGAGAGACGGATAGGTAGAAGAGTTCTCCGGCAGCGTGACGGCGCTCCGGAGGTTGGTGATGACCTTGTCTCAGCAGGGCTCCGCCCGAGCTCCGCAGAAACGCGATCTAGAGGAAAAACCGTGGAGGTATGTGGTCGGGCTGTCGTGGAAAAGTCGTCTCAAATCAGCCCTAAAACCTCCGTATATATAGGTGGGAGGGAGGGGGCCTTGCCTTGGGGTCCAAGGACCCTCAAGGGGGTCGGCCGAGCCAAGGGGGAGGACTCTCCCTCCCCAAACCGAGTTGGACTAGGTTTGGTGGGAGGGAGTCCCTCTTCCTTCCCACCTCCTCCTTTTTTTTTCTTTCTCTCTTGATTTTCTTCTCCTTGGCGCATAGGGCACTTGTGGGCTGTCCCACCAGCCCACTAAGGGCTGGCGTGTCTCCCCCAAGGCCTATGGGCTTCCCCGGGGTGGGTTGCCCCCCCCCCCCCCCCGGTGAACTTCCGGAACCCATTCGTCATTCCCGGTACATTCCCGGTAACTCCGAAAACCTTCCGGTAATCAAATGAGGTCATCCTATATATCAATCTTCGTTTCCGGACCATTCCGGAAACCCTCGTGACGTCCATGATCTCATCCGGGACTCCGAACAACATTCGGTAACCAACCATATAACTCAAATACGCATAAAACAACATCGAACCTTAAGTGTGCAGACCCTGCGGGTTCGAGAACTATGTAGACATGACCCGAGAGACTCCTCGGTCAATATCCAATAGCGGGACCTGGATGCCCATATTGGATCCCACATATTCTACGAAGATCTTATCGTTTGAACCTCAGTGCCAAGGATTCGTATAATCCCGTATGTCATTCCCTTTGTCCTTCGGTATGTTACTTGCCCGAGATTCGATCGTGAGTATCCGCATACCTATTTCAATCTCGTTTACCGGCAAGTCTCTTTACTCGTTCCGTAACACAAGATCCCGCAACTTACACTAAGTTACATTGCTTGCAAGGCTTGTGTGTGATGTTGTATTACCGAGTGGGCCCCGAGATACCTCTCCGTCACACGGAGTGACAAATCCCAGTCTTGATCCATACTAACTCAACTAACACCTTCGGAGATACCTGTAGAGCATCTTTATAGTCACCTAGTTACGTTGCGACGTTTGATACACACAAAGCATTCCTCCGGTGTCAGTGAGTTATATGATCTCATGGTCATAGGAATAAATACTTGACACGCAGAAAACAGTAGCAACAAAATGACACGATCAACATGCTACTCTATTAGTTTGGGTCTAGTCCATCACGTGATTCTCCTAATGACGTGATCCAGTTATCAAGCAACAACACCTTGTTCATAATCAGAAGACACTGACTATCATTGATCAACTGGCTAGCCAACTAAAGGCATGCTAGGGACGGTGTTTTGTCTATGTACCCACACATGTAAATGAGTCTTCATTCAATACAATTATAGCATGGATAATAAACTATTATCTTGATACAGGAATTATAATAATAACTATATTTATTATTGCCTCTAGGGCATAATTCCAACAGTCTCCCACTTGCACTAGAGTCAATAATCTAGCCCTCACATCACCATGTGAATTACATTGTAATAAATCTAACACCCATACAGTTCTGGTGTCGATCATGTTTTGGCCGTGGAAGAGGTTTAGTCAGCGGGTCTGCTACATTCAGATCCGTGTGCACTTTGCATATATTTACGTCCTCTTCCTCGACGTAGTCGCGGATGAGGTTGAAGCGTCGTTTGATGTGTCTGGTCTTCTTGTGAAACCGTGGTTCCTTTGCTAAGGCAATGGCACCAGTATTGTCACAGAACAAGGTTATTGGATTCAGTGCGCTTGGCACCACTCCAAGATCTGTCATGAACTGCTTCATCCAGACACCCTCCTTAGCTGCCTCCGAGGCAGCCATGTACTCCGCTTCACATGTAGAATCTGCTACGACGCTTTGCTTGGAACTGCACCAGCTTACTGCACCCCCATTAAGAATAAATACGTATCCGGTCTGCGATTTAGAGTCGTCCGGATCTATGTCAATGCTTGCATCGACGTATCCTTTTGCGGCGAGCTCTTCGTCACCTCCATATACGAGAAACATCTCCTTAGTCCTTTTCAGGTACTTCAGGATATTTTTGACCGCTGTCCAGTGCTCCACTCCTGGATTACTCTGGAACCTACCTGCCATACTTATGGCCAGGCTGACATCCGGTCTAGTGCACAGCATTGCATATATGATAGAACCTATGGCTGAAGCATAGGGGACGGAGCGCATATGCTCTCTATCTTCATCAGTTGCTGGGCACTGAGTCTTACTCAATCTTGTACCTTGTAAAACTGGCAAGAACCCTTTCTTGGACTGTTCCATTTTGAACCTCTTCAAAACATTATCAAGGTATGTGCTTTGTGAAAGTCCTATCAGACGTTTTGATCTATCCCTATAGATCTTAATGCCTAGAATGTAAGCAGCTTCTCCTAGGTCCTTCATAGAGAAACTTTTATTCAAGTAACCTTTTATGCTCTCCAAAAGCTCTACGTTGTTTCCAATCAGTAATATGTCATCCACATATAATATTAGAAACGCCGCAGAGCTCCCACTCACTTTCTTATAAATACAAGATTCTCCAACCACTTGTATAAACCCAAATGCTTTGATCACCTCATCAAAGCGTTTGTTCCAACTCCGAGATGCTTGCACCAGTCCATAAATGGATCGCTGGAGCTTGCACACCTTGTCAACATTTTTAGGATCGACAAAACCTTCGGGTTGCATCATATACAACTCTTCCTTAAGGAAACCGTTAAGGAACGCCGTTTTGACATCCATCTGCCAGATTTCATAATCGAAAAATGCAGCTATTGCTAACATGATTCTGACGGACTTAAGCATCGCTACGGGTGAGAAAGTCTCATCGTAGTCAACTCCTGGAACTTGTGAAAAACGCTTTGCCACAAGTCGAGCTTTATAAACGGTCACATTACCGTCAGCGTCCGTCTTCTTCTTAAAGATCCATTTGTTCTGAATAGCCTTGCGGCCCTCAGGTAGTATCTCCAAAGTCCACACTTTGTTCTCATACATGGATCCTATCTCGGATTTCATGGCTTCTAGCCATTTGTTGGAATCTAGGCCCACCATTGCTTCTTCATAATTTGCAGGTTCATTGTTGTCTAACAACATGATTGATAAGACGGGATTACCGTACCACTCTGGAGCAGCGCGTGATCTCGTCGACCTGCGTGGTTCAACAGAAACTTGAACTAGAGTTTCATGATCATCATCATTAACTTCCTCCTCAACCGGCGTCGCAACGACAGAGGTTTCCCCTTGCCCTGCGCCACCATCCAGAGGGATGAGAGGTTCGACAACCTCGTCAAGTTCTATCTTCCTCCCACTCAATTCTCTCGAGAGAAACTCCTTCTCGATAAAAGCTCCATTCTTAGCAACAAACACTTTGCCCTCGGATTTGAGATAGAAGGTGTACCCAACTGTCTCTTTTGTGTAACCTACGAAGACGCACTTTTCCACTTTGGGTTCCAGCTTTTCAGGCTGAAGCTTTTTGACATAAGCATCACATCCCCAAACTTTAAGAAACGACAACTTTGGCCTTTTGCCATACCACAGTTCGTATGGTGTCGTCTCAACGGATTTTGATGGTGCCCTATTTAAAGTGAATGCAGTTGTTTCTAATGCATAACCCCAAAATGATAACGGCAAATCAGTAAGAGACATCATAGATCACACCATCTCTAACAAAGTACGATTACGACGTTCGGACACACCATTACACTGTGGTGTTCCAGGCGGTGTCAACTGTGAAACAATTCCACATTTTCTTAAGTGATCACCAAACTCGAAACTCAGATATTCACCCCCACGATCAGACCGTAGGAACTTGATCTTCTTGTTACGATGATTTTCCACTTCACTCTGAAATTGCTTGAACTTTTCAAATGTTTCAGACTTGTGCTTCATCAAGTAGACATAACCATACCTACTTAAATCGTCAGTGAAGGTGAGAAAATAACGATATCCGCCGCGTGCTTCCACGCTCATTGGACCACACACATCGGTATGTATGATTTCCAATAAGTCACTTGCACGCTCCATTGTTCCGGAGAACGGAGTCTTAGTCATCTTGCCCATGAGGCATGGTTCGCACGTGTCAAGTGAATCAAAGTCAAGTGACTCCAAAAGTCCATCAGCATGGAGTTTCTTCATGCGCTTTACACCAATATGACCCAAGCGGCAGTGCCACAAAAAATATGGCGCTATCATTGTTTACTCTAACTCTTTTGGTCTCAATGTTATGTATATGCGTATCGCTACCAAGATTCAATATGAACAATCCTCTCACATTCGGTGCATGACCATAAAAGATGTTACTCATAGAAATAGAACAACCATTATTCTCAGACTTAAAAGAGTAACCGTCTCGCAATAAACAAGATCCAGATATAATGTTCATGCTCAACGCAGGCACTAAATAACAATGATTTAAGTTCATCACTAATCCCGATGGTAGCTGAAGTGACACTGTGCCGACGGCGATTGCATCAACCTTGGAACCATTTCCTACGCGCATCGTCACTTCGTCTTTCGCCAGCCTTCGTCTATTCCGCAGTTCCTGCTTCGAGTTGCAAATATGAGCAACAGAACCGGTATCGAATACCCAGGCACTACTACGAGAGCCGGTTAAGTACACATCAATAACATGTATATCAAATATACCTGATTTTTCTTTGCCCGCCTTCTTATCTGCCAGATACTTGGGGCAATTGCGCTTCCAGTGACCCATACCCTTGCAATAGTAGCACTCCGCTTCAGGCTTAGGTCCAGCCTTGGGTTTCTTCGGCGGATTGGCAACAGGCTTGCCGCTCTTCTTCGAATTGCCCTTCTTGCCTTTGCCATTTCTCTTGAAACTAGTGGTCTTATTCACCATCAACACTTGATGCTCTTTACGGAGTTCAGACTCTGCGACTTTCAACATCGCAAACAACTCGCCGGGAGACTTGTTCATCCCTTGCATGTTGTAGTTCAACACAAAGCCTTTGTAGCTTGGCGGCAGTGATTGAAGGATTCTGTCAGTGATAGCTTCTTGCGGGAGTTCAATCTCCAGCTCAGCTAGACGGTTTGAGTACCCAGACATTTTGAGCACATGTTCACTGACAGACGAGTTTTCCTCCATCTTGCAAGCATAGAATTTATCGGAGGTCTCATACCTCTCGATCCGGGCGTTCTTCTGAAAGATAAACTCCAACTCCTGGAACATCTCAAATGCTGCATGACGCTCAAAGCGACGTTGAAGTCCCGGTTCTAAGCCATACAAGACTGCACATTGAACTATTGAGTAGTCCTCCTTACGTGCTAACCAAGCGTTCTTAACATCCTGATCAGCCGTAGCGGGTCGTTCATCTCCTAGCGCAGCATTAAGGACATAATCCTTCTTCCCATCTTGTAAGATTAGCTTAAGATTACGAGCCCAGTCTACAAAGTTGCTTCCATCATCTTTCAACTTAGCTTTCTCTAGGAACGTATTAAAATTCAGGATGACTGTCACGTGAGCCATGATCTACAACACAAATATATTCAAAGTGGACTTAGACTATGTTCAAGATAATTAGAGTTCAACTTAATCAAATTATATGCTAAACTCCCACTCAAAAAGTACATCTCTCTAGTCATTTGAGTGGTTCATGATCCACTTACACTATCCCAAGTCCGATCATCACGTGAGTTGAGTATAGTTTCAGTGGTAAGCATCCCTATGCTAATCATATCAACTATATGATTCATGATCGACCTTTCGGTCTCATGTGTCCCGAGGCCATGTCTGCACATGCTAGGCTCGTCAAGCTTAACCCGAGTGTTCCGCGTGCGCAACTGTTTTGCACCCGTTGTATGTGAACGTTGAGTCTATCACACCCGATCATCACGTGGTGTCTCGAAACGACGAACTGTAGCAACGGTGCACAATCGGGGAGAACACAATTTCGTCTTGAAATTTTAGTGAGAGATCACCTCATAATACTACCGTCGTTCTAAGCAAAATAAGGTGCAAAAAAAGATTAACATCACATGCAATTCATAAGTGACATGATATGGCCATCATCACGTGCTTCTTGATCTCCATCACCAAAGCACCGGCACGATCTTCTTGTCACCGGCGCCACACCATGATCATCCATCAACGTGTTGCCATCGGGGTTGTCGTGCTACTTATGCTATTACTACTAAAGCTACATCCTAGCAAAATAGTAAACGCATCTGCAAGCACAAACGTTAGTATAAAGACAACCCTATGACTCCTGCCGGTTGCCGTACCATCGACGTGCAAGTCGATATTTCTATTACAACATGATCATCTCATACATCCAATATATCACATCACATCGTTGGCCATATCACATCACAATCATACCCTGCAAAAACAAGTTAGACGTCCTCTAATTTTGTCGTTGCATGTTTTACGTGGTGACCAAGGGTATCTAGTAGGATCGCATCTTACTTACGCAAACACCACAACGGAGATATATGAGTTGCTATTTAACCTCATCCAAGGACCTCCTCGGTCAAATCCGATTCAACTAAAGTTGGAGAAACCGACACTTGCCAGTCATCTTTGAGCAAAGGGGGTTACTCGTAACGATGAAACCAGTCTCTCGTAAGCGTACGAGTAATGTCCGTCCAAGCCGCTTCAATCCAATAATACCGCGGAATCAAGAAAAGACTAAGGAGGGCAGCAAAACGCACATCACCGCCCACAAAAACTTTTGTGTTCTACTCGAGAAGACATCTACGCATGAACCTAGCTGATGATGCCACTGTTGGGGAACGTCGCATGGGAAACAAAAATTTTCCTACGTGCACGAAGACCTATCATGGTGATGTCCATCTACGAGAGGGGATGAGTGATCTACATACCCTTGTAGACCGTACAGCAGAAGCGTTAGAGAACGCGGTTGATGTAGTGGAACGTCCTCACGTCCCTCGATCCGCCCCGCGAACAATCCCACGATCAGTCCCACGATCTAGTACCGAACGGACGGCACCTCCGCGTTCAGCACACGTACAGCTCGATGATGATCTCGGCCTTCTTGATCCAGCAAGAGAGACGGAGAGGTAGAAGAGTTCTCCGGCAGCGTGACGGCGCTCCGGAGGTTGGTGATGACCTTGTCTCAGCAGGGCTCCGCCCGAGCTCCGCAGAAACGCGATCTAGAGGAAAAACCGTGGAGGTATGTGGTCGGGCTGTCGTGGAAAAGTCGTCTCAAATCAGCCCTAAAACCTCCGTATATATAGGTGGGAGGGAGGGGGCCTTGCCTTGGGGTCCAAGGACCCTCAAGGGGGTCGGCCGAGCCAAGGGGGAGGACTCTCCCTCCCCAAACCGAGTTGGACTAGGTTTGGTGGGAGGGAGTCCCTCTTCCTTCCCACCTCCTCCTTTTTTTTTCTTTCTCTCTTGATTTTCTTCTCCTTGGCGCATAGGGCACTTGTGGGCTGTCCCACCAGCCCACTAAGGGCTGGCATGTCTCCCCCAAGGCCTATGGGCTTCCCCGGGGTGGGTTGCCCCCCCCCCCCCCCGGTGAACTTCCGGAACCCATTCGTCATTCCCGGTACATTCCCGGTAACTCCGAAAACCTTCCGGTAATCAAATGAGGTCATCCTATATATCAATCTTCGTTTCCGGACCATTCCGGAAACCCTCGTGACGTCCATGATCTCATCCGGGACTCCGAACAACATTCGGTAACCAACCATATAACTCAAATACGCATAAAACAACGTCGAACCTTAAGTGTGCAGACCCTGCGGGTTCGAGAACTATGTGGACATGACCCGAGAGACTCCTCGGTCAATATCCAATAGCGGGACCTGGATGCCCATATTGGATCCCACATATTCTACGAAGATCTTATCGTTTGAACCTCAGTGCCAAGGATTCGTATAATCCCGTATGTCATTCCCTTTGTCCTTCGGTATGTTACTTGCCCGAGATTCGATCGTGAGTATCCGCATACCTATTTCAATCTCGTTTACCGGCAAGTCTCTTTACTCGTTCCGTAACACAAGATCCCGCAACTTACACTAAGTTACATTGCTTGCAAGGCTTGTGTGTGATGTTGTATTACCGAGTGGGCCCCGAGATACCTCTCCGTCACACGGAGTGACAAATCCCAGTCTTGATCCATACTAACTCAACTAACACCTTCGGAGATACCTGTAGAGCATATTTATAGTCACCCAGTTACGTTGCGACGTTTGATACACACAAAGCATTCCTCCGGTGTCAGTGAGTTATATGATCTCATGGTCATAGGAATAAATACTTGACACGCAGAAAACAGTAGCAACAAAATGACACGATCAACATGCTACTCTATTAGTTTGGGTCTAGTCCATCACGTGATTCTCCTAATGACGTGATCCAGTTATCAAGCAACAACACCTTGTTCATAATCAGAAGACACTGACTATCATTGATCAACTGGCTAGCCAACTAAAGGCATGCTAGGGACGGTGTTTTGTCTATGTACCCACACATGTAAATGAGTCTTCATTCAATACAATTATAGCATGGATAATAAACTATTATCTTGATACAGGAATTATAATAATAACTATATTTATTATTGCCTCTAGGGCATAATTCCAACAACAATATGCTTTTATAAATTCTATACAACATGGAATGTTTTTCAGATTTTTTGGAGTTAATTAAGTATGGATCTTGCTGCATTCTTCATAGACTGTTCTGTTTAGCCAGATTGTTGTTATGTTTGCATTGTTCGCATATGTTTGCTTTTTTAATGATTCCATTCGATGATGGAAGTTTTAAATATGCAGAGGCATTTAGTATGCAATGTCAAATAATAATCTTAGTGATTTACTACAGTAGAGTATGATAAAGTTTTGCATTGATTTATATTAACCTATCTCACGAGTTTTTGTTGAGTTTTGTGCGGATGAAGTTTTTGAGATTTTGGAGACCATCATATGAGAGGAATTAAGGAGACACAAAAGCTCAAGCTTGGGGATGCCCATGTCATCCCCAATACATATTTCAAGAAGTCTCAAGCACCTAAGCTTGGGGATGCCCCGGTTGGCATCCCACCTTTCTTCTTCAACAATTATCGGTTAGTATCGGTTGAACCTAAGTTTTTGCTTCTTCGCATGATTCGTGCTATCTTTGAAGTGTCATTTTATTTTGTTTGAATAAGGTACTTAGGATCTTATATTCTTAGATGGGAGAGTCTTCATATAGCCAAATAATTATTCAACTACTCATTGATTTTCACTTATATCTTTTGAAGTAGTTTTTCTTTTACTCTCATGCTTCACTTATATCTTTTTGAGTGTCTTAACAGCATGGTAATTTGCTTAGGTTATGAATCTAGTCCTAATATGATGGGCATCCAAGAGGGATATAATAAAAACTTTCATATAGAGTGCATCGAATACTATGAGAAGTTTGATTCTTTGCATATAGTTTTGAGATATAAAGATGGTGATATTAGAGTCATGCTAGTGAGTAATTGTGGATTGGTAGAAATACTTGTGTTAGAGTTTGTGATTCTTGTAGCATGCACGTGTAGTGAACCGCTATGTTAGGAAGTCGGAGCATGATATTTTTATTGATTGTCATCCTTTGTGTGGCGATCGGGATCGCACGATGGTTAACTCCTACCAACCCTTCCCCTAGGAGCATGCGTCTAGCACTTTGTTTCAATTACTAATAAAACTTTTGCAGTAAGTATGTGAGTTCTTTATGACTAATGTTGAGTCCATGAATTATACGCACTCTCATCCTCCCACCATTTCTAGCCTCTCTAGTACCTCGCAACTTTCGCCGGTGCATACACCCACCATATATCCTTCCTCAAAACAGCCACCATACCCACCCATCATGGCATTTCCATAGCCATTCCGAGATATATTGCCATGCAACTTCCACCGTTCCGTTTATTATGACACGCATCATCATTGTCATATTGCTTTGCATGATCATGTAGTTGACATCGTATTTGTGGCAAAGCCATCGTTACCTTTCATACATGTCACTCATGAGTCATTGCACATCCCGATACACTGTCGGAGGCATTCATATAGAGTCATATATTTGTCCTAAGTATCGAGTTGTAAGTAAATAAAAGTGTGACGATCATCATTATTAGAGCATTGTCCCATGTGAGGAAATGACAGAAGCTATGATTCCCTCACAAGTTGGGATGAGACTCCGGACTTAAAATAAAAATAAAATAAAAGAGGCTAAAGAGCCCACCAAAAAAATGAATGAAAAAAAATGAAAAAAAGAGGCCAAAGAGCCCAAACAAAAAAAAAAGAGAAGGGACAATGCTACTATCATTTACCACACTTGTGCTTCAAAGTAGCACCATGATCTTCATGATAGAGAGTCTCATATATTGTCACTTTCATATAGTAGTGGAAATTTTCGTTATAGAACTTGGCTTGTATATTCCAATGATGGGCATCCTCAATTGCCCTAGGTCTTCGTGAGCAAGCGAGTTGGATGCACACCCAGTTAGTTTCTTTTTGAGCTTTCATAAACTTATAGCTCTTGTGCATCTCTTGCATGGCAATCCCTACTCACTCACATTGATATCTATTGGTGGGCATCTCCATAGCCCGTTGATATGCCTAGTTGATGTGACCATGTCCTCCTTTTTGCCTCACAACCACCACCATATTCTATTCCACCTATAGTGCTATGTCAATGGCTCACGCTCATGTATTGCATGAGAGTTGAAAAGGTTTGAGGAAGTAAAAGTGTGAAAACAATTGCTTGACTAATACCGGAGTTGTGCATGATTTAAATACGTTGTGTGGGGAAGATGGAGCATAGACAGACTATACGATATTCTAGGGATAACTCTCTTTGGCCATGTTATTTTGAGTGGACATGATTGCTTTGTTAGTATGCTTGAAGTATTATTGTTCTTATGTCAACATTAAACTTTTTGTCTTGAATCATATGGATCTGAATATTCATGCCACAATATATGTTAGGTACCATTCCACATCAAAAATTTAGTTTTTATCATTTACCTACTCGAGGACGAGCAGGAATTAAGCTTGGGGATGCTTGATACGTCTCCAACGTATCTATAATTTTTTATCGTTCCAATGTATTATATTATCAACTTCGGATGTTTTATATGCATGAATATGCTATTTTATATTATTTTTGGGACTAACCTATTGACCTAGAGCCGAGTGCCAATTCCTTTTTTTCCTTGTTTTTGACCTTTTCCAGATAGGAATATCAAACGGAGTCCAAACGGAATAAAACTTTCGCCGTGATTTTTAATGGAAAATATCAAAAATACCAGAAGAAAAAGATACAAGAGGGGAGTCCCGAGGAAGCCACGAGCCAGGGAGGCGCGCCCACCTCCCTGGGAGTGCCTGGGGGGCTCGTGACTCCCTCGTGGGTCCCCCTGACTTGTTCTCGACGCCATCCGCTCCTACAAATACAGAAATCTCCAGAAATAAACCTAGATCGGGAGTTCCGCCACCGCAAGCCTCTGTAGCCACCAAAAACCAATCGGGAGCCCGTTCCGGCACCCTGTCGGAGGAGGAATCCATCTCCGGCGGCCTTCTTCATCATCCCGACGATCTCCATGACGAGGAGGGAGTAGTTCTCCCTAGGGGCTGAGGGTATGTACCAGTAGCTATGTGTTTGATCTCTCTCTCTCTCGTGTTCTTGAGATATCATGATCTCGATGTACCGCGGGCTTCGCTACTATAGTTGGATCATATGATGTTCTTCCCCCTCTCCCTTCTTGTAATGAATTGAGTTTCCCCTTTGAAGTCATCCTATCGGACTGAGTCTTTGAGAACACTTGATGTATGTCTTGCACGTGTCTATCAGTGGTGACAATGGGATATTCATGTGAGTACTTGATGTATGTTTTGGTGATTAACTTGCGGGTTTCGTGACATCGGGAACCTATGCATATGGGTTGGCACACGTTTTGACTCTCCGGTAGAAGCTTTGGGACACTCTTTGAAGTTCTATGTGTTGGTTGAATAGATGATTCTGAGATTGTGTGATGCATATCGTATAATCATGCCCACGGATACTTGAGGTGACAATGGAGTATCTAGGTGACATTAGGGTCTTGGTTGATGTGTGTCTTAAGGTGTTATTCTAGTACGAACTCTAGGATAGATTGAACAGAAAGAATAGCTTTGTGTTATTTTACTACGGACTCTTGAATAGATCGATCATAAAGAATAACTTTGTGGTGGTTTCGTACCCGAGAATAATCTCTTCGTTTGTTCTCCGCTATTAGTGACTTTGGAGTGACTCTTTGTGTCATGTTGAGGGCTAGTTATATGATCCAATTATGTTAGCATTGTTGAGAGAACTTCCACTACTGAAAGTATGAACCCTAGGCCTTGTTTCCACGCATTGCAATACCGTTCGTGCTCACTTTATTATTAATTACCTTGCTGTTTTTATAATTTCAGATTACAAAAACCTATATCTACTATCCATATTGCACTTGTATCATCATCTCTTTGCCGAACTAGTGCACCTATACAACTTACCATTGTATTGGGTGTGTTGGGGACACAAGAGACTCTTTGTTATTTGGTTGCAGGGTTGCTTGAGAGAGACCATCTTCATACGCCTCCCGTGGATTGATAAACCTTAGGTCACCCACTTGAGGTGAAATTGCTACTGTCCTACAAACCTCTGCACTTGGAGGCCCAACAACGTATACAAGGAGAAGGTTGCATAGTAGACATCAGGGTATAGTGTCGGGCTGTCGTGTCGTTGCGTCTTGTCGGGTTGTCCTGTTGGGTTTCCGTGTCGGGGCATCGTGTCGGGGTGTCGGACTGCGGCGTCGTGTCAGGGTGTCGGGGCGTCGTGTCGGGGTTTTTACTTCTAGTTTTTTTCTAACCTAAAACTAAAACTAAACTAACCTTAACGATAAAAAACTAATACTAAAACTAAACTAACCTAAAACTAAAACTAAAACTAAAACTAAACCTAAACTAACCTAAAACTAAAACTAAAATGATTTTGTCATAGAAGTTATGACCATAATTTTGGTCATTTCTTTTGTGTCTCAACCACATAGGAATAGATGTGTTGAGCTGATGTGGAATAATCCACACTGCATCAAGCATGATCTCACATTGATGATGACATGGACAACACGAAGGATCTGACATGGCTATGTTGACATAGTAGTTTAAATGGGCCGAGACCAATAAATTTCGGTGATTTGTTGATTTCAAGAAAAATTATTTGGGCCCAATTAACAGATATTTTTAATTTGATCCAACAAAATTATTTCTAGGCCATAATTCAGAATAAACAATTTTTTTCTATCCACATTTCACGGCCATGACATCTCCTCATGGACACTGAGCACAACTCACATGTCCCATTTTGCATGTCAAAAATAACAACTTAACACAACTCTGCAGTTTCAAATTTGATATTGTTTTTTTCTTGCAGGTTGCAGGTTAGATTTTAACAATGTATCAATGCTCTTTTGCAACTTCAGAACAAGGTATTCTCAATTTATCATATTGTTGCAAGTCAGTTTGTTAAAATTCGAGAGAGAGAGAGAGAGAGAGAGAGAGAGAGAGAGAGAGAGAGAGAGAGGGAGGGAGTCTCACCTGAGAGGATCCTGGGGCCGCTGCTGCTGGTCTTCTCGTTAGCGGACAGGGGCGAGCTGGTGTCGAGGCGAACGGGGGTGAGTTGGGGTCCACACGCACCTAGGAGATGGCGGTTGAGGAGGGGGTCGCAGGAGGAGGAGGCGGTGATGGAGGAGGGGTCGCAAGGAGGAGGAGGCAGTGGTGGAAGAGGAGGGGGTCGCAGGGAGGAGGAGGCGGTGATGGAGGAGGAGGCAGTGGTGGAGGATTGGGTCGTAGGGACGAGGAGGGCCCAGGGTGGAGGAGGGTGGTGGTGGAGGAAGGGGAGGGCGAGCTCCGGCAGCGGGTCGCGGGGGAAGAGGGGAGGGAGAGCTCCGGCAGCGGGTCGCGGGGAGGAGGGGAGGGAGAGCTCCAGCGACGGTGGTGGGTTTCGAGGGTGAGAGAGAGAGATTCAGACGTTATGAGGGAGAGAGGGGGTGTGGGGTGGGGGCGACGACCGTTAGGGCGCCATCCTCTTCGTCGTCTGCCCCCCAGCGACAAAGAGATACAAGACAGACGACAAAGAGAGGCATCTGTTAGGGCCGGTTGACCAGCGGACCAGTGAGCCATCCCATGCCCTACGTCGTTTGCCTATTGCCTCTTTGTCGTGTGCTGAGAGACGACAAAGAGCTCATATTTGTCGTCTGTCAGCAGACGGCAAAGAGCAGGCTGATGGCAAACAGTGTCTTTGCCATCAGTCTGCTCTTTATCGTCCGGTGTTTGCTAGCTGACGGCAAAGAGGTTCTTTGCCATGTGTCAGCAGACGGCAAAGGCATGGCAGACGGCAAATTACTGGATTCCACTAGTGAAAACCTCAATTAACTATTGAACGGAACATATATAGAAATTGCATATTGCTATCCAATGAAACCTAGAGAGATCACTATATGCAATTTTCATAACCTTGGATCAAAGAAAGCCTCAGAACTTACCTCGCCCATTGGAAGACCAAGACATGGAGTTTGAAACATAGTTGGATGACGGCAACAACTTGTTGATTGGCCATGTATTCCAGATCAAGCCCCAAGAAATTCTCATGCTCCTTCGCGGCGTCAAGCCATTCCTGCAACTGTCCAAGAAAATGCGGCACCTCCCTGCTGTCGTTCGTGTACACGACATCGAGTTGGGTCGTGCCATGTGCGAGCACCTCTCCGAAGCGAGTTCTTGGCATGGTGGAAGAAGAGAAGGGAAGAAGAGGGGAAGAAGAGAGGAGAGCGAGAGAGAAGAAGAACAGAGAATGGCCAGAGACTCTGCTTCGGTTGTGCTTTTCATCGCTGAAAACGACGCGGTAGACGAACCGTTCGGTCCTTTAGTCCCGTGTTGAGCCACCAACCGGAACTAAAGGGTGATACGAACGGTTACCACCATCACTTAGCCCGGTTTTGATCCACCAACCGGGACTAAAAAAATACGAACGGTTGTCAGCCTATTGTTTCCGTTTGTGTATGGAATCGGGATCAAAGGGTGACATGAACCGGAACCAATGGCCCACGATGCCCGGCCGTCGTCCTCGCATCACGAACCGGGACCTATGTCCCCATGGGTCC